>NC_058082.1:124999780-125692239 GCF_014858855.1 Bufo gargarizans | reverse complement strand
AACTTTTATTCACTTATAACGCACGTTATTACACATTTGTCTGTCTGGTAAAATACGTCTGAGGCAAAATCTCCAGGAAAATCTCTTTGTAGCTCAGCCTTTGTTGAGAATGGAGCCATGACAGCTATGCTGGATCTGTCGTCAAATGAGTTTGGACATATCCTGAAAGACTCTATTGACTTATAATGGAATGCTAAAAAAAAGGCTAATGTTAATAGAGCCTTACACATGGCGTCTTTTTGACAAGTGTAGTGCAAAAGTACAGTAAAAATCACAAATCACAGCAGAAAAAGTGCACAAACTGGCACATGTTGATGCATTGTTAAGGGACTAATATGCCTACAGACCTGTGTGTACAATGTTTATAAGCAGTGGCATTGAGTTCGGTGGGGTGGAGGACCTTATTTTTTTTTTTAAACGTGTAAGTAAAAAGTGTTCTTCTTTTAAATCCTTTAGAAATACTGTAGACATTCTTAAAATGTAACCAAAGCAATGATAGACTTGCATACATGTAGCATATGTTATTTCACATAAATTTCTCTTTACAGACAATCCCAGCTGTGTCATGCAGCAGAGATGCCATATATATAAATTCATCCCAAGCCAGTGAAAAGGCTGTTCACGTCATGTCCCTGCTGAATCATGCAATTCCATCAGAGCTGCCACTCTACCTTCAATATATGGAGCTGGTAAAAGCCAAGCCGTAGATGAACAGCAGCTGCACATCGCTCACACAATTATCCCCTACGTGCAACTGGTATAAAATATAGTTTTCAAAGGAGTATTAAAAAACACATGCCAAAGCACAATTACACAAAACACAGCCACTACCAAAATCTCCACAGCTAAAGAGGTTACACCATGCTTACATAGGACACGTCCAGCAGTTATTAGCAAGAATTATTTGGAAGTGACGTGACTTTCATAATTTTACTTTTACACTGAACAAAAACGCAACACTTTTGGTTTTGCTCCCATTTTGCATGAGCTGAACTCAAAGATCTGAAACATTTTCTACATACACAAAAGACCCATTACTCTCAAATATTGTTCACAAATCTGTCTAAATCTGTGTCAGTGAGCACTTCTTATTTGCCAAGATAATCCATCCCACCTCACAGGTGTGGCATATCAAGGTGCTGATTAGACAGCATGAATATTGCACAATAAAAGGCCACTCTGAAATGTGCAGTTTGCACAATGCCACAGATGTCACAACGTTTGAGGGAGCATGCAATTGGCATGCTGATTGCAGGAATGTCTACCAGAGCTGTTGCCCGTGCAATGAATGTTTATTTCTCTACCATAAGCCGTCTCCAAAGGCGTTACAGAGCATTTGGCAGTACATCCAACCGGCCGCACAACCACAGACCACGTGTAACCACACCAGCCCAGGACCTCCACATCAAGCATGTTCACCTCCATGATCGTCTGAGACCAGCCACCCAGACAGCTGCAGCAACAATCGGTTTTCATAACCAAAGAATTTCTGTCAGAAACCGTCTCAGGGAAGCTCATCTGCATGCTTCTCATCCTCCTCGGGGGCTGGACCTGACTGCAGTTCGTCGTAGTAACCAACCTGAGTGAGCAAATGCTCACATTCGATGGCGTCTAGCACATTGGATAGGCGTTCTGTTCATGGATGAGTCCCGGTTTTCACTGTTCAGGGCGGATGGCAGACAGCATGTGTGGCATTGTGTGGGTAAGTGGTTTGCCGACGTCAACATTGTTGATCGAGTGGCCCATGGTGTTGGTGGGGTTATAGTATGGGCAGGCATATGTTATGGACAACGAACACAGGTGCATTTTATTGATGGCATTTTGAATGCACAGAGATACTGTGACGAGATCCTGAGGTCCATTGTTGTGCCATACATCCACGACCATCACCTCATGTAGCAGCATGATAATGCACGGACCCATATTGCAAGGATCTGTACACAATTCCTGGAAGCTGAAAACATCCCAGTTCTTGCATGGCCAGCATACTCACCGGACATGTCACCCATTGAGCATGTTTGGGATGCTCTGGATCGTCGTATACTACAGCGTGTTCCAGTTCCTGCCAATATTCTGCAACTTCGCACAGCTATTGAAGAGGAGCGGACCAACATTCCACAGGCCACAATCAATACCCTGATCAACTCTGTGCGACGGAGATGTGTTGCACTGCGTGAGGCAAATGGTGGCCACACCAGATACTGACTGGTTTTCTGAACCCCACCTTCATTAAGGCAAAACTGTGCACATTTCAGAGTGGCCTTTTATTGTGGGCAGTCTAAGGCACACCTGTGCAATATTCATGCTGTCTAATCAGCACCTTGATATGCCACACCTGTGAGGTGGGATGGATTATATCGGCAAAGGAGAAGTGCTCACTAACACAGATTTAGACAGATTTGTGAACAATATTTGAGAGTAATGTGTCTTTTGTGTATGTAGAAAATGTTTCAGATCTTTGAGTACAGCTCATGCAAAATGGGAGCAAATCAGAAAGTGTTCGCCTTTATATTTTTGTTCAGTGTATATACCACCATAATGTCTCTGAAACAAAGCCAACAAGATATTATTTAAAGGCTTTGGAGGGTTTTTTATTACTGCATTCTACTTATTTTATCCGTTTGAACAAGCGTCTCTGAGATTTCACTGAGAAGGAGAAGCAACTGTCTGCAGATGCAGCAAAATTTAAACCTGTAGAGAAAAAACTGTTTGATAAAGAAAATAAGAAAAATGTTTTTAGCTCTAAATAAGAAGAAAGTGCTAAAAAAAAAGTCCCAAAGGTGTCCATAGCCTGCAAGTGTAGACTTAAGATTTGGGGTTTAAAAACATATAACCCTTTAGGAATTACTGCCATTTTTTACAAAGGCCCTCCACAAACTCCAAAGTAATTGGACAGACTAACATAATAATAATAATAATAATAATAATAATAATAATAATGTAAGGATTATATAATGTAAGAATAATACTTGGGTGCAAATACTTTGCTGTAAATGACTATAGTATGTTTTGGTCATTATCCATCTATATTGTGAAGGGTTGTCTTAAGCCTTATTAACACATCAGTATTTTGCATCAGTGATTGGGGATCAAAACACAAAACCTGGCAAAAAAGACCAACGTGTGAATAAGGCCTTATTACATTTTCAGCATGAGTAAATCTAAGCAGAATCTATAGCTCTATACTCTTCAGAATTCATCTTTCTACACCTATCTTCAGTAACAACATCTATCCACAGTAATATTATCAATCCAGTGAGAACAGTTCCTTTGGCTGCCATACATGCTTCTGCCATACCACTGCCTAAGCCCTGTTTGATAGACGGTGTGGTTTGCTCTGGATCATTCTTCCTTTATTTCTCCATACTGTTCTCTTCCCACAAGTTAGAGACTCCATCAAGTCAGAAACAGCTTTTATAGTACAGTAAACCGTGAAAAATGTAAAGAAACCTGTACTGTGATCTTCAAGTTTTATCTTAATACCCCTGTTCCCATGCTCTGCGCCTGCAAAGTGGCCATGTAATGCATTGAGATGACTCCTCTTGGAGCCCCCCCCCCCAATTATGTCTGGAAAAGAGGGCTTACAGATCCTGATGCAGCTTTCTTTACAATATTCAGTTTGCTGTACTTTACAAGCTCTTTCTGATCTATACTGATCTATACTGATCCAAGTATTGAGCATTCCCATGAACAACTACCAAATGTAAATGCAGCACTTGGAATAAACTCCAGATCTGTTATTACCTTAATTTTCCGTGAAATAACAAGAGAACAGGACATGACACTGCTCATCGGTCACCTGTCCAATTACTTTTAAGCCTCTTGAAATGGTTATAATTCCTAAATAGTTAATGCAATATTTGTGTTATATGTCTTTTTATATTCTTTGTTTAAATATATACTTATATCATATGTCCGTGGTTTTGTTTCAGATCCAATGTGGTGGTATACAAAGGCTAAATTATGAAGATTATGTCGCCGTCTCAATATTTCTGAGCCCAACTGTATATACTGTAGACTTGACGGCCCTCCACACTGTCCATTTTAATACTAGAACTTGTATTTACATTCAGCATCATTTTCAAGGTCTCTGCCTCTTGTCAGTGACTGAAGAATTTCTTACATTCAGAGGTCGTAAACGGTCTTGACTCATACAGTTTATGGGTTCATTACTATATATATATATATATATATATATATATATATAGGCAAAGCTCTGTGAGCTAAATACAGGAACAACACAGATCTGTTCTGGGCTACAAAGCAGTTACCTGAACTGACACATTGAAACAATGCAAGCAGTTATAGGAGCCAAGATACAGTAAGTCAGCTCAAATTTTCAGCTTCAAAATGGTAAGGAACTGAGAGGTTCGTTATGCAATAAATATATATTACTTACAAAACAGTTGACAACCAGCTTAAAGGGTTTGTCTGGGCTTTTACTATTGATGACCTATCCTCAGGATAGGTCAATATCAGATCAGAGGGGGACCCAGCACCCCCGCCGATCAGCTGTATGAGGAGACGCTGCGCACAAAGACAGCTGCTGTGGACATGAAGGGAGATGGCCAAAGGCAGGTCTGATGGGAAGTTCGCTATGACAGGCCCCACATCCTTCAGAGGGCCGAAGGCTTCCCTAGCAACTGAACAGTTCCCTTGATCTCGGCGTGGGGGAGCCATTCTATCCTCGGGAGCACAGCACTCGCGAGAAAACACCATTCTGATGCCATAGTCGCAATTGTCCATAGCATGTAAGGGGATTAAATGTCTGTGATTGGCATTATCGCTGATCACAGACTCTCCCTCTGGGTGTCTGTTGGCACTCAGTGGCAAAGTCCCAACTTGTGCTGTACATGTACAGCGCAAGTCTTGAAGGGGTTAAAGATCTCAGATAGACATCTTCTAAACAACTTGTCGATCTTGATTACTCTGTGAAGGTTGCAATCTCGGATGATAATACCAAGTGAAAATAACAAATCAGACAAAAATGTCCAATCGCTGCAATCTGTGCTCTGGTCTAGGCACCTGCAGATATGTTGTTCAACATAAATGACTTTTTAAAATTCAACACTGTAGATCCAGTTTTCAAGAAATATCTCCGTCATCTGTAATGCTTATTTGTGTCAACAAAAGGTGCTGATGGTTGTCAAAAAATGGTGTAAGGGTACTTTCACACTAGCGTTAAAGTTTTCGGGTATTAAGTTCCGTCAACGCTTCAGTTTTCTCCTAATGCATCCTGAATGGAGATTTCAGTCCCTTTTACGGTATTTGGCCGGAGAAAATACTGCAGCATGCTGCAGTATTTTCTCCGGCCTAAATTCCAGAACACTTCCGGAATGCTGGATTTGGCATTAATTTCCATTGAAATGTATCAATGCCGGTACCAAGTGTTCTGGAAAAACGGATCCGGTTTCCCGGTCTGCGCATGCGCAGACCTTTAAAAATGTAAAAAATAAATAAATACCGGATCCGTTTTTCCAGATGACACCGGAGAAATGGATCCAGTATTTCAATGCATGTCAGACGGATCCGCAAACAAATGCTATCCTTTTGCACACGGATTTCTGGATCTGGCAGGCAGTTCCGGCAACAGAACTGCCTGCCGGATTCCTCTAACGCTAGTGTGAAAGTACCCTAACACTGCCTTTTTGACCAGGAAAAAGGAAAAAAAGAAAAGCACTATTGTATGGCCACAATAAACTGAAGAAAGGTTTGGGGCCACTAAACCGCCAGCATGTGGTTACAGATTAGGATGGCGGGTTCGGCCGACTAGCTAATGTGCAGGGAGCTTCCGACTCTCCCCTGGCAGAGATAAAAAGTATTGCGCAAAATCAATATTTTCACCTGATCCTTTTGTTCTCCCGTGAGTTAAGCTGCCACCAGAAGCGTCTGACAATTCGCCACTCTCCCCAGCTACATCCTGAAAGTATGGGTATGTGCCTTTATAGGCGTTGATACCTAGCTCATATACCAAAAGGAATATGCAGATTAGAAGAATGAATACAATGCTGAGCCAATCCTTAAAAGAAAAAAGATATAAATCAATAAAATGCAAAAAGGTCTATGTACTCTTCATAGGAGACATCAACAGTGCAAAGGTCAGCGTTCATAGTTCTTCAGCGAGAGCAGCTGTTTTCTTAATAGAAATTCCATATGGTAGTTTGATATGTTTGTTAATATAAACTATAATATTACATTTCCTATTGCACCTGTTGAAGACGTGCACTGTTTATACACAACTTCATCTCCCTGTGCATTTCAGCTTCTTTGGAGCTATGGGTTACTGGTGTACATGCATCTACTGGACTTTTACCAAATGACTGTATTAATAATAAATACATGCAGCCTTCCAAGTCTGTGGTATGTGGATTTTTAATATGCCACGAGAAGCACTGTGGCGTCATATCTTTCAAAACATAGGATAAAATATCCGCTAATCCTGTTTACAGCTAAAAATATGACGGTCCCTAGTGACCGGAGTCATTCCTTGTAAAACCGTAGTAAATACACTCCAGGAGGAACTTGCATACAATCAATGTAAGGCTCAACCTGCGGCCCTCCAGCTGTTGCAAAACTACAACTCCCAGCATTCCCTAATAGCTGTAGGCTGTGGAGACATGCTGGGTATTTTAGTTTTGAAACAGCTGGAGGGCCGCAGGTTGGGCATCCCTGGGCTAGGGCTACATGGAGACATGTGTCGTGCGACCTCTTGATACAGAAAAGTCGCGCAACATTTTTTATAATGATAGTCAATGGTGTCGCACTGTGACATGCGACATGACAGTCTCAAAAAATCCATCCAAGTTGGATTTTTCTTCGACTGTCGTGTCGCAGTAACAGCATGTTGCAGTGCGACACCATTGACTGTCATAATAAAACATTTTAGAGCGACATTAGTGCGACACATGTCACCGTGTAGCACTAGCCTAACTTCCAAAGAACAGAGTCATGTCATAGATAGGTCTAGTTTTCCTGTGTAAAGGATAGCATTATTCTAAAAAATTTGCCTCATCTGAGAATTCAGTGCTCTGAACCACCAGACTAAAGCTAAGTAATAACCTGACCAGCATTTAGCGTTATTGTCAGCACCCTTAAACTGACGTGTTTTATCATTGGACACTCCTTTTTCGGAATAACACATATAGAATCTACAATATCAGACATTGTATTCCCATATTGCGCTCACGTTTTGTTAATTTATTTTGTGAAATTATATCCACAGTGCAGCATTTAAGAGGTTTTACAGGAGTACAACATTGATAAGTTATCCTCAGGGTGGGTCATCAATATCTTATTGTTGGGGGCCTGACTCCAGACACTGCTACCAATCCGCTGTTTGAAGACTGTAGTGAGAGCTGCTGCTTCTCACAAGATACCAAGCATAGAGCTGTACACTATATAGTGGCTGTACTTGGTATTGCAGCCCAGGTATGACAGGCGCAGCACTATGAAGTGCCTTTTGCGCTGTGGCATTAGAAGAATTTTGATATCTCTGACTTTTTAGTCTAACCAGACTGTCTATTACTCTGTAATTCCTCTAGCGCCGTTCTATGGAAGCAGTAGGTTTAAAGAGCACACCAGATGCTTGAAATAACTTCTTTATTAACTTCAACTTTTCTTATACAGTACAGACCAAAAGTTTGGACACACCTTCTCATTCAAAGAGTTTTCTTTATTTTCATGACTATGAAAATTGTAGATTCACACTATGAATTAACACATGTGGAATTATATACATAACAAAAAAGTGTGAAACAACTGAAAATATATCATATTCTAGGTTCTTCAAAGTAGCCACCTTTTGCTTTGATTACTGCTTTGCACACTCTTGGCATTCTCTTGATGAGCTTCAAGAGGTAGTCACCTGAAATGGTCTTCCAACAGTCTTGAAGGAGTTCCCAGAGATGCTTAGCACTTGTTGGCCCTTTTGCCTTCACTCTGCGGTCCAGCTCACCCCAAACCATCTTGATTGGGTTCAGGTCCGGTGACTGTGGAGGCCAGGTCATCTGGGGCAGCACCCCATCACTCTCCTTCATGGTCAAATAGCCCTTACTTTCAAAGTTTTCCCAATTTTTCGGCTGACTGACTGACTGACTGACCATAATTTCTTAAAGTAATGATGGCCACTCGTTTTTCTTTACTTAAAATTTGTATTATGGCAAGAAAAAAGCAGCTAACAGTCTATTCAGTAGGACTATCAGCTGTGTATCCACCTGACTTCTCCACAACGCAACTGATGGTCCCAACCCCATTTAAAAAATCCCACTTATTAAACCTGACAGGGCACACCTGTGAAGTGAAAACCATTTCAGGTGACTACCTCTTGAAGCTCATCAAGAGAATGCCAAGAGTGTGCAAAGCAGTAATCAAAGCAAAAGGTGGCTACTTTGAAGAACCTAGAATATGACATATTTTCAGTTGTTTCACACTTTTTTGTTATGTATATAATTCCACATGTGTTTATTCATAGTTTTGATGCCTTCAGTGTGAATCTACAATTTTCATAGTCATGAAAATAAAGAAAACTCTTTGAATGAGAAGGTGTGTCCAAACTTTTGGTCTGTACTGTATATATAACACTGCCGCCTCCGCAGAAGATAGTCCATGTACATAACACGTGTTTAATAAAGTATCATAAAATGGCGGTATGCATAAGATGGTGGTTCAACTGTTCAATCTTGTCATTCAACATAAAATGGTGGATATATTTCTCTTTTGAGTATCTGTACTCTCACTTTAAGTTATTTAAGCACTTTATGATCTCTCTGAGAGGTATATCTGAGGTTAACCAATAGTTCACTTGCTCTACTTGGTGTGCAGTTTGCGCTATACAATTGCTTATGATCTGGTATGAGCAGTTCGCATTTGTATACAATTTATTTGGATTGTATGATTGTATGGCTCAGTAGTTCTTTTGTATGGTGGAACTGTAAGTAAACATACATATAACCAGTTCAGTATACAGTTCTAATCACTATATTAACAATAGGAACTTATATAACTGTTTTAATTACCCATTTTGGCCTCTCTGCTTACATAAAACACTGCTCTTAGTGGAGTGTGTGTCTGTTCAGCTCCTCTGGTAAATAATGATTCCAGCAGCTCCTGCTAGGGGAATTTCCCACACAAGCTGTGTGTGAGGCTGTCTGTAATTGGTCAAAACTCCTGCTGTGTGTGAGGCTGGCTGTGATTGGTCAAGACTTCTTCACATTAACAACAGTTTAACTCCATGCTTTCTGTTGTTTCTGCTGTGTCATTGAGCTTACCTTACATTATATAATGAATCTTAAAGGCATACTATCTTTTCTGTTTCTGTGAACACAATATATATGACAATTATATGACATCCAAACATGAAGTCACTGTATATAACTCTGCTTTTGTCTTTAACTTTAAGGTTATTAGCAGCGCTACAAGTAATTAAGGGAACATATCACGGCGGCTAATAAAAGAAAACAGATAGTTGTAATAAAGGGATTGGGTGATTGGAAACCAGTACAGATATCTACTTACAAATGTGATCGCATGATGAGTGGCACCATCGGTAACTATAATGTACAAGAAACATTCTGTATAACAATACGTGTATGCCTATTCAAAAGGGGTGAAAGGTGAATATAGAACATAAATATGCGTGTACTGTCTCAAACGCATATCAGAGCTAAACCCACACAAGAGACCACCCAGGGTACATCATGGGCATTATGAGCAGAAACAATAGTTAAAAATGAAGGATGCCAGGCAGATCATACGAGGGGCTAAATAAAAGATGTATAAGAGATCACATCATTGCGGCCATTAGGCTTAATAGTATTAAGCCTAAAGATCCACCGAGCCTCTTTTTGTAACAAGATGCGATCCACATCACCCCCTCTTGAAGGCATCCTAATCTGCTGAATGCCCTGAAACTGAACAGAATCCACCCTGCCATCATCTAGATCCTCATTAACAAAACTGAGTTTGCATATCTCCTCTTTTGCATATCTCCTCCCTGAATACCCCGTTATGGCCGTTTTTTACGGCCTACTTAAATTACATAAAGGTTGTGACCCCCTTAAGGGTAGACCAATTGTATCTGGCATGGGGAGCCTGACTGCTAACATCAGTACGTATGTTTACACAATTCTCAGGCCCTTTGTTTCCAGTTTGCCTTCATACGAGGTAGTGACGTATCGTGCAGCTATTTGCACGGTTGTTTCCTCTTCCCCCAGTAGGATATAGAGTTTCCTCTCCTCATCTGTAGAGGTGAAATCCAGAATGCAGGCGGAGAGTCTCTAGAAGTGGGCAGTTCACTGGTGCGTCACAGTGCGACACAGGTACACAATTGGCGAGTTTAGACGTTGAGGCCCTCTACCGTTCTATTCCCCACGATCTTAGCTGTAGAGCAGTAATGACGTTTTTATAACATCTAAAATGACATAATGCATTCTTGATGGAACTTTTGGAGTTCATTTTGACACACAATTTGTTTCTCTTTGATGGTCAGACAGTAGACTTTCTGCTACACTGCAGCAAATAAACACCCGTGAGAACTGCCCACTTCCAGAGACTCTCCGCCCACATCCCGGATTTCACCTCCACAGATGAGGAGAGGAAACTCTACATCCTACTGGGGGAAGAGGAAACAACCGTGCAAATAGCTGCACGATACGTCACTACCTGCCACCAACGGAGAGGAACACGATACCCCATGGACTGTATACACCTTATACTGCCCCCTATACCCCCTCCCCTATGGACTGTATATCCCAGAGTATGTCAGAGCTGTGTCTCCCGCTGGGAGCCCTTTAAATCTCGGCACATAGGAGGCCACTTTGCGGCCATCATAGTGCCGAGGCTCACACCAGAGCCCTTTGTTAGTAATGCCGGCTCTCAAACTAGAGGAGCGTGGCTTTAGGCAGGCGATTCAATTTGCGCTTAAGAAGTTTGCTCCTGAGGAAGTGCGCAAATGGGACGCATGGAAACGTGTCGAGCATTTAATCACTCTTGCCAGCTATCGCTGATGTTTGGCTGTATATGAGCCCTATCACTATGTCACCATACTGGTTCTGAGTGAAGCACTAATTACTAGGAGTCATCGGTTGCTGGCTAAGTGCACGGCCAGCATCTGAGCGACTCTCTTGTATCCATTTGCAACACTGTTGCTCTGACCGAGCCTATTGTGGATACTTTCACTTCTGGCACATTGATCTTATTGACTGATAGCTACCAACAATGCGCAGTGCTAGTCTATGCGACATCTACATAGTCCATGGACAGTATCAGTCAATATTTCCAGCAGTGATCTGTGTCTGTTTGAATTACGGCTCAGAGTGGGCTTGCAAATAGACACCCAGAGGAACAGTTCACGTGACGCACACTGGTGTGCAGTGTTTACTGAGATACACCTATGTAGTCAATTGTGAACAACGTATATTCACCTCCACTTGGCCTATAACATATAATGATATGGGTTTAATACCCCTCTTTTTAATGATAATAAACGAATAAACTTTTTTTTTGTTTTTGAGCTTTTAACGTCCTCTATTATATTTGTTTGAGGTACTAAGAAGTTGGACGCATACCTTCACATACCCCCTTTCTATATTTGTATTTTATTGGCAGGTCTAACTGTATAAACACACAAGCTATGTTAGCAACCTAGGACAGGTCTTAGCTGGCCAGCTACACCAGGCCTATTCACTTGAAGGGGACCGAGCTGCACATACAGATTTAGTAGAGTTGACAGACATGCTTTAGGAGACGTGTTATCTAAACGTAATGCTTTTCAATGGCTTTTGTTTCAAGATAACGCGATGAGTTAAGAAATTTGAGTTAAGAGTTTGTGTGTTAACCCTGCTACATCTGTAGGCCATGTGCCCGATGAACGTGATGTCAATGGCCTAGGAACAGGCTGTAGTGCTCACCGGAGCACCACAACCTCTTCAAATGGCTGATCTGGGGGTACCAGGTTTAATACCACCACCGATCAGATATTGACGAATTGACTTCGGATGCTTCATCCAAAGTCGATTCGCATAAAACTTTTAACACTGTACGGAGTGGGCATACTATACTGTGGCCTCTTCCTAGGTCTTTTGGCGATGGTGCTGGTGTCAAATTTCCCACGATCATTGATGACTTATCTTGAGGATAGGTTTATCACTGTACTTTATCCACTTACGTTTTAACTCATGCAGCCATTTTTCATATGAGGAGGAAGTTACATATAGGCAGCTGCTAACTGGCTGTTCACATGTAGCAACAGCAATAGATTCTCCAGATTAGCTGCATTTGGCCGATACTATGTATAGTGCATGGCTTGGTTATAGAGGGAGATCTGGGTGGCACTGATGCATGGAGGGACTGTGGTTGGCACTGTACTAGGGTGATGCTGTGGAAAATATTCTGAAGTTCTCCTTCTGCAGAACTTATTTTTTATTTATTTCTTCACTTGTATATTCTAGAGAATTGTAATAAACAACTGCGGTGGACTCCTGATATACCCCTAAAGCTGCAGTCAGTATTATGCAAAACTTATGCAATCTAGTATTATGCAATCTACAGTTGATGTGGGTGTTTAACATAAAGCTCCCCAAATCCTTAAAAAAGGTTCTGCAGCAACTATAGTTTGTACTCTGCAGAATTTCAAAATATATAGCCAATGTCGACTCCTGGCATGAATTCCTCTGTTCTGCCATGGCTGCAGTCTGCATTATGCAGGACATTATAATATACAGCTGATGTAAAAATGAAGCTTACTTCTCCCCTTCAAAATTAAGTTCTGCATAAACGTGTGCGCTCCGTGTTCCTTAATGTGGACCGCATTTGCGGATCCGCAATACACGGGCACAGTTCCGTGTGCATTCTACATCACGGATACAGGAGTGGAGTGCTTCCGTGGGGTTTCGTCCCATACTTCCGTTCCGCAAAAAGATAGAACATGCCCTATCTTTTTGCGGAACGGCCGGATCGCGGACCCTCTAAAGTGAATGGGTCTGTGATCCACTGCGGCTGCGCAGCATGGCCTTAGGGGCAGTCTGTATTACACAGCTGAGACTTGTTGCCTGATGCTTTAATATGCTGACCATTATACTTGCCATGATTCCACAAGTGAAGGCTCACCAAAGGTCAGTAACGATTATTAATCATTCCTTATTAATGTATACATCCTAATTCTATGAAATGTAAAGTCAAACACATCTGGAGCGGCAGATTTACTAATATGAAACAATGACCATGTCACTAGCTATAGCTATTCCTGCAAGAAGCAGAGTTTAGTAAGCAGGCATTGAGATGGGAGGAGGTCATAATACACAGTCCTGTAGAAAAATACCTTAGTTGAGGTGTAGGAAAGCGCATATAAGTGGATCCGGCTTTAAAGATGAAAGGAGAGCGTTGTATGTCATTTACTGCTTTATAGGGAAAGAGATTGGAGGATAAATTGCTGTGTGCAGATGAAAGGCTGGATACCAAGACGTTGAAGGTTACAGCACTTCTAGCATTAAAGGTTACACAATTTAAAAGGAGAGTAGTACTAGATTCCTTGCCAGACAACTGTATTTTCAATTTATTTTGCACACATTAAAACATGGGTCACACAAAATCTTGTCATGGAGGAAAAATGCCAAAGAAAATCGAAACCTTACAAACCTAATGACCTGGCAAATCCCCAGCAGAGGCCAGTGACTGGCTGCAGGGGTCTTGTGCCTGAACAAAGCCCAGGGGAGAGTGGCCGCAGAGCTGATGTAGGTAGGGCTCAGTTCAAGCTTAAGTTTGGGATTTATTTCTGTGTAGGTTCCACTAATGGTTTTGGCACACAATCACTGACGGCTTTAGTCCTCTTTCACATAAGCGATACGGATTGTGTCAGGCACAACAGATCGTTCAGAGAAAAATTGATGGTTTAGCAGGCAAGTTGAATCCGTTTTTTCTGCAACTGCATTCAGCGTATGTGCTTTTTCCATATGGATTTTATCCATTTTGCATGCTTTTTTCTACTAGCAACCATCAGTGAAAACCGCATTGCATCTGGATGCCCTCAGTTTTTATTGCAAGCCCCATTCACTTTTACGCAGTCAGAGCTATAGAACATGCTGCGATTTTTCCTAAATGCAAAGATGATGTGTGAAAAACGTGTACATTGAAGTGAACGGGTCAGGATTCATAAAAGGATGCTATATGGTCACTACACACATCGCATCTGGACGGAAGACTCACTCATTTAAAAGAGCCCTAAGAGTAAGGCCTCTTTCACACGGGCGTCGCGGGTGAGGGCCGGATGCGTTCAGGTTGCATTGCGGCAAACCCGCACGAGTAGGCACGCAATTTCAGTCACTTTTGTCTGCAATTGCGTTCCGTTGCTCAGTTTTTTCCATGCGAGTGCAATGCGTTTTGCACACGCATGATAAAAAAAATTCATGTGGTACCCAGACCTGAACCCGGACTTCTTCACTGAAGTTCGGGTTTGGGTTAGGTGTTCTGTTGATTTTATTATTTTCCCTTCTAACATGGTTATAATGGAAAATAATAACATACTTTAATACAGAATGCTAAGTAAAATGTCCCTTGAGGGTTAAAAAATAATAAAAAAATTACTCACCTCATCCACTTGATCGCGCAGCCGGTATCGTCTTCTTTCTTCTTCCTGCAGGACCTGCAAAAGGACCTTTGATGACGTCAGTGCAGGTCCTGCTGAATGAAGATAGAAGGACTTTCTATCTTCATTCAGCAGGACCTGCGCTGAGGTCATCATGCTCAGCACGTGGTGAGCGCAATGACGTCATCAAAGGTCCTTTTGCAGGTCCTGCAGGAAGAAGAAAGAAGACGATACCGGCTGCGTGATCAAGTGGATGAGGTGAGTAATTTTTTATAAAAAATTTTTATCCTCAAAGGACATTTTACTTAGCATTCTGTATTAGGCTGGGTTCACACCTGAGCGTTTTACAGCGCGTTCCTACATGCTGTAAAACGCTCAACAGGCAAGAACCAATGATTCCCTATGGGAATGGTTCTCATGTGAGCATTTTACAGCGCGTACGATCGCGCTGTAAAACGCCCGATGCCCCAAGAAGTACAGGAGCTTCTTTGGGGCGTCTTGTCGCGCGTTCCCGTACATAGACTTCCGGGAATGCGCGACAATGGGCGTTCGTTTGTTCCTGAGACGCGATTGTAAACGCGCATACAATCGCGCATACAGAGCGCTCCATCCCGTACGCTCAGGTGTGAACGCAGCGTTAAAGAATGCTATTATTTTCCATTATAACCATGTTATAATGGAAAATAATAAAGGGAATGGACATCACCCAATTTATTATCATCTCCTTAGCAACCATCCATAAAAAAAATGGCATTGCATCCACACTTGCTTGCGAATGCAATGCGATTTTCACGCAGCCCCATTCATTTCTATGGGGCCTGCGTTGCGTGAAAAACGCGGAATATAGAACAAGCTGCGATTTTCACGCAACGCACAAGTGATGCGTGAAAAACATCGCTCATGTACACAGCCCCATTGAGTCAGGATTCAGTGCGGGTACAATGCGTTCACATCACGCATTGCACCCGCGCGGGAAAACTTGCACGTGTGAAAGGGGCCTAAAGCCTGCTGAACTTGTCAAATTTGGCAGGACCAGCCTACGATCTTGGGTGCCAACTCTACACTGACAGATAGTAGCAGGAGAAAGATGGATCAAGCATGCTAAATTTTATACCTTTTGTTCTCATAAGTGGCCGTGGCTAGAGGTGTTTGGCAGTAGCTCACCATTGAAAACACAAACACACTTGGGCAATAGTAGCATGCAAGTGTATTGGGGGGAGAGGGTGTAAGGAGGAATATCAGTTGGCCAGAAGAAAACTAATAAAGGTGTAGGAGGATTTTTCTGACCACAGAAATAACATGTTTGATATTAGGAACTGCCAAAATCTCCTCTCTTGAGACCAGCAGACTTCTTCTGTCATAGAAAACAAGTATTGTACAGGTTGCATTAAAAGCTATGTACACCTTTGGTTGCAATTTTTATTTATTTATTATTGTATTGTACTCATTTTGAGGTAAAAATCTTTTTTTATTGGTCTTTATTAAAAGTAAGCCCTTTTCTCTGTATAGCCTTGAGATTCTGTAGCAACATGCTGTCTATTTTCACTCTGTTCTGGCAGGCAGCTGACGGCTTCTTATCTCTGACCTCCTAAACACTCATTATAGCTCAATTCATATCTTACGGATAAGGGCTCATGCACACAAACGTATTTTTATTTCTGCTTCCGTTCCGTTCTTTTTGTGGACCATATGCTGAACCATTCACTTCAATGGGGCTGTAGAAAATACAGAAGTTACTCCGTGTGTATTCTGTTTCCATTTGTCCGCATGGCCGTTCCCCAAAAAAGTAGTGCATGTCCTATTATTGTCTGCACATCACGGGCCGAGGCCCCATTTAAGTCAATGGGTCTGCAAAAAATATGGAACGCACACGGAACACGTATTTTGTGGATCCATACTGTAGAAATGCTATGCCCAGCCCATATTGCTCATGTGTTTGGTGATTAATAAGTTACTGTTTCTGTATACGATCCGCAAAAAACTGATCAGATACGGAAACCACACGGATATGTTTTGTGCAGTAACAAAACGGAAGAGGACTTAAATCAGAGAGAAAAAAAACCTCAGATACAGAGCAAAGGATCAGTAAAAAACGGACTGCAAAACAACTACAGTCGTGTGCATGAGCCCTAAGTATGAGGATTTAGTAATTTAGAGAAAAAGTGAAAGTATCAGTCACACAGCTAGACAGTTATAGTCTGGACGCAAGCAGCGTTTTGGTGTCCGCCTCCAAAGCGGAATGGAGACTGAACGGAGGCAAACTGATGCATTCTGAGCGGATCCTTTTCTATTCAGAATGCATTAGGGCAAAACTGATCCGTTTTGGACCGCTTCTGAGAGCCCTGAACGGATCTCACAAACGGAAAGCCAAAACGCCAGTGTGAAAGTAACCGTATCTGTATTTCCATCATAGAAATTCCAAGCATGTTCACCCAGCTGGAGCATTCACAGTTACAGTTGCAAGAAAAAGTATGTGAACCCTTTGGAATGATATGGATTTCTGCACAAATTGGTCATAAAATGTGATCTGATCTTCAGCTAAGTCACAACAATAGACAACCACAGTCTGCTTAAACTAATAACACACAAATAATTAAATGTTACCATGTTTTTGTTGAACATACCATTTAAACATTCACAGTGCAGGTGGAAAAAGTATGTGAACCCCTAGACTAATGGCATCTCCAAGAGCTAATTGGAGTGAGGTGTCCGCCAACTGGAGTCCAATCAATGAGATGAGATTGGAGGTGTTGGTTACAGCTGCCTTGCCCTATAAAAAACACACACCAGTTCTGGGTTTGCTTTTCACAAGAAGCATTGCCTGATGTGAATGATGCCTCACACAAAAGAGCTCTCAGAAGACCTACGATTAAGAATTGTTACATAAAGCTGGAAAGGGTTATAAAAGTATCTCCAAAAGCCTTGCTGTTCATCAGTCCACGGTAAGACAAATTGTCTATAAATGGAGAAAGTTCAGCACTGCTGCTACTCTCCCTAGGAGTGGCCGTCCTGTAAAGATGACTGCAAGAGCACAGCGCAGACTGCTCAATGAGGTGAAGAAGAATCCTAGCGTGTCAGCTAAAGACTTACAAAAGTCTCTGGCATATGCTAACATCCCTGTTAGTGAATCTACGATATGTAAAACACTAAACAAGAATGGATTTAATGGGAGGATACCACAGAGGAAGACACTGTTGTCCAAAAAATACATTGTTGCACGTTTACAGTTTGCACAAGAGCACCTGGATGTTCCACAGCAGTACTGGCAAAATATTCTGTGGACAGATGAAACCAAAGTTGAGTTGTTTGGAAGAAACATACAACACTATGTGTGGAGAAAAAGAGGCACAGCACACCAACATCAAAACCTCATCCCAAATGTGAAGTATGGTGGTGGGGGCATCATGGTTTGGGGCTGCTTTGCTGCGTTGGGGCCTGGATGGATTGCTATCATCGAAGGAAAAATGAATTCCCAAGTTTATCAAGACATTTTGCAGGAGGCCATCTGTCCACCAGCTGAAGCTCAACAGAAGATGGGTGTTGCACCAGGACAACGACCCAAAGCATAGAAGTAAATCAACAACAGAATGGCTTAAACAGAAGAAAATACACCTTCTGGAGTGGCCCAGTCAGAGTCCTGACCTCAACCCGATTGAGATGCTGTGGCATGACCTCAAGAAAGCGATTCACACCAGACATCCCAAGAATATTGCTGAACTGAAACAGTTCTGTAAAGAGGAATGGTCAAGAATTACTCCTGACCATTGTGCACGTCTGATCTGCAACTACAGGAAACGTTTGGTTGAAGTTATTGCTGCCAACGGAGATTCAACCAGTTATTAAATCCAAGGGTTCACATACTTTTTCCACCTGCACTGTGAATGTTTACAAGGTGTGTTCAATAAAAACATGGTAACCTTTAATTCTTTGTGTGTTATTAGTTTAAGCAGACTGTAATTGTTTATTGTTGTGACTTAGATGAAGATCAGATCACATTTTACGACCAATTTGTGCAGAAATCCATAAAATTCCAAAGGGTTCACATACTTTTTCTTGCAACTGTATATCTATGGCCAGCTTTAAAGCTATGCTAATTTCTCCACTTTCAGAGTAGTCCAAATTAAATAAAAAAAACTATACAAACATCCCATACATAAATTAACCACAACCTACATTCAATAAGGTTACTGAGAATAATACAGTATTTTTCTAGCTACATTTACAAGGCGATACCATAAAGCTATTAGGTTTCTGTGTGTTTCAGGAAGACTATGATTAATGTGTCATCAAGTGACACATATAAAGCACACCTTCAATCAAACACAAAAATATAACTAAAAGGCGCAATCAACCCAACACAGTGGTCAATGACTGACAAAGCATAAAACATATTCATCAACACGTCAATGTAATCTGATATATGCTGAGGACTATTGCGTAACAACCCCTGTATGATATGTAATGGGGGCCATATAAATCGTTAACCAGCTTTCCCTGAAAACCAGTATAAGGCCGCTTTCACACAGTTAGTGTTTGGTCAGCATTTGATCAGAAACTGCGAGCTAAAACGAGGTGCAGGTAAAAAGCACAGAACAGGTGGAAATCTTTCCATTATACCTTATCTCTATGTATCCTCGATTCCTGGTTTTGGCTCACAATCAGAGTTCAGTGGACCTGCCTTTTGATAGGTTCGAGTTCGAGTTTTAAGTGAATTACGTAATGGATTCCGTTATCAAGGAACCCATCACGTAATTGAATGCCAGCATGCCACCTAATACAAGTGCATGGCCAGCCCAGAGGGTTCCTTTCTCCTGGCCATACACTTGTAATATAACGGCATCCCAGCATTGAATTACGTGATGGATTCAGTGAGAAGTGAATCCATTCCATAATTCACTTAAACCCTGAACTCGAACCTGCCAAAAGGCAGGTTCACTCAACTCTACTCACAATCCTTGATGGAAATCACTGATCAAACACTGATGTGCGAAAGCTGCCTAACAAAGAGATGGCTCAACAGAATTGTACAACTTGACAGAAGAGAACAGCCCAGGGGCCCACAGTATATTTATAAGTGTTTTTATTTGATTTTACATATCACCTCTACTGATATGTCTGTTGTAGTAACTACTTGCATTCCCTGTGTAATAACAATTATCAAACATCTATCCCTATGACTGTATTGTGCCATCCCTCTAATATTCCTTCTAGAAGTTATGAATCAATTACAAGTAGTTTGCAAAAAATGTCAGACTGGGAATACCAATTGGGGAGGTGTCAGCACTGATTGGATAGTGTCAGACTGTGCAGGTCCTATAACAGACCGGTAAGGTTCCCTTAAATGGGCCGTTAATCTTGCTTTTATTACAGTGTAACCATTTATCTTAGTAGAACTAATGTATGACCATTACACACATACACATCAATTCCAATGCCCTAGACATCTGTAAAGCTTTCAACACACAGAAAATATCAATTTATATCTTTGGGTAGGCTTACGTCTCCGCTTAAAGTAATCTGGTATTCTGCTCCAGAAGAGGGAAAGGCTACTGGAGTAACAAGAGTTGAAATGGCACCTTCTCATGCCAAATTCTTGACCTAACACCCCTTCCCTCCAGCTAGAGGTGTAACTTGACCAGCATGCACTTTCTATAATTCCGGTGTCTTCTTATGTGGCACAAGGGTCTTTGGGCTCCCTCAAGCTTCGGGGTCCAGTAGTGACTGCTGCCTCTGCACCCCCTATAGGTATGCCCCTGATTGGCTTCAAGAAAATAGATATTTGACAAAGTCATCATATACTCTAGAGTTCTGGTCTAGATTATACCTAACTTATCTGACGGCATAGCAATTTGAGACTAATGGAAGGCTGTTCCATTAGTAGGACAATTCAGCTAATTGATCAAATTAATACAATTCTGAAGATACACATACAGATTAGTGCAAAGAAAGCCAAACCTGTCGATTTTGGTGGTGATGGTGGACTATTTTACATGTATTTAAGATGACTCTCAAAAACAGCAGATTTTGGGAGGGATGTATGTAGGATTTCAACTCCAGGTAAGTTGTCACCGGCCCAGAAAACAGGTTGGTGACATTTTCGGGGGGGTCTTAAAATTTGAAAAATGTGGCTGCTTTCTTTCATAACATCACTTGTGTTGTGTCTGGATTTGCAGCCCAGACGGAAGATAGTTCTGTTACTAGTTCTCTGGATAAAGTAAATAAAAACAACACAGAAGAGCCTAATGGAGTGACAAAGCCATCGACACATGTCAGGATAACCAATCTAAAGGAAATGTGTCACCAAATTTTTTATCTGCCAGTTAAAACCAGATAGCGACACACATTACTTTTTGTAATCAGTTTTTCTTTTCTTATTGCAGATTTCTTTTCCTGGACATGGCTATGGGGGGCGGCCATCTTTCCTGAGCGGTTCTTACAAGCAGTTGGAAAGCATTAAGATAAATGCTTCACGGCAGCCCCATAGATACAATGGTCAGGAGGGGACCTCAATGACTTCTATGGGAGAGTTTTCTAGGCATGCTCTGTGACTTGTGCAGAAGTCATTGTACAAGGAAAGACTAGATAAGATCTGACTATCACCTATTGTGAATGGTGTACCCTGTCGTATCTATACACAGAGGTGATATCATTACAGGCAGGATTAGAATGACAGATAAGAAGGCAACTGCAGTAAAGTGATCTGTGCAAACAAAGAAGTGACATAGAAACATAGAATGTGTCAGAAGATAAGAACTATTTGGCCCATCTACTCTGCCCAATATACTGAATACTATGAATAGCCCTTGTCCCTATCTTATATGAAGGATGGCCTTATGCCTATCCCATGCATGCTTAAACTCCTTCACTGTATTTGCAGCTACCACTTCTGCAGGAAGGCTATTCCATGCATCCACTACTCTCTCAGTAAAGTAATACTTCCTGATATTACTTTTAAACCTTTGCCCCTTTAATTTGAAACTAAGTCCTCTTGTAGCAGTTTTTCTTCTTTTAAATATTCTCTCCTCTTTGACCTTGTTGATTCCCTTTATGTATTTAAAAGTTTCTATCATATCCCCTCTGTCTCGTCTTTCTTCCAAGCTATACATGTTAAAGTCCTTTAATCTTTCCTGGTAAGTTTTATCCTGCAATCCATGTACCAGTTTAGTAGCTCTTCTCTGAACTCTCTCCAAAGTATCGATATCCTTCTGGAGATATGGTCTCCAGTACTGCGCACAATACTCCAAGTGAGGTCTCACTAGTGCTCTGTAGAGCGGCATGAGCACCTCCCTCTTTCTACTGGTAATGCCTCTCCCTATACACCCAAGCATTCTGCTAGCATTTCCTGCTGCTCTATGACACTGTCTGCCTACCTTTGAGTCTTCTGAAATAATGACCCCTAAATCCCTTTTCTCAGATACTGAGGTTAGGACTGTATCACTGATTTTATATTCTGCTCTTGGGTTTTTACGCCCCAGGTGCATTATCTTGCACTTATCAACATAAAATTTTAGTTGCCTGATTTTTGACCATTCCTCCAGGAACATCAACCCTGTTACAAATCTTTGTGTCATCAGCAAAAAGACACACCTTACTATCTAAGCCTTCTGCAATTTCGTTGATAAAGATATTAAACAATATGGATCCCAGAACAGATGCCTGAGGTACCCCACTGGTAACAAGACCTTGGTCTGAATATACTCCATTGACTACAACCCTCTGTTGCCTGTCCCTCAGCCACTGCCTAATCCATTCAACAATATGGGAGTCCAAGCCCAAAGACTGCAATTTATTGATAAGCCTTCTATGTGGGACAGTATCAAAAGCCTTACTAAAGTTTAGATAAGCGATGTCTACTGCACCTCCTCCATCTATTATTTTAGTCACCCAATCAAAAAAAATCAATAAGATTAGTTTGACATGATCTCCCTGAATTAAACCCATGCTGTTTTTCATCTTTCAATCCATGGGATTTTAGATGTTCCACAATGTTCTCCTTAAGTATGGTTTCCATTAATTTCCCCACTATTAATGTCAGGCTTACTGGCCTATAGTTGCCCGATTCCTCCTTACTACCTTTCTTGTGAATGGGCACAACATTAGCTAATTTCCAATCTTCTGGGACGACTCCTGTTGCCAGTGATTGGTTAAATAAATCTGTTAATGGTTTTGCTAGTTCACCGCTGACCACTTTTAATAGCTTTGGGTGTATCCCATCAGGCCCCTGTGACTTATTTGTATTAATTTTAGACAGCTGACTTAGAACCTCTTCCTCTGTAAAGACACATGCATCAAAAGATTCATTAGTCTTCTTTCCTAACTGAGGTCCTTCTCCTTCATTTTCCTTTGTAAAAACTGAACAGAAGTATTCATTGAGGCAGTCAGCTAGTTCTTTATCTTCTTCCATATACCTTCCTTCTTTTGTTTTTAATTTGGTAATTCCTTGTTTTAGTTTCCTTTTTTCATTTATGTATCTGAAGAATGCCTTATCGCCTTTTTTCCCTGACTGAGCTAATTTCTCTTCTGCCTGTGCTTTAGAAGCTCTTATAACTTTTTTGGCCTCTCTCTGCCTAATCTTATAAATTTGCCTGTCATCCTCGTTTTGTTTAGTTTTTTTTATAATTCCTAAATGCTATCTTTTTGTTTTTAATGATTTTGGCTATTTCTGCCAAATTTTGACATCTATTATTATGTTTAGCGGCCAGTGAAAAAAACTGTTTGATTTTATGTTTTTTGTTAAAATATAAATATTGACATGGAAAATATAAAACATCAAAATTCTTAAAAAATATTAAAAACTTAAAAACATGATTTAAACAATAGGCTATTTGCTGATGAAACATTCAATTTAAGTCAACTGCCAAAACATACAGTAAATGTAAGTAAAAAATAAAATGTGTGTTAAGAGTGGAGAAGCAAATACTAGTACGAAGGGCACTAACATAACTAGCATAGACTAGTAGGTTAGGAATGTACAAAGGTCTGTAGTCCCAGTCAGGTGCTAAAGGAGTCACCTACTCAAGGCTTTAAAACACATTAGAGAAAAGTTGGGGGAACCTGCTGATTTCAGAGGGTCCAACTGATTATCTTCACAGGTAGCTGATGTCGTCAGGTATGTCATACTAGATCCTTTTGTTCTCAGGGGAGAAAAGCTGCTGAAGGTGTCCAGCACTGGCTTACCCCACACTTCTCATTCATAACGCATGCACTCTCAGCCAAGTATGAATGTGTATGGGGAAGTGGGGGGTTGAGACGAATAGATGTAGGCAGAACAGTCTGCTGAAATCTACTGAAGGTGTATGGGCATCTGTAGAGTATTTACAATAATCCAAGCCAAAATTTGAAAAGAAAGCTGGCACGAATAGGATAATCAGCAAGGTACAGAGTATAAACCACTATAACTGGCCTATAACATGCTCACTTTAAATGGTCACTAACTTTTCATACAACCATGCATAAATCAATAGTAAGCGACCACAATAAACTTTGTAATATGCTTTATCAGTAAGAAATGTCTAGTTGTCATGTTAAAAAAACGTTTATCACCCCACACACACACAAAGAGACTGCACAGCTACATAGCACAGCACAGGTGCTTCATTCACAAACATACAGGTCAGTACTTCTCTATAATATCCATTACTTACTTCTGAGTGAGTAAGAGACTGTTAGGAAACAGATTCTCCTCTACTTTGTGTGTGCAGTGGACGGCAGCTAGTCTCCATCAACCATGTCTGAGAAAGCTGCAAACTAGACATTCAGATACAAGTTATATAATCACCGGAAATAATGATATTCCTCATGTACCCACTGTACTATCAGTTAATGCAACATTTGTTAAAAGCTCAGGGACGCTTTAAGTTCTTTCCAGTATTATCACCTTAAATCTGAATTCTGTGAGAAAAATGATGACAGAGCAGTGGAAATCTTATCCATTTACTGGAAAATGTCATGTTTTTCTCTGCGGATGCTCATTATCTTCTAAGTTGCTTGACTTTCTTTCCACTGTCTAAGTATTCCTTTGTACCAAATCCAGAGCGAAAAAAATAGTTTTGACTATCTTAAAAAAGATTCTGTCCTTATACACACAGATATACATGTTTTAGAACAACTCTTGCAAGAATGGAGAATATGGATCTGCTAGACATAACATGGAAGCGTCTACGTCTCTGGCCTATGGCACTCTCCCAGCAGTCACTGCGTCGATAGACAATAATGACCACAATAGTCATTTATGATACTTGAAAAATAGTATTGTAAAATATTACATTCCAGTTCTGTAATTATTCCCTTCATCCCCTAATGCTTGCAGTTTTAAGAACGTTGTAAATAAGTCAAAGTCCTCATAGCTTTGAAAAGCCTGTCGGGAAGTAAACACGATGCAGAATGGCCATTGCTTCTAAGTATCTTGGATCATGTCCATGCACTGGTGGGATCATGAAGCCACGTCCAGCATTGTGTTGTGGAGACCTGCACTTATATTTTCAGCATCCTCTCACTGCAGAACAGCACTCGACACACAGGAAAAGAAATGTTTGCAAAATTTTTCACAGCAATTCAATTATGTTTCAAATAGCTGCACAGGTCAGAGGCATAGCTAGAAGAGCACGGCAGGGTATTGGCACACTAACAATTCATCTAATTTCCAATTGCTTGGTTCTGAAGAAATCAGGGAGCCTTGTGGAAAGGTCATGGATTGAATTGATGTACTCTGTCATTAAAGGTAAAGGGGGCTACCTTCTAGAAGGTATTCAGTACAAGGCAACATGTAGTCACAAAAATGAAATAGCCTGACTCATAACAGCGGCAGATTTCCATTTACAGGATCTTAAAAGGACTTAAGTAATGTGACTTGTCACAAATATCAATTAGATGGGCGTCTGTCTCCTGGCACCCCTGCCGATCAACTGTTCAAATGGTGCAGTGAAGTTCAGACGAAGCAGCCTCGTCATAGTATACCAAGCACAGCGCCGTACATCGTATAGTGACTGTGCTTGGTATTGCAGCTCAATCCCATTCACTTGAATGGGACTTAATTTGAGAAGGCAATGTCACTGACTGACGTGAAGTCACAGGCTGAGGAAAAGGCTGCAGCACTTGCAAAGTGCCATGGCCCCTTCCAACGGCTGACTGGCAGGGTGCCAAGAGTCAGACCCAAACCAATGAGATATTGATGACCCACCTGAGGATACATCTTCAACATTTAAGTCCTGGACAACCCCCCTTAATAAAAAGGCTACAGTTCGACATCCAATGAAACCTACTAATATCTTCTTTTACCACTGCTGTGCCATAACATGTGATGATGGACTATTAATCCAACAATGCATAGAAATCATTACTGTGTACGTGACCCCCACCTTTCAGCAGACAGTAGTCTTCCTTTCTCTATCAGCAGGTTCTTAGAAACCATCCTAGTCTCTTAAAGGAATTAATGTAAAACAGAAACTGGAAGAAACACCCTAAGATGCAGCATCTCTTCCTCAGTGTGTGCGACTCCTGCTGTGAGAGGGGAGGAGGAGCACCAGGTTAGGGTCCATTCACATGTCCGTTGTTTGTTTCCTGATCTGTTCCATTTTTTGCTGAACAGATCTGGACCCATTCATTTTCAATGGGTCCTGAAAAAAAACGGACAGCACAATGTCAGATTTTTTTTCAGGACCCATTGAAAATGAATGGGTCCAGATCTGGTCCAGATCTGTTCAGCAAAAAACGGAACAGATCAGGAAAGAAACAACGGACGTGTGAATGGACCCTTAAAGTACACAGTACTCTTCTGATGAACAACACAGAAAGCTCATCCACTGAGCAGGCATGGAGGAACTAAAATATGGCTACCAAAAGATAAACTCTGATTTTTGTTTTGCTTGAATTGCAAGAGAAAACCCAATATTTCTCATGTGGGAAAAATTCCATCCATTTCCGAATAAACCCAGGCTCTCCACAGACAGCATATAGCGGTTTGTGCACTGTTAGTGAACTAGCATGGCTGCCGCAGCTATAGCATGTCTGTAAGATGCAATTATTAGTTGCTTTATATTAGGTAACTGCTGTGCATGCAATTTCCTAATGTTGTACAGTGAATCGACATGCAATTTGCACACAGGTAGGGCATGCTAAGGCTCATGGTTCCAGGTCACCTTCAGATAATACATTTCTGTACTGAAGCATGCCATCACCGTGTTAGAGAGCAATGAGAGAAGAAGGCATGAGGTCATTGTTGGCAGTAATGGTGGTAGGAAAAGGCTGTGTCCTCGCTGTTACAAGATGGTTGCGGCAGACGACTTGTTATTTATAGGCAGAGCATTAACGGTAATAAACATGGCGATTTAGCCATTATAATAATGGCAATTCTCATGCTATTACAGATTTTTCAGCCTGTGATTGACACAGGGAGCGGTTTTCATATTATGGCGATAATGCACAGAGCATCTTGTAGTTATTATTCTGCATTTTATGCAGGCAGCGTATGACAAGTAATCACACACACCAGCATGATTTGTGACCCACGTGACCTTTATATCCTTGGGCATCCAAGCCAGAGCATACGGTATTTCATTTTATTTTATTTTTCCTTTTTGCATTGTGCACTTTTTATCAAGACACGTTCCCTTTCCTTTTACCGATACAAGAGGCAGCAAAAGTAATCATATCCTGGCTCTCAGCTCCCCTTCTTCATGATACGTTCTCTGGCCACATTGTAATCAACATCTCACTTAAAGAGAGATAATATAATGACATTCTAACACTCACAGAGCTGGCACGCGTTCAAGAGCGACAGAGATAACCGCGGCTGAGCTCATGTGCTGTCTGCTTGCCTTATTTTATTTCGTTTTTATTATTCACTCATAATTTCCCGGCATCATCTTACTGACTAGAAGGATTCACCTATAGATTTCGGAGCTGCGCTCCACGTGGCACGTGTTGCATCCGTTACCATCAGTGTGTTGTGCTGCTATAGATTACATGGTGTTAGGAGTCATTAAGTCAGGGCCTGTCTCTGCAATCCGTTCAGTACTTTGCAATTCATTTTATTTATAATACATTGGGCATTGAGAAAATAATGGGGAACTCAAGGACCAGATATTGAGATCTAGAAATCTCCAAGGTACTGTGTTTTAAGAAGCCAGAGACATGTACAATGAGAGGACTCTTAGCTTCCATGCTCCTGGCATTTTTCAAGCATGTTATAAATATATTTGCAGATAAGGCTAAGCTCTGCAATCCACCACCTTATCTGATTTTACAATCCCATAGTTATAACCCACAGCAATCAATGTGTTTGGAGATACCAAAGTGCAATACAATGAAATATCAGCTGTAAACCATACAGATGTAGCAGAGCAGAATTTATCATTAACTTTTTGGTTTAGGGTTGTAAACATATTTATAGTAGCGTCATAGCTTTTTAATGAAATCCAGTGAGGTTGCAACAGCTCCATTTTCCATCAGATCCAAACTAATTCTAATAAATCCTAGGACTTTAAAAGTGTTCTCCAGGATTTTGTTCTTGATGGCCTGTCCAACACCCTGCACCCCAACTGATCAGCTGTTTCATTGCATCTCAGGCACCAGAACTAAACAGCGCCCTCTACTGTATAGTGGACGGAGCTGGTAACTGCAGCGCTGCTCCCAATCACTTCAATGGGAGGCGAGGGGCAGTAACCAGGTCCATCCACTACCAATGGATGAAGCTGTGTAGTTCCAGCACAGACGTTTCTACAGATGAGCTGACCAGATGCTGATGGCCTGTCTTGAGAATAGACTATCAAAATCCTGGACAACCCTTTCAAATGGAGCCTCAAAACAACCAGCATGTCCCCATGTAGCTGGCAGGGTTGCCAACTGTCCCAAAAGTTCTGGACAGTCTGTAAAAATAGATGACTTTTTTCCTGTGTCTATGTCCCAAATAAATAATAGATGTGTCCGTGATTATTTTTTTTGAGGCTGGTGGATTATTTTGGTTGTAATTATCATCATTTTACAGCTCACAGTAAATGCTGGTAATGAGCTCTTAGCTATAGACATGTATTACTTATAATCTTTATCATTCATTATGGTTTTACAATTTGTCCGTAATTTTTTTTTGTCTGTCCCTGATTTTGGGATAAGTTGTCCAAGAATTTTTTTTATAAATCTGGTTGCCAACCCTGGTATCTGGGGTTTAGGTTTTTAAAAATATCACCGTCACAACTGGGCATTTCAGAATCATGCAGTAAAAATGGTCTTCTTCCTACTTTACTGGAGAGGAGTCCAGAAGAGGAGTCTGGCATTTTCACTGCGCAGGCGAGGCGGAGGACAGTACTTCACTACGCATGCACATGCACAAAGTGAGGCCTACCGTCCTTGGTTTCATCTGTGCAGTGGCATCAGAACAAAACCATCAGACTCCTCTCCAGTAATAGATGAGGTTTTGCTTTTTTTTTTACTACATAATGCCGAAACAAATCGCTTTGTGACAGAGGCATCTTTAGAAAGCCAAACCCCAGCTACATAATGACGTGCTGACCTCTAAACCTAGTGACAGGTTCCATTGGGGTTCTGGTATTTCAGGCTGCAACCATTTAGGGGTAGTGTAATAGTGAACAACAGTTCTGAAACAAGAAGAGAAGCATACAGTATTGGGGTGAATTTACCAAGGCACTTTTCAGGAGAAAGTACATTGAAAAATATGGCATTAAAATCAAACGGACAGATTTATGAAGCCCCTGCTTGGTCCTATTCATTTGTATGCATTGTTTTGCAGTCAATGACATACATCATCCACAACACCCAGATGTCTTGTCATTCTATAGCAGCAAACTTAGATTACCACAGCACTCTTATCAAGGCCATCTGAAAGTGGACTTATAGCCGATGTTCACGTGCAGCAGAAATTTTCACAGCACTATAGGTTAAATTATTGTGCTGTCCTGAAGCATTCCTTTATGCATTACCCAATGCTTCAAGGAGAGAAGGCGGTCCATTATGGAGCCACCATAAGGAGGCCTATGGGTCAGTAATATGGCAGTATTATGTGCATGGCACCTTGGGGTATGCTATTACATAAGAGCTTTAGCAGCATATGGTCACTGTGCCAGATAATAATGACTTCCAGAGTGTAAAACTACAATAGGTCAGCCTGTGATGTGTCTTGTGAATGGTAATCTCCTTGCAGCTACTTCATCAATTTGTCGTAGGACGACAGCTGCCCAGTAATACCATGATGAGTGCAGAGCTATGCAAGTATCATAGTTCTGCTAAATTAATGAATAACTGGCGCAATTAGCACCCGGCCTTATGTACATTATTATACCAGAGGTCAAATACTAGAATATGTGTTTATTAGTTCAGCAAACCTATAAAATAACATTGAAAAAACACCTGTCAATTGAATAAAAAAAAAGATGGTAATAAAAAAAAAGTATACATATTAGGTATCGCCGCATCCGTAATAACCAGCTCTACAAAAATATCACATGACCTAACCCCTCAAGTGAACACATTAAAAAAATAAAATGCCAAGAAAACAGTGCCAAGAAAACAATTTTTGTCACCTAACATCACATAAAGTGCAACACCAAGCGATCAAAAAGGCGTATGCCCCCCAAAATAGTACCAAACTGTCACCTCATCCTACAAAAAGTGAGGCCCTAACTAAGAAAATCTGTCAAAAAATAAAAAAGATATGGCTCTCAGACTATGGAGACACTAAAACATAATTCTTTTGGTTTCAAAAATGCTATTATTGTGTAAGACTTAAATAAATAAGAAAAAGTATACATATTACGTAAGCCACGTCCGTAACAATCTGCTCTATAAAAATGTTACATGACCTAACATGACCTAAGGTGAACGCTTTAAAAATAAATAAATACAAAGTGTGCTAAAACAACCAATCTTTTGGTCACCTTGCCCCATAAAGTGAAATAATGATCAAAATAATCATGTGTACCAAAAAATTGTACCCAAAAAAACCGTTAACTATTCCTGCAAAAAATGAGCCCCTCCACCAGACGATCGGCAGAAAAATAAAAATGCTTTATTATGTAAAACTGAAACAAAACAGAGAAAGTAGACATATTTGATATCATTGTGTCCGTAACTACTTGGTCTATAAAAATAGCACAGGATTTACCCTGTCAGATGAATGTTGTAAAAAATAAACAGTGCCAAAACAGCCATTTTTTGGTTACCTTGCCTCACAAAAAATGTAATATAGAGAAATTAAAAATTATATGTACCCCAAAATAGTACCAATAAAACTGGCACCTTATTCCCTAGTTTCCAAGGGTTCACTTTTTGGGAGTTTTTACTGTAAGGGCGCATCAGGGGGGCTTCAAATGCAACATGGCATCTAAAAACCCTTTCAGCTAAATCTGCCTTCTAAAAACCATACTTTTCTTCTGCGCCCAGCCATGTGCCCTTACATCAGTTTACGACTATATGTGGGGTGTTTCTGTAAACCGCAGAATCAGGGTAATAAATATTGAGTTTTGTTTGGCTGTTAACCCTTGATGTGTTAAAGAAAAAAATGGATTAAAATGGAAAATCTGCCAAAAAAGTGAAATTTAGAAATGCCATCTCCATTTTCTTTTAATTCTTGTGGAACACCTAAAGGGTTAACAAAGTTTGTAAAATGAGTTTTGAGTAACTTGAGGGCTGTAGTTTCTACAATGGGGTCATTTATGGGGGGTTTCCACTACGTAAGCCCCATAAAGTGACTTCTGACCTGAACTTAAAAATTGGGTTTTGGAAATTTTCTTAAAGATTTTAGGAATTGCTTCTAAAATTCTAAGCCTTCTAACGTCCTAAAAAAATAAAATGACATTTCCAAAATGATGCCAACATAAAGTAGACATATGGGGAATGTTAAGTAATACATATTTTATGAGGTATCACTTTCTGTTTTAAAAGCGATGTTTTCAAATTTTTGGGTAAATTTGGGATTATTTTATAAATAAAAGGTTAAGTATATCGACTCAAATTTATCACTGTCATGAAGTTACAATGTATCACGAGAAAATAATCTCTGAATGGCTTGGATAAGTAAAAGCGTTTCAAAGCTATTACCACATAACGTGAAACATGTCAGATTTGCAAAATTAGGCTCTGTCAGGAAGGGGGAAATGGCTCGGATGTGAAGTGATTAACATAAAAATTAATTTCTGATTTCAATTTTTGATGACACATTCTCTTTAGTTTAGAGATGGTGGGCAAGTAAATAACTGGATCATGGGCTGGTTAATATACAGTTACATGACAAAAGTGGGTCCTCAAAAGAGGTTTTGTTTTTGTTTTTGAAGAGGACCTTTCACCACTCCTGACATGCCTGTTTTAATAGCTTCAAGCATTCACCATAAAATAAAAATTCTGGAGCATCTATTCTTATGTCTGTATGTTGTGCCATTCCTTTATTATTTCTACTAGAAGTTATGAATGAATTACTAGCAGTCTGCAGTAAGGGTAGAGAGGGGTGGTAAACCAGTTGGGGATGTGTATGTGCACTGTCTGACAATGGCAGCACTGATTGGAAAAAGTGAGCCTGTGCAGGTACATCCCCCAAACTGGTTATCACCCCTCTGTACCCTTACTGCAGACTGCTAGCAATTGATTCATAACTTCGAGTACAAATAATAAGGGAATCGCACAACATACAGGCATAAGAACAGATGCCCCAGAATTGTTATTACATGGGGGATGCATTAAAACAGACATGTCAGGAGAGGCGACAGGTCCTCTTTAATATTGATAGTATATACTGATGGCCTCTCCCGAGGATACATCATCAGTATATGATTGGTGGAGGACTACCAAAAGTAGGTGACTGCACTGCACAGCTCCATCTGTTGTGTAGTGGATACTAATGTAGTGTTGTTCCTATTGAAAAGACTGGGGGACGTGCTGCCGTTATCAGCTCAATATACAGGGTGGGCCTTTTATATGGATACACCTTAATAAAATGGGAATGGTTGGTGATATTAATTTCCTGTTTGTAGCACATTAGTATATGTGAGGGGGGAAACTTTTCAAGATGGGTGGTGACCATGGCGGCCATTTTGAAATCGGCCATTTTGAATCCAACTTTTGTTTTTTCAATAGGAAGAGGGTCATGTGACACATCAAACTTATTGGGAATTTTACAAGAAAAACAATGGTTTTAACGTAACTTTATTCTTTCATGATTTATTTACAAGTTTCTGACCACTTATAAAATGTGTTCAATGTGCTGCCCATTGTGTTGCATTGTTAATGCAACCCTCTTCTCCCACTCTTCACACACTGATGATGCGTTTCCCTCTTTATGCACTGAAGCTGGCATATTCCCTGAGTTTTTCCAGCAAGATGGTGCACCACCACATTATGGGTGTCAGGTCCGAGCATTCCTAGATGAACAGTTTCCTGGAAAGTGGATTGGTCGTCGTGGGCCAGTTGAATGGCCCCCAAGGTCTCCCGATCTGACCCTCTTAGGCCCCTTTCACACGGGCGAGTTTTCCGTGCGGGTGCGATGCGTGCGGTGAACGCATTGCACCCGCACTGAATCCTGACCCATTCATTTCTATGAGACTGTGCACACGAGCGGTGATTTTCACGCATCACTTGTGCGTTGCGTGAAAATCGCAGCATGCTCCTCTTTGTGCGTTTTTCACGTAACGCAGGCCCTATAGAAATGAATGGGGTTGCGTGAAAATCGCATGCATCCGCAAGCAAGTGCGGATGCGGTGCGATTTTCACGCATGGGTTCTAGGTGACAGTCTATTCACTGTATTATTTTCCCTTATAACATGGTTATAAGGGAAAATAATAGCATTCTGAATACAGAATGCTTTGTATAATAGTGCTGGAAGGGTTAAAAATAATAAAAAAGTTAACTCACCTTCTCCTCTTGTTAGCGCAGATGCCGGTCTGTTCTTTATCTGTGGGCTAAAGGACCTTTGATGACGTCAGATCACATGCTCCATCACCATGGTGATGGACCATGTGATTGGAGCATGTGATCTGACGTCACCTCAGGTCATTCAGTCCACAGCTAAAGAACAGAGTGGCATCTGCGCGAACAAGAGGAGAAGGTGAGTTAACTTTTTTATTATTTTTAACCCCTCCAGCACTATTATACAAAGCATTCTGTATTCAGAATGCTATTATTTTCCCTTATAACCATGTTATAAGGGAAAATAATACAATCTTCAGAACATCAATCCCAAGCCCGAACTTCTGTGAAGAAGTTCGGGTCTGGGTACCAAACATGCGCGATTTTTCTCACGCGAGTGCAAAACGCATGACAATGTTTTGCACTCGCGCAGAAAAATCGCGCATTTTCCCGCAACGCACCCGCCTCTTATCCGGGCAAAAAACATGACGCCCGTGTGAAAGAGGCCTTAGACTTTTATCTTTGGGGTCATCTGAAGGCAATTGTCTATGCTGTGAAGATACGAGATGTGCAGCACCTGAAACTACGGATACTGGAAGCCTGTGCTAGCATTTCTCCTGCGGTGTTGCTATCAGTGTGTTAAGAGTGAGAGAAGAGGGCTGCATTGACAATCCAACACAATGGGCAGCACATTGAACACATTTTATAAGTGGTCAGAAACTTGTAAATAACTCATGAAAGAATAAAGTTACGTTAAAGATACACCATTTTTTTTCTTGTGAAATTCCCAATAAGTTTGACGTGTCACATGACCCTCTTCCTATTGAAAAAACAAAAGTTGGATTCAAAATGGCCGACATCAAAATGGCCGCCATGGTCACTACCCACCTTGAAAAGTTTTCCCCTTCACATATACTAATGTGCCACAAACAGGAAGTTAATATCACCAACCATTCCCATTGTATTAAGGTGTATCCATATAAATGGCCCACCCTGTACAATGGACAAAGCTACAGTGAAGCAGGATGTCAGACCCCTGCCAATCAGACACTGGTAGCCAATCATGAGGATATGCCATCAATATAAAAATCCTGTAAAAAACGTTTTTAATATACTGAATGACCAAACAGATCAACAAAAGTGCTAAACTAAAATTATTTATTGTTGAACTTAATCAGTTCTGCATTAAAAAAAATGAAATAATATAGGCATAGAGGTTCATATGATAAATGGCTCAGGGTTTGGGTGGTCGGGAATGTACAGACGTGGACAAAATTGTTGGTACCCTTTGGTCAATGAAAGAAAAAGTCACAATGGTCACAGAAATAACTTTAATCTGACAAAAGTAATAATAAATTAAAATTCTATAAATGTTAACCAATGAAAGTCAGACATTGTTTTTCAACCATGCTTCAACAGAATTATGTAAAAAAATAAACTCATGAAACAGGCATGGACAAAAATGATGGTACCCCTAGAAAACACAGAACATAATGTGACCAAAGGGACATGTTAATTCAAGGTGTGTCCACTAATTAGCATCACAGGTGTCTACAACCTTGTAATCAGCCATTGGGCCTATATATATGGCTCCAGGTAATCACTGTGTTGTTTGGTGATATGGTGTGTACCACACTCGACATGGACCAGAGGAAGCAAAGGAAAGAGCTGTCTCAAGAGATCAGAAAGAAAATTATAGACAAGCATGTTAAAGGTAAAGGCTATAAGACCATCTCCAAGCAACTAGATGTTCCTGTGAGTACAGTTGCACATATTATTCATAAGTTTAAGATCCATGGGACTGTAGCCAACCTCCCTGGACGTGGCCGCAGGAGGAAAATTGATGACAAATCTAAGAGACGGATAATCCGAATGGTAACAAAAGAGCCTAGAAAGACTTCTAAAGAGATTCAAGGTGAACTTCATGCTCAAGGAACATCAGTGTCAGATCGCACCATCCGTCGTTGTTTGAGCCAAAGTGGACTACATGGGAGACGACCAAGGAGGACACCATTGTTGAAAACGAATCATAAAAAAGCAAGACTGGAATATGCCAAACTACATGTTGACAAGCCACAAAGCTTCTGGGAGAATGTCCTGTGGACAGATGAGACAAAAATCGAAGTTTTTGCCAAGGCACATCAGCTGTATGTTCACAGACGAAAAAATGAAGCATATCAAGAAAAGAACACTGTCCCTACTGTGAAACATGGAGGAGGCTCTGTTATGTTCTGGGGCTGCTTTGCTGCGTCTGGCACAGGGTGTCTTGAATCTGTGCAGGGTACAATGAAATCTCAAGACTATCAAGGAATTCTAGAGAGAAATGTACTAGCCAGTGTCAGAAAGCTTGGTCTCAGTCGCAGGTCATGGGTCTTGCAACAGGACAATGACCCAAAACACACCGCTAAAAACACCCAAGAATGGCTAAGAGGAAAAAATTGGACTATTCTAAAGTGGCCTTCTATGAGCCCTGACCTCAATCCTATTGAGCATCTTTGGAAGGAGCTGAAACATGCAGTCTGGAAAAGGCACCCTTCAAACCGGACACAACTGGAGCAGTTTGCTCATGAGGAGTGGGCCAAAATACCTGCTGAGAGGTGCAGATGTCTCATTGACAGTTACAGGAAGCGTTTGATTGCAGTGATTGCCTCAAAAGGTTGCGCAACAAAATATTAAGTTAGGGGTACCATCATTTTTGTCCATGCCTGTTTCATGAGTTTATTTTTTTACATAATTCTGTTGAAGCATGGTTGAAAAACAATGTCTGACTTTCATTGGTTAACATTTATAGAATTTTAATTTATTATTACTTTTGTCAGATTAAAGTTATTTCTGTGACCATTGTGACTTTTTCTTTCATTGACCAAAGGGTACCAACAATTTTGTCCACGTCTGTATGTATCTTGTCTTTCTTAATCCTGTAAGTGTTGATTCAGATGAATAAAGAAAAAGTATTTAAAAAATAAAATAAAAAATAAAATAAAAAAAATCAAAGCTGGCAGCAATATTTACATTTACCATACCATGCCGTTATTATTTTAGTAAGCCTTTTCCGAATGATTTTGGACTAGTAGCTGTCTCTCAGGACTCATCCACACAAGCTTATTATGGCTGTAATTAGAGCCACAATCTCACAGGATGGGAACCAATCCTGTCCTTGACTCTGTCTTGTGTATTCACCCATGTGTGTTAATTCTTATCGAGATCCAGCAGTTCTTCTCACAGTTCTTAAACATCTTCCAGTTCTTCAAAATGATGCCGAGTTATTTCCCTTATTTGCTCACTCTTATTATTTGTCTGTCTTCACTGTGATTCTAGCATTCTCTTTAAGAAACAGAAATCTCAGGATTAACAATGCTCTAAACATTGCTAAGATAGAAGAGGACGCTTGAGATGGAGCTACACACCATTCTGGGAGCACAACTAAAATATAATAGGAATGTTTTAATTAAAAGATGTGGTAAGCAGCGATTCATCTATAGCAGTAATCTATTAGAGCCTCCTGGAATAGTGGTGTATGCCATTTAAAAAACATAAGCGATGCAAACCATGACAGGACATATTCAAATTCAAGATGTCAATGAACTGATATGAAATAATAGAGCTTGACCGCAAAAGATGGTATTTACATGATAATCTGACTTTGAAGATAAGCTAACATTATCCATATTAGATGAATTATCATACCGCACAACACAGAGACAATTGTATAATAAAATACTACATTACGCTTCATTTTGACACTTCTGTAAATCCCATTGTAGTGTCTCTTGGATATGACCATTCAAAGGATTGGCTTCACATCAAGAAATTCAAACTATATTTATTCCTATGCCTATTATATAAAAACAAGTTTCTAGAAAATGAAGAGATTTAGATTTTTTTAAACTTTCATTGGTTATATAGATCTAGTTCCACTAGACAGCCTTGTGCTCATACATCAGTTGGAAGACTGAGAGCCTCAAAAAAAAAGCATCTCCTTGTCTACCAAGTGTATAATGACAGCTGCATAGATTGGTTCCCATCAATGCAAGCTAATCCTGGTCTCTCAGGATTTCCAATTCTAGAAGAACAAACAGATTCAATCTGAGGAAAGATGTGAAAGGACAAAATGAGAAAACCCCAGTAAATCGAGGATAATGAAGACAGCAGCTGAGGACAATAATGGCCAGAACTCAAACATTGCTTTACACAATTACAACATAAATCACGCTTTCCTATGACTGGCTCTAGGTTATGGCTCATCATGAAAAGAGAAGGTTGTCCAAAGATTAACTTATATGACGGGTCAATAAGACACCACAGGAGTTGGGACAAGACTTAACTGGGTTAATCTGTGCAATCGAGCTCACCATCAAAATAAAGATGTTACTGAACCTTGCATGTGTCTGTTGTTGGATACCCCACCAGCAAGGAACTCTTCACCAGTCCCAGCCTGGCTATCCACTACTTGTATTGAAAAAAATGGCCAGATCCAGGACATTAAGGAGGGATCCACATGGCCATATCAGCATTGTCCCATATTAAGATTTATCTTCGCTGGGCAGAGGTTGATTTCTGTCCAGTGATTAAGATACTATTTTTAGAGTGAGGGTTTTTGGAGGGAAAATTTCCTGCCATTTTTGCTGTGGTCACTGGGCAGAGTGGTTATTCTGTCCAGTGATAACTTTAATTGGCTGAAGTTGAGGACCCGGATTGGTCGGGGGGGGGGGGGGGGAATGTTCAAGAGTGGGGCTATAATTGTCTTGGCTCCGCGGGCTGGTATGCTTTTTGTCCGCACCAGCCCATGGAGCCTGGATCCGTGTGCCACCTCTGAAGATAGATGTCCTTCTGGGAGAACTTACCAGCCGCACTGTGGAGGATGGTGCCCCGTCCTGGATCTGAGATTGCCTTCTGCGGGTCAAGTCTTTCACCACTTCTCCCCTGGAGCATTCTGTGAGTACGGCGGTCCCCCCTGGTCCAGTGGTTCCTGGTGACGGAGGTCCTGGTGCAGCAGGGAGCAGGTTCCGGTGACGAGCGCCCTTCAGGATATCGCTAGAGCCGGAGGCAGAGGACGCAGAAGAGAAGATTCTCCCCTTCGCCTTCTGGGCATGCACGGTGATGACATCAGATGCTCCAGCGCTGCGGGTCACCGGGCCGGACGTCTGGAAGGAGCATCACTTCCTGTGTATGGTGGATCGTCGGTACCTGGGCAGCAGCACACCGGGTTGGCGCAGGTGCCATCCTCCCTGCAGATGCGAGGCTGTGTGTCGCGGGGACCAGCGCCAGGATTAGAATTTGCTGGGAGAGCAATCCATTCAGTATGCATCAGGATGTCTTCAGTTCAGTCACTGTACAGTTTTTGGATGGAGAAAATATCGCAGCATGCCGCAGCATTCCGAAACACTTGCGGGAATGCTGGATCCGGCATTATTCTCCATTGAAATGCATTAATGCCGGATCAGGCCCCAAGTGTTCCGGAAAAACGGATCCAGACATTTATAAATGTGAAAAAGATAAATACTGGATCCGTTTTTTCGGATGACAACCAGAGAGACGGATACAGTATTGCAATGCATTTGTGAGACGGATCTGGATCCGTCTACAAATGGTATCCGTTTGCATACAGATTGCCGAATCCAACAACGCAAGTGTGAAAGTACCCTTAGCGGAAAAAATGCTGCCAAGGTTAAGCAAGTTTCCAAATCAGCAGATAGCCGATTGTTGACTGCTGGTTTTTCAGAAGGCTTCATTTTGCCTCCATTTTCAGGACAGGGGTTTCCCGGAAGTGGTTAGATTAAAAATACAGAAATAAAATTGATCCTGGCAGGATGTGCTAAGCATCTCTGGGAACTCCTTCAAGACTGTTGGAAGACCATTTCAGGTGACTACCTCTTGAAGCTCATCAAGAGAATGCCAAGAGTGTGCAAAGCAGTAATCAAAGCAAAAGGTGGCTACTTTGAAGAACCTAGAATATGACATATTTTCAGTTGTTTCACACTTTTTTGTTATGTATATAATTCCACATGTGTTAATTCATAGTTTTGATGCCTTCAGTGTAAATCTACAATTTCCATAGTCATGAAAATAAAGAAAACTCTTTGAATGAGAAGGTGTGTCCAAACTTTTGGTCTGTACTGTATATATATACACACACACACACACACACACACACACACACACACACTCATATACAGTGTGTGTATATATTATACACTTATATATAGTGTGTGTATATATATTGTAGGAAGGCGCAGGGGTCAGTCATTGACGGAAGGTACGTGTCACCGAGGTTCCTGGTCTCGGTGAGATAGGAACTGGTAGTTTAGTGTGTCAGCAGCAGCTAGGCTGGCTGACACAGTGTTTTTACCTAGTGTGGCTGTAAAGCCGATCTGAATCGGTTCGTATTGGGAGCAGCCAAAGAGCAGGGTGGGTGGCTGTTCCCCACGTTCCAGGCAGTATTTTCCTGCATATAAGACTACTTTTTAACACATGAAAATCTTCTCAAAAGTCGGGGGTCGTCTTACACTAATGAATTTTGATGTGCATCTTTTCTATGGTGAAAAAACACAGTCTATCTGGGGTGCAGATACATGTGGTGGTGAATACAGTACAGCACCAGTATCTGTACCGGTTCATACAGTATAGCACCAGTACATACAGTACAGTATACAAATGGCTAACAGTCAAGACCCCATCATGGCTCTATCAGCAAGAAGAAAGAAATATGAAGCCAGTTTCAAACTTAAAGTTGTAAACTTTGCCATGGAACATAATGACTGCGCTGCTGCAAGACAATATGGAGTAACAGAAAAGATGGTTTGGGACTGGAAAGCAAATGAAAAAGCATTAAACAGTATGCCAAGGGGTAAGTGTGCATTAAGAAGAGGCACCCCACATTGGCCAGAACTCGAAAAACATGACGCAGACACGGTGAATGACCATCGCCAAAACAGTTATAAACGGAAATAAAATACGTTTGTTTGCACTTCAGTGGGTCAAATCTAACCCAGATCACAGCAACAGATTTAAGGCCACTGTATCCTGGTGTACTAGATTCTTGGAAATGCATAATATGGTACTGAGGCAAAAGACAAAAATTGAGCAACAATTATCTGCAGATCTTGATGCCAAAGTAAACAGAGTTGGAGGGGTAGTCTTATATGATGAGTATACCCCAAACCCTATATTTGAACTGGAAAAGTTGAGGGTCGTCTTATGCGCCCTGTCGTCTTATACGCCGGAAAATACGGTATATATACACACATTGTCTATGGGAGACATTCTGTGTTAGTAGGAGGGTTGCTGCTATTAGAGCCATACAGCAAATCTCCTCCCCCATGAGTATAATATAATATATATATATATATATACGCACATACACTAGTACAATAATTGTACTTTATATTTGAGTGGGGGCCCAGTTCTGACATTTGCTATGGGGCCCCTCGATTTCTATGTACCCCCCCTGCTTTGGGGTCAGAATTTAAGAGATAAGCACATCCGTTTGCACGCGGATAATAAGGGCGTAATGTTTGCTATTAATTGCTTGTCATCTAAATCAGTGTTTCCCAACCAGTGTGCCTCTGGCTGTTGCAAAACTACAACTCCCAGCATGCCCGCACAGCCAAAGGCTGTCAAGGAATGCTGGGAGTTGTAGTTTTGCAACAGCTGGAGGCACACTGGTTGGGAAACACTGATCTAAATGTCCTTTGGTGATCAAACTTTTACGTCATTTAGTTTTGCTTTGTTTGAGGTTAAATATCTGGCTTAAGGCTGTATATATCCCGGGTATTGATAACAAGATTACTGATTCTTTGTCACGTTTTCAGATTAACCATTTTTGGAATTTGGTGCCGTCGGCCGATGTTTTTGGGATTCCTTGCCCGGAGCACCTGTGGGGACTAATTGGGTCTTAGCGTTGGATTTGTTGAGTCGTTCGGTGGCTACAGCAACATGGAAGAACTATGTATCAGCTTGGTTGCGCTGGTATCACTTTGGTAGCTAATGAATGGTTGGCGTTGGCCTTTTGTTTGGAGCGGTTTGGACAGAAGTTGGCGTATAGTTCTGTTTGTAGGATTCTAGCTGGTGTTTCGTTTTTCTAAAGATTTTTGGATCTAAGTCAATTTCTGAGTATTTCTTAATCAGGCAGCTTTTGAAAGGTTACAAATCTACAGTATAGGTCATTTGCCCGATGGTTGTTGTACTGCATCTCCTGAGTTATTGGTAAGATTCTGTAAAGTTACCCATCTGGTTTGTTTTTCTTCTTTTGAGGCGTCGTTATTTTCTACAGCTTTTGTTTTACTATTCTTTGGAGATTTGCGTATTGGCGAGCTGTTACCACGTTCTAAACGCTGTAATTCAGGTCTGGCCTTGCAGCATGTTGGTGTGACCGGCTCTGTTTTATCAATTTTTATTAGGAAGACTAAGATGGATCAGGATGGAATAGGTTGTTATTTTCATATTGGTTCAGTATCTGATAATACTATTTGCCCTGTTATGGCAGTTTTACACTATTTAGCTATCAGACCCCCTGGTAATGTTGCCTTTTTTATGGTTCACGCGGATCTGTCCCTGTTACCACAGCCCTGAATTGAGACTGAGACATCAAAGTGTTTGACTAAATTGGGGCTTGGTGCAAAATTTTTCTCGTCAACTGCTGCTGCACAGGCTGGTCTGCATGAATCTGTTATCAGATAAATTGGTAGGTGGTCGTGGAATAGATATCAACTTTATGTTCATCCCCATTTATTGATTGTTTAATTTTCTAATTAGTTTTTACAGGTCAAGCTGTCTGGATTCTGAGCCACTCTTATATCCATTGGGCACATAGGAGAGCTACAGAGAGCTGTTATGGCATGAATTTATTATTATCTTTGGATGCCATCAAGGTCTTCTGGGCTGGAGTTCATGGTCTCTGTTGGACAGGTTTGATTGATCTGGTTTTACATTTCCATGATGTTTTTCCTAAGCCTGACATTATTATTATCCATTTAGGAGGAAATGATATTGGGTGTGGCCAAACTATGGACTTAGTCTATGAGATGAAAAGAACTATGACCGATTTACGTCGTCTTTTCCCAAACACCCATCTAATTGTTTCTGAAATCATCTCTAGGTAGTGCTGGAAAGTGTATCCTGATTTGAAATTTAAGAATAAAGTCCGGAAGCGGATAAATCGGGTTATGTCTCATTTTATGCCGTTACTCTGGGGTTTTTCTTTTCGTCATGTTGGCCTGTATTTTTATGATGGTACTCACCTTTCTGATATCGGTTGTGATATTCTGAACCTTAACCTTCAGGCTATGGTTGCAATAGCTTATGGTGGGGTGGGGCCCCTGCCGCTTGTTTCAAGAGGCTTGGGCCTGGTGGGTGGTTTTACATAGGTCATCCTGTGTATAGGATGGACTTAGAAGTTATTATTATTATGGTTTGAGTCTAAGTTTATCACTAGGCTCTAAAATGTTTTATGGTTATTAGTTTTTTTAGTAGTTAATAAACAGGCCTTGGCCATTGTTTTATCGCCACTCTCTTGTGCTATGTTTTTATTTATATTAATGTATATTTTGGATGTGTATGGGACATATATGCTGTGTGATTGCCATGTATTCGTTCAGAACTCAGAAGCTGGCTACGCATAAGTAATAATTGTAAGCAGAGGGGGCGTAACTATAATTCATAGGGCCCTGTAGCAAAAAAAGATGGGGGCCCATACTTACTAGTGTAAGATAAATTAAAACAGCAACAAAAATAGCAAAAACATCATTGTTATTTCCAACAAAAAGGTACAATGTTCTTGCACCTATCTCTCCTGATCCCATACACATAGGAGACTCGGATGAGTATGCATGTATGTTGAAATCCAAAATGCCTGCTCTCCCCAACATCTGTTGTTGGGGAAGACTAAGAAAGCCCCCCATACACACTAGATGGTCATCCAAATGCACAAAATCAACAAGGTTGGCCAACATATACCTAATGTGTATGGACAGCTTTATTCTCGAGATCAGTGAAGGTTCCAGATATCAGACCTCCAGCAATCAAATTTTCATTGCTCCTGACTTTTTAACATTAACTATAAAAGGTTTTAAAAGGCTGTCATACACAGTGATCGGTGCTTAACCCCTTAAGGACACAGCCTTATTACACCTTAGGACCAGGCCATTTTTTGCAAATCTGACCAGTGTCACTTTAAGTGGTGATAACTTTAAAATGCTTTGACTTATCCAGGCCATTCTGAGATTGTTTTTTCGTCACATATTGTACTTCATGACACTGGTAAAATAAAGTTAAAAAAAATATTTTTTTTTGCATAAAAAAATGCCAAATTTACCAAAAATTGGGAAAAATTAGCAAATTTCAAAGTTTCAGTTTCTCTACTTCTGTAATACATAGTAATACCCCTAAAAATTGTGATGACTTTACATTCCCCATATGTCCACTTCATGTTTGAATTATTTTGGGAATGATATTAAATTTTTTGGGGATGTTACAAGGCTTAGAAGTTTAGAAGCAAATCTTGAAATTTTTCAGAAATTTACAAAAACCCAATTTTTAGGGACCACTACAGCTCTGAAGTCACTTTGCGAGGCTTACATAATAGAAACCACCCAAAAATGACCCCATTCTATAAACTACACCCCTCAAGGTATTCAAAACTGATTTTTACAAACTTTGTTAACCCTTTAGGTGTTGCACAAGAGTTATTGGCAAATGGGGATGAAATTTAAGAATTTCATTTTTTGGCCTAATTTTCCATTTTAACCCATTTTTTCCACTAACAAAGCAAGGGTTAACAGCCAAACAAGACTGTATCTTTATTGCCCTGACTCTGCCATTTACAGAAACACCCCATATGTGTCCGTAAACTACTGTACGGCCACACAGCGGGGCGTAGAGTGAAAGGTGCGCCGTTTGGTTTTTGGAAGGCAGATTTTGCTGGACTGGTTTATTTACGCCATGTCCCATTTGAAGCCCCCTGATGCACCCCTAGAGTAGAAACTCCATAAAAGTGACCCCATCTAAGAAACTACACCCCTCAAGGTATACAAAACTGATTTTACAAACTTTGTTAACCCTTTAGGTGTTGCACAAGATTTAATGGAAAATAGAGATACAATTTCAAAATTTCACTTTTTTGGCAGATTTTCCATTTTAATATTTTTTTCTCAATGATTTGAGCAGGCACCTGGTTCCGATCACTGCCAGCCGCACGGCAGTGATCGAAAATACACAGGGCGTACATGTACACCCTGTGTCCTTAAGTACCAGGGCACAAGGGCGTACCTGTACGCCCTGTGTCCTTAAGGGGTTAATACCCTGATAATCAGGTTTGCTTTCCATTTGTAACTCTTCATTGCTTGGGGTCTACATGGTTGGATGAAGGAGAAGCAGTTTCAAGTTTTTATTATCTACCAGATGGATTCCTAGGATTCGATGAAGGACAACACTTGCAAGCAGCTCGCAGATTGTCCAGTGTTTGCAAAGGTTTCCTCTAAGTTCCCCATTTTCCTTATGCACTCTAAAACATGCTAATATTTAGCTGGCTTCCTATGAAATTGTTCCTGTTGTGTGTTTGACATAGGAAAATTTAAGGAAATATGTCACCCAAATTTTTTTTTTCCGACAGTTAAAACCAGATAGTAACACATATCGTTTTCTTCTAATCTCATTAAAATTTTCGATTACAGATTTTCTTATTCCATTTCCTGAACATGATTATGGGGGCTGTCATCTTGCCTGAGCTGTTCTTAACAGCCTTTACAAAGCATTAAGAAAAGTGCTTTACGGCAGCCCCATGGACCATAGACACAATGGTCAGAAGGGGACCTCATTGACTTCTATGGGAGAGTTTTCTAGGCATGCTCTGTGACCTGTACAGAGGTCATTGTACAAGGAAATAATATATAAGCTTTGACAATAACCTATTGTGAATGGGGGATCCTGTCTTATCTGTTATTCTAATCCTGCCTGTAATAATATCACCTCTGTGTACAGATACGCAGATAACTGCAGTAAAGTGATCTGTACAGACCAAGAAGTGGCGCCTATTATTAGGCTTAGTGGCCAGTATGAAAACTGCAGGATTTTATGGTCATTTTTAAAATATAGAAAATTAAAAATAAAATCACCAAAAATTCCTTAAAAATAAAAACGTGATTTAGGTAATTTTCTGATCACACATATTTTTTTTAATTATGAACCGCTTTGGTAATAAGGACATATGTAAAAAGTGACAATCAAAGTAGCGCACTGTGGAATATGTTGCTGCTATACAAGCAAGTGGAACTACAATCTAGTGCTCCAAAGTATTCCATTTTATTAAGTTGGTTTTCAATACTATAATTGGTATGTTAGTTAAATGGTACAAATATAAATAGTCAGATAGTAACGATATGCTTACCATTGGGGCAAACCACCCAACTGCTATGGGGCCCGGCACCGAACTTCCACTTCTTCCTGAAAGAAAGGCATGACATTTTCCTGCAGATTCCACTAGATGGAGCTAATGGATAATATTTTACAACAGCCATTCAGTTCAATGGTAACTGAGTAAATTCCAATGCACAGAGTTCCATCTAGTGATGGCTAAATGCTGCCAGTTGTATCAAGTACTAAAAGGGAAAGAAGCAGGAGATAGATTTAGGAATTAATTTATGCCAGCTGTCTGACGTAACCATATTGAGAAATATGGTGATCAGATTTATGAAGAACATGAAATGGAGCGTACCGTATTTCTTTTTTATGAATAAAATACCTCCACTGAATTGTAAACTTATCAGAAATTTCACTGGGGTGGTGCCCATAATACATTTTCTTATGAGGCCCTATGGTATTTTTTTTAATAACAGATAGGATAGAAAGATACATAAGATAAGAGAAATAGATAGCACGTTGTAAGAAGAAGGCAATTATAAAAAATGTCATAAAAAAAATCATAAGCATATTCAGTTATGAATCAATCTTTCCCCTTTATATAATCCTCACGACATATGTTGCAAGGAGAAGATCCAGCTATTGAGGATCTCACTGTCCCAATCGCAGGGGTGAGAGGGAATCATTATCCAAATATAGTTTCCCTTAAGGCTGCAAACAATTAAGACATTTCCCCCAGCCTTCTGTCCTCTGCCTATTCATTGTTCAGTAGCCTTCTTCCATCTCCTAATAACAGGACACCATATGTCAGATGTTAGCCTCCTAACAAGGAGGGTCAGGAAGGAGACGAATTCTCTGGGGAAATATGGACTACTGGATGGCATATGCTTTACTCACATCTATTCGTATCTGACAATCACAAAATAACCTAACGTATATAACATAAAAGCAACTAGAACTGATAACAGACATGTTAACATTGTTTCAGGTGTATTCAGACATTCAGCACTGGAAATATGATCAGCACATTGTGACAGGGACCATAACTGGTTTATGTGACTAATAATAATGAAAGTGCTTGGATAACGTGTGACTATGGAAACACAATTCCATTCTCATACAGTGCGGATGGCTTACTAATATCTAATAGAGATCGTACAAGGTACAATAGTTGAACCCAATGTGACAATGCCATCTCACCATGTTTGCTCATAAAACATAGTGCTCATGGAAATATCATACTTCCGTAAAAATACCAAGTTATATAGAGCTATAATATAGCAGCCATAGATGTCTATAGGGCCAAACTGTATGTATGCCTATAATTTGAAAATAAAAATAATAATACAATGTTCCATCATAAGACGTATTATGGAGGTATTCTCCCCTAAGTGGCTTTTAGGTTATAACAGCTCTGTAATACGGTGCGCATAGAGCTTTATACAGTGCCTGTACCTCAGTAATACGAAACTGTAGGGTCTGCATGTGCTCCCATATAGGCTCCACTCACTCTGTTCTGTCCCTGCATATCTAGGGGATGGTGCCAGAAGGGAAATTATCATATCTAAATCAATTTCCAAGGTATCACATAGACAAGCATACCATACCCGTCGGTCTTTTAGTTTAAAAGCTATGAACAACTTTGGAGACAATTTTTTTTAGGATTGCTTTTTACTCATTTTGAGCTAAAAATAATTTTTCAATTGGTCTTTATTAAAAATTTAAAAAAAGTTTTGTCCTAAAGGGTTAAGTCCCAGCCTATCTTTGGTGGCTTTACACTACCTGATTGACTGGCAGATTATCAGGCATGAATGTTTGTACGTATCCCAAAATGGTACCAATGAAAAAGTCACCTCATTGCGCTAAACACTGATCTGCTACCCAGAAACAATGAATCTGTATAGGGATGAGCAATGGCAGTAGCTGTGACTATGCAGCGGTCTTCTCCACTGAGGAGCATGCAACTGTCAGGAAGGAACACTTCATAAATCGACAATCGCCTGTACCATCGGGCCATGTAAAGGGGCCAATAGTTTCAGTTTTACACAGAGTCCTGTCATGTTGCTGTTCTAACTATAGCTGATAAGAATATAGCTTAAATGGGTTGTCTGGGTTCAGAGCTGAACCCAGAAATACCCAGAATTTCACCCAGGCAGGCCCCGTTATGAGCATTGGAGCATTTCATGCTATGATGCTCTCCTTTGCCTTGTGCTGAAATGCGCATGGCAAAGGCATTTTTCGGAGTTCCGGTGACGTATCAGGCTCTCCATAAGGACTGCTAGGCGGAGGCTTCCACCCAGCAGTGAGACCGGTGACATCAGCGGCTCTGATAGGTGGGCTTTAGAGCTGCCCTAGCCTGTAAAATGGCAAGTGAAGCACTAAAGTCTGCTCATCAGAGCCGGTGACGTCACCGAGAACACTGCTGGGCGGAAGCCTCCACCCAGCAGTGTGTTGTTATAAACAAAAAAAGCCCTTGCCGTGCGCCATCCAGCATAGGGCAGATGCTCAAAACTGTGAAAATATGTGTATGTCTGGGTTCAGCTCTGAACCCAGGCAAACCCCTTTAAATGAGTGTTTATGAGCTCTTGGGAGCTCAGAGTTAAGTTTACAGATCAAGCTATCAGAACAGCAATATGATAGGACTAAAACTGAAACCAAGATACTCTGCAGCTAGATTAAAAAATAAAATAAAAAAAATGCTAAAAGATTTTAATAAAGAACTGAAAAAAATAATTTTTTGCCCAAAATTTGTAAAACACTATCATAAAAAAAACGGCTCCTGAAGGTGTTTATAACCTTTGACATATTTTAAAAGTTTTCAACTAAAAAACATTATGTGTCATTGCGGCACACTTTAAGTGGTGTTGTCTGCAGCATTGTAATGCAATCCTATTAAACTGAAACACTTCTATAACTTATGTGTGAGATGGATTTCATTATTATAATGCACCACTAATCATACGCCACCACATCAAAGAGAAAATTTTAATTTTCTATATAAGCCAGTGAGCAGAGCACATAAGTACAGCCTGCTGATAGGGCTCAGGATGAGCATTGTATTGTATGTATTTTTAGTTACATATGTCCATGTTGAAAGAGGTAATTATCTCTGAAGAATAGACACATCTACCAGTAAATTCCCCACTCAGGCAGTTTAGGGCCACTGTGATATGTCACTTCAGACGGAAGAGAGTTTGTCAATCAGAACCAATTCAGCCACCTTACCACACTCATAGCAGAGAGTGCAGAAGGTAAAAGTTTATTCAAAATCATATTAATGTCACTTGTTCTATCACTAGATATTTTCTTAACCAGTCCCAGGTCGCGGGGACTTATCTCTGATCGGATGTTTTAAAACGGCTGTTGAGGGATTGTGTCACGGACGTACATAGACATATTGACGTCCCCCCGACAGTGAGTGGCAGGAGATCTTTGAGACTGGCAACACGTGGTTTGATTTGAAATGTTTACCTTGTGGAGCAATAGGCATCTGTGATGTTTCTGGTACTGGCCACACCCTTAACCTCCAGGTGTTGCTATTGTGGTCCTTTAACTTTCTCCCACAATGCTGTGCGGTTTATAGCTTCAGTTGGACCTGCTGGTGTTAAGATCTCGGCTGAGGTCCTGGTTCTGCCATATCTTCTTGGAAGTTGTGTTACCTTTCCCTTTGTATTTTGGCTTTACTGTGTTGCATTTCCTTGTTGTTTTGTATCAGGCCTTAGGGAGACTCCCGTTCATCCTTCCTTTTGGAGGAACAGGATGTCTCATTCCTGTCATTAGTACCAGGGTCCTTTAGGGTTAGATAGGACATTAGGTATTCCTGTGTATGAACTCACCTACCTCTGGGGTCTGTTCATACTGGTAGTCAGTCAGGGCTTTGATTGGGGTTTTCCCTAGTTTTCAGGCCTTATTTCCTTTCCCTCCTATGTTCGGTGTGGGGTTTCCCTCCCACACTAGAGCATGACAGACTGCAGCTGCACACCGTCAGTGACAGCAGGGCTCCCCATAGAGATGGACAGTTTTTCACCATCCCTGCCTTCCCTATCATTCTATACAGTGCTAAACTAGCATTGTGTATAAAGATGAAGAATCACTATGCTGATTCCTGTTACGGCCCCAGCAGTCACAACTTCCGGCGACCAGGAGTCTCTATGAGCTGTTGGGTCTTAGCAGGTCCAGATCAGCTCTGCATTGAGGTTGTACAGAAAAGTGTTTTAGAAAAGTAAAAAATAAATCAACCCCTCTCAATCACACTGACCACAGATCTACACACTGACAAGCCACCTCTTAATGAGGCTTATCTGAATGTGGCTCCCCACCACAGTTTCCAGGTGGAACGTGCCTTAAGATTTGATATGCTTTGGATGCGTCAGTTCTTTTTTTCCCTGCAATGTGCATTTCAGATGTGCACACGAAAATATCCGCTCTAAAGAGGCAGAACTACCACCACAGTAGCTGCTATGGGGCCTGCAGTGCCCGGGGCCCGGGACCCACCTTCCAGTACACAAACACACAGTAATTATGAACACTGAGTAGAAGAGCACACGGGGCAAGGATCATTCCCTGGCCTTTCTTCAGCCTGAGCACTCTTCTACTCAACTGGTGCGATGATGTCATTGCATTGCGCCTGCTGGGAAAGAAGGGATGGGCTCCATTCATCAGGGGAAAGGGGCTAGGTGAGTATTAATACTTTTTTATTTTATGTACACCACATGGGCTTTATTTTGAAAAGGGGGACATAACTAGTGTATGAAAGCAACTGTGTGGGGCACTAAGGGGCATAACTACAGAGTAGGTGGCTCTGCGATACGTGTGGGCGGTCTTAACTAGCCAAGGAAGGGGGAGTTTGTGAAGAAGTCACCTAGTCCCCATTCAAAAATTTGCTATGGGCCGAGCATTTTCTAGTAACGTCCCTGCAGTTGCATATGAACAATGCCATAGATTCCCATTCAAAGAGGACCTGTCACCGCTCCTGACATGCCTGTTGTATTAGCTTTATGCATTCCTCGTGAAATAACAATTCTGGAGCATCTATTCTTATGGCTCTAAGTTATGCCATTCATTTATTATTTCTACTAGAAGGTATGAATGAATTGCTAGCAGTCTGCAGTAAGAAACATAGAATGTGTCAGCAGATAAGAACTATTTGGCCCATCTAGTCTGCCCAAGATACTAAATACCATGGATAGCCCCTGGCCCTATCTTATATGAAGGATGGCCTTATGCCTATCCCATGCATGCTTAAACTCCTCCACTGTATTTGCAGCTGCCACTTCTGCAGGAAGGCTATTCCATGCATCCACTACTCTCTCAGTATAGAAACATAGAATGTAAGGGTACAGAGGGGTGGTAACCAGTTGGGGGGGATGTACCTGCACAGTCTTAAAATTACGGCACTGATTGGATAGAGCTAGTCTAAGCAGCGACACACACCCAACTTGTTCCCACCCCTCTGTACCCTTACTGCAGACTGCTAGAAATTCATTCATAACTTCTAGCAGGAATAATAAAGGAATGGCACAACATACAGACATAAGACTAGATGCTCCAGTATTGGGATTATATGGGGAATATATGAAGCTAATAAAACAGGCATGTCAGGAGCGGTGAAAGGTCCTCTTTAAAACTTGGGGAGTGGAATATCCACAGCTAATATGAATAAAGTAATTGATCGTCAGCTTCCTATGGTATGGTTTCTGAAGTAGAGCCGCCATAACCAAACGTGGCAATACCTGAGAACTGCTGATGGAAATCAGGGCATGTCTGGGGCTCGCTTTATTCGATTCACTTGCACAGAGGTGAAGTTTCTCTCCTGCCTAGGCCAGCACATGATGCTGAGGGTAGGGTTCTCTACATCTGTGCTCCATACTAGTATTATTAATCTTGTTGGCTTCCTTATAAAGCATGTTTCTATTCGGATAAAGCCGAGTAATGCAATATTGCAGGTGTCTTTCATGCCCCAGCCACTTTCAGCAGTCATCAAATGTGCAGCAGCTGCTACCATTTGTAATGTGAAGAGAAACCTCTTATTCCCCTATCTTATGTCAACCTCAAACGTGCAGAGATTGCCGGAGCCTCAGGTCATCTATATTTGGTGATCTCAGTAGGTTGGTTCTGAAAACATTTGTCCAGAACTGGCTCAAACCTCTAGTTATGACGGGTTTCTAGTTGGAAAGGCTGCGTCTTGGGACAAGTCACATAACAGTAGTATAGAGATTTATCATCCGAGTATAAAGTAGCCCTAACGATGTGACGGGGAGCTGGCCAATCTGTGCATGTCACTCAGCAGTAAATTATTTGCAGGGCACGGAGAGCAGACAGGCCCTGTGATTACGCTGTGCTAGTCATTACCTTCTCCGTGCAATTACTTTTCTTATTTGCATACAATAAAGTTGTAAGTATGGCAGGACTGCAGGAAGGAGGGATGTCAGCAGATGTATGGGACCTGTCAGCAAGAAACCCACGCTGGAAGGACAGATGCTTTTTCTGAAATTCTACTCAATGATTACCATTACCCATTCCCACTATCAGGTAGTGGTACATTAGGAAGATTACTGCACAAAAATATGTATGTTAGTACAAATAATTTGCCACTGCTATAGCAAGATCAGCTGAGCAGTTTCCAGTAAAGGTACCTAAGGGCTCATGCACGTGGCCATAAGTGTTTTGTGGTCTGCAAATTGCAGATCCGCAGAACACGGATCCCGGACGAGTGAAAGACACATTTTTTTTTTATTTCTGTAAAAATGTCCTATCCTTGTCTTAAGACAAGACTAGGACATAGGGCCACGGAATGGACGTACGGGTGTGCTGTCCTCATCTTTTTCACCACCACTAAGATGAATGGTTCAACATCCGATCCGCGTTTGTTGCAGAAAATTTCTGCAATGGAAAAATCTGTTCTAGTCACGTAAATAGGGCTGTTTTGGTGGCAATGGATTTCTCTAAGTCCCATTCAGGTAAACAGAATGGATTTTCAGTTGTAGAATTGTTCTACATATCAGAAATAATGTACATATCATATACCTGGGGTGGCCAACCTTACAGACACAGAGCCAGAAAAAAAAGGAAGGCTGCCAGGAGCCACGAGCTATCCATTTACACAAATACGCAAACATTTAAAAGTGCACTTAAACCACCTGTAAGGGAGACAACTTCAGTGAGACTTCCGGCAATCTATGTTTTTCACAATGTGTTTCAAATCTGGCTGGTATTCAGTCATTGGTACTCGAGGCAATTTTTCAAGGTTACTTTCACACTAGCGTTAACGTTTTTCGGTATCGAGTTCCGTCATAGGAGCTCAATAACGGGAAAAAAAACACTTCAGTTTTGTCCCCATTCATGTTCAACAGGGACAAAACTGAACAGAACGGAATGCTCCAAAATACATTCCGTTCAGTGGGTTTCCCAGACCGGAGAGAACACCACAGCATGCTGCAGTTTTCCTTCCGTCCTGGGATGTGGAGCAAGACGTCATGACCCCCAATGCAAGTCAATGGGGATGGATCCGTTTTCTCTGCCACAATAGAAAACGGATCCGTCTCCCATTGACTGTCAATGGAGTTCATGACAGATCTGACCTTACTATGTTAAAATATGTTAAAGATAATACAACCGGATCCGTTCAAACAGATGCAGACGGTTGTATTATCAGTAATGGAAGAATTTTTGCTGGACCGTGCCGGATCCAGCAAAAACGCTAGTGTGAAAGTAGCCTAATATGTGTGTCAGTAAGAATCATCAGCAAGTAATTATCTCAATTTGAGTGGTTGCTTTATCTGTCGCCAGTGGGGGTTTCAAACAAATTATGCGAGATGGTACTTTGGGGGTCACTCGCTATTAATGTAAGGCACATGGGGTCCAGTCCAAAAGCATGTGCCCACCCTGACATTAAAAATAAATGACCCCCATCATGTTTAAAAAATGGCAGTGGCAATCCTACTGGCTGCCTAAAACATGTTTTTTGCCTGCCTCTATTTTGAGGCAGGCTACTCTTGCACTGTGTGGGGGTGGGGTAACTGCTATGCTGTTCACCGAGCTCACTAGCTCAGACGAGGCAGCAGTTTATTCCCTCCCCCGTCCCTCCTTCTGCTTTAATTAGCTGCCCATTCATTGGTGGCAGTGGTGCGGGCAGCTTCAGAGCCCGCTCTTTTCATTGGGCTCAGCAGCGGTCGCGTCATAGCAGCGGTCCCGTCCCTCCGTCCCTCCTTTTCCACTGTCTGGCCGGCTGAGAGCAGCACACACCATGTTCTCTTATAAGAGGAGATACTAGGCTGCGCAGCCTAGATAGTAAGAGCTGGCCGTACCGCTCCCTTGTGAGCTGAAAATGAAGGAGCAAGAAGCCGCATGCGACTCGCGAGCCGCGGGTTGGCCACCCCTGTCATATACAATGCTACGATCCACATGAAACTGTTAGGCCCCTTTAACACGAGCGAGTATTCCGCAATGCGAACGCATTGCACCGGCACGGAATCCGGACCCATTGGTTTTTACACATCATTTGTGCGTTGCGTGAAAATCGCAGCATGTTCTTCATTATGCGTTTTTCAACCAAACACCGGCCCCATAAAAGTGAATGGAGCTGCTTGAAAATCGCATCCGCAAGCAAGTGCGGATGCGATGCGTTTTTCACGGATGGTTGCTAAGAGATGTTTGTACACCTTCAGGTTTTTATCATGCACATGCAAAACGCATTAAATCGCATTGCACCCACGCAATAAAAACTGAACGCGGTTGCAGACAAAACTAAATGACTGTGAAATTACGATTTTTTTTTACTGAACACATTCGCAACGCATCCGGACCTAATCCGCACACGCTCGTAGGGGCACAGATTTTAGATGCCGTGCTCTGCCAGTAAATCCTCATCAGTAATAAATACATTTTATGAATGCACTGGAGACTTCCCATCCCAGCTTCCAAGAAATGCTTGCTAAATATATTCTGCTGGTCCCAGTATAGATCTGCTGCTGTACCATACTCCACGACCAAGGGTTTAATTATCTAACCAGGTGTATTCATTACAGTAAGGCTCCAATCACATGTCCGTGGAATGGGTCCACATCCGTTCCGCAATATCCGGAACAGGTGCGGACCCATTCATTCTCAATGGGGCAGGAATGGATGCGGAGAGCACACAGTGTGCTCGCCGCATCCGCATTTCCGGAGCGCGGCCCCGATCTTCAGGTCCGCAGCTCCGGAAAAAAATAGAACATGTCCTATTCTTGTCCGCAATTGCGGACAAGAATAGGCAGTTCTATGGGGGTGCCAGGCTGGTTTCACACGGGCATTGCGGGAAAAGGTGCTGGTGCGTTGCGGGAACATGCACGATTTTTCCGCGCGAGTGCAAAACATTGTAATGCGTTTTGCACGCGTGTGAGAAAAATCGGCATGTTTGGTACCTAAACCCTAACTTCTTCACAGAAGTTCGGGTTTGGGATCGGGGTTGTGTAGATTGCTATTATTTTCCCTTATAACATGGTTATAAGGGAAAATAATAGCATTCTTAATACAGAATGTATAGTACAATAGGGCTGGAGGGGTTAAAAAATAAATAAAAAATAATTTAACTCCCCTTAATCTACTTGATTGCGCAGCCCGGCTTCTCTTCTGTCTTCTTCTTTGCTGTGTACAGGAAAAGGACCTGTGGTGACGTCACTCCGGTCATCACATGGTCCATCACATGGTCCATCACCATGGTAAAAGATCATGTGATGGACCATGTGATGAGCGCAGTGACGTCACCACAGGTCCTTTTCCGATACACAGCAAAGAAGAAGACAGAAGAGAAGCCGGGCTGCACGAGCAAGTGGATTAAGGAGAGTTACATTTTTATTTTTAACCCCTCCAGCGCTATTGTACTATGCATTCTATATTAAGAATGCTATTATTTTCCCTTATAACCATGTTATAAGGGAAAATAATAATGATCCGGTCTCCATCCCGATCGTCTCCTAGCAACCTTGCGTGAAAATCGCACCGTATACGCACTTGCTTGTTGATGCATGCGATTTTCATGCAGCCCCATTCACTTCTATGGGGCCTGCGTTGCGTGATAAACGCACAAAATAGAGCATGCTGCGATTTTCACGCAACGCATAAGTGATGCGTGAAAATCACAGCTCATGTGCACAGCCCCATAGAAATGGGTCCGGATTCAGTGCGGGTGCAATGCATTCACCTCACGCACGGAAAACTCGCCCGTGTGAAAGGGGCCTTAGTCCTCATTCACACGTCAGTGTTAGGTCAGTGATTTCCATCAGCGAGTTTGAGCCAAAACCAGGAGTGGCTCTAAACACAGAACAGGTGCAGATCTTTCCATTATACCTTATGTCTGTGGAGGCTCCAATCCTGGTTTTGGCTCACAATCACTGATGGAAATTACTGACCAAAACACTGTGTGATTAAGGGCTCACGCACACGTACGCAGGCGGTTTTGCGCTCCGCAAAACACCGATACCGGCCATGTGCATCTGCATTCTACGGAGCAACCGGCCCATAATAGAAGTGTCCTATCCTTGTCAGTAGTAATGACAAGAATTTTTTTGTGGGGCTGTGGAATGGACATACAGATGTGGACAGATGTGTGCTGTCCTCATTTTTGTGACCCCACTGAAGGGTATGGGTCCGCATCCGACGCACAAAAAATGCGGATCGGATGCGGGCTAAAACAATTGTCATGCGCTTGAGCCCCAAGTCATTACCTTGTGCCCTCCTTTTGATCTTTTTAGCGGCAGATCCCCAGGCCCAGCTCTGCTATCCAAGATGGACACACCACTTCTCTGACTACCTGATGCATACTGTGCATTTACTGTGAAATGAAACTGTCAGTTTATTTTATCTTTGTAAGGCCAGTAATACACTATACGAGTGTATTACTGTAGTGCAGCGGCGGCATGAAGCGCACGGCTTCATAGCAACCAATGACGCCGTGCGCTCCTGCTCTCAACAGGAATCCAGGCTGTGTTACCACGGACCGCTCTCAGCCGCGGACACGGCCGTGTGCATGAGGCCTCATATACAGGGGAAGTGACACTGACCATTTTTAAAATATACTTTCATTACTGAAATCGTACATTTCTATTAGAAAAATAGCTCTTAAACGGGTTGTCCGAGTTATGAAAAAAATATATAAAGCTAAACTAAGCTAAGCAAGTTTTAGGCAAAAAATAAATTCCATTTCCTCATTTCCGGGGTTCTCTTCTGGCCGTTTGTTTACCTGCAATAACAACAATCTCTGAGGTTTTCCTCATGAATATTTGAGGCTACATGTAGGACTTTTTTCAATGAAATCTGTGACAGAGAATCCAATGCTGATTTGAACATAATAGGAGAGATTTATCAAACTGGTGTAAAGTAGAACTGGCTTAGTTGTCCATAGCAACCAATCAGATTCCATCTTTTATTTTTGATAGCTCCTTTGGAAAATAAAAGGTGGAACCTGATTGGTTGCTATGGGCAACTCAACCAGTTCTACTTTACACCAGTTTGATAAATCTTCCCCAATGAGTTTTTATCAGTATATTGAGCTATAGACCTATAATAGTTATAATCTTTATAATTCATTATGGTTTCTAACTTGCCTGTAAAAATTGTTGTCTGTCTGTGATTTTTAGAGAAGTTGTTCAGAAAACAGAAAAATTGGCAACCCTGCCCAGTGGATGTACAATACGCTGGCCCTTTAATGACTAAATGTCTGCAAATGGCAAAACCATGAGAGGTTGATATTGAAATGTATGATCATCAGTGTGGCAGACATGTTTTTGCCCTGTGTTTTGACACACAGGGTTAACTAGAAACGTTATAAAATTTTTATATTTTAAATCTAAGCAACGTTCAGAGATTTTCCTGGAACGCTATAAGTATTGTGAGTAACAAAGGTAAAATAAGCTTCTTGCTCGAGCCCGCTCTTAAGAATCAACATTACACCCCATGGAGAAGTCACAAACGACATGTCAACAAACTGAGCATGTGACTCATGGGAGGGAAGTACTGTGCACATAATTACATGACTGCAGCCATGTGCTGCTGCCAGTGGAGCGGGAGAAAAACACCGCTCAGTCATTTACATTAGGTGCCAATCGGCAGTACCACCAAGGATGCCACAAACTACGCGGAGCAAATAATATAGTATCTATTAAAGGGATTCTGTCACCTGGATTTTAGTGACAGAGCTTTTAACATCATCACATCAGTCTGCTCGTTTTGTATTAAAATATACTAGTATTACTACCCTAAGTGTTGTCCTTTGTCTAGAAAATCGCTTTTATTAGTATGGTAATTACCTGAGTAAGGTGCCCAAGGGGCTGTCCCTCCGGCCGTTGGTGCCCAGCCGAGCCCCTTCTCCTGGAGCCCAGCACCGCCCCACTGCTAATTTATTCACTCCTCATTGCCGGCTGGCGCATGTGCAGTGCGTCCTGTGAGGCAGATTCCAGGCGCTGACATGTGTATCCACGGCGCATGCGCAAGCTTATGGCTCAGCGAACGCATTCTGTGGATACACATGTCAGCGCCTGGAATCGGCCTCACAGGACGCACTGCACATGCGCCAGCTGGCGGCTGGGCACCAAACTCAGGTAATTACCATATTAATAAAAGCGATTTTCTAGACAAAGGACAACACTTAGGGTAGTAATACTAGTATATTTTAATACAAAACGAGCAGACTGATGTGATGATGTTAAAAGCTCTGTCACTAAAATCCAGGTGACAGAATCCCTTTAAGGAATTCTTATAGGGGTGAATTATGGTTTCTTGGTGCCCGTGACAGGGAATGCTCCCCTCCTATTCTTAAAGGGAACCTGTCACCGGGATTTTGTGTATAGAGCTGAGGACATGGGTTGCTAGATGGCCGCTAGCACATCCGCAATACCCAGTCCCCATAGCTCTGTGTGCTTTTATTGTGGAAAAAACCCGATATGATACATATGCAAATTAACCTGAGATGAGTCCTGTATGTGAGATGAGTCAGGGACAGGACTCATCTCAGGGTAATTTGCATATGTATCAAATCGGTTTTTTTACACAATAAAAGCACACAGAGCTATGGGGACTGGGTATTGCAGATGTGCTAGCGGCCATCTAGCAACCCATGTCCTGAGCTCTATACCCAAAATCCCGGTGACGGGTTCCCTTTAAGTTCGACATGATTGCGGTTTTATGGATAATTCAACTAACAGATATCAGCCCTGATTCACTCACTATTTTGCATGTTTGCCTTAGCTGAACACACGTGTGGTGTCCATGTACGGTAAGTATGCACGGTTGTATCATACTTTATTATTATACACTGAACAAAAATATAAAGGCGAACACAAGACCCATTGCTCTCAAATACTGTTCACAAATCTGTCTAAATCTGTGTTAGTGAGCACTTCTCCTTTGCCAAAATAATCCATCCCACCTCACAGGTGTGGGATATCAAGGTGCTGATTAGACAGCATGAATATTGCACAGGTATGCCTTAGACTGCCCACAATAAAACGCCATTCTGAAATGTGCACAGTTTTGCTTTGCCTCACACAGTACAACACATCTCTGTCGCCTGTCGCATAGAGTTGATCAGGTTGTTGATTGTGGCCTGTGGAATGTTGGTCCACTCCTCTTCAATACCTGTGCAAAGTTGCAGAATATTGGCAGGAACTGGAACACGCTGTCGTATACGCTGATCCAGAGCATCCCAAACATGCTCAATGGGTGACATGTCTGGTGAGTATGCTGGCCATGAAAGAACTGGGATGTTTTCAGCTTCCAGGAATTGTGTACGAGGATACAGATGAGCTTCCTTGAGATGGTTTCTGACAGTTTGTGCAGAAATTCTTTGGTTATGCAAACCGATTGTTGCTGCAGCTGTCCAGGTGGTTGGTCTCAGACGATCATGGAGGTGAACATGCTGGATGTGGAGGTCCTGGGCTGGTGTGGTTACACGTGGTCTGCAGTTGTGAGGCCGGTTGGATGTACTGCCAAATTCTCTGAAATGCCTTTGGAGACGGCTTATGGTATAGAAATAAACATTCATTGCACTGGCAACAGTTCTGGTAGACATTCCTGCAGTCAGCATGCCAATTGCACGCTCCCTCAAACGTTGTGACATCTGTGGCATTGTGCTGGGTGATCAAAATGCACATTTCAGAGTGCTCTTTTATTGTGGGCAGTCTAAGGCACACCTGTGCAATATTCATGCTGTCTAATCAGCACCTTGATAATCCATCCCACCTCACAGGTGTGGCATATCTCGGCAAAGGAAAAGTGCTCACTAACACAGATTTAGACAGATTTGTGAATATTTGAGACTAATGGGTCTTTTGTGTATGTAGAAAAGGTTTCAGGTCTTTGAGTTCGGCTCATGCAAAATGGGGCAAAACCAAAAGTGTTGTGTTTATATTTTTGTTCAGTGTAGAATCGTTTTGTCCCCCCACCACTCAATGGCGCCTTGGATGACCTCCTGGATACTTAAAAGTGCTCCGTTTTGAAGTTTCAGACTTTTCAGCATATCACATATCGAAATGGAAAATCTACTTTAAAAAGGGGTTGTCCAGCCAGTAAAAACGTATTAATAACAGGACAGAATGGCATAAAAAAGTGGAAGCTGAATCGGGATGGGGAAGCACTTAGATGTTTGGACACTTGACATTGGTTCACCCAATTAAAATTTCATGTTTCAATTGTTTTTCTATTCACCAACCATAAAGGTGCACTAGAGAGAAATCAAGGTTCCAGGTGTGGGACTCATTATTTGCAAACTAATCCTTCCCCCCGGATCTATAGATCGAGTAGATTATTGAACCAGGTGAAATAAATCACTCTTCTCGACTTTCAATAATGTAATTCATGGCAAGAAAAGTACATACAGTATGTGGATCCTTGATCAAACAAAGTCAGTTTTCTCACTTGAAGCAGCAATGATCATTTTGTAACAAGCCTATTTTGACCTAATTCAATGGCAAACACAATTATCCTCTAAAGCAAGGTTGCTCAACATGGGGCCCTTCCAACTGTTGCAAAACTACAACTCCCAGCATGCCTGGACAGCCTACAGCAGAGCATGATGGGAGTTGTAGTTTTAAAACAGCTGGAGGGCTGCAGGTTGAACATCCCTACTCTAAAGGTTTGAAGCGGGAAAAAAAAGAGAGGAAGATTATGAACAAAATGAATGTATACTATGAGAACATCGTCAACAAGCCATCAAGAAGTCCGAAGACTCAAACAGAAGGCAGGACACTACTCATATAGATGCCAAGTCAAAGTCTCTCTGGCACTCCTAACAAAACACTGTAGTGGGGAGACAACACCCTCATCCACATTGTTATATCAAGAGGCTACTGGTGTCTAGAAGAGAGAGAGAGAGAGAGAGAAAGAAAGAGAGAGAGATCCTTTGAAAGGCCCAGCTCTATGCAGCTCTGAAGGTATCAAACTGGTGACAGAGACCCTAAGAAAAACACTAGATCACCTGAACTGACCCAGTTTTGCTAAAATGAGTATGGAGCAGCTCTAGCATGGGCCAATCACTGGAATTCACTGCATGTGATTAGGAGTCCTCGTTCACGAGCTCCCAGCAGTCGGTGGAGAGAGCCGGGAGCTCATGAATATGGGGACTCCGGAGCACAGGTGGTGTATGTATGAGGAGACTCTAGTGCTCGGCTCACGCTGGAGCTACTGAATGCACAACTGGGTCAGTCCAAGAAAGTCACCAGGAGTAATGCTCAAGGACTCGGTCACCATTTTTTGCTGCGCTCTGATAGGATCCTTTTACTAAGGCCCAGTATGCACACCACTGTATGCATTGTGGATCAGCAAAATACGGATACTGTTCATATAGTATGCACATTTTTGCGGACCCAAGGACAAGCATAGAACATGTTCTTTCATTTTGCAGAACAGACTTGCAGAAGCGAAAAGCACGCAGATCATCAACGCGCTTTCCTCCTCCATATGTCTGTTGCACAATATGAGGACCGCAAACCCACTTAGTATGCGCATTTTTGTGGACCCATGGACTTCAATGAGTCCACATCTGGAGGACAAGCATAGAACATGTTCTTTCGTTTTGCAGAACAGACTTGCAGAAGCGAAAAGCACGCAGATCATCAACGCGCTTTCCTCATCCATATGTCTGTTGCACAATATGAGGACCAAAGACCCACTGAATTGCAGACAACACACGGACCGCGTCTGCAATTTGCTGACCGCAAAATAGATACGGTCATGTGAATGAGGCCTTAAACTTCAGCCCCTTCATTCTGAGGATTGGTGGGGGTCCCAGCAGTCAGACCCCACTGATCAGGAAGTGAAGGTATAGTCAAACAATATACCTCCCCTATTAATGGCTGTTTTATTAACATTATTTCATCATTATTAGAATACAGAAGAAAACTATATAAAACACCATGTAACATAAGAATACAGCAATAGTTCTGATCTAGTAATAATATAACTAGACAGTGATATATACATACACCATTGTATATGAGCGATATATATCTTGTATCTTCTGTTACTGCTTGACCACAATACAACCCAACTGGCTTCCAAAACATCAGAGGGGAGAGTCGCCACCTTCCTCCATTGCTAAGTCTTGAACACACTTCTACCGCCATATGCCTATCATGGCCATTTTCCTGTCACACAGTGATACATGAGCCCCGTTGGGCTTTAAGCAACAGTTCGCATTGGATTCAACACAGAAGCAGCTCTGTCACATCTGATTCATTTGACGCTTCAGGTTGACAGAGCGTCTGGCAAAATGTCTGCCTCACAATATAAATATTAACTTTCCAAAGAAAAATATAAAACATTTATAATGTATCGAGAGGTTTAGTAACGACCTTCTTCCTAAATTCAATATATCTGCCATAAAACAATATCCACTGTAATACACAGCACAGCCGTCACCACTCCAACATGGGGGCAGTTAGGACCAATCAGTCCAGATACCGCTTCTATGCAGACCACAGTTTACTGTCCTTTTCATCATTTGCTTTTATATTTTCCTTTATTTTGCTTTAATGCAGTCATAGTACAATGTGTACATCATAAAGGAAACGCCCGACTCGTCAAAGCTCTAGTGGAAGGGCTACTCTAAGGGTGTGTTCACACGGCACAGAAATTCTGTTCCAATCATGTGAATGGGATTGTTTTGGCAGAAAGTATATGGAATGGAACTGATTTTCTGTAACAAAATCTGCCGCATGTGAAGGCTCCTTAAAGGGGTTGTCTCACTTCAGCAAATGGCATTTGTCATGTCAACAAAGTTAATACAAGGCACTTACTAATGTATTGTGATTGTCCATATTGCCTCCTTTGCTGGCTTGATACATTTTTCCATCACATTATACACTGCTCCTTTCCATGGTTACAACCACCCTGCAATCCAGCAGCGGTGGCCGTGCTTGCACACTATAGGAAAAGGCACTGGTGCCTCCAGTGGTAAGGACCATGGGACAGAGCAGAGGCCGGCAGTTTTTTTGCAGGTAACCTAAGGGCCCTTTTGTACAGGAGTTTTCCCATTTTTCATGCTGAAATACAAACCTTAGAGGACCTCTCACCGCTCCCGACATGCCTGTTTTAATAACTACATGCATTCCCCATGTAATAACAATACTGGAGCATCTATTCTTATGACTGTATGTTGTGCCATTCCTTTATGTCTGCAGTAAGGGCAGAGTAGAAGAAGAGGCAGCATCCAGCTGTTTGAGTAATGGTGCTTTTAATTAAAAAAAAAGGCAGTGCAAGCAACCTAGAAGTGCAATGTTACGCCTATACCTTAGCCTTCCCCAAGCAGTCTGCAGTAAGGGTACAGAGGGGCGGTAACCAGTTGGGGGATGTACCTGCACAGACTCACTCTGTCCAATCAGTGCTGACATTTTCATCCTGTGCAGGTACACGCCCCCAACTGGTTCCCACCCCTCTGTACCCTTACTGCAGACCGCTAGCAATTCATTCATAACTTCTAGCACAAATAATAGAGGAATGGCACAACATACAGACATAAGACTAGATGCTCCAGTATTGTTATTACATGGGGAATGCATGTAGCTATTAAAACAGACATGTCAGGAGTGGTGAAAGGTCCTCTTTAAACCCACAACCTCTGCTGTTGTTAGAGAATAGGGAGGCATATTAGATGCTTGGCCGGTACCACCCTAATTGTCAGGTTCCAACAACATTTTTGGCTGGCATATGGATGGAAATGAGTTACATACGGATTTTCCGGAGATTTTGCTGTGGATTTGCATGAATACAGTGACACGCCAATATGCTTCGGATTTATCATTACCGCGGCAAGTCAAATTTCGTGCAGATTCCATGCATTTCGCTTCTGTAGAGTTCGGGTGACATGTTACTGCTACTTTAAATGCTGTAATTCCTTATTGGGAAAATCCACATTATATCCGCCTACACTTTAAGTTTTTATATGTATATATATATATATATATATATATATATATATATATATATATATATTTATTTATATAGGTTTATGGGCGAATCCCAGAAACGTGCCAATGTACAGCTTTATCCGATTTTACCCATAAACGCAATCACAAGTATGCAATTTGGGGCTATTGGGCTTCCGCACATGCGAAAACCTATGGAAAATGCATTCTCATGTTTGTGATGGTACATGACAGTAGCCGATATATTGAAGTTGTTGAAAAATATAAGGAGTCTTGGATTTGGCTGTAAAAAAAAAAAAATATCACCCAAAAAATAAATAAAAAATAAATAAATCTTGCAAGATAACTGCAGAAATCACTGACAGAACTTTGCGAAAAGATAAGTTGTGCCACATGGCCTACTCAGCTCTGCTACTTCGGTAAATAATAAGGACGCATTCAATTTCAATGTAAAGAATTCCAGTAGACAGCGACAGCGCCGCGCTAAGTATTGCACGCACGCAAATGCCTCTTTAGCCGGGGGAACAAGTGTACAGCGAATTAGTAACCTTATTAGAGAGGTAATATGCTGAGAGGCCCCCTGGCAATTAGGTGGTGATCACCGGGCGGCATTAAAAGGGATATGTATATTTTATGTCATATACAAGGCAGTGACTAAGTCACCATCGGTGATGGTAGACAAGGAACTTCTACCAACTTTTCTACAATGTCCACACTATTTCCCTTCCTGGCTGGGCAAAGCATCGCTCTCTGTAGTCCAAGGAGGTTGGCGATGGATAATAAAGTGAAACCTCATACTAGACGTACCATGCCGAGGACGGAGATTTAATTTGATCCGTCAGCTATTCCATAGGGGGACTATAGTACCTCAGGCTTATGAAGAGGTTAATAGAGGCTGGTGAAGAACAGAGGCACACAGCAACGTAAGCCGAAAGATAAGACAGTGCCAGGGACACCCATGCCAATCACTTACAGGCTGAAGTATGGAATTTGGCACAGCACCAAACAGAGCTGTATCTGCAGCCTCCTGACAATAGCAATACCAATGCCCATCGCCCGTTATCTCCAGAAGAGTCAAGCTCACTCTCTATTGCTCTCTGGAAGCAGCCATTTCAGTCCATTCCCCACAATTGCTTGCTCCTTCTAAATGCTTAATTGTAGTGATGGTCAATGAAATGCCCTGGTCACCACTTTACCCCCAGTTCCTTCTATGGCAGTGCCAGCAGCTCCTCTGTAGGTGGAGTGCTCCTTTAACACAAAGTAGGACAAGCAGACATTGCCTAGATACACGAGTCTTGTCCCATCTGTCCAGCAAAGTACAATAGTGGGTGTGAGCAGCAGGCTGGGCACTGGTCACAAAGAAGGCAGGGTGCCCACCTCTGCCAGTGCTGGAGCCCCGCACGTGCTGGGAAGGACAGCTGGGCAGCCACCTCCTCCACACTTGGCAACTAGGAAACTATCCTGGCCATAGGGGGACAAGACAAAGGAGATGAGCCGGGCACTACATGGGAAACTTTCCCCGGTGCCCGCAGGGCGGAGGGTGACGTTGGGGTGACATGGGGCGCCCAGCTGTCAGGATGGAGGAGCAGGACGGGGATGCTGCTGCTGTCACTCCTACCTTTGTGCCAGTGCTGTGCCCTCCTCCTGTCCTCGGTGCCTGGAGAAAGGAGCCGGTCCCGGCCCCTGAGACCCGCTGGAAATGCTGCAGACTGACGCCCCGTGGCGGGGACCTGGGAGCAGGGAGAGATGTGCCGGCAGATGAGGGAAGCACGACCACTCATAAACAATACCAGCCGGGGAGGAGGAGGAGGAGGGAGGCTGCCGGAGAGGAGGAAAGCCTGGGCTGGACTTCCAGGCAGGCGCCTATCAGAGAGGTTGCAGGCAGGAGGGCTTCACATCTCTCACAGCCAAGGATTACACATCATCATCATCCTCACACTCACCAGCCAAGGTCAGCCTGGCATCTGACTGTGCCTGGAGAGGAATTTCTGGCCATGACAGATATATGTCCACATGGCTTGTCACCTGCCAGGCCGGGTGAGCAAGGCTGGCCATAGATACAATGAACTTCTCTTCAAGACAATAGGAAGCCACCAGTGTTGTTGTGATCTGTGCAGAATAATCACCAAGCAGCTATGCCCTATGATGTAGGGTGGCAATGATGAGAGACCAGGCTATCCAAGGAAGATTACCAAGCAGCTAGTGCCCCATAGATGAAATGTGGGGTGGCAATAAGGAGAGACCAGGCTATCCAAGAAAGATTACCAAACAGCTGGTGTCCCTTGATGTAGGGCAGCAATGAGGAGAGAGCAGGCTATCCAATGAAGATTACCAAACAGCTGGTGTCCCATGATGTAGGGCAGCAATAAGGAGAGACCAGGCTATCCAATGAAGATTATCAAGCTGCTAGTGCCCCATAGATGAGATGTTTTTGGCAATGAGGAGAGACCAGACTATCCAATGAAGATTACCAAGCAGCTAGTGCCCTATAGATGAGATGTAGGGTGACAATGAGGAGAGACTACTAGGCTATCCAATGAAGATTACCATAGATAAGAGAGACCAGGCTATCTAATGATTATCAAGCAGCTAGTGCCCTATTGATGAGAGGAAGATGGAAATGAGGAGAGACTAGGCTATCCATTGAATATTACCAAGCAGCTAGTGCCCCATAGATGAAATGTAGGAGGAGAGCAAATGTCTGTGTGAAGTTGTGAACCACCAAACTATTCGAAAAGGATCACAAAGCTGCAGGTGCCCCAAAGATGAGATGTAGGATGGCAATGAGGAGAGAAAATGTCTGTGTGAAGGACCGGACTATCCAATGAAGTTTACCAAGTAGCTAGTACCCCATAGATAAGATGTGAGGTGGCAATAAGGAGAGACCAGGTTATCGATTACCAAAGAGCTAGTAGCCCATAGATGCCATGTAGAGTGGCAATTAGGAGAGACCAGGATATCCAAGGAAGATTACCAAGCAACTAGTGCCCCATAGATGAGATGTAGGGTGATAAAAAGAAGAAACCAGGCTATCCAGTGAAGATCACCAAGCAGCTAGTGTCCCATACATGAGATGTAGGGAGGCAATGAGGAGAGACCAGGCTATCCAGTGAACATTACCAATCAGCTAGTGCCCAATAGATGAGATGTAGGGTGGCAATGAGGAGAGCAAATGTTTGTGTGAAGAACCAGACTATCCAATGAAGTTTACCGAGCAGCTAGTGCCCCATAGAGGAGATGTTGGGTGACCATGAGGAGAGACCAGGCTATCCAAGAAAGATTACCAAGCAGCTAGTGCTCCATAAATGATATGTGGGGTGACAATGAGGAGAGACCAGGCTATCCAAGAAAGATTACCAAACAGCAACAGTCTGTGTGAAGGACCGGACCATCCAATGAAGATTACCGAGCAGCTAGTGCCCCACAGATGAGATGTAGAGTGGCAATGAGAAGAGCATACGTCTGTGTGAACGCCCAGACTGTCCAATGAAGATTACCAAGCAGCTAGTGTGCTATAGATGAGAGGAGGGGGGAAGGGGGTGACAATGAGGAGAACAAACGTGTGCGAACCAGCAGACCTTCCAATGACGTATTGCTGAAAACTTGGGTGTAAAGCTGGAGGTAGAACATGTCCTATACTCGTCCACAAAATGCGGACCCATTGAAGTTAATGAGTCCGCAAAAAATGCAGATGCAACACTAACCGCATCTGTATTTTGTGGATCAGTATAGACTTCTAGTATGCCGGAATGCAATAAGGAATGCCTCTTATAGGCTTCTGTGGTGCATGCCGTCATAGAATCTGTTATGGTCCGTGGTAGTGGATCCATAACGGGATTCTTCGATAACCCAAACCTTGTACGCCGAACTTAAAACACAAGTTCGCTCAACACTATGCAGCAGAATTTCCATCCACCAGTTGTGCAACAATCTGCAGAACAGCCACACTAACTCAAACGGAGATGTGCTGCAGTTTCCCTGCACAGCTGGTGTTCAACATGAGATGTTAATGGTACATGTTGAACAGTGTAAGAATATAGTTCCACATTTTCTGTAGTGTTTGTAGTGGCAGCAAAGGGGATGAGATATAAAAAAAAGTGTCTTTATTGTAGTCCGTACATAACTTGCAACACGGTGCAGATTTTAAATCCACAGCATTTTAATTATGTGCAGCAGATTTTACTCTTTGAAATGCAGAGGGTAAAATAAGCAGCAATTTCAGTGTTTCAGCACCAAAATCTGATCTATTTGTTGTGGATTTCTGTCATATTTCTTCAGTGGAAAATACACAGCGGATTTGCTATTTATGGCTATATGCTGCAGGTGACGACCGCATGGTGCGGTCATGTCGTGATTGCATCCTCTGTACCGCACAGTCATTAACAAGCTAAAAGCAATGCAAGAGCAAGCTCCGTGACTGTATCGCAACTGTGACATGACCGCGCCTTCTGGCTGTACCATTACCGTATGACCGCACGCCGCAGTCAGGATGTGGTTGCAGCATGGCCGTACTATGGTCCAGTATTACGCTGCTGTGTGAGTTGCAGTGAACACCAGTTAAGGACTATGGGTTGGACTGTTTAGTTGATCTGCATTGTTAATGGACATGTAACACCTACAATAGCCCATGGCCATTAACGATGTAAACCGACTAAGGCTAGGTCTACACGACGACATTTGTCGCGCGACAGATAGGGCGCAACAGTTGTCGCGCGACATTTTGTTGCACTAATGTCGCACGACAATTTTTATAATGGCAGTCTATGGTGTCGCACTGCAACATGCGACATGTTGCGACTGCGACGCGACAGTCGCAGAAAATTCCATCTTAAATGGATTTTCTGCGACTGTCGCGTCGCAGTCACAGCATGTCGCATGTTGCAGTGCGACACCATAGACTGCCATTATAAAAATTGTCGCGCGACATTGGTGCAACAAAATGTCGCGCGACAAATGTCGTCGTGTAGACCTAGCCTAAACAATGCAGTCCTAATTAGTTAATTGTGTAATGACCCGGAGTGCCATTACTACTTCTTTTGACACCTTGCTACCATTTCCATGTGCTAATACATAATATCTGATGTATTTTGTGTCATAGCCTGACAACGTGCATATTTATTCCTGAAATTATTATGTTCAGGTGTAATAACCTGGTCCACCAGCAGATGGCGCAACAACATTGGCAGTATTAGCTTCCCTAGAGAGGAACCTTCTGGTTCCTTCCAGCCCTCTGTAGCTAGAGGGAGGAGTTTAGTTAGTTAGAGAGGAGTTCTAGTCTACCCTTCTTAGGGAGCGGTTGTGTGCAGGCTAGTGGGTGCTGCCTGCTCTGCTGGGCCCAGAGGCCCTGCCTCTGAAGTCTACATAGTTGCTTGTCCCTTCTTGAGCTTGCATTGCCTCCTTCCAAGCTGAGCCGAAGCTTGAGGTACTCTAAAGCCAGTACAAGAAGTTCCTAGGATTATAAGACAGACTACAAGCTACAGCTAACTTAAGTTCCAGCAGAGGAAGAAGGCCTCTTTCACACGGGCGTTGCGGGAAAAGGTGCGGGTGCGTTGCGAGAACACACGCGATTTTTCTGCGCGAGTGCAAACCATTGTAATGCGTTTTGCACGCGTGTGAGAAAAATCGTGCATGTGGATTAAGGTGAGTAAAATAATTTTTTATTTTTTTAACCCCTCCAGCACTATTGTACTATGCATTCTGTATTCAGAATGCTATTATTTTCCCTTATAACTATGTTATAAGGGAAAATAATAATGATCGGGTCTCCATCCCGATCGTCTCCTAGCAACCATGCGTGAAAATCGCACCGCAACTGCACTTGCTTGCAGATGCTTGCGATTTTCACGCAACCCCATTCATTTTCTGTGTTAAAATGCACAAAATAGAGCATGCTGCGATTTTGACGCAACGCATAAGTGATGCGTGAAAATCACCACTCATGTAAACAGCCCCATAGAAATGAATGGGTCGGGATTCAGTGCGGGTGCAATGCGTTCAACTCACGCATCGCATCGGCGCGGAATACTCGCCTGTGTGAAAGGGGCCGAAGAGTTTCCTATTTATTCAGGTACCGCATAGCAGAGCCGAGATAGCTGCAGAAGAAGTATTTGCCTGCCAAAGTTAAGCCAATACCTGCTGATGACCAAGATACTGTTTGGATTACCAATTTATGCCAAGTAAAAGCAACTGTTCAACGTTACTCCAAAGTCTGAACTCCATTTATTCTACTTATCCACTATCCAAGTTCACCTACCCCTTTTGCACTGCTTCATACCACATCACGTCTGGGATCCATGGATATCCAGGTAGGAACACCGTGACAAGTGTACATAACATCTACAGAGACTGTAGGCCACCCTGCACCACGCTGGCAATCCTACCTCTGGGTACCAACCTGACCATCTACAAAGGGAGCCTTGAGCTTCCGCTGCTGAACCGCAGCTGGCGTCACGATTACTTGTTTTATAAGAGGGACATATTTCATAGAAACCTCCCAAGGGGCAAGGGATACCCCAGGCATGACCCTTTAGTGGGCTGTTGCAATTGGAGCCAACTGTGATTCATATGGCCATAAGGTATTCGACCACAGTGTGGCTGTGTCACATTTGTCACAACTCCATCACTACTGCGTCGTCTGGTTATACCCTTAAAAAATGATAAAAAAAGCCAATTATAAAATTTTTGTTTCTGCTTTTTTAACCCCTTCCCGACCAGCGCCTTACTATTACGGCGCAACGAACCCCCGTCCCCTCGGGTATACTCGCTCGGGAACCGGGGTGCGATGGCTGCACGGCCGAGCAGGCAGCCATGTTAGCTAAGGGCTGCGGTAGGTATTTCCGCCCCCCTGCAGCCCCGATCGCTGCTATTGGCCAGATTCCACAGACATGCGCATCGTAGCTCCGGCTGTGATACGGAGCTGCAGGGCGGGGGGTGTCATCTGGAGGTGACCGGTGCTGAACAAGTCAGCACCTGTCACCTCCGAGGTGAGGCAGGGGACACCAGTGTTTTGGGTCCCCTGCCAGCGCTGCTATTGGCTGGAACAACGCTCCAGCCAATGGCAGCGCTATAGCTGCACAGGAAGAGGGAGAACTTCCCTGCATGCAGCCATTCTAGCTGTGTCACGGCTGGCGGTGGGGGAAACCCCCAGCCGTGCGGTGCCAGGAGATGGTAGGGTTACCCCTTGGCCGGGACCACAGAGTTAGGGAGCAGGTCACCTCCTATTGCGTCCCTAACGCTGACCCTGTCTCCTATCTGTATGAGCCGACCTTGGTGGTAGGAGGACTCATACGCCGGAACCTTAAAGTCCCTACGAGCCCTCAAGTCGGCCCTGTACTAGGGGACAGAGTGAGACGACCTGCTCCTCCTAGGCACGGGGGAGCAGGAGTCTCAACGGCCAAGCAACACAGGGGAATACAATAACAGACTTATGGCAGTGACAGGCAAATGGGACCAACACATCACTCACCTGCCACAGACAACAAACCCTGGATCCCATGTGCAGGTGCTGCAGTTCAGACACCAACGAACACAGCACACACCAGACATCCCACAGGAACCCAGGACCACAAGCTGCACTAACATAAAACCCCCACACACACCTAAATAACACCGTGAAACATAGAAATTCCCAACAGAGGTTTTATGACCAGAAGGATGGTCCCCGCTGGTAGATGGTGGAAACAGGAGGCTGCTCCAGCCAGCATGGCTGAGAGCAACCTACTGAACCAAGCCAGGAACTGAGGCTTTATAGGCCCAGTGGCCCCACCCACCGGTCAGACACACCCAGTGACTCACAGACACACTGGGAAAGGAATTAACCCTTCCAACACCACAGAAGGGAAGGGAAGACAGCAACTAAAAGGAACAGTGTCCACACACAACAAACACACTGTGCCCACCAATAAAAGGCACACCTACAGGAGAGGTTGCCAGGTGCAACCGCATGCCTACCGCAGCAAGCTGCCTAACACCGCTCAGGCAGCACTGCTGCCACATATCCAATGTTGCCAGCGGCAACCACACCTAGACCGCAGGCAACTGCATGCGGTCACAAGAAGTCACGACCATGACCAAAGGTCGTGACAAGCTGGTGACTGCATGCAGAGAGGTTCTGTGCCTTTCTGTGCTGCTTGTGGCTTGCTGGGACCAGCGTTTTAACCCCTTTCCTGCTGAAAAGAAGAAGAAAGAATAACATCTGGAATAGCTGCACAGTTTATTTTTATTTGCCGCTGTTCCAGATCCCTAAACCACCCTCCGTCCCTGTCCCTTCCCAGCCAGCCCCCTCCCCCCTTCCTTTTTTTACGGACACTATTTGGTCCATGCACTTTTTTTGGTCTTTTTATTATAATTTTTTTACCATTTTCCAGCTCTGTATCACTTTTTCTGCGTGCGAGCTTTGACCACCAAGTGCTATTCAGTGCGTACCTGTCTGATCAGCACCTGGGGATTATTTGTGCATGTTTTGGGGCACATTTTTAATTCTGCCAAAAACGAAGTTTTAATATATGTAAATTCGGTCTCTACCAGCAAGTAGGGCGGCTACTTGCTGGTAGCTGCTGCAGAAATCCGCCCCCTCGTCGTGTTGATTGACAGGGCCAGCCGGGATCTCCTCCTCCGGGCCAGCCCTGTCGGCATTTCAAAAATCGCGCGCCTGTGTGGATTCGGCGCAGGCGCTCTGAGATGAGGAGGCTCGTCTCCTCAGAACTCCCTCAGTGCGCCTGCGCCGATGACATCACCGAAATAGAAGACGTCATCGGCGCAGGCGCACTGAGGGAGTGCTGAGGAGACGAGCCTCCTCATCTCAGAGCGCCTGCACCGAATCAACACAGGCGCGCGATTTTTGAAATGCCGACAGGGCTGGCCGGAGGAGGAGATCCCGGCTGGCCCTGTCAATCAACACGACGAGGGGGCGGATTTCTGCAGCAGCTACCAGCAAGTAGCCGCCCTACTTGCTGGTAGAGACCGAATTTACATATATTAAAACTTCGTTTTTTGCAGAAACTGCTGGATCAAAGTAAGTAACACAATTATATTGTCATATATCGCAATATAACTAATTTCACTAGCCCAAAAAAAAAAATCACTTTAGTGGGGTGACAGAAGCCCTTTAAAAGACTCACTGTCAGTGTGTGGTTGGTGTTGGTCTGCAGAGGACTTAGGCCTCATGCACACGGACGTTTTTTTTCACGGTCCGCAAAACGGGGTTCCGTTGGTCCGTGACCGTTTTTCCGTCCGTGGGTCTTCCTTGATTTTTGGAGGATCCACGGACATGAAAAAAAAGTCATTTTGGTGTCCGCCTGGCCGTGCGGAGCCAAACGGATCCGTCCTGAATTACAATGCAAGTCAATGGGGACGGATCCGTTTGATGTTGACACAATATGGTGCCATTTCAAACGGATCCGTCCCCATTGACTTTCAATGTAAAGTCTGGAGTTCTGTTATACCATCGGATTGGAGTTTTCTCCAATCCGATGGTATATTTTAACTTGTAGCGTCCCCATCACCATGGGAACGCCTCTATGTTAGAATATACTGTCGGATATGAGCTACATCGTGAAACTCATTTCCGACAGTATATTCTAACACAGAGGCGTTCCCATGGTGATGGAGACGCTTCAGGTTAGAATATACAAAAAAACTGTGTACATGACTGTCCCCTGCTGCCTGGCAGGTGCTGCCAGGCAGCAGGGGGCAGACCCCCCCCCTGTTTTTAACTCATTGGTGGCCAGTGGGCCCCCCCTCCCCTGTTGTTAACTCGTTGGTGGCCAGTGTGCGCACCCCCCTCCCTCCCTCCCTCTATTGTAATAATAGCATTGGGGCCAGTGTGCGCGCCCCCCCAACCCCCCCCCTCCCTCTATTGTAATAATAGCATTGGGGCCAGTGTGCGCGCCCCCCCAACCCCCCCCCTCCCTCCCTCTATTGTAATAATAGCATTGGGGCCAGTGTGCCTGCCCCCCCCCCCCCATCGCTGCCACCGATGATCGGGGGGGGGGGGGGGTGTGCGCACACTGGCCCCAATGCTATTATTACAATAGAGGGAGGGAGGGGGGGGGGTTGGGGGGGTGCGCACACTGGCCCCAATGTATTAAAACAATAGAGGGAGGGAGGGGGGGTTGGGGGGGCGCGCGCACACTGGCCCCAATGTATTAAAACAATAGAGGGAGGGAGGGAGGGGGGTGCGCACACTGGCCACCAACGAGTTAACAACAGGGGAGGGGGGGGCCGCACAATGATATTCAAACTGGGGAGGGGGGGGTCTGCCCCCTGCTGCCTGGCAGCCCTGATCTCTTACAGGGGGATATGATAGTACAATTAACCCCTTCAGGTGCCGCACCTGATGGGGTTAATTGTACTATCATATCCCCCTGTAAGAGATCGGGTGCTGCCAGGCAGCAGGGGGCAGTCTTGTACACAGTTTGTAGTGTATTCTAACTAGAAGCGTCCCATCACCATGGGAACGCCTCTGTGTTAGAATATACTGTCGGATCTGAGTTTTCACGAAGTGAAAACTCAGCTCTGAAAAAGCTTTTATGCAGACGGATCTTCGGATCCGTCTGTATGAAACTAAAACCTACGGCCACGGATCACGGACACGGATGCCAATCTTGTGTGCATCCGTGTTCTTTCACGGACCCATTGACTTGAATGGGCCCGTGAACCGTTGGCCGTGAAAAAAATAGGACAGGTCATATTTTTTTCACGGCCAGGAAACACGGCTCACGGATGCGGCTGCCAAACGGTGCATTTTCCGATTTTTCCACGGACCCATTGAAAGTCAATGGGTCCGTGAAAAAAAACGGAAAACGGCACAACGGCCACGGATGCACACAACGGTCGTGTGCATGAGGCCTTAGGAGCATTCATCTCCACAGTGTTCCTGAGAAGGGAAAAGACAAGATTCTGCAGAAAGGTGACTCCTGTATTTTTGCCTGTGTAAAATTTGAACTGTTATATGACACATGAGGGCTGAAGATAAGTGCTTTATGTGACTGAACTTTGATGGGCTGAAGCCAAGCCATCCTGTTGGAACAAATTTGAGTTGTGTTTTTTCCAATAAAACCCTTATGTTGCATCCAATCCTGCCGACTGCCTACCATTTGTACAGCTAACCTCCACAATATATATATATATATATATATATATATATATATATATGTTTGTGTAAGGGGCTTACGGTAGTACAGTGAAGAGCCCTGGGAAAGCAGGGAATGAGTGCAGTCGGTTGTGGTGTGCCGAAACCGAGGATGAGGTAGGCCTGAGAAAGAAGAGGGCCTACCCAAAGAAAAGATATGGAAGAAATGAGTTGTAAATGAGTGGAGTGGTGGGAGGGTCAAAAGCTCAGACCTCAATGATGCAGGAGCCAGGTAAGGGGAGTGCCCTAAATAGGCTGGAGGCGGACCTCAGCCCCTCCCACAAATCCAGGCAATCTGCCTTAATACTTGTGTAAGGGGCTTACGGTAGTACAGTGAAGAGCCCTGGGAAAGCAGGGAATGAGTGCAGTCGGTTGTGGTGTGCCGAAACCGAGGATGAGGTAGGCCTGAGAAAGAAGAGGGCAAAAATGGAAATAACCAGTTTATTGTAACCAATTGATGTATCAATGGCTTAACCCGACATGTTTTGGAAAGCCACTCTTGACTTGTGTTGGATTGGGAATGTATTGCGTGTAAGCGGATGACTCCCAGCGCCCCAATCCCCTGATGACATGAGTGAGGATGTTGGCACTGGAGGCCGTGGACGTGGCTCCAATGCGACAGGAGTGCCCTGAGTAGTTGGCTGCGTTGAGGCCTAGTTGTGTGAGGGATGACCCGGCATGGGTCATGAAGGTGGTGGTGGTGAGTACCGAACCATGTAGTTGAAGTAGCGGTTGAGAGGGTAGAACTTGTGACGCTGATTGTGAGCATCCAGGACCCTGACTGGAACTGTTGTGCGTGGGGTAATGAAATGTTGACGGGTAAGTGCTGACTATTCTTGGAGTGAGGTAAGGACAGGATGTAGGGAACCATGTGTTTTGACAAGTGGGAGACAAGAAGACAAGGTGAGGTTCGGGTCGTGGAGGCTGTAGTGAATTTCCAGGAACTCAGGAATCCGTAGATGGTCAAGTAAATTGCCGTTTTGATGATGGAGTTGGTATCTGTTTCAAGAGGCGTGGCGTCCAGTAAGTCGGATAATGCTTTGAAGATACGATTGACTATGGGTAGCCTCTGGGCTGGACGTGCGGGTTCCGTTTCCTGAATACCTCTGTGTATGGATTTGATCTGGTGCGAGGACATGAAGCTGATGTTATTGGGGTGTGTGATTAGCATATGATGTTGAAATGCCAGTGAGATATAGTTTGATGGTGTTGTATGACATGATTTTGAGGTGGCAAAAAGAAGCCAACCCCGGAAGAGACTTCATGATAAAAAGGGGTGCGGGATGTTGTGTTCCAACAGGACCTGTTGAATAGTGTGAACGCTCTGTCGTGTGTTCTATGTGTATCGTCTGATAGTGCTGAGCGGGACAAAGACTGGCTATGCCGCATGATGCCTTCTAATCCAGAATGAGCTGTTTGAATGATGGAGTGATGGAGGCCGTGGGTGACGCTGATGGGAGAGCTTGATGAAATGCCTGAAATTTGACGCGAGACAGACTGACAGCTGCCGTATTGCCCACCCCCGGGACATGGAAACAATGTGAGAAGAAATTATCATTGCAAGCGGCCAACCAAGGAAGTCTCCGCAGAAACCTCACGATTGTGAGAGATTTGGAACGATCCTGTTGATGAACTGGCAGGTCGTATGGTTGTCTGACTAGCACCGGACCGACATGTTTGCCCCTGAATGACCCCACGCTACGGCAGCCGCCCCGATGGGGTAGAACTTGAAAAGCGCTGAGGCAGCGGAGAATCCCTCCAAACCCTGGACCGCAGGAGGCCAGCTGCCCCACAGCCAATCGTTCCCAAAAATGGCTGCGAAGCCTGTGGTAGATGCCGCATCTGACCAGATAGAGGGGGAAGAGTCCGACGGCTGAGGGAGAAACAAGCCCCCGCCACTCCAGGTGGACAGAAATCTCCCCCACATGCCCAGAGCTGCCTGCAGCATGGGCATCCAGGGACACCCCGTGCGAGTCGTGTAGGAGAAAGGGGAGAGGTGCAGGAGCCGTGATATAAATGAGCGACCCCGAGGTGGATGCGCATGGCAAAGATCAGGGACTGCAGTTCTTTGCGGTTGCCGGTGCTGAGTTGAAGGTAGTTGACTATGTGGGCGAGAATGTCCTGGATCTTCCCGGATGGCAAACTGGCTTGCATTGAGGCTGAATCCAACTGGGTACCCAGGAAAAGTGATGACCGTGTCTGGCCCTTCTTTCTTCTTGGTGGCGATGGGTACCCCAGGTTCCTCCTCCGGTATTATGTGCGCCGGGCTGACTTCTTGGTCCTCCAGGCTAACGGTCGACGTGATCACTGGCAATCCGGCCGGCGATGCTGCCGGTGGTGGCCCTGCCAAGGCGAGGGTCGCGGTGACTGATTCCAGCCTCTCCAACCTGGCATTGACTTTAGACATGGATGACATTTAGGGAGGACAGCATGGTATGTATATCCCCTGTGCTGGACTGGCTAGGTCCTTCCCCTGCCTCCCTGTTTATCGATTGGCGTGTGCAGCAGCCGGAAAAGCTCTGCTTCCCTCGCCGTGGCGGGGAAGGGAACATGCAGTCACCTTAACTCTGTCGTTATGCGCGGGATTGTCCAGGATCTGATGGGTGCTGGACTGGCTAGACCGTCTCCCTGGGTAGCAGTGACGGATCTAGCAGGGGTGCCAGGTAGGGAGAAGTTCTCTATCCCTTCCAGAGACATGGTAAAACAAAACAGTTGATTAGCTTGGGGAAACACAGGATCGTGCTGGCAAGCTAGCTAGGCCGGATGGCGAAAAATTATACTTGCATGGTGACAGATGAGGCCCTGCTAGTTGCCAAGCGGCTTTGAGAGGCTCTACCTATGATTTGGCGCGAGGGGATAATGAGGCCACTCAAGGTAGTGGCAGGATCGTTGGCCTCTCGGTGACTGTAAGACAGGACTAGGGGAAGGGAGTGACAGGTGAGGCCCTCTCTATGCAACATGCGAGGCGGCTTACTAACGAGATGGCGCGTTGGGCAGGTGCCTCCGTACGTTTGAGGCAGGGTGTCGGCCTCGCGGGACCACTAACTACTGGCGAAGCCAAAGAAGGAGGGGGGTACCTAGTGGGATGATGGTGGCCCTAAAGCCAGCACGCTGACCCTAACGGGACCGTCCGAAATGTGAGGAAGATTTAGGTAAATGAGCAGGTGAACGTACCTGGTACCAAGAAAAAAAAATTCTCCGGCTACACGGTAGTGTAAACAGTATAGGTTAACCGCCTAAAACACAAGGGGGGGGGGGGGGGGGGGGTAGACATGACAAAGTGTGAGAAAATGTGTAAAGCATGTGGTACATGTGCATGACCGGGAGGATCATGGCGGTTGTCCGTGAAATGACAGCTTGCGCCTGGTATGAAAGGGGGGCCGGTGCGTGCTGTGTGGCCATGCCCAGGTGAAAGTGCGTGTCTGCAATTGGATGGCGCATAGGGACCGTGCCCCAGCCATTCCACCTGTCCATTTGTGTGTGAAGCAGCGACGTGAGTCTCTTTTTTTTTTTTTCGTCCCCTGATGATCTGATTATCAAAAGGGGAATGAAACATGCATCACACTGCCGGTCCAACTGATGAGATTCACATTTGGCACTGAAATCCATTGCAATCCGTGGGACATGCTGAATCCCTGGTGAACACCGGTAAGAAGGATGATTGTGAATATGCAAATTGCTGCTGCATGATGATGGTAGTGCCCATGATGGAGAACAGGGGGGGGCTGCTGGGGAGTATGATGATGGGGCGTGCTGGGAGGTTCTCTCGTCGTCCGCCGGCGTGCCCCCCGCACCAGATGCGGATCGCACGGCCGCCGGGACACCGCGCACGCGGCGACGGAATCGCCGCGCATGCGCCGAATCCCGGCCGCGCATGCGCAGACCAGGCACCAGGACGCGGGCGGGCGCCACCGGCCGCGCGGCGGGAGGAGTGGTGATCCAGCAGGAGGTAGCGGGGAGGGGACGACAGGGCCGCGGTGAGCCCTGTGAAGGTGAAATGAGCCGCCCGTAATGACCCGGGGGGGGGATGAGTGTGTGCGGGTGTGGTGAGCGCAGGAGTCGGCGGGGAGCGCCAGCCTGATGATGACATGAACGGGGGAGGAAGGGGGGGCCTGACTGATGGTGGCCGCAAGGAGCGACATCGGTGACTACCCCCTGGCGGCGAACCCATGCGCCCGGAGTCCGCCCGCGAGCGCCGGGATACCGCGCATGCGCCGAAAAATCGCAGCGCATGCGCAGAACCGGCCCCAGGACGCGGCCGGGCGCCATTGGCCGTGTGCAAGCGGAGCGGCAACAGGCAGGAGGCTGCGGGTCAGGAGGTGAGAGTCTTCCCACGTGAGTGAGACAACGAGTGGAGAGGAGGCCGCAACAAGCAAAGGAAAGTTTGGCTGTTGTTTACCTTGGTGATTTGTCTTCTATGCAGGATTCTGCCATCAGCATGGGGCCATACTATCTGTATGTAAGAGCGCCAGCCTGGTGAAGTGGACATGAACGGGGGAGGAAGGGGGGGGCCTGAATGATGGATGTTGGGGGGTGATCCCACCAGGGAATGGGGCTGGGACCGACAGGGGCTGACCGGAATCTGCTGGGGAGACGTGAGAAATGCCTGAGAAACGAGCTGGCGGTGACTGCTGCGAGAAGCCGTGACCTGGGTGCAGCGTGTGTGAGACCAACAGAAAAGGGGGGACCCTGCCGCATGCCGTCAGAGTGTAAGGCCGGAGGTGGTGCAGATGTGAAAGAGAATGCATGCCCAGGTGTGACAGAAATGCTTAGTGACTTGTATTGAAACCGTGACATTGGTGCGCCATGATGAAAAGAGCTGAACCAGTACTGGGGCAACCGTGAGGCCCTGCTGACCCGTACGAAATAACTCATACGCATTTGTGCCCCTGCAGCCGTGCACATGAACATGAGGAGGAGGGGGGGGGGGCATGAATGTGGATGATTGTGGGGTGATATGGACTGAAAAGGAAATGGGGAACGAGCCTGGAAACCACAGGGGTGCTGACTGTGGGAAGATTGCTTGAACGAGACATGACAAAATGAGATGCTGGTGACTGTGAGAAAGGCGTGATATTGCGCAGCGTCTATGAAATGAAATAAACAGAAATGGGGGATTAGGCCAGAAACCATGCCGCATGCTGCAGAGGTGTTGACCGGAATGGTAGTACGGTGTGGACAAATTTCGCATGAACAAGGCGTGACAGAAATGGATACTGGTGACTTGTATGAGAAACCCGTGACATGGGTGCAGCGTATGATGAAATGAAATGAACCGGTACAGGGGCATCCGTGAGGCCCCGGCTGTACCGTATGGATGACTCAGAACTACTGCCTGCAGCCGCAGGGGTGTTGTCCGGAGTGGTGATACGGTGTAGGTAAATTTATACATGAACAAGACATGACAGAAATGAAATGCTGGTGACCTGGGCGAGAAAGCTGTGACATTAGTGCAGCGTTTGGTGAAATGAAATTAACAGAAATGGGGGATGCCCAGGAAACGACTGCATGCTTGCCGCAGGGGTGCTGACCGGAATAGTGGTACGGTGTAGACAAATTGCGCATGAACAAGGCGTGACAGAAATGAATACTGGTGACTTGTATGAGAAACCCGTGACATGGGTGCAGCGTATGATGAAATGAAATGAACCGGTACAGGGGCATCCGTGAGGCCCCGGCTGTACCGTATGGATGACTCAGAACTACTGCCTGCAGCTGCAGGGGTGTTGTCCGGAGTGGTGATACGGTGTAGGTAAATTTATACATGAACAAGACATGACAGAAATGAAATGCTGGTGACCTGGGCGAGAAAGCTGTGACATTAGTGCAGCGTTTGGTGAAATGAAATTAACAGAAATGGGGGATGCCCAGGAAACGACTGCATGCTTGCCGCAGGGGTGCTGACCGGAATAGTGGTACGGTGTAGACAAATTGTGCATGAACAAGGGGCGACAGAAATGAAATACTGGTGACTTGTATGAGAAAACAGTGACATGGTGCAGCATTTGGTGAAATGAATTGAACCGGTACAGGGGACAACCGTGAGGCCCCGGCTGCACCGTATGGATGACTCGCAATTTAACGGGCAAAAACGTGACCCCCAGTGAACCTGAGTAAAGCCGGAAAAATAGAACCGAAATGCTCCAAATCCAGAACTGATGGCAACGAAAAACTCCCAGAAATTCAGCGACTCGCAGGCAACTCTCCAGACACTCCACAAGCGACCTCCTCTCTCAAAAGCTCAGACCTCAATGATGCAGGAGCCAGGTAAGGGGAGTGCCCTAAATAGGCTGGAGGCGGACCTCAGCCCCTCCCACAAATCCAGGCAATCTGCCTTAATACATATATAACACTAACTGCAGTTCTTTTTTCACACCCAAAAATGTAAAAAAAAAAAAACTAACTAAAAAATGTGCATATGCTACGGAGCACACTACTGATCAGTGCTCTGCAGCACGCACGCATGCACACAGATCATGCGTGCGTGCTGCAGAGCACCGATCAGTAGTGTGCTCCGTAGCATATGCACATTTTTGAGTTTTTGGGGGGTTTTTTTGGTGTGAAAAAAGAACTGCAGTTAGTGTTAGTTAGATATATATATAAATTTCAGTTAGTGTCCGTTTAGGTTTTTGCACGAACGCACCATCTGCATGAATGCATTTTGCAGAGCACTGTAGTGAATTTTTATACTACAGTTTTTGCACACACGCACGATTTGTGTGCGTGCTGCAGAGCACCGATCAGTAGTGTGCTCAGTTGCATCTGCATATTTTTTTGCTTTTTTTTTGTTTTTTGGGTATGAAAAAAGAACTGCAGTTAGTGGTAGTTAGTTAGAAATATATATGTATACATTTCAGTTAGTGTGAGCTTAGGTTTTTGCACGAACGCACCATCTGCGTACGTGCATTTTGCAACCACTGAGCACCGATCAGTAGTGTCCGTTACTGATCGCATCTGCTCAGTTTGCACTGCAAGTTTTTTTTGTTGCAGAATACTTTTTTGTGCAGAAAAGACTTTATTTTTTAAAAAAGACTTAATTCAAATTTATTACAATTGGGGGGGACGTGGCCAGCAGCTGAGATGGCCGAACGCAGATAGAAAGAGCTCCGCGGGCAAAGGCTATTTTTAAGGACAAATCCTGGCCCTCACAACACCATTTAAGCAGGACAACACTCCTCAAGGAGCCCTGCAGAAGAACGGACTCGCCGCCGGTGTTTCTCACCTCTCAGCGCTCGCGAGGCAGCAACCCTGCAAGTCGCACTGAGAGCTCAGCCAGAGAGCCAAGCGATCCACCTGTACTGAGGACCAGAAGGAACCCGGAGCTAGTGAGAGGCAAAAGAGGCGTCGGGGAGTCAGTGGGGGAAGAGGGAAGAAGAGGGAGCGGGAACCGGCGCATTGAGTGGGCGACTCCACTTTCCCGACAGTCAGCCATATTAACCGCTCTTCCACGGCGTGGCGACAAAGGAGGAAGGCAGTGATGAACCCCCTGCACCAGACGGGAGCATAACAGGTCCCCTACTGCCTGCACCAACCTCTACTTAAGGCATAGTTCTCACAAAGTTTTTTTAGCGAGTGTACAGGCCTTTTTTTGTGTTCCATATACGGTCCGTATACGGAACCATTCATTTCAATGGTTCCGCAAAAAAGACGGAATGTGTTCCGTATGCATTCCGTTTCCGTATTTCCGTTCCGTTGAAAGATAGAACATGTCCTATATTTGGCCGCAAATCACGTTCCGTGGCTCCATTAAAGTCAATGGGTCCGCAAAAAAAACAGAACACATACGGAAATGCATCCGTATGTCTTCCGTATCTGTTCCGTTTTTGCTGAACCATCTATTGAAAATGTTATGCCCATCCCAATTTTATCTATGTAATTACTGTATACTGTATATAACATACAGAAAAACGAAATGGAAAAACGGAACAGAAACGGAAACACAACGGAAACAAAAAACTGAACAACGGATCTGTGAAAAACGGACCGCAAAACACTGAAAAAGCCATACGGTCATGTGCAGGAGGCCTAAGGGCTCTTTCATACTTGCGTTGTCCGGATCCGTCGTGTTCTCTATTTGCCGTAATTACACGCCGGATCTGGAAATATGCAAGTGAACTGAAAGCATTTGAAGACAGATCAGTCTTCAAAATGCGTTCAGTGTTACTATGGCAGCCAGGACGTTTATTAAAGTCCTGGTTGCCATAGTAGTAGTGGGGAGCGGGGGAGCAGTATACTTACCGTCCGTGCGGCTCCCGGGGCGCTCCAGAATGACATCAGAGCGCCCCATGCGCATGGATGACGTGATCCATGCGATCACGTCATCCATGCGCGTGGGGCGCCCTGACGTCACTCTGAAGCGCCTTACGGACGGTAAGTATACTGCTCCCCCGCTCCCCACTACACTTTACCATGGCAAACAGGACTTTAGTGTCCTGGCAGCCATGGTAACCATTCAGAAAAAGCTAAACGTCGGATCCGGTAATGCGCCGGAACGACGTTTAGCTTAAGGCCGGATCCGGATTAATGCCTTTCAATGGGCATTAATTCCGGATCCGGCCTTGCGGCAAGTGTTCAGAATTTTTGGCCGGAGCAAAAAGCGCAACATGCTGCGGTGTTTTCTCCGGTCAAAAAACGTTCCGGTCCTGAACTGAAGACATCCTGATGCATCCTGAACGGATTTCTCTCCATTCAGAATGCATGGGGATAATCCTGATCAGGATTTTTCCGGCATAGAGCCCCGACGACGGAACTCTATGCCGGAAAAGAACAACGCAAGTGTGAAAGAGCCCTAAATCAGCACAGAGAAAGCAGCAGACAGCTAAATACTAGTGACGATCACAGCACAGTGTGGAACAAGCTAAGTCAAAAGGTGGAGGGAAGAAGATTCAACCCCCTTACTACCAAGCAGACTTCTCATATCTAAGGGACTATATTGTGTCTCATTATGCCCCAGATACTACCCATCTCAAAGGGGACAGATAGATATCTTGATATGTCAATGGGCCCGCAAAAAAGCGCAGAACGCTGCCGAAAAGCTGCATGAATTTGCCAGACAACCAGATGATGGAACAAGGTCACCATTACCGCAGCGGAATGTTCACACAAAAGCGAGTACAACGTCTGATTTATCAGCGCCAACAGCTACATCTGAGGAGGACCAAGAAGAACTCACGCTCAAACAGGTATTTTCGCAAGTTCTAGAAGCCATAACGGCATGTAAAACCTCCCTCATAGGGAAATTAGTCAAAATTGACCTAGGGTTGCTGCGTCAAGATATGCAAAACCTCATTGAGAAAGTCCAACATGCTGAAGAACGTATCTCACGCGTAGAAGATGTTACAGCAACTGTCCATATCTGATCTAAATACTAAATTAGAAACATGAAAGCAAAAAGCAGATGACTTAGAGAATAGGCTCGTAGAAACAACATTAGAATTATCGGCCTGCCTGAAAGACTAGAAGGACACAAACCAGACGAGTTCATAGAAAAATGGATAAAAGATCTTTTCTCAGATGCAGAATTCTCCTCAGCATACGCAGTAGAGCGGGCGCATAGAGTTCCTGCGAAGCTTCCTCCGCCAGTAGCCCCACCTCGCCCCATGCTCGCCAGGTTTCTCAATTGCAAAGATAGAGACAGAATACTAGCCCTGGCCAGAAAAAATCAAGAAATTAAATATGACGGTGCAAGGGTTTCCATCTTCCTAGATTTCTCCATGGATTTACAAAAACAACGTGCCACATTCATGGATTTAAAGAGGTGCCTGAGAGAAGCAAACATCCCGTATTCTATGGGGTATCCTGCAAGACTCAGAGTGGTGGATGGAGACAGAGCGATCTTCTTCACCTACCCTGCAGAAGTCAAGGAATGGCTGGCTCTACAGAGAAGATCCCCAAGACGTTAAGAATCTAGACATATCTGGGGACTGGCCATCGGCTGAAGACATCGACTTGGTTCCCTTTATCTGATATGTTCCAAATAGTTAAATGACTATATTTAGTTGCATCCTAAGCTAAGGATACAAGTCTATAATATTCACATATACAGCTGTGTTCAAAATAATAGCAGTCAGACATCACTAACCTGATCAATCACTGTTTTTGTTAGAAATTATATTTCTACATGGCAAATAATTTACTAGCAGGTGTAGTAGAGTAATAGAACCCCAACAAACTCAACAGTCACGACATGCATGCTTCTGACTCTCTGTAATTCAATCACTTATTGAAAGAGGTATGTTCAAAATAATAGCAGTGTGGAGTTCAATGAGTGAGGTCATTCATTCTTTAAAAAACAGGTGGCAATTATTGCCCTTATTTAAGTTAGGAAGGCAGCAAATGTTGTATATGCTGGTTACAGTGCATTTCTCTCTGAAAATCTGAGGAAATTGGGTGGTTCCAGACATTGTTCAGAAGAACAGCGTATCTTGATTCAAAAGTTGATTGGAGAGGGGGAAACATAAAGAAGTGCAGAAAATTATAGGCTGCTCAGCTAAAATGATCGCAAATACTTTAAAATGTCAGCCAAAACCTGAAAGATGTGGAAGAAAGCGAAAAACTAACATTCGAATAGATAGAATAGCCAAAATAGCAAGGACTCAGCCAACAATCAGCTCCAGGAAGATCAAAGAAGCTCTAAAGTTACCTGTGAGTACTGTTACAATTAGAAGACGCCTACGTGAAGCCAAGCTATCTGCAAGAAGCCCCCGCAAAGTCCCACTGTTGAAAAAAAGACATGTCCTGAAGAGGTTACCATTTGCGAAAGAGCACATTGACTGGCCTAAAGAAAAATGGCGCAACATTTTGTGGACTGATGAAAGTAAGATGGTTCTTTTAGGGTATAGTGGCCGGAGACAGTTTGTCAAACGACTCTTAAACACTGAATTCAAGTCACAGTACACTGTGAAGACAATAAAGCATGGTGGCACAAGCATCATGATATGGGAATATTTCTCATACTACGGTGTTGGGCCTTTTTATCGCATACCAGGGATCATGGATCAGTTTGAATACATCAGAATACTTGAAGATGTCATGCTGCCTTATGCTGAAGAAGAAATTCCCTTGAAATGGGTGTTCCAACAAGACAGCGACCCCAAACACACTAGTAAACGTGAAACATCTTGGTTCCAGACCAACAAGATTAACGTTATGGAGTGGCCAGCCCAATCCCCGGATCTTAATCCAATAGAAAACTTGTTGGGTGACATAAAAAATGCAGTTTCTGAGGCAAAACCAAGAAATAAGAGTTCCTGGAAATACATGCGAACAAGCCCAACAAAACCCTGGTATGGGATGCTTTAAAAGCTTTTCTCCGCAGGTCCTTGCACTCTAGCATTTCATACATTAAAAAGGATACTAGCTGCTTGGAGATGGAGCTGGAATCTCAGTGTAATGCACTGGAACAGCAATATATCCATAACCCAACAGACTCCAATAAAAAAGCTTGCTCCAAGCGGGTAGGAAATACTTAACGGTACTCAGGGACAGGGCAGACAGAAAAAAGTTTTTTCGAAAACATACTGCTTTTGAGCTAGGAAACCAATCAGCTAAATTACTGGCTCAATTAGTTTGTCATAATTCACCCTCTTCAACAATATTAGCAGTCAGGAACTCCACTGAGTGACCGCACTCAAGAAATTATCCTTCACACATTCACACAATTTTACCAAGAGTTATATAGATCTAGTATAACCAAATCAGAATCAGAGATTGCCAAGTAACTAGAGAATATATCCCTCCCTACACTTACTACATCACAAATCGCCCAGTTACATCAACAAATTAGTTTGGAGGAAATAACACAGGCTATATCAGACCTCAACAACGAGTCGCCCGGACCGGTCGGGCTTCCCAAAGAAGTCTACGCTAAATATGCAGAGGAATTAGCCCCACAATTATTAACCACAATGTAGCCCTTAAAACAGGACACTTGCCGGAGTCTTTTATGGAAGCCACAATCATACTACTACTCAAACCTGAAAAAGACCCCATAGACTGCGGCTCTTATAGACCCATCGCATTGTTGAACGTAGATTACAAAATCCTGACTAGGGTCTTAGCTACACGTTTGAACTGGATGATTCTGGCATTGATTCACCCAGACCAGACGGGATTTATGCCTGAAAGTCCACTACTGAAAACATCAGAAGGGTTCAGGTGGTCACAGAACTTGGGTATTCCCTGAATACAGATTTGGCCTTGGCCTCGTTAGATGCCGCCAAGGCTTTTGATTCCATAGAATAGGCTTATTTGCTTCAATGCCTAAAGAGTTATGGCTTTGGTCCACTTTTTCTCAAGTGGATCACTCTTTGTCACGGTCACTCCCAGGCTAGGTGTTAGAAGGTCAGAGAGGCTGTCTGCACGTGATGTCACCTGACAGCCTCTTTTAATTTCATGTTGTTGTTGATGGTAATGACCGCACCTCTAGTCAGGTGCAGCATAGCGGTCATTACCATTTAAGTCAGGCTACTCCCTTTACTCCTTGCGGTGTATAGCTTAATTTGCAAGTGGAAGAGCTGGTGTGTGTTGTCTCCTCTGGTCTTCCTGCTCTTTCTTCTACTTCAGGAGTTAAGTATCTCATTCCTTTGTATCTCAGGCCTTGTCACTTAATATTTATCCCCTGATTGGCCATATATGAAGCATACTCCAAAACTGGAAGACACTGCCTATTTCAGTGGCAGGACGCATTAACTTGATCAAAATGACTATACTCCCCGGGGCCCTCTATGCATTGCAACACTCAGAGGTACATATACCCAAATCAGTATTTAGAGATATAGACTCTCTGACCATGGTCTTTATCTGGGGTAGATCCCATGCTAAGCTAAGTCTCGACACATTAAAACGTCATAAAACTGAAGGAGGTATGGCGCTGCTGGATTATTACATATATTATCTGGCAGGCCAGTTAAGGCTCATTAGCACATGGTTCACATCTGATGATCTACCAATTTCAGAATATTTTCTAAGACATTACCTTGATTGTTGCACGCTATGATCAGTCTTGGAAATGCCTCCTAAATTTCAAAAACCCTTGCTGCCACTGCACAAGTTGGCACAAATTACATGGAGAGACGCCAAATCACTAACAGATTTCGCTGAGGTGGTCTCTGACATACCTCTATGGTCTAATCGATCACTACCACAGCTACAGGCGGTTATGGGGGCGGAGAGATGGCAGACAGCTGGAGTTAAAACCTTAGGAGATCTGTATGACCAGGAGGTATTCAAGACATTTGAAGTACTGTCCCAGAACTACCACATCCCACAAACCCAATTATTTCCTATTTACAGCTTCGTTCAGCTATACAGAGCACATTTCCAAATAGCAACACCATAATTACTAAATATCCACTTAAAGGGGTTGTTAGAACTCAAGGACCCAGAGGACTGGTTTCGGCAATTTATTCCCATCTCATGCAAGCAAAAGTCAGAGCTAATCCACTTACGATAATAAATAAATGAAAAAGACAGATACCCACACTTACAGAAGAATCTATAACAGATTTATTAGAATTTCATTTACAAGTGTCACCAGCAGCTAATAACAAATTAATACACCCATACATTATCCATCAAACATATCTCACTCCAACTAGGCTGTACAGAATGGGCAGAGTGTCATCCACGGCATGCCCAAGGTGTGGGGAGCTGGAGGCGGACTTCTGGCATAAGATGTGGAGATGTAACCCGATTGCCACATTTTGGGAAGAATAAAAGAAAGGAGAGAAAAGAGACAGGAGGCCGCGCCTCGTGTGTGTGGCTGTATTTTCGGTCTTTTTGCACTGTATACAAGAAGCGCTTACCGTATGTTGTTGTGTGGAGCCACAACAACTGTAAAAAGCTTGTGCTGGTATTCTCCCGTCCAGCATGCGGGGTCCTGTACTGCTGCCAAAGGTTCTTTTTTCTCTGCCCAGTTGTGGCAAGAGAAATAAGTATGAAAATAAAAGGTAGTGGTTTTTTTTAACCCTTTTTTCGGCGCTGAATTTTTATGAGAACTCGCCTCCTGTTTTCAACGCCGAAAAAAGGGTTAAAAAAAAAACACCACCTTTTATTTTACATTTTGGGAAGAAGTGACATCCTTTCTATCAAGCTTATTGCCGGTCAGCGTAGCATGCAATCCTGAGATATGCCTATTGGGAATATTAAAGGGGTTCTGCACCTTCATTTAACTGATGATCTATCCTCTGGATAGATCATCAGCTACTGATCGGCGGGGGTCCGACACCCGGGACCCCCGCCGATCAGCTGTTTGAGAAGGCAGCGGCGCTCCAGCAGCGCCGCTGCCTTCTCACTGTTTACCGCTGGGCCGCCCGCCCACTGACGTCACGACTTGTATCAACTAGAGTGGGCGCGGCTAAGTTCCATTTAAGTGAACAGAGCTTAGCCGCGCCCACTCTAGTTGATACAAGTCGTGACGTCAGTGGGCGGGCGGCCCGGCGGTAAATAGTGAGAAGGCAGCGGCGGGGGGTCCCGGGTGTCGGACCCCCGCCGATCAGAAGCTGATGATCTATCCAGAGGATAGATCATCAGTTAAATGAAGGTGCAGAACCCCTTTAAACGAGGATAGCTGGGACCACTATACAACAACATTCTTAAGGGAGTCGTTATTCATGGCACGTAAATGCATTGCTTTGAGATGGTATCCCAATACGTTGAACCTGTCTATGTGGCAGCAGCAAATAAACCAGATTCTGCCGTATATTGTACTGGTGTTCAAGCACCGTAACAAACCACAAAAATTTGACAAGGTGTGGGGTTTGTGGTGCGGCTCCCCTCACACACAGTACCCGTCCTCGAGATTACGATAAGCAATTTTAGCAACTAGAGATTCCATGGCTCAGTCGGCTTAATGGGAACACCTGAAGTGTTTATACAATGTAAAGCATTTATTGGGTAGGAAGGTAGTATTAGTGCAATGGGCAATTGAATTGATTACAGTTTATTGACAAATGTAAGTTTTACGTTTTTGTACTAAGACATGTAACAAGAATGTATATGTCAATGTATCTCTTTTCCTGTTAATAAACAAGTTAAAAAAATATATAATTTATTACCATTACAAGCCCCTTCACGTGTGAAAACACTACATACAGACCCCTCACACTAAATAAAGTTTTACACATTTCACACCCCAATAAAATAAAAATGTCCCGTCCATCCCAACGAGCATACTCAGCTGAAGAGGCATACGCCATTCTTGCCTCCAATACTGAGACTGCTAGCGAGGGAGAAGAGGATGCCACTTTCCTCTACTCTTCTACCCCCTCATCATCATCCGCTGATGAGGGACCCTCTAGAAGGTGCCCCAGGGTAGCAGGGGAGGCATCCCCCCAGAGTGACTCCATATGGACCCCACTCCCTGATGATTATCAGCACCAAATTCCAGAGTTTGTTGGAAACTCTGGAATCCAAATTGACTGCATGGGCTTCACAGAAATTGATTTTTTCAAAATCTTTTTCAGTGAAGATTTAGTAAATTTTATCGTGGCCCTAACAAATCTATATGCCCAGCAGTTTATTACCCAGAACCCCACATCGCCATTCGCAAGACCTCTTGGTTGGACCCCAGTTACAGCAGCAGAAATAAAAATCTTCTGGGGGCTTCTGCTGCATATGGGGCTTAAAAAACTGAAATTAGACACTATTGGAGTTCAGATGTCTTGTACCACACTCCAATATTCAGTAATTCCATGGCTCGGGATAGATTTAAGTCGATTCTGAAGTTTTTGCATTATAACGATAATGCACAGTGTCCGCCCCAAAATGACCCAACATTTAATAGGGTTTTAAAAATTAGGCCCGTCCTTGACCACTTGAGCACCAAGTTTGCTGAAGTGTACACCCCAGAACAAAATATCTGTATAGATGAGTCCTTGGTACATTTCAAGGGGAGGGTAAAATTACGCCAGTACCAGCCCAGCAAGCGAGTAAGGTATGGCATAAAAATGTATAAACTCTGTGAGAGTAGCTCCGGGTACACACATAGGTTTCGGGTTTATGAAGGGAAAGACTCACGGATTGAACCCCCAGAATGCTCCCCCGTCCTAGGAGTTAGTGGGAAGATTGTGTGGGACTTACTGCACCCACTGCTGGATAAGGGTTACTACCTCTATGTGGATAACTATTATACCAGCATACCCCTATTCATGTCTCTAACTGCCAGAGGTACTGTGGCTTGCTGCACAGTACGTAAAAATCAGAGAGGCCTCCCTAGATCCCTGGTAGGGCCATGAGAATATGCTGGTGGTTAAGTATAAGGACAAGAGGGACATCCTTGTACTGACCACCATTCACAGTAACGCCAGCTCCCCTGCCGCTGTATGTGGTACCACTACCACTGTCCCCAAACCAGACTGCATTCTGGACTACAACAGGCACATGGGAGGAGTTGATCTTATAGATCAAGTTCTGAAGCCCTACAGTGCCACACGAAAAACAAAAGTGTGGTACAAAAAGCTGTCCGTACACATTGTACAGACGGCAATGTAAAATGAGTACGTGCTATATAAGTCTAGCGGACACACAGGTACATTTCTTTACTTTCAAGAAGTACTGATCAAGGCCCTAATTCTTCCAAACCAAGCAGAAGAGGGCCCCAGTACTTCTGTAAGTCACAGTGGCCGTGTTGTACCAGGACAACATTTCCCAGCTGAAGTCCCCCAGACAGTAAGAAAGGGAAGGACCCAAAAAAGATGCAGAATGTGTTCAAAAGGGGTATTAGGAAGGACACCATTTATCACTGCAAAACCTGCCCTGAAAAGCCTGGCCTGTGCATGAAGGAGTGTTTTAAAATATACCACACATCCATGGAGTATTAATTTATTTTCATCCTTTATGCTCACTGTAATATTTGCACTTTATATCTCTGATTTAGTCCACCTTGCTTGCATATCCACTTTCCAACAAACACCACATATTTTTTTCTGTGAGACAACCGTTCCCTTTCCACCCCTTTAGATGTTCGTACGGGGGTGCACTTTCCAAAAAGGGGTCACTTTTGTTTTGTTTTTAATTTGTGAGGACCTCAGGAATTTTTTAAATGCGACATGGCACCTAAAATCCATGTCTGTTTATTCAGGCCTGCAAAAAACTGTTTTTGCACTTTGCCCCTAGAGATCTGCTGTGCGCCAATACGGCAGGCTACAAGCACATATGGGGTGTTTTCAAAAAGGGGAGAAAATGGGGTGCATTTTCTCCCTTAACCCCTTGTGAAAGTGAAAAATTAGGGTCTGCTTGTAATTTTTCATTTTTACAAATGTGTGCTTTGAAATGCTTTCTCAAGTATTTCTGTCTTCTGTGAGACACCTGTTTACTAAAAAGTAGCCTTCCTACCACTTAAAATGTTCGTACGGGGATACATTTTCCGAAATGGGGTCACTTCTTGGGGTTTTTCATTTCTGGGGACCTCAGGAATTTATGTAATGCAACATGGCACCTAAAATCCATGTCTGCCAATTCAGGCCTGTCAGCAAAATCCGTATTTTGCCGTTTGTCTGCTGTGCGCCCATACAGCAGGCTACAAGCACACATGGGGTGTTTCCTGAATGGGGAAAAAATTGGGAACACAACTTGGGCTGCATTTTCTCCTTTACTCCTTGTGAATAATAAAAATTAAGGTCACAACTTGGGGTGCATTTTCTCCTCTACCCCTTGTGAATAAAAAAATTAGGGTCACTTCTTGGGGTTTTTCATTTCTGGGCACCTCAGGAATTTATTTAATGCGACATGGCACCTAAAATACATGTCTGCCAATTCAGGTCAGCAAAATCCATATTTAGCTGTTTGACTCTAGAGCCCTGCCATGTGCCCATACATCATTTTTTACTCACTACACACCTTGAAATATTCCTTGAGGGGTGTAGTTTCCAGAATGGGGTCACTTTTTGTGGGTTTTCACTGTAGGGCCACCTCAGGGTTTCTCCTTATACGTCATAGCTTCAAATTACCATTCCAGCTAAATCCGCTCTCCAAAAGCCATATGGTGGCCCTTCCACTCTGAAGCCTGCTGTGCGCCCATACATCAGTTTTTGAGCAGACATGGGGTGTTTCTGTAAACTCCAGATTCAGGGTAATAGATTTTGAGTTTTGTTTGGCTGTTAACCCTTGATGTGTTGCGAAAAAAATAGACTAAAATATTTGGTAAATTTGGTATTTTTTATAAATAAAAATACATTTTTTACTCATTTTTACCACTGTCATGAAGTACAATATGTGACGAGAAAACAATCTCAGAATGGCCTGGATAAGTAAAAGCGTTTTAAAGTTACCACATAAAGTGAAACAAGTATAAAAAAAGGGCCGTACAAAAAATACGGCGAAAAGCTGTTCCATGTAAAATGTGCTCAAAAGACAAGGGGGCACTGCCTCCGACTGAAGAAGAAAAAGTTCAGTCTCCAGAAGCGTCAAAGCTTCTTTACTATAAGAACTGTGAATCTGTGGAATAGACTTCCTCAGGACGTGGTCACAGCAGGAACAGTGGACAGTTTCAAAAAGGGTTTAGACGAATTCGTAAAACTAAAAAACATAAATGCTTATGAAAACGTGTAGAAATCTGAGACTCACTTCCTTCTGAGATTCGCGTCCCCACCTATCCCTTGGTTGTACTTGATGGACGTTTGTCTTTTTTCAACCGTATTAACTATGTAACTATGTCAGATTTGCAAAAAATGGCCTAGGCAGGAAGGTGAAAACTGGCCCGGGGTTGAAAGGCTTAAACACAAAAGTTATGTTACATTAATTGGGGGCAGCAAACAGAATAGGTGATTTTTTTTTTTAGGTGGGGGCGTATGTGCCACCAAACTGAATATCTGCCCTGGCTGAAAAAAATGCCTATGTAGCTTAAGCAAATAGAATGGGTTTTTGTAGGATGATTATACCAGATGAGGAATATGAGAACTGGTTCTATTCCAAGAAAATGTCTGTGGGTGTAAAAGGCCAACTCAGACCAGTTTCATCATCTGTGTTATCAGTCTAATTGGTCACAAATCTATGTATAAACCCAGCTTAAAAAGGAACTATCACCTCTCCTAACGTGTCAGTTTTCGGGTACTTTCACACTTGCGGCAAAGGATTCCTGCCGGATCTGTCAAAACGTATGTAAACTGATGGCATTTGTTGTCATCCGGAAAAACGGATCTGGCATTTATTTATTTTTTCAAATTTTTTGTGGTCTGAGCATGCGCAGACCGCAATGCCGGATCCGTTTTGCCAGAACATTCGGGGCCGGATCCAGCATTAATGCATTTCAATGGTAATTCCGGCAAGTGTTCCAGAATTTTGGATGGAGATAAAACCGTAGCATACTGCGGTATTATCTCCATCCTGAAAAGGCAAAAAGACTGAACTGAAGACATCCTGATGCGTCCTGAACGGATTGCTCTCCATTCAGAATGCATTAGGATAAAACTGATCAGTTCTTTTCCTGTATTGAGCCCCTAGGACGGAACTTAATGCCGGAAAAGAATAACGCTAGCGTGAAAGTACCCTTAGTAACTTAGGGACACAACCTTAACTGGTAGCACCCATCTGTATCTTTACGACAAGCTGCTAGTACTTCATACTTAACTTCTAGTAGAAATAATACGGGAATGGCACAACATACAGACATAAGAATAAATGCTCCAGAATAGTTTTTACATGGAGAATGCATGAAGCTATTAAAACAGGCATGTCAGGAGAGGTGACAGGTCCTCTTCAACAAACATGCTACGATGTAAAGCAATTGTAACAAGAATCACAAAAAAATGATTATAAAACTATGATCTAGGGGACAGTAGGGGACAAAGGAAATAAAGTATGAAATTGCAAGACTGCAGGATTATACTACACAGACTTTGTTTTCTGTTATCATATAGTCATATAGGCCCCAAATTTACTAAATCTGTCTAAAAAAGACATAACAATGTAATTTTGGCATAATTTGGTGCGTCTAGGGTTACTACACTTTTTTTCGACATGTTCAACATGGGTTAGAGCTTTGCTGGATAGGGGACAGATCTAAGATGCACCATTTTGCAAGAAAATTGCGCCACAAGTAAGTAACCAGTGGTCAGAGAAAAGTACATTCCTACAGCAAATGTATCCATCCAGCCCAAGCCCTTGTGGCAAATCTGGATCAGGTCTAGACAGCTTGTTCTATAGGTGTAATAAACTTACCTGTCCGGGCTCCAGCGGTGCAATCCACAGCCTCGGCATGGCCACGCCAGGAGAGACTTGCTGCTGAGCCATGCCCCCACGACGTGACAGCATCCTTAGTAACGGAATGCAATGCTCTGTTTCTCCCTGTTGCGGGCGTATACTGGGGAGATTAGCAGTGGGCTGATTGCTCAGATGCTCTGTTACTGTGTGATAATGTTTCATGGACCTATCAGGTTCTGATCCAGGGACTTGGCACTCTAGTTAAATCCCTTCCTGGCCATACACTAGCTGTGTTCCTGGTTCTTGTTCCTGTGCTTTATTGGATTGCTCATGCTTCTGACCCCAACTTGTTTTCGGACCACTCTCTGTCTCTCGTTTGAAACTGCGTAGCATGTTTAATTTTTACCAATTTAAGTACTCTGGTATTGTGTTTGTCTGTCTTTGTTGTCTGTCTCTGCACTTAAATAGCGCAGGGACCGTCGACCAGTTGCGTTCTAGCCATCTAGGGGTTGTACTGCAAGTAGATAGTAAAAGCAGGCTGGGTTCTAGCCTAAGGGCTCACTGTCTTTGTTTGTGCCTACCTACAGTCATTACAATAGGATCAGTAGATCTGTTATGCATGAATTTACGGCACTGAGGCCAGTGATTGGCTGCAGTTGTCATGAGAATGAGGCACGTGACCTCATTGCTGCAGGATGGGCGGTGACTACTGGAGTGGTGGTGCAGTACCATTGGGGGATTTAGCAGGTTACTAATTGTTTATATTTTTTTTTCATAAAAGTTTTTATTGGTTTTTCACAGAATGATAGAGAAACGATGTACAGTACAACATGGTATTGCAAATCAGTATTCAAAGTCTTGACTTACATAAATCAGTTTACATTTAGCAGAAATTAATTCGACAATCTGTTATAGATCACATTACGAAGTGTTAAGAACTAATAGCCCTGACAATAGTCGTTCGTATCGGCAAGTTGAATTTAGCACCTGAAGCACTCTAATATGGTAGGTGGGGCGATATCCTTCCAGTGGTGAGTTATCACTAGTTTGGCGCTCAGTAGCACATGTCCTATGAGACTTCTATAAGTAAGGCCAATTGACTGTATAACCAGGAACAGCAACCCAATCTCCGGGGATGGGGCTACTCTTACCGAGGTCAGTTCTGATACTCAAAAAAAGTCAAAAATCTGTTGCCAAAAAAGAAGCGAGTTTCGGACAGGTCCATAGGATATGGTACAGGGAGCCTGTATTGCCACATCCTCTCCAGCAGCAAGGAGAAGTTCCTGGGTATATATTGCTTATCCTTTGAGGGGTAAAATACCATTGTAGGAGAGTCACCCCTGCTTCATAATGGGTAACACATTTAAAGTTGGAAGAGAGGAAGCCCACTGCTGCGACCCATTCCTTATCTGAGAAGGAGTGGCCCAGTTCAGATTCCCATTTTCTAATGGGGGTGGGATTTGACAAAGGTAGCTTTGTCCCTGAACAGGTCATAGATATACAGTCATGTGAAAAAATTAGGACACCCTTTGAAAGCATGTGGTTTTTTGTAACATTTTTAATAAAAGGTTATTTCATCTCCGTTTCAACAATACAGAGAGATTAAAGTAATCCAACTAAACAAAGAAAACTGAAGAAAAGTCTTTTCAAGATCTTCTGTAAATGTCATTCTACAAAAATGCCTATTCTAACTGAGGAAAAAGATAGGACACCCTTGCCCCTAATAGCGAGTGTTACCTCCTTTGGCTGAAATAACTGCAGTGAGACGGTTCTTGTAGCCATCTACCAGTCTTTGACATCGGTCTGAGGAAATTTTACCCCACTCCTCAATGCAGAACTTTTTCAGCTGTGAGATGTTTGAGGGGTTTCTTGCACGTACAGCCCTTTTCAAGTCACCCCACAGCATCTCAATGGGATTCAAATCTGGACTTTGACTTGGCCATTCCAGGACTCTCCATTTCTTCTTTTTCAGCCAATCTTTGGTTGATTTACTAGTATGTTTTGGGTCATTGTCATGTTGCATGGTCCAGTTCCGCTTCAGCTTTAATTTTCTAACTGATGGTCTCACATGTTCTTCAAGCACCTTCTGATACACAGTAGAATTCATCGTGGATTCTATGATGGTGAGCTGACCAGGTCCTGCTGCAGCAAAGCAGCCCCAAACCATGACACTTCCACCTCCATGCTTCACAGTTGGTATGAGGTTCTTTTCTTGGAATGCTGTGTTTGGTTTACGCCAAACATGTCCTCTGCTGTTGTGTCCAAATAATTCAATTTTGGACTCATCTGTCCAAAGAACATTATTCCAGAAGTCCTGGTCTTTGTCAACTTTATCTCTGGCAAATGTCAGTCTGGCCTCGATGTTTCTCTTGGAAAGCAAAGGTTTCCTCCTTGCACACCTCCCATGCAAGTTAAACTTGTACAGTCTCTTTCTGATTGTAGAGGCATGTACTTCTACATCAACAGTAGCCAGAGCCTGCTGTAGTTCTCGAGATGACACTTTAGGGTTTTTGGAGACCTCTTTTAGCATCTTGCGGTCTGCTCTTGGGGTGAACTTGCTGGGGCGACCAGTCCTGGGCATGTTGGCAGTTGTTTTGAAAGCCCTCCACTTGTAGACTATCTTCCGGACAGTGGAATGGCTGATTTCAAAATCTTTTGAGATCTTTTTAAATCCCTTCCCAGACTCATAGGCTGCTACAATCTTTTTTCTGAAGTCCTCTGACAGCTCTTTTGCTCTCACCATGGTGCTCACTCTCACTTCAACAGTCAGGAGCACACCAAACTAAATGTCTGAGGTTTAAATAGGGCAAGCCTCATTCAACATGCAGAGTAACGATCTACTAATTATGTGCACCTGGTGTGATATACCTGTGTGAGATCTGAGCCAATTTAAGAGGGAATACATGTGAGGGTGTCCTATCTTTTTCCTCAGTTAGAATAGGCATTTTTGTAGAATGACATTTACAGAAGATCTTGAAAATACTTTTCTTCAGTTTTCTTTGTTTAGTTGGATTACTTTAATCTCTCTGTATTGTTGAAACGGAGATGAAATAACCTTTTATTAAAAATGTTACAAAAAACCACATGCTTTCAAAGGGTGTCCTAATTTTTTCACATGACTGTATCTTGTGGAGTGTTTTCTGAAAAGAGACGGATGTGGGCACAGTATAGTCTAATAATATCTTTGTTAATCATAGGGGGGATTGGAGGAGTTTTGTGAGACAATGGCGTATTCTTAAGTAGTTATAAAACTCTCTTTGAGATAATGAAAAGGTGTTTTTGATAGTTTCGAAAGGGAGGACTGAGTGGCCATCCATAAGTTGTGCAACATTTGTGACCCCTCCAGTGCAACAGGCAGAGAGGTTGATATTAGATATAAGATTCTCCAGTGTATGGGTAGTGGAGTAGGAGAGAAGTGATGTATTTTAGGCTACTTTCACACTAGCGTTTTTTGCGGCTCCGTCACAATAATACAACCACATGCATCCGTCATGAACGGATCCGGTTGTATTATGTCTTTATATAGCCAAGACGGATCCGTCATGAACACCATTGAAAGTCAATGGGGGACGGATCAGTTTTCTATTGTGTCAGAGGAAAACGGATCCATCCCCATTGACTTACATTGTGTGTCAGGACGGATCTGTCTTGCTCCACACTCCATCGCGGACAGAAAAACGCTGCTTGCAGCGTTATTCTGTCCGTGATGGGGATGCAGCCAAACGGAACAGAATGCATTTTGGTGCATTCTGTTTCGTTCCGTTCAGTTTTGTCCCCATTGACAATGAACGGGGACAAAACAGAAGCGTTTTCTTCCGCTATTGAGATCCTATGACGGATTTCAATAGCGGAATTGAAAACGCTAGTGTGAAAGTAGCCTTATGGATTTGGGCCCATAGGGTTCCCGCATGAGCTACCATTAGTAGTTTGGCTTTTGGAGGATGTGGGTTCCAAACCAGTTGTATTAGATAGTCATTTAGTGTGCAGTGGCTGATAGAATGGGATTCTATTTGTACCCATGCTTTAGAGCTATTAGGTAACCACCATTCGCGAGTAAACAAGTGTCCTATTGCCTTATGATAGTCTTTAATTTATGAAAGGCCAATACCCCCAGTTCTTTTGTTTCTGAACATCAAGGTTTGGGCTATTCTGGGTCTAGCGGAACACCACAAGTAGGCATTTAAAGTAGAATGAGCTCTCTTGAAAAATATATTAGGGAGGCAAATGGGAAGAGCACGAAAGATTTACAGTAAATAAGCTTCAGGAGGGTCATCATCTGAAATGATGCAACTCTGCCTACCCATGACACTGCCTTCATTGCAAAATTAGAGAAGTCTTGGGACATAGTAGATAGGAGAGGCTCATAGTTATGGTTATAAAGAAGGCAGCATGGAAATGTAAGTTTGACTCCCAGGTATGGCAATGCAGAAGATTGCCAATCAAGATCATATAGAAATTGTAAGAGTTACACTTCCCTAGGAGGGATGTTGATGGGGAGAGCTTGGGATTTAGAGCTATTTATTTTGTAGTAGGAGAGAAAGCCAAAATGTGATATTATGGATAGAGCATTTCTCAGGGAACTAACAGGTTCCGCCAACGCAAGGCTAATGTCATCGGCATAGAGGGTAATAGTGTAGGTTTGATCTCCCACTTTAAAACCCGTTAGATTTAGTGAGTTTCTTATGTGTTGTGCTAGGGGTTCCAAGACAAGAATGAAAAGCAGAGGCGATAAGGGGCAGCCCTGACGGGACCCATTTGAGATCTGAAAGCTTTCTGAGACAACCGCTTTGACCCATACTTTATCAGAAGGGATGAGTAAAGGTTTTCAATGGCGTTCATTATGTGGCCAGCGAACCCCATCTCCCGAAGGGCCGAGAAGGTGAACGACCAACGAAGGTGGTCAAACGCCTTCTCGGCATCCAGGGTCACTGCGAACATAGGGAAATGGTGGACTTCAGCATAGTTAAAGAGGTCCACATGTCTTCTGGTGTTATCAGATGCTTGTCTCCCAGCTACAAACCCAGTTTGGTCTGCTTTAATAAGAGAGGGGAGCGTTGGGGACAGCCTGTTGGCGATTAGTTTAGCAAATATTTGTATGTCTGAGTTACGTAAAGAAATAGGTTTCAAATTTTGGGGAGTATCTTGGGATTTGCCCAGTTTGGGGAGAGTTACTATTAAGGCTGCATATCTGCTGGAAGAGGAGTACAATCTATCGCCCAGTGGAATATGTCTCGCAAGTGGGGGATAAGTATTGTTTGGAAGTGGCGGTAGTATTCATTGGATAAACCATCAGGGCCTGGGGATTTTCCTAAGGAGAGTTAGTGAATCGATGCTTTAATTCTGTGGGTGGGGCATTCAATGTCTGCAGTTGTGAGGTAGTAAGTGTGGGGAGTTAAGCTTTTACTAAGAAGTCCTTAACGAGGGCTGAGTAATTATCTGGTAGTAAAGTATTGTCTTTAAGATTATAAAGACATTTGTAATAAAAGCTAAATTCTTCTGCAATGTCTCTGTGGTCAATCAATTTGCCTTTAGTACTGGGATGCAATATATGCAGTATTTTGTATTTTGACTGATATGTTTTAAGTTGGCGAGCAAGTAATTTTCCTGCTTTATTGTCTTCGGCATAATACTTGGATTTAAGCCTAAGGAGGGACTTACTAGAATTATGAAGTAAGACTCCTCTAAGTTTGTTTCTTTCAATCCTAAGCTCGTCTGATCGTTGGGCTGTTGGGTAGTCCTTTTTGGCCCTTTCCAAGCAGGCTATCCGTTCAAGTATATGGGAGATCTCTTTCTCTCTACGTTTTTTTCACCTTGTGGCCCAACTTAATTAAGGAACCCCTTATGTAGGTGTCACGGATGCGGTGTGGGTGGGAAACTCCACACCGCGCACAGGAGGAAAGGGAATAGGAACTAGGCCAGGAAACTAGTGTAAAGGAGGAGGTCACCTCCTAGAACAACTCTAATCCAAGTCCTGACTAACTATCAATATGAACTGACCTCAAAACACAGGAACCTAGAGCACAAACACACCCTGTAGGGCCTTGGTAGAGTGACAGGACTTGAGACAACCTATTCCTCCATCAGAATGACAGGGAAATACAACAAACAAAATACAAATAGGAAAGACGACACTTAACTTCACGTGGAGCAAAGGCAGCACAAAGAGCTCAACCGAGATCCAACAACCAGTTAGCCTAGAGTCCAGAAACTGAAGCTATAAACTGCACCGCCAAAAGGGGTAAGCAGTAATAAATAGGGGAAAACAAATGACCAAACTAACACCTGCCAGAGGTGTGGTCATTACCAAAACAACACAGACACGAATGATCCGCAAGGAACCATTCAGATTAACCCACGTGTTGCCGCCAGTCTCCCTGATCTCCTGGCACCTGTCATGGGAGTGTCTGTGACAGTAGGCTTTGTGGGCCTGCCATAGGGTGAATGGGTCTGAAACGGAACCTGTGTTGAACTGAAAGTATTCTTTCAGCCCAGTAGTGAGTTCATCGAAGTGTTTAGGGTTGCCAAATAGGAATGTGTTGTTTCTCCAAATAGGGGCCAAGTGAGATTGGAATCTTTCATTCAGAGTAATAGTGACCGGGGCATGATTGGACCACTGAATGAGACCAATGTCTGTGGAGGAGGTGTGGAGTAGCGTAGTATGGTCTGCCATGAATATGTCAATTCGAGAGTAGGAGAAATGGGGGGGGAGAAAAAAAGGTGAAGTCCCTTTCCTGACTATGTTGAGATTTGCCAAGCTTGTAATAATTCTTTCCCGCTCTCAAAGGTATCTGTCCATTTCTTTGAACAAGCAGCTTTAAGGGGTATCCCCACCTGTATGCCACCTGTATGCCATATTGTGGTCCTGGAGGGCAGCTGTGATAGGTAGTAGTGCTTGGCGCTGGTGGAGGGTCGCCGCTGACAGGTCTGCAAACAGCTTAACCGTGTTATATGGTGAGGGGAGAGTTCTTTTTTTTCTAGCAGCTGCCATTAATACATCTTTTACATTAAATAAGTGGATGCGCGCCAAGGTATCACGTGGAATGTTAACCTTTGGGGCGCCAGGGATCTCTAGTTGCAGTCTTTACTTCTGCAGACTGCCGGAGGGAGAGTCCGACGTCATGTGAGTGCGGGTGCCATCCTGGAGTTCTGGCCTTGCCTGGGCAGAAGATCTAACGTCCTCTGGTGTCGGTGGTAGAGGAGGAGTCGAGGGTTCAAGCGGCAGCGGTGGATCTGGGGTTGGTGGAGGAGATGGGGATCCCGGTGACCACAGGGAGATATGCTGCGAAGTGATGACGGTGAGGCTGGTTTGCTGTTTGCCTCGGCGCCATCTTTGGTTCTGTCTCTTTCAAAGTGATTCTCTAAAGCTGTCTCTTCGGCTTCCCCATAGCTTCCAGATGATAGTCTGGTGTTTGTAGAGGGGAAAATATCCGTGTTGGCAGGGGATAAGCTGGATTTTCAGTCGCTTGGTGCAGGAGCTTCCCTCTCAAGCAGCCATTACGCTCGGCGGCCTAGCCACGCCCCGACTAATGGTTATTTTTATGTTATACCATTTCCTGCTCTTAGGCAAGTCTCTTAAAATCTCAGACAGCTCCTTTAAGCAAGAACATGGTAGTAATGGATGTATTGCTTAGCAGTGTGATTCTGAAATCTGCAAAAGATGAGTGACATCCCCTGAGGCAACCCTACTTCCTGTTACTCAACTTACTAAGAAGCATTTTTTTTTCATTTGAGGTTCCAATTTTTTAAAGCATAGTTTATGGGACATAACATAAAGATTTTATCCATCTTCTTACCCATCATGCAGTATTACCCACAATGCAATGTAGCTGTCTGCTAGTTGAGCTGCAATGATGCTTATCTTTCTTTCACTGTAATATATATACCGTACTTGCTTAACAATACAGTAAAATATGCAGTGTGAACTTTATGAAAGATTTATGAAAATATATTTTTTTCCATTGTACCGTGGTCCTAGATGTGTGTAGCAGTAAAACAACGGTTCAAGCCATCTACAGTTTCCAAGAAACATTCTAATTAAACTCCTACATTTGATGTATATTGTGTCTGTGATTTTCCGAATGCATAGCTGTAAGTGCCCATTTCTTCACATTATACTTAGCCCAGTATGTGTGTATTCATATATGATCCCAGGCTTTGAATAGACGAAGTCCGCAGTGAAGGCCAGGGAGAGAGCCCCCTGTAGTTACAATTGTACATTGCAAATATATTACTAAATATAGAAAATTAAATCCATCTAATGTATAATCTAAGCAATAAAAGGCAGTCTGTGAGAGACCGAATTAGTTTAGATTATGGGAATTAAAGAGTTTGGAAGTAATGCTAGGAAGTATAGTATACAGCACACATTCCAGTGATTGGCTGCGGTGGTCACATGCTGATACGGTACGCCATTCTCCCAGACAATAAAGAAAGTGCAGTGGGGAACTACAAAAGTATCTAGTAACATAATAACATAGTTTATAAGGCTAAAAAATGACATCTGTCCATCCAGATTAGCCTGTTATCCTGCAAATCTGTCCTGAACAACGGTGGATTTTCGAGGAAAGTATTGCGTGTCTCTTATTATGTTACATTTGCAGCTGCTTTTTTTTTTACTCTCTGTAGGACAATCCCTAATGGAAGTGCATAAAAAAAAAAAGAATGCAATAGGAGTCTGACCTCTTGGACTCTCTCAAGATTGCTGAATCAGGGCTTGGAGCTGCAGTATGAGGCACAGCTGGCAAAATAGGTACACGATGCCTGAGTATACAGTGAAGGGTACATGATGCTCTCACTGGCAGGGATCCAGGAAGCTGAACCCAACACTCAAACATCCAAGGTTTATCATAATTCCCAGAGATCCCCTTTAGAACTCATGCACAAGACTGCATTGTGAGTTTGCGTCCAATCCGCATTTTTTGCAGATCGAAAGTGGACCTATTCTTTTCCATGGGACCGCAAATAATGCAGACAGCACATCGATATCAAGCGTATGATGTTCGCATCCATGCGGCCTTTCCGCAAATTGTATGCATGTAAATGAACAGCCAACTGTTGGGAAGGAACACTTCCTTCCCGACAATTGGCCGCTCAGTCGACACTAGCGTCTTTCTTTTCCGGCATCGAGTTCCGTCCTAGGGGCTCAATACTGGAAAAGAACTGATCAGTTTTATCCCCATGCATTCTGAATGGAGAGCAATCCATTCCGGATGCATCAGGGTGTCTTCAGCTCAGTCTTTTTGACTTTTCAGGACGGAGATAATACCGCAGCATGCTGCGGTTTTATCTCCATCCAAAATTCCGGAACACTTGCCGGAATGCCGGATCCGGAATGTTTTCCCCATTGACATGCATTAATGACACCGGAGAGAACGATCCGGTATTTCAATGCATTTTGTCATACGGATCAGGATCCTGATCTGTCTGACAAATGCCATCAGTTTGCATACATTTTGTGCCGGAATCCTCTGCCACAAGTGTGAAATTACCCTAAATCCAGCTTTAAGGATTTGTATTATCTGTCTTGGTTATCTGCCTACTTTTACACAATCATCACCCTCAGAGGACATTTTGGGCCTTTAGAACAAATCGCTATTTTTTAATAGGTTTACGGTCTCAAGTTACAATGGTCATCCCCAAAGCCAAATGTATAGATAATGCAGTATCCACCATACAATTGATAATGTTTAAAACTTATCTACTCCCCTCTCTGTACAATGACCTCTGCACAGGTCTAGAAAACTGTCCCATAAAGCAAATGAACATCTCCAGTCTAATGTGTCTATGGCCCATGTGGCTTCTGTAAAACATATCTCTTAAACAGAAAGTCTTGACATATTATGAAGCCTAGTGGCCAGAGTGAAAACGGCAGGATTTTTAAATATAGATAGTGACGCGAAAAATTTAAAAAACAACCCCTGCACAAAAAAAAATATGTTTAATATAGAACCCTAATTTAAACCATTTTCTGATGACACTTCCCCTTTTACCAGATATTAGCCTCTCTACTGGTGACATATACACAACTCAGACCTCAAATAACATTTAGAAATTTGTAGTTTCCAATGTCCATCTTTGTGAAAAGAGCACCCCTGACTTACTCTAGATATATATTTTTTGCTGTTTTTGTAGACCTGTAACTTTAATATAATTTTTTTTACATAAAGTAGATACATTTTACTTGTGACTAAATGTTTTAAGGTCACCTATGAATGCTGAACCTATTACCACTATTATGTAGCAGTAACAGAAGGCGAGAGCTCTAACAACTCTAGTTGCATGTTTGGCTGTTACCATAGTTACCCCTTTGTCTCGATTTGTGATGACTTTATATGTAACTATAAGTAGAAGAAAGACACATGTTCATCAAGTTCAACCGCTGTCAAATGTAACCGAATCTAGCTGAAAATGAAGGAACGTCAACCTGTGCACAACTGTGGCCACCAGCCTTAAATAAAATCATTTTATACGTTAGGCTATTGATTTAGTCATACATATTTCCTATAATGGATTCTAACATTTCCTTGTATACGCAAGTGGCAAGGTGCTACTTATCTGGGAATAAAAGGCTAAAGCCTGTATTATGACTCACATGTCAGTGTTTTGGTCAGTGATTTCCATCTGTGATTGTGAGCCAAAACCGGATGTGGCTCTGAACCCAGAATCTTTCCCCTATACTCCTGGTTTTGGCCTCATGCACACGGTCGTTGGGCGCAAATGGCTGGTCAGCAATCCACGGCCGCCGGCCGTGTGCACCCCGCATCATGGATGCGGACCCATTCACTTGAATCGGTCCGCAATTCCGGAGATGCGGAACGGAGTCACGGAACGGAACACCGACAGCACTACGGAGTGCTTCCTTGGTGTTTCTTTCCGTTGTTCCACACTGCAAATAAATATGACATGTCATATTCTTTTGCGGTGTGGACGGACCATGGACCCATTCAAATTGAATAGGTCCGGCCTGCTGCCCAGATTTTTCCCGTGCATTGGGCATGGAACGGCCGCACAACGGCCATGTGCATGAGGCCTTTGGTTCACAATCACTAATGGAAATCACTGACCAAAACACTGATGTTTTAATTAGGCTTTAGACTGCAGATAGTCTGCCAGATAATCGCTAACGGGCTGCTATGCCATGCCTCCACTGCTTTGACTGACAGGCCAGGCAGTGAAAACATATTCACAACTGGCCCTGAACTCTCATTTAGAGATGAGCGAATTTCATATTTTGAAATTAGTTTACACTTCATTTGTTGGTTAAAGGTGAATTGCATTATGGATTCCGTTACCACGAACCATAACGCAATTGTATGACAGAATGCATAACGGAATGCCTTTAGAGGCATTCTGTTATTTATTCAGTCATATGAGAAGTCTATGGGCTGCAAAACGGATCCATCCCGTTTCCGTTATTCATGGGAGGAGCCCCCTGCAAAACTGAAACGGGACGGATCCGTTTTGCAGCCCATAGTCTTCTATTATGATGGAATGAATAACGGAATGCCTCTAAAGGCATTCCATTATGCATTCCAACATAAAATTGCGGTATGGTCCGTGGTAATGGAATCCATAACGCAATTCACATTTAACCAACAAACGAAGTGTGAACGAATTTCATAAGCGGAAATTCGCTCATCTCTACTCTCTTTGGACCGCATTCAGCGCAACTCTGTACAGAGATGAAATGCCGGTTATACAGCACGTGTACCAAATACTCTCTTGTGAAACTTCAGTGCCAGGCGGAAATATGTTTTCTCTGCCTGGTCTGTCAGTAAAAACAGTGGGGGCGTTGCGTAGCAGCCTCTGCTTGCAACAAAGTGCAACTGAACCACCCTCATTGCAGCTAGGGGGTAATTTGCATACCACAAAAAGTCTTTTTTCTCCAGATTGCCAGCACATATAGAGATGTCACAGATATGAGACTGCTGACAGGCGCTGATCTACAGCAGCCGACCATTTTTACCTACTGGGATGTGATGACAGATGCCCTTTAACTCACATGTACAATACAAATGAATGCACACTTGTACTGAACGTGTAGCACTTATAGTGTACGTTATTATAGTATACTGTTCTTTGCCTGAGTGTTTCCTCTGCAGCGTTCAGGGTAAGCCTTTCATTACAGTCATCTCAATGGTTAGATTAATATACTACTGGCACCCAAATGTGAAATGTATATTTATAGACAAATACTTAAAGGGGTTGTCTGAGTTATTTATTTTGTTCTTTTCATGTTTCTAACTAAGCAAATGTAAGGGGTTTACAATTCACTTACTTCATCTGCAGTGGCTCCTTTCTCAAATTTCACTGAGAGTCACATGACCTGTGATGTCAGCTTCTCTCCCTGCTCTGATGATGTTTCGTGCACAAGCCTGGGGAGCAGGTCTGTGTCTGTGCACCAGTCATCACTGTTCTGTCCACTCCCCCCTGCACTGCTCTGCTGCTGTCTGTCCTGTGTCTCCCTCCCACTGGATTCTTCAGGAAACCTTAACCCTTCTGCCACACACACTCAAGGCAGTGAAGAGACAAATGCTGGGCACAGGATCTTCCTTCCTTGAACCTCATTCACACATCAGTGTTCAGTCAGTGATTTCCATCAGTGACTGTGAGCCAAAACCAGGATTGGAATCTCCACAGACATAATGTATAAGGAAAAGATCTGCACCTGTTCTGTGTTTAGAGCCGCACCTGGTTTTGGCTCAAAATCACTGATGGAAATCACTGACCGAACACTGACTGTGTGAATGAGGCATTACCCTGCAAACACAGAGCTGACAGACTGGAGAAGTTCTGCATGAAATTAAATATGTACAGCATTATAGCTAATTAATATGTATTATAGCTACTGACTGACTATTGCACAAGAAGAGGTAGGGGGAAGATCATGTGTGTATTAGCAATGTTATTGTACAGCTGGGACTTGTAGTCCTACACATACAACATGCTGATGAGTATCCCAGCAGTCAGACATGTCACTCAGGGCAGCACTTTTATTCACTCCCTTTTCAGAGGAGGGGGAGGGGCAGTCTTTGTTGAAGTGTTTTTTTCTTCTTCATTACTCGATAACCCCTTTAAAGAAGATCACCTCCCCAGGCTCCGGAGACTTTATTCTCTCAGCCTGTGTGATAATTGAATAGCAATTTCATATTTAAAATTGTAGTTTAGTTGTTTGTTGTGACCATTTTCTCCTTGATGTAGAGAAAAATTAGGCAGTGTAAAGAGTGCTGCAGTGTAAAGCAGGGAGAAGAGCAGCTGCAGCCTCATCAGAAAATAGACACATTAGACTATCGTCAGCCAAACCTGCCATATTCGGTGGGACCAGCTGGCAATCTAAGGGCTCATGCACACGAACGCGTGCCGGCCGTGCCCGTATTGCTGCCCGCAAACAGAGGGTCCGCAAGATATGGCACCGGCCGCGTGTGCACCATAACATGGATGTGGACCCATTGAATATATACAAGATATAGAGTGGAGGCACAAAGCGCAACCACTACGGAGCACTTCTGTGGCATTTCAGTCTGTGCCTCCACTCCGCCAAAAAATAGAACATGCTCTATTTCGGATTGCGGACCCATTCAAGTTGAATAGGTCTGCATCCGTCAGTGCAGGCCACACGGACGATGCCCATATAAGTATGGAGAGCTCCCATCTCCGACAGATGATGTCGGCGGGAGGGAAGGATCGCACATTTAGAATTTCAATAACCAATCTTTTTGTTGTTCAATCACTTTTATTGAAGACAATAATATAGCATAGAGCAAAACATCTTGACTTGAAATTCTGTTATTGTCCAATAATTACAATATCCAAATACAGTTAGTCCATCACCTTACATGAAATGCATATTTGGTAAAATAGATAACCACTATTGGTAAGATGAACAACCTCATTCGGTAAGCATGAAGATGTACAAGTACAAACAACAGACATATTGACGAAGAGGGGAAGGAATGAAGGGGAGGGGTATACTGTTTGGTATCTTTATGTTCTATAGAGAATTTGCACTCTGAAATCTACCTGATCTAACGAGGTTTGATACGCTTGAGAACCCTTAAAAGAATCCAGGGGGTCCACGTTTTAAGGTATCTCTCATCCGTTCCTTCATCCTCCGCCAATAATTCCTCCATTCTGCGGATCTTTTCGAATGTGTCTAACCAATCCCTGATGTGTGGGGTGTTATGAGATTTACAGTATCTGGGTATGAACAGGCAAGCAGCCTGGCTCACTAAACATAACCCCACCATTGATTGGCAAGCAAGGCAAATAAATAGTTGGAGTGAGTTTTGCAGAGAGAATTGCCTCACGGCGTCTCTTTCAGAGATTTCTACCAAGACTGTGTCATCTTTTCTCTTTGAATTTTCGGATGTGTTTTCCAAAAGTGGTGTCCAGGAGTTGCCCCCTCACCGGGAGTACGACTGCCTATTAATCTCATTCCAGGCGCCAAGCTGCCAAAATCACGTTTGTACAATCTCTCCCAACCTGAAAGAGTCGCTATGCGTACTTATATCTCTGAGAGCCTGAAAATGGGACACATCCAACCCTCAAAGTCACCTGTTGCCGCTGTTTTTCTTTTTTGTTAAGAAAAAAGATGGTTCTTTAAAACCTTGTCTGGATTTCAGGGAGCTGAACCGTATCACAATTCGTGACCTATATCCGCTTCCTCTGATCCCGGACTTGTTTAACCAGATTATTGGGGCTAAAGTTTTTTTCTAAGTTGGATTTAAGAGGGGCATACAACCTAGTCAGGGTCAGCGAAGGGGACGAATGGAAGACGGCCTTCAATACCCCTGAGGGTCATTTCGAGAATTTGGTTATGCCCTTTGGTTTGATGAATGCTCCGGCCGTCTTCCAACATTTTGTGAACAGCATTTTTTATCATTTAATGGGGAAATTTGTTCTGGTGTATCTAGATGACATTTAGATTTTTTTCTCCTGATTTTAAGACTCATCGGGACCACCTACGTCAGATCTTGCTGATTCTGTGGGAGAATAAATTGTACGCTAAACTGGAAAAATGTGTGTTTGCGGTTCCGGAGATTTCTTGTTTTTCTTCTCTCCGCTTCTGGTTTTCGCATGGACCCTGAGAAGGTCCGCACTGTGCTTGATTGGGAGCTTCCTGAGAATCAGAAGGCGCGGATGCAGTTTTTGGGTTTTGCCAATTATTACAGAAAGTTCATTTTCAATTATTCCTCTGTTGTTAAGCCACTCACTGATATGACTATAAAGGGGGTAGATTTTTCCTCGTGGTCGGTAGATGCGCTTAAAGCCTTTTCTAGTATCAAAGAGAGTTTTGTTTCCGCTCCCATTTTGGTACAACCTGATGTCTCTCTACCTTTTATTGTTGAGGTGGACGCTTCTGATGTGGGTGTGGGTGCAGTCTTATCTCAGGGTCCCTCTCCTGCCAAATGGTGACCGTGTGCCTTTTTCTCAAGGAAACTCTCCTCTGCAGAGAGAAATTACGATGTGGGACATAGGGAGTTGTTGGGCACCAAATTAGCTTTTGAGGAATGGCGCTATTGGTTAGAGGGAGCCAGACACCCTATTACCGTGTTTACCAACCATAAGAATCTGGCCTACTTGGAATCGGCCAAGTGTTTGAACCCGAGACAGGCCAGATGGTCTTTGCTCTTCTCTAGGTTTAATTTTGTTGTCACGTTCCGCCCTGGGGTTAAAAATGTGAAGGCGGATGCCCTGTCACGTTGTTTTCCAGGAGGTGGGAACTTTGAAGACCCGGGTCCCATTTTAGGTGCAGGGGTGGTCGTTTCTGCTCTTTATCCTGATTTGGAGGCAGAGGTTCAGGCAGCCCAGGCAGAGGCTCCTGATCTTTGTCCTCCTGGAAGGTTGTTTGTGCCTCTCGCTTTACGACGCAGGGTTTTTAAGGAGAACCACAATATTGTCCTTGCTGGGCACCCGGGGAGTAGAGCCACAGTGGATCTCATTGCTCGGAGATTCTGGTGGCCGGCTCTTCGTAAGACTGTTGAGGGTTTTGTGGCAGCCTGCGAGACCTGCGCTCGTGCCAAGGTCCCTCATTCACGGCCATCGGGTTCTCTCCTCCCGTTACCCATTCCTTCCATGGACTTCATTACGGACCTGCCTCGTTCCTCGGAGAAGACTGTGATTTTGGTTGTAGTGGACCGTTTTAGCAAAAATTCCCTTTCCTGGGTTACCCAATGCTAAGACGTTGGCGCAAGCGTTTGTTGATCACATTGTTAAATTGCATGGCATTCCATCAGACATCGTTTCTGATAGGGGCACGCAATTTGTTTCCCGATTCTGGAAGGCCTTCTGTTCTCGCTTGGGGATTCGGTTGTCGTTCTCTTCTGCTTTTTACCCGCAGTCTAATGGTCAGACCGAACGTGTCAATCAGAATCTGGAGACATATCTGCGCTGTTTTGTGGAGATGAATCAGGAGGATTGGTATTCTTTTTTGTCCCTTGCTAAGTTTGCTTTAAATAACCATCGCCAGGAGTCCTCTGATAAGTCACCATTTTTTTATGCATATGGGTTTCATCCGCAGTTTTGGACATTCTCTGGAGAGGGGTCTTCTGGTTTACCTGATGAGGAAAGATTTTCCTCGTCTTTGTCATTTATTTGGCAAAAGATTTAGGGTAATCTGAAGAGGATGAGTGAGAGATATAAGAGTGTGGCGGATAAGAGACGTGTGCCTCGTCCGGACCTGAATGTGGGTGATCTGGTGTGGTTGTCTACAACGAATATCAAACTGAAGGTTCCCTCCTGGAATTTGGGTCCTAAGCTTATTGGGTCTTACAAGATCTTGTCTGCCATCAATCCCGTTGCCTTCCGTCTTGATCTTCCTCAGACTTGGAAGATCCATAATGTTTTTCACAGGTCCCTATTAAAACCTTATGTCCAACCCACTGTACCCTCCTCTTTGCCTCCTCCTCTGATTTTTGTTGATGGTAATCTTGAATTTCAGGTCTCTAGGATTGTGGATTCTCGCATTATCCGTGGTTCTCTCCAGTACCTCGTTAATTGGGAGAGTTATGGTCCTGAGGAGAGGATGTGGGTCCCAGTGGCGGACATTAAGGCCACTCGTCTCATCAGGGCTTTCCATAGGTCTCATCCTGAGAAGGTGGGCTCTGAGAGTCCGGAGTCCACCCGTAGAGGGAGGGGTGCTGTCACCGCCAGTTCTGTGAGAAGGTCTGGCAGATGTCCTTCTCTACCTCTTGCATGACTTTCTTTGTTTTGGTTTCACTTTGTCATCTCCTTTCCTTCTCCCAGGTGTCACCTATTTAGACTAATCTTCTCCCTTTATATTCCCTCCCATACTGCCTCACTTTGCGGTTTATACTACTTCCTGGATGAAGTGTTCACTGCTGGAGGCTACTGCTGCTGTTTGCTCAGATAAGTCTTTTAATGTAATGTGTTTCCTTGCTGGCTTGATTCTAGGTGACCCTGACTCCGTCCGTATTAAGTGCAGGGAGCCAGTGGTCGTGTACCCTCACTATTATATGGTTTTCAGGTGTCACACAGTCATAGGTACGTGGGCATGCAATCATCTACCATTGAGACCCTTGCATGGGCATAGCAGTCAGGGAGAGCTCTTAGGGTTTTATAGGGCTCAGCTATATGCTCCTTAGTTTGTGATCAAGTCAGTCAGACGTTTATTCATAAGTTCCAGCTATCTGCAACATCATCCGTGACACAGCCTGCACAAAGCATCTTAAGAGACCCATTTTAAGGCAGAAATGGGACCAGGGAGTATGGATAGCAATGTCCCTTCAAGGGTCCACTGTATTGCTTTACCACTCACCTGATTATACAGATCATTCAAAGCCTTCCAGAAGGGTGTCAGACGGTCGCACTGCCACCAAATGTGGGCCATTGTACCTGCCTCTCCTCACATTGCAAACACGTGTTCGGACAGGTAGGATAGAAAGAATGTAGGAGTGCTGATGTCCTATACCACCTGGACATAATCTTGAAGTTATTCTCCTGCAAACTGCAGCTAATGGATGATTTGTGCAATAGTGTAAATGCTCTCTCCCATTGTTCTGCAGAGAAGGACCTCCCAAACTCCCTCTCCTAAGCTGACACATATGGCAAAAAAGATGGGGGACCTCCGCCCTCCTGGAGCAGCCCATAGACCAGAGACACGAGATGTGTGGGTAGGGTTGTTTGGAGGCAGAGAGATTGAAAAGGGGTGAGGCCCCTAGATAGAGTCATAATAGGACTCAATGAAGATATGAAGTTTTGAATACTAATATAGTGAAACCATGCCCCTCTGTGGCTCCCCCCAGGAAATGTCAAGTGGGTGAATAACGCCCTTCCTAATAATCTGATATGCCCAGGGATTTTCTTTTCTTTCCTGCGGAGTCCCATCAACGTCCGCTGTCCCATCCCCAAGGGAAAGTCTGGATTATCAAATACAGGAGTCATGGGTCCCAGAAAGGCTGTAAGACCTAGTGACACCGCATATTTATCCCACATTTGCAATATTCCCGATGTTAGTGGGGGGAGGTGCGGGGGTCTATTTGATTTAGTGATCCAAAGCAGATCTTGGGCTGGGCAGCCTACCTCCTTTCAAACTGAATCCAGCGTTCGGATAGACCACTATGGAACCAATCCAAAACATACGAAAGGAGTGCAGCTCTATGATACATTTGTAAATCAGGGAGCCCCACCCCTCCCCTCAATCTGGATCGAACCAGAAAACGCATACCTAATCTAGGTGGTGAGCCTGCCCAAATAAAGTCCAGAAACAGTGATCTGAAGGCCTTAAAGAATTTACATGGTAATGGAATGGGAATAGTTCTGAAGAAATACAATATCCTCGGTAGAACATTCATTTTTACATGTACACTGCCTGCCTGTCCAAAAAAAAAGTCGCCACCTGGATTTAACTAAGAAAATAGTTATGAGCCTCCTATTGGATAATTACTGCATGGGCGATTATGTTTCAGCTGGCAATAAGTTATTTAACCCCAACTGGTGCAATGAGTTGCTTCTCATTTCTTAAACAATCATGTTGAAAGACTCATCTCGTGGTCGTGGAAAAGATGTTAGTCTGTTTGAGAAGGGTCAAATCATTGGCATGCATCAAGCAGAGAAAACATCTAAGGAGATTGCAGAAATTACTAAAATTGGGTTAAGAACTGTCCAACGCATTATTAAAAACTGGAAGGATAGTGAGGACCCATCGTATTCCAGGAAGAAATGTGGCAGGAAAAAAATCCTGAATGATCGTGATCGGCGATCACTTAAACGTTTGGTGAAATCAAATCGAATGAAAAACAACAGAACTCAGAACTATGTTTAATAGTGAAAGTAAGAGCATTTCCACACGCACAATGCGAAGGGAACTCAAGGAATTGGGACTGAACAGCTGTGTAGCCATAAGAAAACTACTAATCAGTGAGGCAAATCAGAAAAAAAGGCTTTAATTTGCTAGGAAGCATAAAGATTGGACTCTGGAGCAATGGAAGAAGGTCATGTGGTCGGATGAGTCAAGATTTACCCTGTTCCAGAGTGATGAGCGCATCAGGGTAAGAAGAGAGGCAGATTAAAGGGAACCTGTCACCGGGATTTTGTGTATAGAGCTGAGGACATGGGTTGCTAGATGGCCGCTAGCACATCCGCAATACCCAGTCCCCATAGCTCTGTGTGCTTTTATTGTGGGAAAAAAACGATTTGATACATATGCAAATTAACCTGAGATGAGTTCTGTCCCTGACTCATCTCACATACAGGACTCATCTCAGGTTAATTTGCATATGTATCAAATCGGTTTTTTAAAGCAATAAAAGCACACAGAGCTATGGGGACTGGGTATTGTGGTTGTGCTAGCGGCCATCTAGACACCTATGTCCTCAGCTCTGTACACAAAATCCCGGTGACAGGTTCCCTTTAAGTGATGCACCCATCATGCTTAGTGCCTACTGTACAAGCCTGTGGGGGCAGTGCTATGATCTGGGGTTGCTGCAGTTGGTCAGGTCTAGGTTCAGCAACAGTATGTGCTCCAAGAATGAGGTCAGCTGACTAGCTGAACATACTGAATGACCAGGTTAATCTATCAATGGATTTTTTCTTCCCTGATGGCACGGGCATATTCCAAGATGACAATGCCAGGATTCATCGGGCTCAAATTGTGAAAGAGTGGTTCAGGGAGCATGAGACATCATTTTCACACATGGATTGGCCACCAGAGTCCAGACCTTAACCCCATTGAGAATCTTTGGGATGTGCTGGAGAAGGCTTTGCGCAGCGGTCAGACTCTACCATCATCAATGCAAGATCTTGGTGAAAAATGAATGCAACACTGGATGTAAATAAATCTTGTGACATTGCAGAAGCTTATCGAAACAATGCCACAGCGAATGCGTGCCATAATCAAAGCTAAAGGCTCCAGGCCTGTAGATCCCTCCTAATATCCTCTAGAAGTGGTGCAAAATTCGTAGAGTAGAGGTTAGCTAGTGGAGAAGGAATAAATAGCCATGCCCAAATAGGTGATATGTCCGTGCGTCCAGTGAAAGGGGAATAAAGTCTGTAGTGTGTGTACTGTGTTAGACGGTATGGTAATATTGAGTATCTCGGACTTGTGGAGGTTTACCTTGAAGTTGCTAAGGTCTCCAAAGGTAACTGTGGCAGGCACAGCACTATGAAGTGCCTTTTGTGCTGTGGCATTAGAAGAATTTTGACATCTCTAACTTTTTAGTCTAACCAGACTGTTTATTACTCTGTAATTCCTCTAGCGCCATTCTATGGAAACAGTAGGTTTAAAGAGTGCACACCAAATGCTTGAAATAGCTTCTTTATTAACAGCTCCTAGTGGAGTGAATGTCTGTCCAGCTTCTCTCTCTGGTGAATAGTAATTCCAGCAGCTCCTGCTAGGGGAATTTACCACGCAAGCTGTGTGTGAGGCTGGCTGTAATTGGTCAAAACTCCTGCTGTGTGTGAGGCTGGCTGTGATTGGTCTAGACTCCTGCCCAACAACAGCAGTTTAACTCTATGCTTTCTGTTGTTTCTGCTGTGTCATTGAGCTTACCTCACATCTATATAATGAATCTTAAAGGCATACTATCTTTTCTGTTTCTGTGAACACAATATATAACAGTTATATGACATCCAAACATGAAGTCACTGTAAATAACTCTGCTTTTGTCTTTAACACACAAACATAGGAACTGTATTAAGGTTATTGGCAGGTTTAGCTGTATAAACATATAAGCTATATTAGCAACCTAGGACAGGTCTTAGCTGGCCAGCTACACGATAGCACGATAGCATAAATGGCTATTTTAGATTCCAGATTCCCTAATTTGAATCTCCTCATAGACTAGTTAGCCCTGAGAGCTCTGGCCAGGAATTCCATGACCATAATGTATAGTAGGGGGGAAAGTGGGCACCCCTGTCTGGTACTGTTATGTATCAGAAAAGAGGCTGATAAGTAGCCATTAACTCGAACCTGAGCTCTAGGGTTTTGATAAAGAGCAAGCATTATGTGGATCATGTTGGGACCCAAGCCAAATGCCCTCATAGCCTCTCCCAGGAAGATGCAGTCCACTTGGTCAAAGGCCTTTTTGGCATCAATCGAGAGAAGACACGGGGGCATTGGTCGCATTGGCTTGAGCTATAAGAGCCAGGTATCGTATAGTATTATCCCTTGATTCCCGACTCGGAACAAAGCCCACCTGATCCTCATGTATTAAAGAGGGAATGTAATTCTTTAATCTGTTGGCCAAAATTTTAGCATATATCTTCACGTCAATGTTGATCAATGATATCGGTCGGTAGTTGCTACAGACCAAGGGATCCTTGCCACAGATATGTGCAGTCAGAGCTTGTGATGGAAAGGAGGAACCCTATACAAGAGATTTGATTATATAGTGGCTCACCCCTCCTGTTATCGTGGATAGGTGCTCACACTATGGTGTGGTTCACCCCAACCACAATGTATAGTATAAAAAGAAGATATTTTATAGTGGGCACACAATATCTGTTGCTACACATTGGGTACAACACATTTATTATTTAAAATTCAATTGCATGACATTCAATCAATATATTATGATAATATTATAAAAGACAATGTATGTTATATCCTAAAAATTCCTTACAATTCAAAAAATGTTATACAATTCCTACAGATCAATTTAGAATTAATAAGAGCATTATATATTCTTCCATAAAATCCCTTTAAAAGTTCCTTTAAAAGTTTCCACACTAGATGGCAAAGTGCAGTATATAAAGTACAATTGATAGGGTGCAAATAATGCAAAGCATTTATTTATGCTGTGTTGATATCCTTCATGGGTTAAAAAGTCTCAATGTAGCGGATTATTAGGGTAGTATTTCAGGTCAGGGGTTTATTAGATGCAGTATAGTAATCGTACTTACTGCTTTTAGGTCAATCTTTTATGTATCTGGCAAAACAGATGATTAACACGGTACCTTTATATGCTTTGGTGGACTTTTAAATATGCCAAAAACGAACTTTGATGAGGGCTCGCAAGTGCCCAGGGCGGAGTCCACCGTGTTGGAGCCCAGGCAGCTCTGCCTCTTCGGCTCTTATCCCCGCCCAGCCTCCTCCTCTGCTCGCCTATCTGTTGTCTCTCCCCCTCAGCGAGATCCCGCGCCGATGCGATAACTTCCTTGGCCGGGGCATGCGCACTGCCATGCCCATTGCTGACACGGCATCGCAGTAGCTTATGCGCATGCCCCGACCAAGCAAGTCATCGCGTCGGCGCGGGATCTCGTTGAGGGGGAGAGACAACAGATAGGCGAGCAGAGGAGGAGGCTGGGCGGGGATAAGAGCCGAAGAGGCAGAGCTGCCTGGGCTCCAACACGGTGGACTCCGCCCTGGGCACTTGCGAGCCCTCATCAAAGTTTGTTTTTGGCATATTTAAAAGTCCACCAAAGCATATAAAGGTACCGTGTTAATCATCTGTTTTGCGGCTACAGCGGTATGGCAACTGTTAAAAAGGGGTAAATCTGCTGACAGACTCCCTTTAAAGCTAGATTCGGTGCCTTCGTGTATACCATTCGTGGGCCATTAGTTAAATATGGTCCTATCACTTTGTCTTTTATGACATGATGCCAATTATTTTTTATAATGGTTTTGATTTTTTTGTACTGTGCACTGTAAGGTAGAATAATCCTCATTAGATCCTCCGTTTTTTTAATCTATTTTTTGATCTATACATGGGCTAGCTTCTTCTTTTTCTTTTTCTTCAAAGAACACTTCTCTATTCATATTTTGTACTTCTCTTAGGGATTTATCCACCTGTTTAACAGGATATTTTTTAGTAAGGAATTGCTCCCTCATGACAGAAGCTTCCCTAGTATAATCATCTTCCTTTGTGCAATTGCCCCTCAACCTTCTAAACTGCCCCTTAGGGATATTTAGCAGCCATCTTGGTAGATGGCAGCTTGTATATAGACTATAGCTATTTCTAGCCACTTCTTTCTGATATGTATGACATATTAGTTTGTCTTCCTCCACTTTGATAGGTCCAAAAACTCTATCTGTTTTTTACTCACACTCGAGCTGAATCTTATATTCTTATCATTTAAATTTATATCATTCAGAAACGATGACAACTCATCCTCTGTTCCCTGCCATATAAAAATAATGTTGTCTATGAATCTTCGCCAAAGCACCAGGTTAACCCCCATCTTTGGCGCTATTTGTTGATCCTCCTACTGCGCCATAAATAAATTGGCGTAGCTGGGGGCGAACCTGGTGCCCATGGCAGTTCCTCTTATCTGGAGAAAAAATTCGGAATCATATGAAAAATATTTATGGGTCAGAATATGTTCTACCCCTTCGGCTATAAATTTTACTTGTTTTTGTAGATATTCCCCATATAATGTCAATTGTTGTGTTAGAGCCTCTAATCCCTGATCATGCTTTATTATTGTATACAGAGAAGTAACATCGAGAGTGCCTAGAATCCAGTTGGGATCATATTTTAAACTCTTGATTCTCTGCACAATTTGAGTAGTATCTCTGATATAGGAAAACGTCTTTCTTACTACCGGCTCTAAGAGTCTGTCCAAATACTGGGACAGATTGGAAGTATATGATCCTATACCAGAGATAATCGGTCTCCCGGGGGGATCAAGACGGTTTTTGTGTACTTTTGGTATGGTGTAAAAGACAGGCATGCGTTTCGGGGTTCCCATAATAAATTTAGACTCCTGTTCACTGAGAAGTCCCTTTTTGCAACCCACCTCTACATATAATCCCAAAGATTCATTGAATTATTTTATTGCATCTCTTTGTAATTTCTCATATCTTCCACTATCTCCCAGTTGTTTTCTGCATTCACTATCATATTTACAAGTGTCTAAAATTACTATCGCTCCTCCTTTATCGGCAGGACGGATAGTTACATTGTCATTCTGTTGCAATTGTTTGATTGCCTGAATTTCATGTGGCTTCAGATTGTTGAATCTTCTAGAATCTCCTTTTGATTTTTCTAATGTCTGCTTCCACATTTTTCTTAAATGTAATTATATCCTGTCCCATTTCATGTCTTGGGTACATTTTGCTTTTTAATTTTAGATCCGTATGTACAAACCGGATTCCAAAAAAGTTGGGACACTATACAAATCGTGAATAAAAACTGAATGCAATGATGTGGAGGTGCCAACTTCTAATATTTTATTCAGAATAGAACATAAATCACGGAACAAAAGTTTAAACTGAGAAAATGTACCATTTTAAGGGAAAAATATGTTGAATCAGAATTTCATGGTGTCAACAAATCCCCCAAAAGTTGGGACAAGGCCATTTTCACCACTGTGTGGCATCTCCCCTTCTTCCTACAACACTCAACAGACGTCTGGGGACCGAGGAGACCAGTTTCTCAAGTTTAGAAATTGGAATGCTCTCCCATTCTTGTCTAATACAGGCCTCTAACTGTTCAATCGTCTTGGGCCTTCTTTGTTGCACCTTCCTCTTTATGATGCGCCAAATGTTCTCTATAGATGAAAGATCTGGACTGCAGACTGGCCATTTCAGTACCCGTATCCTTCTCCTACGCAGCCATGATGTTGTGATTGATGCAGAATGTGGTCTGGCATTATCTTGTTGAAAAATGCAGGTTCTTCCCTGAAAGAGATGACGTCTGGATGGGAGCATATGTTGTTCTAGAACCTGAATATATTTTTCTGCATTGATGGTGCCTTTCCAGACATGCAAGCTGCCCATGCCACACGCACTCATGCAACCCCATACCATCAGAGATGCAGGCTTCTGAACTGAGCGTTGATAACAACTTGAATTGTCCTTGTTCTCTTTGGTCCGGATGACATGGCGTCCCAGATTTCCAAAAAGAACTTTGAATCGTGACTCGTCTGACCACAGAACAGTCTTCCATTTTGCCACACTCCATTTTAAATGATCCTTGGCCCAGTGAAAGCGCCTGAGCTTGTGGATCTTGCTTAGAAATGGCTTCTTCTTTGCACTGTAGAGTTTCAGCTGGCAAAAGCAGATGGCACGGTGGATTGTGTTCACTGACAATGGTTTCTGGATGTATTCCAGAGCCCATTCTGTGATTTCCTTTACAGTAGCATTCCTGTTTGTGGTGCAGTGTCGTTTAAGGGCCCAGAGATCACGGGCATCCAGTATGGTTTTACGGCCTTGACCCTTACACACAGAGATTGTTCCAGATTCTCTGAATCTTCGGATGATGTTATGCACAGTTGATGATGATAGATGCAAAGTCTTTGCAATTTTTCACTGGGTAACACCTTTCTGATATTGCTCCACTATCTTTCTGCGCAACATTGTGGGAATTGGTGATCCTCTACCCATCTTGACTTCTGAGAGACACTGCCACTCTGAGAAGCTCTTTTTATACCCAATTATGTTGCCAATTGACCTAATTAGTGTTAATTGGTCTTCCAGCTCTTTGTTATGCTCAAATTTACTTATTCCAGCCTCTTATTGCTACTTGTCCCAACTTTTTTGGGATTTGTTGACACCGTGAAAATTTGAATCAACGTATTTTTCCTTTAAAATGTTACATTTACTCGGATTAAACGTTTGATCTGTCATCTACGTTCTATTACAAATAAAATATTGACATTTGCCATCTCCACATCACTGCATTCAGTTTTTATTCCACAATTTGTTTAGTGTCCCAACTTTTTTGGAATCCGGTTTGTATATATACACCCTGTTTTTCCCCTTTTGGTATTATGGGGTTCCTAAGGAAATACTTTTTTTAAACACAGTTTTCGTACAAACTGTTCAATACCTATATAAGTGTCAAATTTACTTAATTGTGCTGTAGCTGCAAATTTTAAACCTTTTTTTAGTAGTGCGTATTGTGCTGCTGATAATGTGATTGAGCTTAAATTAATTACAGAGTTATCTTCCTCTGTTAGTGTCTCCTGTGATTTTCCCTTCCTTCCCTTTCCTCGTCGTGTTGCCTGTTTTCAGGATTCTGACTGTGCTGGTGCTTGTGATAATTCCCTATATATGTCTCCTTGTTGGCGTAAGGTGCATATTGGTTCCTCGCTTGGTATGTTTTCTGAGAGTGATGATCCTGATTCTTTTTCTGTGTCTCCTCCCTGTATCTCAAATTGTAATTGTGACCTGTGGCTAGTGTTGTGTAGTGTTTGTTCTGTGGTGATTGTCGGGAGGATCACGTCCGTATCCTGTGGTGTTGGGGTGTACGGTCTAAAAAATGGGGATTACTTAATGCTTCATATCTATTTGTGGTTTGCATGTTATATTGTGTTGATCTTTCTTCATTTATTTCTTTTTGCCATTGCAGTCAGATACATAAAAGACTGACCAACAAGCAGTAAGTACGATTACTATACTGCATCTAATAAACCCCTGACCTGAAATACTACCCTAATAATCCGCTACATTGAGACTTTTTAACCCATGAAGGATATCAACACAGCATAAATAAATGCTCTGCATTATTTGCACCCTATCAATTGCACTTTATATACTGCACTTTGCCATCTAGTGTGGAAACTTTTAAAGGGCTTTTATGGAAGAATATATGATGCTCTTATTAATTCTAAATTGATCCGTAGGAATTGTATAAAATTTTTTGAATTGTAAGGAATTTTTAGGATATAACATACATTGTCTTATATAATATTATCGTAATACAGGGTGGACCATTTATATGGATACACCTTAATAAAATGGGAATGGTTGGTGATATTAACTTCCTGTTTGTGGCACATTAGTATATGTGAGGGAGGAAACTTTTCAAGATGGGTGGGGACCACGGCGGCCATTTTGAAGGCGGCCATTTTGAATCCAACTTTTGTTTTTCAATAGGAAGAGGGTCATGTGACACATCAAACTTATTGGGAATTTCACAAGAAAAACAATGGTGTGCTTGGTTTTAATGTAACTTTATTCTTTCATGAGTTATTTACAAGTTTCTGACCACTTATAAAATGTGTTCAATGTGCTGCCCATTGTGTTGGATTGTCAATACAACCCTCTTCTCCCACTCTTCACACACTGATAGCAACACCGCAGGAGAAATGCTGGCACAGGCTTCCAGTATCCGTAGTTTCAGGTACTGCACATCTTGTATTTTCACAGCATAAGTGGTCAGAAACTTGTAAATAATATTGATTGAATGTCATGCAATTGAATTTTAAATAATAAATGTGTTGTGTAGCAACATATATTGAGTGCCAACTATAAAATATCTTCTTCCTATACAAGAGAGTTGCACATTTTGGTAAGAGGGATGGAGACATCATCGAGGAATTTCTTATAAAAGCGGGGTGTGCATATTTCCACTTCAAATTGTAGAGACCCTCGTAATAAGATTGGAATTCCCGTAAGATGTCACCAGTGGCATGAATGCGACCACCCTCTCTACAGTTAAGCGAAGGTATGTAAGAGGAGGCTTGTCTCGGTCTCAACATCCTTGCCAGCAATCTACCGCTCTTATCTCCTTGTCCATAGAATAGCTTTTTAAGCTTGTCTCTGGCTCCTAGATATTTTTGATCAATTAGTTTCCTTAGAGTCGACCGTGTATCACAGAGCTCTGGATAAACCACTGATGAGAGGGAACCTTTATGTCTCCGCTCTAGTATAGCCAATTTCTGAAGGAGTGTGCAAATCTCTACAGACCGCATTTTCTTAAGTCTAGAGCCATGCAAAACGAGTCTACCGCATATCTCACATTTTAAAGCTTCCCATTTAATGGTTGGGCTAGAGGAATCCAATTTATGTACCTCCTCAAAGTCCAAGATAGCGGATTTAATATCTGCCACATAGACAGGATCCCTGAGTATGTTGTCATTAAGCTTCCAGGAGGTCCTAGTGCGGGTAGGGTCTCCCATGTCCAAAGCCACCCATGTAAGGGAACAGAGAAAAGAATGGGTTCAATACCCGCTGAAGGGCGTAAGTCGAAGTAGAAGGGAGTGTAAAAGAAAGATATAGTCAAGGCGGTGGTATGTGTTATGAGAGGAGGAAAATAATGTGAATTCTTTAGTTGGAATGAAGGATACGCCATATGTCCACCAATCTTAGGGATTGTAGGTGTCTTCTGTATCCCCGAGCCACCCCAGCAGAGACGGAGGACCTACCTGTAGACGTATCTAATGTAGCGTTGAAGGGGAAGTTGATGTCCCCACCTAGGATGACTGGTAGACCGTCTGCAAACTCATCAAGAGCGGCAAATACTGTGGAGGAGAACGCTGTCTGTTCTGTGTTAGGGAAGTAGACATTCGCTATTACAATAGTCTTAGAGGAGAGAGACTTGTTAAGAAAAATGTACCGGCCATCAGATACAGTATTCAGTATGGTGCACGGGACTGATTAGTGGACGGCTATAGATACCCCTCTAGCTTTGGAGTCAGCAAATGTGCTATGAGCCAATACCGAGAAGTACTGATTTATAGTGCGTTTTCTGCAGGAGGGCTATAGTAACCCCCTGTTTATGAAGATTATACAAAATTTGGTTTCTCTTGGCGGGTTCATTCAAGCCATTGGCATTGTATGAACATATCTTGATAGAGGCCATAGTGCTATTTGTGAAATTTCAATCGCGGAATTTGTATACCGAGGAATAGAGTAGGGTGGAAAAGACAAAAGGGAGGACAAGACGAACCGGGGGAGACAAACAAACAAAGCACAAAACTCTTGTAGACCAATAAGATATGGCACAAGTACAAACCGGATTCCAAAAAAGTTGGGACACTAAACAAATTGTGAATAAAAACTGAATGCAATGATGTGGAGATGGCAAATGTCAATATTTTATTTGTTATAGAACGTAGATGACAGATCAAACGTTTAATCCGAGTAACTGTATCATTTTAAAGGAAAAATACGTTGATTCAAATTTTCACTGTGTCAACAAATCCCCAAAAAGTTGGGACAAGTAGCAATAAGAGGCTGGAAAAAGTAAATTTGAGCATAACGAAGAGCTGGAAGACCAATTAAAACTAATTAGGTCAATTGGCAACATGATTGGGTATAAAAAGAGCTTCTCAGAGTGGCAGTGTCTCTCAGAAGCCAAGATGGGTAGAGGATCACCAATTCCCACAATGTTGTGCAGAAAGATAGTGGAGCAATATCAGAAAGGTGTTACCCAGCGAAAAATTGCAAAGACTTTGCATCTATCATCATCAACTGTGCATAACATCATCCGAAGATTCAGAGAATCTGGAACAATCTCTGCGCGTAAGGGTCAAGGCCGTAAAACCATACTGGATGCCCGTGATCTTCGTGCCCCTAAACGACACTGCACCACAAACAGGAATGCTACTGTAAAGGAAATCACAGAATGGGCTCAGGAATACTTCTAGAAACCATTGTCAGTGAACACAATCCACCGTGCCATCCGCCGTTGCCAGCTGAAACTCTACAGTGCAAAGAAGAAGCCATTTCTAAGCAAGATCCACAAGCTCAGGTGTTTTCACTGGGCCAGGGATCATTTAAAATGGAGTGTGGCAAAATGGAAGACTGTTCTGTGGTCAGACGAGTCACGATTCGAAGTTATTTTTGGAAATCTGGGACGCCATGTCATCCGGACCAAAGAGGACAAGGACAACCCAAGTTGTTATCAACGCTAAGTTCAGAAGCCTGCATCTCTGATGGTATAGGGTTGCATGAGTGCATGTGGCATGGGCAGCTTGCATGTCTGGAAAGGCACCATCAATGCAGAGAAATATATTCAGGTTCTAGAACAACATATGCTCCCATCCAGACGTCATCTCTTTCAGGGAAGACCCTGCATTTTTCAACAAGATAATGCCAGACCACATTCTGCATCAATCACAACATCATGGCTGTGTAGGAGAAGGATCCGGGTACTGAAATGGCCAGTCTGCAGTCCAGATCTTTCACCTATAGAGAACAAAGAGGAAGGTGCAACAAAGAAGGCCCAAGACGATTGAACAGTTAGAGGCCTGTATAAGACAAGAATGGGAGAGCATTCCTATTTCTAAACTTGAGAAACTGGTCTCCTCGGTCCTCAGACATCTGTTGAGTGTTGTAAGAAGAAGGGGAGATGCCACACAGTGGTGAAAATGGCCTTGTCCCAACTTTTTTGGGATTTGTTGACACCATGAAATTCTGATTCAACATATTTTTCCCTTAAAATGGTACATTTTCTCAGTTTAAACTTTTGTTCCGTGATTTATGTTCTATTCTGAATAAAATATTAGAAGTTGGCACCTCCACATCATTGCATTCAGTTTTTATTCACGATTTGTATAGTGTCCCAACTTTTTTGGAATCCGGTTTGTATTAAGTAAATCAGTAGCAGATTGGGAAAGAACCTCCCTGCTACCCAGTGAAGGCAAGGGAGAAGTGAAAGCCCCAACAAAGCGAAAGACCCTCCCCCCACTCCTGCACGTGAATTATTTCAAATATGAATGATAAGTTATAAACTATCCAACATTTAACTGATAGATATATTGCAAACCTGTCTGCTACATTAGGCCTCCCCAGGCCGATCCTAACATAGAGCACGGAGAGCACCTCCAAGGGAAGGAGCACGGAGAGTCCCTTCTATAATTATTATACATAATGACCCCTCTGTAATATTAGGATATATAATGGCCCCTCTGTAGTATTATTATATATATAATGACCCCCCCTGTATAATTATATAATATATAATGGCCCCCTCTGTATTTTTAGAATATATAATGGCCCATTATATATCCTAATATTACAGAGTGGCCATTATATATTATACAGAGGGGGCCATTATATATAATAATAACTAATAATAATAAAACTCTGCAGAGATGTGACGCGGCTGAAAGAAGGTGTCATGGTGGTCTTATCTCCGAATGAAGACGTTGAGGAAAGTCTACATCACAGGAGATGTCACTGGATGGATGAGGTATGTGGTGCTGTATTCTCCTGTTTATTTTGTAGTGATGTATGTAATGTCCAAACACATATTTGTTTCACGGTAGGGTTGGGGGGTGGATTGAGAATTTGGCCCATCCTGCCGCATCCTGGCCCCAGACTTCAGGTCACACTGTGTGTGTTCTGAATTCTGGGGCCTTATACCCATCTACTACATTATCTGTACTTAGAGAGTTACCACCATGTTATCTGTGGTGTTATATTGGACTGCTACATTATCTGTAAAATAGGCGTGTCCACAGGTTGGGAGGGGGGGCATGCTATACATGGCTCACCCCGGGTGCTGGCAACCCACGCTACGCCACTGTATATATATATCTTTGCCCCCTTATATGTCCCTTTTTATATGTGCCCCCTTTTATGTGTCCCCTTATAGTATTGTTCACCAAAACCAGAGGTATCAGTGTGAATGTGCCCCAAGCATTCACACTGATGCCATCTGGCTAATGATGCAATCTGGCTAATTACATCAGAATGACCGGACAAGAGTCCGGTCATCCTGTATGCTTCAAAGAACTCTGATTCAATAGAATCGGAGTCCTTTGTATTAATTATCTCCAGCGCTACTGAAGATAATTATGCATAATAGGAAGAGGGGAGAAACCTCCCCTCCTTCTATCATGTGCATTCCAGCAGCGCGATTACTATCGTGCTGTCCAGAATGCGAATTGTTGCAGACGGGCGATCAAAGGTTTCTCCCGCATTTCAGGCGTCACGGCCCCGATGCGCTCGTCCGGGGACGCGCGGGCTGGCGCAGTGACGTCACAGTGTGGGCAGTGCGGCAGTGCGGGCCGCCAGATATAAATATCTGGCGGCCCCGGCACTAAGGAAGAGCCGAGCCGTCCCCCACAGAGGACCATCCTGGACAACGAGCGTACCCTGGATGGGCTGAGTATCCACTACCCCACCAACGTGATTACCCTCATATCACCTGTAGAGTATTCTGTACCCCTACCCTTCAGTTCACCCCTTGACCACCAATCCCCTACCCTAACCCTGCAGGAGCATCCCTGGTCCCTATTCTGTACCCCTGACTGTATCTGTGTCTGTGGCCTGCATTAACCCCTGCAGCGCCACCGTTAACCCTCATTGTTCCCTTAGGGATAGGATTAGAACCAGGTGGGGTGGGCTGCTAATATATGTGTGTGTGTACTGTATTAGATAGCTTTGTGGGTGGAATTTGGGAACTGTGTAGTGTAGTTTAGTGCTGTATTTATAGTACTGTATTGTTAGTGTATTGCATGCGTAGTGTACTGTAGGTGTTAAGAAATACTGTGTTTTATTTATAACTATCTGTGTACTGTGTGGTTATTAGCGATAGTTAGTACAGTAAGGCGCATACAGCTAGTTTAGTGATTAGTGTAAGGCAAAGTGAAAGTATTATTCATTATTAAAGGTATAAATAGGCGGAGTCATCACTAGACAACTCCTCCTGTTTATGAATATTAATTATTGATATCATAAATATTGGTGATTAATATTCCCCCTTTACACTCCCCAATGAAAACACCTACATGCTATGGCATTGTTTTTTTTCACCAACCTTCCTCCCCCTTTGTTCATCATAAGAATTGCTATGGACATATTTATTCATATTATTGGGGGCGTTTGGTAAGTTTTTGTTATTTATAGGAGGATTTAGAAACAGGCCCAGTAAACCTGATCAAAAGCCGTACTCGCTCAGTGTGATTTATATTCACAGATTAGGTGCATTTGGGAGCTACATGGTTTGTGACAGCCTCTGAACTAACTCCTCAAGTGCACTGAAAATGATGACAGTTGTCCTGTATTCATCTGAATCCATTGGACATGCTTAATTTATGTATCTCAAGGGAATGGCGGGGTAATCTCAAAGGAAGGAAGTCACCATGGGGACACAAATGACACAGTGCTACCAATGAGTGCAGATTGTGTTAAATCGTGGATGCCCTGTAAAAAGCTGTATCACTGATGTGATAAATAAAATATGAACAGATTTCAGATGGAAAAAAAAAATAGAATGTAAATGTTTTTCATCAAAAGCATGCAAAGAAATATTGAAGATTTTATGATATTTCCATGTTATATGAGTATAGAGAGGTTACCCCATGACTAATGTAAAAAATGAAAATCATACATACTCTAGTACATGACAATCCCTTTCTAACAAAGCTAGAACCAGCCATGTACCTCACATGGATCCAGAGATCTCCTAATTTATTGCTCCAATTTTTATGCTACATTTACTTCAAGCTGTCAGCTTAGGGAGCTTGTCCTTTCTCATGGGGTGTGTCCTTTCTGCTGCAGTTGAAGGATGGAACTGTGTTTCCTTCTCAGTGAGCAGGACAGAGAAATTAGAAAAAAAGCAAACAGCAGGTGGCTATACAGATAGATTTAATTGAATAACTCAGTCACGTTGGCGGTCCATGCCTGTTGTGGTCTTGCTGTCCCAGGCAGACGAGGACATCTCTCTGATCTCCCTGTGTGACTTGGGATTAGAGCTTTGTGAACTTCCCTTCAGCAATGAGAGAGTTAATGCTTTTTTTTTTTTTTTTTTGCTCCTGTCCAGGTGTTGGTTAAGTTGCTGATCAGTCTCCCTATTTAGCTGGACTGTGGTTCAACCTCCTCTCCTGAGCTTTGAGGTTATTTCTTTGCTGCCTGCCCTGACCTTGGAACTGTGACCTGGATTATGCTTGTACTCAGCCTGCCCTTGGAACTGCTATTTGGAATACACAAGTATTCCAACCTACACCAGGACTACTGCAGGAGGTAGTGGCCTGGTTAGTTCCTTGCAGTGAAGTCCAGATCCCTGTGAAAGGGTGAATACCAGGGAACTTCCAGGACAACGTCCTTAGGTTTAGCCCAAAGCCAAACTGGTTAGTTGGCACAGATCCACACCCACTGTCCATAATCAGTCTGTAATCAGTGGTGTAGGAAGGCGCAAGGGGCCGTCGTTGATGAAAGTTATGTGTCGCCGAGATTCCTGGCCTCGGAGAGGTAAGAGCCAGTAGTTTTAAGTGTCAGCGGCAGCTAGTGCTGACTGACACAGTTTTGTTGTTAGTATGGCTGTATAGCCGATCAGGAACGGCTCTTACTGGGAGTAGCCAAAGTGCTGGGTGGGTGGCTTCTCCCCACGCTCCAGGCCGGGTCTTTTTGGCGTATATAAAACCCAGCCAGCAGTTTCAGCTGACAGAGAAGCTGGGGAGTCTCTGTGTTTTGGGACCTGTGAATTTGTGCCGTGCTATAGGGCTGAGAGCCGCATGCCAGAAAACAGGCCCCTAAAGCCTGCTGTGGACTGCGGATGGAAAACTGTATAACCAGGTAAAGATTTTGTTCTATGGACATTGCATGATGTGAACATACACCAAGACTGTGAACAGTCATTTTGTTTTTCCTTATGTATGAATAAACACCGAACTGTTTAAGTTACAGACTTTGTGATTGCCTCTATACTGCATCCGCTAGCATGTCTACCAGAGCAAAACCCCACAGTAGCTATAATACATTTTTAATTACATGCAAATACAAAGGTAGTCAGATCCTTGTGCTAGTTGGAAAACTGTAGAATATTTTTTGTGGGCCAACCCCTTAACCCCTTCCCACCCAGCGCTATACCTTGATTTTACTTTGCCATATTCTGACTCCTATAACTTTTAACTCCCCCAATTTTTTTTAATAGTTATGTCTATGGAGCTGTGTGGGGGCTCAATTTTTACAGGTAGCAATGGGGAGGGCCTGGTCGCCCCCTGGGCATCAACCCATCAGTAAGTTTCCCTGTATGGCCAGTCAGTCCCTGCCTCCAATATAGTGGCATCCGTCACCCTAGGGTTCCATTGTAGAAAAATGCATCTATTTACTGTTTTTCTGGACTCTGCTGTGTGGAAAAGCGTAGAGTATGAGACGCTTACATCCTTTTTCCCTCTAACGGGTGTGTTAAACGTGGGGCAAAAACTTGATGTGAACACAGCCTAAGGCCTCATGCACACAACCATTGTGTGTTTTGTGGTCGACAAATTGCACGAATGGCGCCAGTGTGCCTTCCGCAATTTGCGGAACGGCACGGACAGACATTAATATAACTGCCTATTATTGTCCGCAAAACGGACAAGAATAGGACAGGTTATATTTTTTTTGCGGACCACGGAATGGAGCAATGGATGCGGACAGCACACAGAGTACTGTCCGCATCTTTTGCGGCCCCATTGAAATGAATGATTCCGCATCCGCAAAAACTGCGGCTTGGATGCGGACCAAAACAACGTTCGTGTGCATGAGGCCTAACGCATACATTTTTTCCAATTAAACCTTTTTTCATTTCCTACAATAAAAGGCTATTTTGAGATGCCATCATGTTGTTGCTGGATCCCTTTATAGACATTCTTTACAGCTGGATATTCATCCCGTGATTATAATGTGCAATGTTGACATTTCAGCAGCAAAATGGCTCTGGGTATATGAACCACAAACTGCTGCCAATAGTATTCATGTTTTATTAGGTTTTCCTGGCAGTGATTGCACATTCAGATGGACAATGACTGTCATATGACACTGTATTTATCACTGTCAATCATCACTAATATTCACCTATATCTTAAACTATCTGCACACATAAAACATAAGCTACAGCAAAACGACTAAAAGAAACACAAATATCGAGTCGCAGTAGCAAAGACTGTTGCTGGGCAATATTAAGAGCAGCCCATGCATAAAAGATTGTAATACCTTAATATCTTTGCAGTGTTGGAAACTGGGTTAGCTTGATGAATAACACAATAATTAGATGATCACACCTCTTTCCTTCATTCTCATTCATCACTTTGACTGTATTCATCAACCATCTTCCATTAAAAAGACAGATTTTAGGAGTGGGCAGGACCACTATTTGTCATGCTCTGGAGAGGACAGTCATTTATTACGTTCAGGTAAATATCAGTAAGCCACTTATTAAAGATCTTCCATTACCATGCAGCGGGAATAATCCAGCATTTTAATCATTTTAACGGTGTGAGTAGTAATGCTGCATCCATTTTAACAGATCTATTTTATACATTGCTTTATTAATCAGACTTTTAATCTTATACAAGTTGGTAGTTCCTTTCTTTGTTGCCAATATACTGTCGGATGTAAACTTGCAGATCATACAGTTCTGTCCTTACATTATCTTCAGTGATAAGTGTTCCATTATTCAGAATCTATTGTAAGACGACTGCCCAAGTATTATGGGGCTGATATCCATGTGTTTGAAAATAGTACTTAAAGGGAATGTGTCATCAGAAAATGACCGATTGTTTAATTTCCCTTATGTTAAGCAGCATACTTTTAAATAATTTTTGGTGGTTATTTTTAATTTTACATGTCGATGTCTATATTTTATATTCCACATATGTTTTTTTATTAGAGAAAAAAAAAAAAAAGATGTAGGTAGACATAACATTACAGCATGATATATCACTATAAACTCCAGTAAATGAAACAAGCGCCAAAGTTGAAATCTATATTTAATAAAAAGCATAAAATCCTGTTGATTTCACACTGGCCACTAAGCCTATAATAGGTGCTCCTCTTGGTCTATTCAGATCACTTTACTGCAGTTATCTTCTTATCATTACAGGCAGGACTAGAATGACAGACAACACATCTGTGTATAGATAACATGGGATCCACCATTCACAATAGGTGATTGTCAAAGCTTATCTACTTCCTTCTGACCTCTGCACATGTCACAGAATATACTGAGAAAACTCTCCCATAGAAGTCAATGAGGTCCCCTCCTGTCCATTGTGTCTATGGCCGATGAAGCTATTGTAAAGCAATTCTCTAAATGCAGTTAACAGCTCTGGAATGATGGCTACCCCCACAATCATGTTCAGAAAATAAAGTAAAAAGTACTGTCACAAAATAAAAACTGATTGGAAAAAAGGACGTGTTTGCTATCTGGTTTTAACTGGCAGAAAAACATTTGGTGACACATTCCCTTTAAGTTATTGCTGGCATTAAAGATTGTATTTGAAAACATAAATACATTATACCCCTAACATTGGGACATAGGTAATCAACATCAGATCGGTGCAGGTCTAAAAACCGGGACCTGCACCATTCAGCGGTCCCTGGGAGCTAGCAGTATAGGGAGTGGGAGGCTGGCTCCATACAATGTGTAGTTTTTGGTGCCATTGTATTGAAGCTCAGCTCCTGTTCACTTGAATGGAAGCTGAGCTGCAGTACCCCAACATGACCACTACATAGTGTATGGAGCTGCCTTCAACTCTGCACACTGTATAATTTTCAGCTCAGCGATAGCCCAAAACAGCTGTCCGTTGGGAGTGCTGGGTATCGAACCTCCACCGGTCTGATATTGATGACCTATCAGGAAGCTGGGTCATTCCGGCTTGGACTGGCCCACAGGGAAACGGGTGAATCCCCCGGTTAGCCCCTGATAAAGGTGGGCCCCAGTCCTCCAGCACAGCATCTCAACCATCTTAAAGCCATATAAAAACTGGGTGGATTATTTAACAAACTACCCTATTTATTATTATAGATGCATCAGGTGGCTGAGATTGATGTAAGTATAGAGGGAGGCCAACCAGTATCCTTTTTCCCCAGCCTTCTTAAACATTTTGCAGGGACCCCCATAATCCATCATCTTGAGCCTCTTACTGCTGCCTACCACTATGTGAAAAAGTAGTATTTGCATGGACAGTAGCTGCACAGTGGGCCCCCAGAATTAATTTTACTTTTGGGCCATAGGCATCCCAGTCTGACACTGAGGTCATCAGTATATGTAGCCCTGAGAACTCCTTTAACATAAGCACTGTGGTTACTGTGCAGAACCTGCTTTTCATTACCATTAATTTTTGATGGGTCATTAAAGGGGTTCTCCAGAAATTAAGAAAATGAAAATTCTTAAATATTACTTCATTATAAATATATTCCCAAATACCTTTCACTAGGTATAATGGCTATTTATCTCTAGGGAGCAATCATTAGGGGAAATAAAATGGCCGCCGTCCTATTAGTACACACAAAACCTGTCCTAATCACACAGCAGGACAAGTTACTTCACAACACTGAGGTAAAGAGCTGCCTCATCCTCCTCTCTGCTCTGCTTGTCAGGGATTATGTTCCTGAATACAGATAATAAGATCTTCAGCTGAATGTAGGAATGGAGTTCATAAGGAGACAGATGAAGTACAGAGAGGAGGGTGGGGAGCAGCAGCTCTTGTATGCAATCTCCATTACCACATTACCAAAGTCTGTCCTGTTCGTCCTCTCTGTACTTCATGTCTCCTCATGAAATCCATTCCTACACAGATTCAGCTGAAGATCTTATCAGATGTATTCAGGATCATAATCCCTGACAAGCAGAGAGGAGGATGAGGAAGCTCTATAGCTCAGTGATGTTAACTTGTGTGATTAGGACAGGTTCTGTGTGTACTGATAGGATGGGGGCCATTTTATTTCTCCTAATGATTACTTTCTACACAAAACGAGCCATTATACCTAATGAAAGGTATTTGGGAATATATTTATAATAAAGTAATATTTTGGTATTTTTATTTTCTTTATTCATGGAGAACACCTTTAAGGTCCAGACAGGTGAGGACCAGTGCAGTAGAACGTATTTATGATTCTAGCACTATGACAAAGTATATATAGATAAATTATTGTTTCTATCTGGTGTATTATTAGACATCTAGATTTCATAATTATGAAATGCAGAAAATAACAAATAGTTGACATTCCATTATTTTTGCAGTGACTGGAAAATTACTGGAACCTGGGAATTGATGGAAGTCTTCCAGTACAAGTATAACAGCAAAGCAACATTTTATTTAGAAAAATCTGACAGGGTACTGTCTTAGGCCTCCTGCACACAACTGTAGGTGTCCCGTTGCCGTATTGCGGACCGCAAATCCGGAGATGCGGAATGGTGCGGAACGGAAGCACAGAACGGAACCCTACGGAAGCACTACAGAGTGCTTCCATGGGGTTTCGTCCCGTACTTCCGTTCCGCAAAAAGATAGAACATGTCCTATCTTTTTGCGGAACGGCCAAATCGCGGACCCATTAAAGTGAATGGGTCCACGATCCGCTGTGGCTGCCCCATGGTCAGTGTTCGTGCATTTTGCAGGCCACAGTAGGGCCACGGGGCGCACACGTTCGTGTGCAGGAGGCCTTGGGAATGCTATAGTGTCCTTCAGGGGAACTCTACAGAAGTCTCAGTAAAATGTGCCCATTATAATATTAAATCTCTTCATTAAAGGCGTTATTCCATGATTAATGTTAATTATATTTCAAGATTTACTTCTAAACTTCTAAGCCTTGTAACATCCACAAAAAATAAAATATCATTACCAAAATGATCCAAACATGAAGTAGACTATATGGGGAATGTAAAGTAATAACCAATATTGGAGGTATTACTATGTATTACAGTCATGTGAAAAAATTAGGACACCCTTTGAAAGCATGTGGTTTTTTGTAACATTTTTAATAAAAGGTTATTTCATCTCCGTTTCAACAATACAGAGAGATTAAAGTAATCCGACTAAACAAAGAAAACTGAAGAAAAGTCTTTTCAAGATCTTCTGTAAATGTCATTCTACAAAAATGCCTATTCTAACTGAGGAAAAAGATAGGACACCCTTGCCCCTAATAGCGAGTGTTACCTCCTTTGGCTGAAATAACTGCAGTGAGACGGTTCTTGTAGCCATCTACCAGTCTTCGACATCGGTCTGAGGAAATTTTACCCCACTCCTCAATGCAGAACTTTTTCAGCTGTGAGATGTTTGAGGGGTTTCTTGCACGTACAGCCCTTTTCAAGTCACCCCACAGCATCTCAATGGGATTCAAATCTGGACTTTGACTTGGCCATTCCAGGACTCTCCATTTCTTCTTTTTCAGCCAATCTTTGGTTGATTTACTAGTATGTTTTGGGTCATTGTCATGTTGCATGGTCCAGTTCCGCTTCAGCTTTAATTTTCTAACTGATGGTCTCACATGTTCTTCAAGCACCTTCTGATACACAGTAGAATTCATCGTGGATTCTATGATGGTGAGCTGACCAGGTCCTGCTGCAGCAAAGCAGCCCCAAACCATGACACTTCCACCTCCATGCTTCACAGTTGGTATGAGGTTCTTTTCTTGGAATGCTGTGTTTGGTTTACGCCAAACATGTCCTCTGCTGTTGTGTCCAAATAATTCAATTTTGGACTCATCTGTCCAAAGAACATTATTCCAGAAGTCCTGGTCTTTGTCAACTTTATCTCTGGCAAATGTCAGTCTGGCCTCGATGTTTCTCTTGGAAAGCAAAGGTTTCCTCCTTGCACACCTCCCATGCAAGTTAAACTTGTACAGTCTCTTTCTGATTGTAGAGGCATGTACTTCTACATCAACAGTAGCCAGAGCCTGCTGTAGTTCTCAAGATGACACTTTAGGGTTTTTGGAGACCTCTTTTAGCATCTTGCGGTCTGCTCTTGGGGTGAACTTGCTGGGGCGACCAGTCCTGGGCATGTTGGCAGTTGTTTTGAAAGCCCTCCACTTGTAGACTATCTTCCGGACAGTGGAATGGCTGATTTCAAAATCTTTTGAGATCTTTTTAAATCCCTTCCCAGACTCATAGGCTGCTACAATCTTTTTTCTGAAGTCCTCTGACAGCTCTTTTGCTCTCACCATGGTGCTCACTCTCACTTCAACAGTCAGGAGCACACCAAACTAAATGTCTGAGGTTTAAATAGGGCAAGCCTCATTCAACATGCAGAGTAACGATCTACTAATTATGTGCACCTGGTGTGATATACCTGTGTGAGATCTGAGCCAATTTAAGAGGGAATACATGTGAGGGTGTCCTATCTTTTTCCTCAGTTAGAATAGGCATTTTTGTAGAATGACATTTACAGAAGATCTGGAAAAGACTTTTCTTCAGTTTTCTTTGTTTAGTTGGATTACTTTAATCTCTCTGTATTGTTGAAACGGAGATGAAATAACCTTTTATTAAAAATGTTACAAAAAACCACATGCTTTCAAAGGGTGTCCTAATTTTTTCACATGACTGTATAGAAGTAGAGAAATTGAAACTTAAAAATTAGCAAATTTTTCAAATGTTTGGGTAAATATGGTATTTTTTTATAAATAAAAATGAATTTTTTTTTACTCCATTTTACCAGTGTCATGAGGTACAATATGTGACGAAAAAACAATCTCAGAATGGCCTGGATAAGTCAAAGCATAAAGTGACACTGGTCAGATTTGCAAAAAATGGCTTGGTCCTTAAGGTGAAAATGAGCCCGGTCCTTAAGGGGTTAATCTAAAGTCCTAAAAATACATTTAGAAAATAGTGAATTTTTCCAAAATTCCTTTTTTTTTATAAATAAAGGTAAAATATATTGACTTAATGTTACCACTAACATGAAGTACAATGTATCTCGAGAAAACATTCTCAGAATCGCATGGATAAGTAAAAGCATTCCAGAGTTATTACCACATAAAGTGACACGTCAGATTTGCAAAATGTGGTTTGGTCCTTATGGTTAAAACTGGCTTTGTTGTGAATACTTTTCTTTTTACATGGACATTTTTCTTACAAATTAACAAGAGCTACAACCAAAGCATTGGAATATACACTGACCCTGATAGTAAATAAAATCAGAAGACTGGGTTTTCACATTGCTGATTTTTTAAGGGAACCAGGCTCGTTGAAGATGCAGGCAACATGGTATACAGTAGGAGGAGCTGAGTAGATTGATATATAGATTTGTGGGGAAAAGGTTAATTGCCATTTGTATTTTATTTATTTAAATCCCTGCTCTTTCTAGACTTAGGAGTCCAGTGGGAGGTCCTACACAGTGGCCGACAGACTTCCATGTGTACAAATACACTGCCTGTCCAAAAAATAAAGTCGCCACCTGGATTTAACTAAGGAAATAGGTATGAGCCTCCTATTGGATAATTACTGCATGGGCGATTCATCTTTCAGCAGGCAACAAGTTATTTAACCCCAAATGGTGCAATGAGTTGCTTCTCATTTCTTAAACAACCATGTCGAAAGACACATCTCGTGGTCGTGGGAAAGATGTTAGTCTGTTTGAGAAGGGTCTAATCATTGGCATGCATCAAGCAGAGAAAACATCTAAGGAGATTGCAGAAACTACTAAAATCGGGTTAAGAACTGTCCAACGCATTATTAGAAACTGGAAGGATAGTGGGGACCCATCGTAATTGAGGAAGAAATGTGGCCGAAAAAAAATCCTGAATGATCGTGATCGGCAATCACTTAAACGTTTGGTGAAATCAAATCGAATAAAAACAACAGTATAACTCAGGGCTATGTTTAATAGTCAAAGTAAGAGCATTTCCACATGCACAATGCAAAGGGAACTCAAGGGATTGGGACTGAACAGCTGTGTAGCCATAAGAAAACCACCAATCAGTGAGGCAAACCAGAAAAAAAGGCTTCTATGCTAGGGAGCATAAAGATTGGACTCTAGAGCAATGGAAGAAGGTCATGTGGTCTGATGAGTCCAGATTTACCCTGTTCCAGAATGATGGGCGCATCAGGGTAAGAAGAGAGGCAGATGAAGTGATGCATCCATCATGCCTAGTGCCTACTGTACAAGCCTGTGGGGGCAGTGCTATGATCTGGGGTTGCTGCAGTTGGTCAGGTCTAGGTTCAGGAACAGTATGTGCTCCAAGAATGAGGTCAGCTGACTACCTGAACATACTGAATGACTAGGTTATTCCATCAATGGATTTTTTCTTTCCTGATTGCACTGGCATATTCCAATTGTGAAAGAGTGGTTCAGGGAGCATGAGTCATCATTTTCACACATAGATTGGCCACCACAGAGTCCAGACCTTAACCCCATTGAGAATCTTTGGGATGTGCTGGAGAAGGCTTTGCGCAGCGGTCAGGCTCTACCTGTCATGGTCTTACCTTCTACTGTTCTCCTTCGTTTGACATGTGCTGGCGGCCATCTTGGTTTCTGGGTTTCTTGTAGCCTCCCACCCTGCAGCTTCTCCTTCCCACTGGGAGGAGCTGGATGCCTAGCTCATATATATAGGAGGTCTGTGGCTTCAGTTCCTTGCTTGGTCCTCCTGTGTTCACATGCTTCTAAGACTGCTGCTGCTTCTGGTTCCTGATCCTGGCCTCGTCTGACTACCCTGTTGGTTCCTGATCCCGGCTTTGTCTGACTACCCTGCTGGTTCCTGATCCAGGCTTCGTCTGACTACCCTTCTGGTTCCTGACCTCTGTCTACGCAAGACCCTGCTTCGGTTTAGCCATCCGTTTGGACTTTTGCTTACAGCTTGATTTTCAATAAAGCCTTCTTATTTCCACTTATCTCTTGTTGTACGTCTGGTTCATGGTTCCATGACATTAGGACCAAGCCATGAATTTTGACGGTACAGGGCCATCCTCGCTACCTACGCTGGTTGCCAGACTTGATCAGCAGGATCACCTGTTGGGTCGGTTCGCTGTGGCGTTGCAAACCCTGCTTGAACGCACGGCTCATTTCGCTTCCGTTGCCGATGGGTCGGTTGTCGCTCCTGGGGCCGCTCCTACTGCCGCTCCGGTTGTTGCGCCAGAGTCTACCCCGACACCTGTTGCTGCGCCTGCGGTGTCTCGGGGTATGACCGGTTCTGCCCCCCTTCCACAGCGCTTTGGGGGAGAGCCAACTCAGTGCCGAGGTTTCCTTAACCAGGTGGGCATTTATTTCGAGTTGCTGCCACATGCCTTTCCTACTGAGAGATCAAAGGTGGGCTTCTTGATCTCGCTGCTCTCGGACAAGGCCTTGGCCTGGGCCAGCCCTTTATGGGAGAACAACAATCCGGTGGTTGCCGAGTTTTCCGGTTTTGTTACTTCTCTTCGGAAGGTATTCGATGTGCCGGCTCGTGCTGCCTCTGCTGCGAAGCTCCTTATGTCCATCAGACAGGGTTCACGATCCGTAGCTGAATACGCCATTGAGTTTCGTACCCTGGCAGCAGAGGTGGGCTGGAATAATGAGGCTCTGGTCGCTGCTTTCTCTCATGGTCTCTCGGATGCCTTGAAGGATGAGGTTGCAGCTAAGGACCTACCAGTGGAGCTCGAGTCTCTTATTTCTTTCCTGATTTTGATTGACACCAGACTCAGGGAGAGACCTTCCTTTAAGGAGAGCCTGCGGAGGTCTTCTAACAGATTGGCGCCTACGTTTGCTGTCCCACCCGTGCCTCCCTCTCCTCCCACGCCTCCTGGGGATGACTCGTCTGGGGGTGAACCCATGCAGTTGGGGTTTGCTCGCCTGTCCGAGGGGGAGAGGGTACTCCGGAGACGCGAGGGCCGATGCATGTACTGTGGTCTCGGTGGGCATTTTCGGTTGGCATGTCCGAACCGTCCGAGAAACGCTCGCACCTGAGATCCTGTCGGGGGCAGATCTTGGGTGGAGTCTCCTCGTCCCCGGTTTCCCGTGTTGACAAACCACTGATCACTGTTGTCCTCTCCTGGGTCGGGGGCTCGGTGACGACCCAGGCGTTGGTGGACTCTGGTGCTGGTGGTTTGTTCATTGATAGTGTGTTCGCTGCCGCCAATTCCATTCCTCTGCAGCCTCGAGGTTCCCCACTGGCTCTTGAGGCGATAGACGGCAGACCCCTTCTGCCGCCACACGTGACTCATGAGACCCTTCCAGTGGGGATAGCCATTGGTGCCGTTCACAGAGAGTCGGTCTGTCTCCAGGTGATTTCGTCTCCACACTACTCGGTGGTCTTGGGGTACCCCTGGCTCCAGAAGCATAATCCGACTTTCGATTGGAGATCGGCCGAGATCCTCTCGTGGTCACCGCAGTGTGGGGCTAGTTGCATCCATGGGCCTGTCAAGTTGCTGTGTACTTCCTTGGACTCTCTGTTGCCTCCTGAATACGAAGAGTACCGGGATGTATTCGATAAGGTGCGCGCGGTTGCCCTACCTCCGCACCGCCCATACGATTGTGCCATAGAGTTACAATCTGGTGCCGTTCCTCCTCGTGGCAAAGTCTATCCACTGTCGGTAGCGGAGAATGAGGCCATGGAGGAGTACGTGAGGGAGGCGCTTTCACGCGGACACATTCGCAAATCCTCGTCCCCGGCAGGGGCTGGATTTTTCTTTGTGAAAAAGAAGGGCGGTGAGTTGAGGCCTTGCATCGATTACAGGGGTCTCAATCGCATCACGATCAAGAACGCTTACCCGATACCCTTGATTTCCGAGCTGTTCGATCGCCTCAAAGGGGCCACGGTCTTTACCAAACTCGACCTGAGGGCGGCATATAACCTGGTAAGGATCAAGGCGAGCGATGAGTGGAAGACCGCGTTTAACACCAGGACCGGTCATTATGAATCCTTGGTTATGCCCTTTGGGTTGTGCAATGCGCCCGCAGTCTTCCAGGAATTCATCAACGATGTTTTCCGTGACCTGTTGCAGCAGTGTGTGGTGGTCTATTTGGATGACATCTTGGTATATTCTGAATCCATGGAGGCCCACATTATGGATGTCAGACGAGTGTTGCAACGGTTACGAGAGAACAGGCTGTTCGGTAAGCTTGAGAAATGCGAATTTCACCGATCCCAGGTAACCTTCTTAGGTTACATCATTTCCGCTGAGGGGTTCTCCATGGATCCTGAGAAGGTTTCGGCTGTCTTACAGTGGCCCCAGCCCAGTGGTCTCCGTGCCCTGCAGCGCTTTTTGGGCTTCGCCAATTATTATCGGAAGTTCATCAGGGACTTTTCTATGCTAGCCAAGCCTCTCACGGATCTGACCAGGAAGGGCAGTAATTTCCAGGTCTGGCCGCTCGAGGCCATCCGAGCTTTTGAGGCTCTAAAGTCCGCCTTTGTGTCGGCTCCGATTCTGTCGCATCCCAACCCTGGGTTGCCCTTTGTCCTCGAGTTGGACGCGTCTGAGACGGGAGTAGGCGCCCTTCTGTCTCAGCGTAGAACACCAGAGGGTCCTCTGCTTCCTTGTGGGTTTTACTCCCGGAAACTGTCTTCCGCGGAGTGCAACTATCAGATTGGTGACAGGGAGTTATTGGCCATCGTGCAGGCCCTTAAAGAATGGAGGCACTTGCTCGAGGGTTCGGTGGTTCCGGTTCTCATCCTGACGGACCACAAGAATCTGACCTACCTTTCTGAGGCCAAGAGATTGACACCACGTCAGGCCAGATGGGCTCTGTTCTTGTCACGTTTTAATTACGTGGTCTCCTACCTACCCGGTTCCAAGAACATCAGAGCGGATGCCTTATCACGGCAGTACTCCGAGCTGTCCGGGGAGGAGTCGATTCCGACTTCGGTCATACCTCCGAATCAGATCCTGGCCGCCATTCGCACCAACCTGACCTCTCCCCTGGGTGAGCAGATTTTGGCGGCTCAATCTGGTGCTCCCTCTGGGAGACCCAACGGCAGGTGTTTTGTGCCTGAGGAGTTGCGCACTCGGTTGTTGCGAACCTACCATAACTCCAAGGCCGCGGGGCATCCTGGAAAGAATCAGCTGTCCTGGGCTGTTTCACGTCTGGGAGTCAGTTTGTGTCCAGGTTCTGGCGCGCCTTTTGCTCCCAGTTGGGGATTCATCTCTCTTTCTCCTCGGCCTACCACCCTCAGTCCAATGGGGCCGCAGAACGATCCAATCAGGCCTTGGAGCAATTCCTTCGTTGCTATGTCTCCGATCACCAAGACAATTGGGTTGACCTCCTGCCTTGGGCTGAGTTTGCCAGGAACACGGCGGTGAACTCTTCCTCTGGGACGTCTCCCTTCATGGCCAATTATGGGTTCCAACCTGCCGTGTTACCGGAGGTATTCTCTCCCCAGGATATTCCGGCTGTGGAGGATCACCTTTCCGTCCTACGTGCTTCTTGGGTACAGATCCATAGGTCCCTTGAGGTCTCTGCGCAGCGCCAGAGACTCCAGGCTGATCGCAGGCGAGCGCCCGCTCCTTCCTACCAGGTCGGAGACCGTGTATGGTTGTCCACCCGCAACCTCAACCTTCGAGTGCCCACTCCCAAGCTGGCGCCTCGCTTTGTTGGTCCCTTCGCAGGGTAAACCCGGTAGCCTATGCCCTTGCGCTTCCTCCTGGCATGCGGATCTCCAACGTGTTTCATGTCTCCCTGTTGAAGCCATTGGTGTGTAATCGTTTCACTTCCTCGGTTCCTCGGCCCCGTCCGGTCCAAGTGGGCAATCGTGAGGAATATGAGGTGAGCAATATCCTGGACTCACGCCTGGTCCGCGGTCGGTTGCAGTTTTTGGTCCATTGGCGTGGTTATGGTCCAGAGGAGCGTTCCTGGGTTCCCTCCGCAGATGTCCATGCTCCTGCTTTGCTCCGAGCCTTCCACGCACGCTTCCCTCAGAAACCGTTCCTTACTCCGCGGAGGAGGGGCCCTTGAGGGGGAGGTACTGTCATGGTCTTACCTTCTACTGTTCTCCTTCGTTTGACATGTGCTGGCGGCCATCTTGGTTTCTGGGTTTCTTGTAGCCTCCCACCCTGCGGCTTCTCCTTCCCACTGGGAGGAGCTGGATGCCTAGCTCATATATATAGGAGGTCTGTGGCTTCAGTTCCTTGCTTGGTCCTCCTGTGTTCACATGCTTCTAAGACTGCTGCTGCTTCTGGTTCCTGATCCTGGCCTCGTCTGACTACCCCGTTGGTTCCTGATCCCGGCTTCGTCTGACTACCCTGCTGGTTCCTGATCCAGGCTTCGTCTGACTACCCTTCTGGTTCCTGACCTCTGTCTACGCAAGACCCTGCTTCGGTTTAGCCATCCGTTTGGACTTTTGCTTACAGCTTGATTTTCAATAAAGCCTTCTTATTTCCACTTATCTCTTGTTGTACGTCTGGTTCATGGTTCCATGACACTACCATCATCAATGCAAGATCTTGGTGAAAACGTAATGCACCACTGGATGGAAATAAATCTTGTGTCATTGCAGAAGCTTATCGAAACAATGTCACAGCGAATGCGTGCTGTAATCAAAGCTAAAGGCGGTACAACGAAATATTAGAGTGTGTGAGCTTTTTTTGGGGTGGCAGTGTAGATACACAGCTGCCACACACTACATAGGACAGCCCTCTTGATTCCTAATCATACAAAGAGCAGGGATTTAAATTCATAATATATCCTTTATCTTTTCTACTATCAGTACACTACATTCAGACACAGATAAGCTAAAGGCAGAATTTGGCCCACACCCCAAGATAATCTTTGCCTGCCTGTAAGGTTGTTAAATTTAGCCTTGTAGTGGATGCATTAGATTAGCATGTCCTGAAGTAGCACTGACAGATTTAGCGTCCTTTCAGTTCACTGTAGAACAGTAATAAACTGACTGTAAATAACATATAGTGATCATATTGTAATGTTGAAAGGCCAATATCATAAAATTTCCTCTTCTAATTTCATATTCGGAAAACACTTCAAGCAGAGATTCTTATTAAAATATACTGTACATTCCGCATAACGTTTTCTAATCAGCTTGGTAAATTCACTGGCTTATATTTCATATTTAAAATTACCTTTATACATTAAAAAGAATATCCTTGCAGGCAGTCTGTCGTACTACAGTAACTAGCGCCTTACATTCTGCGGACATGTCCAGAAGGCTACTAGTGAAATTAAAGCCATCTTTACCGGTTATTATCAAAATGACCCCATACATCATACCTCCCAACTTTTGGGATGGTCAAAGAGGGACACTTATGGTTTATCCACTTTTATATACTTCAATAGTTTTTTTGTTACACAGTGGTGCAAAAATTATCTGAATATAAACATTTCTAAAATCAAATTTGCCTTAAATAATGAAATAATATGCAAAACAGTCATTAATATATATATAGGAATGAGGGAAACACATTCTGGATCAATACAAACAATGGCCGGCTCACAGATTCAAAATACTAAAATACTATTTATTATACCACTCACAAAATTCATCTATAATAATAAAATCCCTGTGTGAGTGCGCTGTGTCCGTGTGTTTGTAACCAGTTTTGCACTGGGCATGCGCAGCGCGGCGTCCAAACAGGACACAGCGCTCCACACAGGCACAGCGCTACACACAAGTTTCCCTGCAGCCCATAGATACCTCCGAGACCACAACTCCCCTGCCGCTGTCTGCTCCTGCCACAGTACCCCGCCGCCGTCCGCTCCTATCTCAGCTCAGGAGATGCAGAGCGCACAACACCCCCCCTCCTTTTCAGGATGGCAGAGCGGCAGCGGGCATAGTATTAGCTGTAATGTCCAGCTAACACTCTGCTTGAAACGGCCGACATCAGTGCTGGCACCGATGTCGGTTGTTTAACCCCTGCCATGCCGTGGTTCTTAGGGACCACTGTATGGAGGGGCTAACCATCGGGCCGCTGCTCTGCTGTGGCAGCGGCCGATGCTTGATGGGTAAACTGAGGTAGGGAGCCACCAGTCAGTGCCAGCAGTCTCAGCCACAGCCGCCAGTCTCGGCCATCAGCCACAGCCACCAGTAAGTGTGGTCAAGCTCCCTTTCCATTTAATATAGACTATTCCTACTAATGTTTATGCACTACTGTTCTAGCGCCCGTTATTGTAATAGCTTAATGTCTAATATCATATAAAATGTCTAAAACCTTCTAATTCATACCAAATAGTTAAATTCTCTGTCCCTTTTGATACCTGATTGCGGAGCTGACGCAAACAGGACTAAAATCAATTCACACAGTGCTGTATATAGTCTCTGCTTCAATGTACACAGTACATTGTACGCAATCAGATATCAAAAGGGACTGGGACTTTAACTATTTGGTATGAATTAGAAGGTTTTAGACATTTTATATGATATGAATTTTGTGAATGGTGTAATAAATTGTATTTTGAATCTGCGAGCAATTGTTTGTATTGTTTTAAATTAGCTAAGTAGTTCTAGCTGGCTGAGCTCCACTCTGGTGAGCCCCTCAAATCTATTACATTCTGGATCAATATTGTAAATGTAATAATGCAAATCTGTACTTCAGATCAAAAAGAGGGACATTTAAGGAGCAAAGAGGGACTTGGGTCAAAAAGAGGGACTACCACTATACAGGTCCTTCTAAAAAATTAGCATATTGTGATAAAGTTCATTATTTTCTGTAATGTACTGATAAACATTAGACTTTCATATATTTTAGATTCATTACACACAACTGAAGTAGTTCAAGCCTTTTATTGTTTTAATATTGATGATTTTGGCATACAGCTCATGAAAACCCAAATTTCCTATCTCAAAAAATTAGCATATTTCATCCGACCAATAAAAGAAAAGTGTTTTTAATACAAAAAAAGTCAACCTTCAAATAATTATGTTCAGTTATGCACTCAATACTTGGTCGGGAATCCTTTTGCAGAAATGACTGCTTCAATGCGGCGTGGCATGGAGGCAATCAGCCTGTGGCACTGCTGAGGTGTTATGGAGGCCCAGGATGCTTCGATAGCGGCCTTAAGCTCATCCAGAGTGTTGGGTCTTGCGTCTCTCAACTTTCTCTTCCCAATATCCCACAGATTCTCTATGGGGTTCAGGTCAGGAGAGTTGGCAGGCCAATTGAGCACAGTAATACCATGGTCAGTAAACCATTTACCAGTGGTTTTGGCACTGTGAGCAGGTGCCAGGTCGTGCTGAAAAATGAAATCTTCATCTCCATAAAGCTTTATCCATCAGCAGATGGAAGCATGAAGTGCTCCAAAATCTCCTGATAGCTAGCTGCATTGACCCTGCCCTTGATAAAACACAGTGGACCAACACCAGCAGCTGACATGGCACCCCAGACAATCACTGACTGTGGGTACTTGACACTGGACTTCAGGCATTTTGGCATTTCCCTCTCCCCAGTCTTCCTCCAGACTCTGGCACCTTGATTTCCGAATGACATGCAAAATTTGCTTTCATCCGAAAAAAGTACTTTGGACCACTGAGCAACAGTCCAGTGCTGCTTCTCTGTAGCCCAGGTCAGACGCTTCTGCCACTGTTTCTGGTTCAAAAGTGGCTTGACCTGGGGAATGCGGCACCTGTAGCCCATTTCCTGCACACGCCTGTACACGGTGGCTCTGGATGTTTCTACTCCAGACTCAGTCCACTGCTTCCGCAGGTCCCCCAAGGTCTGGATTCGGTCCTTCTCCACAATCTTTCTCAGGGTCCGGTAACCTCTTCTCGTTGTGCAGCGTTTTCTGCCACACTTTTTCCTTCCCACAGACTTCCCACTGAGTTGCCTTGATACAGCACTCTGGGAACAGCCTATTCGTTCAGAAGTTTCTTTCTGTGTCTTACCCTCTTGCTTGAGGGTGTCAATGATGGCCTTCTGGACAGCATTCAGGTCGTCAGTCTTACCCATGATTGCGATTTCGAGTAATGAACCAGGCTGGGAGTTTTTAAAAGCCTCAGGAATCTTTTGCAGGTGTTTAGAGTTAATTAGTTGATTCAGATGATTAGGTTAATAGCTCATTTAGAGAACCTTTTCATGATATGCTAATTTTTTTAGATAGGAATTTTGAGTTTTTATGAGCTGTATGCCAAAATCATCAATATTAAAACAATAAAAGGCTTGAACTACTTCAGTTGGTGTGTAATGAATCTAAAATATATGAAAGTCTAATGTTTATCAGTACATTACAGAAAATAATGAACTTTATCACAATATGCTAATTTTTTTAGAAGGACCTGTACACTGTTATGTTATGTATCGTGTATCTGTAATCTGAGTGGCTGCGCCCACACTGCAATTGTGATCATTACATTTGTCTCTTTGACAATAAAAATTTATTGGAAAAAAAAAAAGAGGGACTGTCCCTACGAAAGAGGAATGCTTGAGAGGTACTGTATGCATACCTATGTAATCCGTGAATTGTGTGATCTGCGATTCAACACCTTGTGTGGTTGTCAGGCCCAGATATAGGGAAAAAAATTATAATACAGAAAACACAATTTTTTTCCCCATAATCTATCCACATTTTTATGCCAACTGTGTAATCCGTGAATTGTGTGATCTGCGCTTCAACACCTTGTGTGGTTGTCAGGCCCAGATATAGTGAAAAATATAAATATAAACTACATCAGAAAACAGTGTCTGTACCGCAGATTCCAATAATCTGGGCCTGAAATAGTTTCCATATTCTGTGGTGTTTCTGTGACATATACAGTACGCCACCCGAAAACTGTTTCTTTAGCTCAAATTCCAATAACCTGGGCCTAATCTAGTGTCCATATTCTGTGGGTTTCTGTACCATATACTGTCCTGCATCCGAAAACTCTTTCTTTAGGGCAAATTCCCAAAATCTGGGCCTAATATAGTGTCCATATTCTGTGTGTTTCTGTGACATACACTGTCCTGCATCCGAAAACTCTTTCTTTAGGACAAATTCCAACAATCCGGGCCTAATATAGTGTCCATATTCTGTGTGTTTCTGTGACATATACTGTCCTGCATCCGAAAACTGTTTCTTTAGGGCAAATTCCAATAATCAGGGCCGGCCTAATATAGTATCCATATTCTGTGTGTTTCTGTGACATATATTGTCCTGCATCCGAAAACTGTTTCTTTAGGGCAAATTCCAATAATCCGGGCCTAATATAGTATCCATGTTCTGTGTGTTTCTGTGACATATACTGTCCTGCATCCGAAAAATGTTTCTTTAGGGTAAATTCCAATAATCAGGGCCTAATATAGTGTCCATGTTCTGTTTTTTTCTGTGACATATACTGTCCTGCATCTGAAAACTCTTTCTTTAGGGAAAATTCCAATAATCAGGGCCTAATATAATGTGCATTTACATAAAGATGACAGACAAAATATTTGGAACAACCGCAATACAGCACCAAGATCTTGCCATTAATAGCTTTTCATCTTGAAATATCAGTTGTGCATAAGAAATGTCATTGTATCATATAAATACACTAACAAATTGAAACACTAAAGGAAAGTGGGGGAGGATGGAATGAGGGGAAGGAGCCAAGAGGGCCTCCTCCACTCCTCTCCCCCTCTGGCATACACATTTACTAGTCAAACATTTGTTTATTCTTTTTAAAGTCCATGCTGGTCTCAAGGATGGAGATATATTGTTCATGGTCTGAGGTATAACCCATGCTTACCACCTACTAGGGTATAACCCTGCCCGGATATCACGTCTCTGTCTGTGCTGTGTTGCTACTCGGGTTAGTAAGCCTGTAATTTCTCCAGGGGCTCCATTGTTTCAAATTTCTCTTGTGTTCCCTATCCTCCCAACTTGCTAACTCTTCCAATTGGTTCAATTGGTCGACTTTTTCCCTCCATTGGTCTGTAGTAGGAGGGTCTTCACTAAGCCAATTTAGTGGTATGAGCAGTCTTGCTGCCTGAATTAAGTGAGTCACTAGACTTTTCTTAGAGGGCCGCCAAGTTGGTGTAGGGAGCCAGAGAAGCACAATTTCTGCAGTGAGAGTAATGGGCTGTAAAACTAAACTGTTAATTATTTGTGATATCTCTGACCAGAACGTTGTAATCTTCGGGCATGACCAGAATATATGACTCAAAGAACCCGTTTCCATCTTACATCTCCAACATTTGTCCTATAGGCCCCTTTCTCAAACTATGTCTTATCCCAGGCTTCCCCTAATTTATTCAATACAAGTTTGCCTGTGGATTTAAGCTCTGAGGATTCCAGAAAGTTATTGGTTAGTAAGGTCTGGCCCAGTGGATGTTCTACCCCTATCTTTTTGGAAAGCCCCCCCCCAGGAATTCTTCCACCGTGATGTTTCTGAGTTTTCCCCAGACTGAAGCCAGGACTACTACCTTAGGTCTAACTGCGAAGGGTATGAGGTCAGCTGGCATGTTTAGGGACGGATTTTTTTGTAGGTTGTGATTTATTGTAAGATTTCTTATAACTGATGCTGTTATCCTGAGAAGCGGGTGTTCTTTCAGGGATGCCTTATTAAGATTCCATAGACCCGCCCTCTGTGTCTGGGTGAGTTGGAGTAACTCCAGGTCATTGCCCAAAGTCCTGTATTTAGGGGTGTGTATTTTTAACCAGCGTTTAAGATGGATCGCTTGGTAATATGAATGAGCATCTAGTAGACCGAATCCTCCATGCTCCCTTCTGAGTATTAGCCTAGAATATGCTATTCTGGGTCTCTTTCCATCCCAGAGGAAGGTGGTAAAGGCCCTCCTTATATGGGAGAAGAATGAGCCCGGGAGAAAGATGGGAAGCATCGGCATTATGTATAATATTTTGGGCATAATGAAAGTTTTTAACAGGTTTTTCCGGCCCATCCAGGAGACATAGGGGATTTTAAGGGTCCACAAATGTGTTTGGATATCTTTGATTATAGGTGGGTAGTTCAGTTGAAATAGTTTTCCTGGCTGTGGGGGAATTTTGACTCCCAGGTAGGAAATGTGGGATTCCTGCCATTTGAATTTGGTTGAAGCTTTGAGGGCAGAGATTGTTGAGGTACCAAGATGTTCATCACTTCTGATTTAGAGTGGTTGACCTTGAAGTTTGATAGACGCCCATACTGACTGAAGAGGTCTAATAGATGCGGAAAGGCCTCGACAGGGTTGGTAATCATGACGAGAAGATTGTCTGCAAATGCTGCATTAGAATATTTGGGGCCATTTTCCTTAATCTGGACACCATGTATATCTGGGTGGTCTCTAATAGCTTGCAGTAAAGTTTCCATTACAAGAACGTATAAGGTGGGGGACAAGGGGCACCCCTGTCTTGTGCCATTTTTAATGGGGAATGGGGCCGACAATGTCCCATTAACCCTAATCCTGGCACTGGGTTCACTGTATTACGTCATAATGGCTTGTTGGAACCATACCGGGATACCGAATTTCAGCATCGTCCTCTGAAGTCCCAGTTTACCCTGTCGAAGGCCTTCTCCGCATCAATTCCCAGAAGAATCAGTGGGAGGCCCTTCTTTTTGGCCCTCTGTATTATTGTAATAAGTCTGCAGGAGCTGTGATATCCCTCTCTACCTGGGACAAACCCGGCCTGCTCGGGATGTATCAGTTTGGGTAAGAGGTGGTTGAGTCGCATTGCCAGCAACTTAGCCCAGATCTTCACGTCAACATTAAGAAGTGAAATGGGTCTATAACTCCCACACTGCTGGGGGTCCTTAACCTCCTTGGGGAGGACAGTAACTATTGCTTCTAGGGATTGCCTATGTAAGCATGAACCTGTCATAAGTGAATTACACCATTTGGTGAGTTGTGGTAAGAGAGTATCTGAGAATTTCTTAAAGTACCCTACTGGTAGGCCGTCTGGACCGGGGCTTTTGCCCATGGGCATTGAGCTGAGTACATGTGTAACCTCCTCCTCCATAACTGGGGCCAGAAAAGCAACCTTATCTGACTCGGACAAGTGTGGGAGGTTCAGTTTGTCTAAGAATTTATCCATCTCGGAATCACAGAATGTCTCATATACCTCCCCTGAGTCTCTAAGCCCATACAGCTCTTTGTAGAACCACTGGAATTCTACAGCAAAATCTCTAGTCTTAGAAACTAGATCCCCATTTTTTTGTTTTAATGCTAGAAATGAATGTAGATTCTTTCTTCTGTTTAATCAGACTGGCCATTAACTTAGTGCCTTTATCCCCATGAGAGTAAAAGCGAAACTTGTAATATTGATATGTCCTTGCGTTACCTATATTAAGATGTTCTTTTAGATCCTTCCTCAGCTTCATCAATTCTTCATGGGCTTTGAGTGCTCTAGAGCGTTTGTGCAAGGATTCTATGGCGGCTATCTGTATGAGTAGTGAGTGTAGTTTTTTCTGTCTGCTTTTTTGACCCTACAAGCGAGTGCTACGAGTTCCCCCCTCATCACAGCTTTGTGGGTTTCCCACACAGTCGAAGTTGACACGTCTGCTGTCGCATTTTCCTGGAAGTACCATGAAAGTTTCTGTTGAAGAGCTCTCAGGTCTTCTCCCCTATCCAGCAAGGTTTCATTTAACCTCCATTGCCATCGTTTTGCGGGTAGACTAGGAAAGTGTTCTAAGGCTGATATGGGCACATGCTCAGAGACCGTTATAGGGTCAATAGTCGCTTGCAGGGCCGTCTTTAATATTGATTGGACCCTGGGCAAGAATTTACTTGGGCCCCCTGGATCCCCCCCCCACCTGCACTTTGCTGTAGTTGCTATACAGCAGCACTTACCTGTCACATCCAGGGCCTCCAGGTGACGTCTCCTCTCTGTCATCATCTTCTCTGTAGATCTTCTCCACTCGGTCTGGACAACTTCTCTCAGCCGCCTCATCTCTGCAGAGTGTGACGCACAGACATCTTAGCTTCCTCACATTCTATCATTATCCCCCAACTGGAGTCCCCACAGTGTTATCCTGCTGCTTGCTGTGCTTCCCCCCCCCCCAGGGGTGTAGCTATAGGGGGTGCAGAGGTAGCAGCCCCCAGTAGTAATAGGACCTGCCTATAATGTCCCCTGGATCTGCAGTGCCCCCTGCAGTTATAATCCTCCCTCCACCATACAGTCCCATGTAAATAACATCACCTCCTCCCCAACCGCCTCCAATGCACAATCCCATGCAAACATCACCCCCTAAGGCTACTTTCACACTTGCGTTCCTGCAGATCTGTCCTGCACTTGTACAGGACGGATCCGCACCGATAATACAAACGAATGCATCCGTTCAGGACCGATTTGTATTAGATTTGAATTTCTAAGTCCCAATACGGATCCGTCCTGACTTACATTAAAAGTCAATGGGGGACGGATCTGTTTACAATTGCACCATTTTATGTCAATGCAATGGGATCCGTCCCCATTGACTTACATTGTAAGTCAGGACGGATCCGTTTGGCTCCGCAAGGCCATGCGGACACAAAAGCGCTGCTTGCAGCATTTTGGGGTCCGCCTCCGAAACGGAACGGGGGACCGCACGGAGCCGAACAAATGCATTATGAATGGATCCGCATCCATTCAGAATGCATTGGGGTTAAACTGATTCATTTGGGGCTGCTTGTGAGAGACCTGAAATGGATCTCACAAGCGGACCCAGAAACGCCAGTGTGAACGTAGCCTAAACATTAAGTCCCATGTACATAAACATCATTCCCCCCCACAATCCACTTTCAACATACAGTCCCATGTAAATAACATCCCTCCCTCCCCCAGCCACCTCAAGCATACAGTTCCATGTCAATAACATCCCTCCCTTCCGCCCTAACATACATCCCAGTTAAATAACTACAACTCCCAGCATCTGCCTCTCCCTTCACTTACCTTTTCTCATGTACATTAGGCTCCTTCTCCTCTTCACTCCGGTCCAATCCTGCACTGGTCACATGATGGTGACATCATCCAGGTCACCCTATCACAGCCTGTTTTGCTGATCACATGACCTGTGATGTCACCGCAGGTCCTTCAGCTCTTCCCAGTGTAAGATTCAATTGTATTGCCGTTCTGTGTACGGCAATACAGTTGTATCTAGCAGGCAGGACATTCGGGGCATGGGACAAAACATCCCAGGCCCCGAATGTTTTAACCTAGCAACGCCCCTGGACTAGTGAATGGGAGTCAGGAAACGGAGCTCCCTTGGGCCCCCAGGAGCAACTGGGCCCGGGGCAGCTGCCCCTTTTGCCCTGTGGCAAAGACGGCCCTGGTCGCTTGCTCAAGCATGTCTAGGTGGTTTTCCGAAATTAAGATGTAGTCTAACCTTTTATAAGTATTATGGGAGGCTGAGAAAAAAGTGAAGTCACCATCTGTTGGGTGGAGCAGTCTCCAGGTGTCTATTAAATTGGCTTCAGACACACTCCTGTTTATGAGACCTAATGAGGCCTGAGAGTGCAAAGAGAAGCCCTCAGACGCATCTATGTGTGGGGACAATGTCACATTCTGGTCTCCTCCTACCAGTCTGATCCCTTTAGCAAAGGCATTAAGTTTTCTCAGTGCACTCCATATCCAATTTTTCTGGCCATTATTGGGGATATATAGGCTGGCGATAGTTACCAATTGATTACCAATCCTTCCTTTACCAAAGATAAAGCGGCCCTCAGGGTCTGTTTGAGTGAGTAGGTGTGTGAAGGGGAGCTTTTTAGCTATAACAATACCCACCCCCTGGGCGCTTTGACATAAGCACTGTTGTACCAGTAATTGAAGTACGCTTTAGGCAAGTTGGGGATACGACCGGCTTTAAAATGTCTCTTGTAGTAGACATATGTCTGCATGGGATTTTTTCAGAATACAGATTATTTGGGACCGTTTCTGAGGGGTGTTTAATCCCCGAACATTAAACACCCCTCAGAAACGGTCCCAAATAATCTGTATTCTGAAAAAATCCCATGCAGACATATGTCTACTACAAGAGACATTTTAAAGAAACACTTAATCGAGGTCATCTTTATCATAATACACATCCCATCGGGCCGGGACCAGCACTTGTTATGATGCCTATGGCGGATGGGGGAAGGGTAGAAAAGGGAGTAACCAAAATATACATCTATAAGTAACCAAACAACTATAAGGACCCATGACCTCCAACTGTGACTTCTGCTCTGCATTCAAGAATAGGAATACAGTTATGCCTGTAAGAGGTCTCGTATAAGTGCGCAATAACCAGGGGTGCGCACATTTTCCCTAGGCAAATGCTGGGGGAGAAACTATCAAACTTTTGTAACCTAATATATAACAGTAAGCTATGCAGACATCAGCGGTCTTAAAATTTAAACGTTGGCATTGCCAACTATTTGTTCAAGGTATGACATATATAGGTAAGGAAAGGCACAACTAACTAGTGCAAAAACATGAATGAAAATAAAACAGATAACATCTTCTGTAGTAAGAAAGAGGGTAATGGCCCAGAAAGGTAGCTCTTAGGTTAAGGAGATCTAAGAGAATACGGACCCCGTATTAGAAGACCCCCTATTACTGGTATTTCAAACATTATCAGCTGAAAACTTAGCTGTTAAGTGTCCCTGGATCTGGGGTTATTTTTATTCCTCGGCGGAACTTTGTCCCATCTGCTGATGTCAGGGAGAGCTGGGACAGGCAAGATGAAAGCTGCTCTGGGCAGCCACGGGGGAATTTCCACTGGTGGCGATTGCAGGAGTTCCCATGCTGTCGGTAAGTCTCTAGGGGATCGGATAGTGCACCTTTTGCCGCCAGATGAGAAGGAGAGCCTAAAGGGAAATAACCAGTTGAAGGGTATCCGATGGGATTTGAGGAGGTCTGTGAGAGGACGCAATGCTCTCCTCTTATTGAGGAAACAGGAGAATCTTTGCTCCCTCCAGGAATATTTCTTTCCTTTCCCTGGCAGACTTGAGCAAAGCAGCAGTGTCTATGTACCTCAGGAGACCGCAGACCACGTCTCTGGGTTGCTCCCCTTCTTTTGGTTTAGGTCTGAGGGATCTGTGTATGTGTTCGATGGCAATCTCTGCCGCTCTTTCGGCTCCCAGGAGGTTTGCAAAGATGGCGTCCGCTGCCCTGGGCAAGTCCTCATGTGGCACACTTTCCGGTATGCCCCTCACCCTGATGTTCTTACGCCGGCTACTTTTCTCTTGGTCCTTGATAAGGGCAAAGGCCTTGTTGAGCGAGTCAGTGTGTGCCTTACTGCAGTCACCTAGGGCTTGGCTGTAGCTAAGTATAGCAGTTTGGTTATTTTCTAGCGTTTCCACACGGTGCCCGATATATTTTATGTCGTTCTTGATCTCAGCCAAGTCTTGAATCACTGGGGCCAACACTAAGGATAATGCTTGGTGAATGAATTTTCTGGAGATTTAAGCATGGTTATTTAACTGCTCGTCAGTAGCAGTTTCTGAAGTGCCTCCTTCCGTCTCGTCTGCTCCGTGGACCAAGTCGTCCTGGTCACCCAGCGCCATCTTGCTCTGACCTGTGGGGTTTGCTGGAGCTTTCTTGTTCACGTATTTCTCCATATCGGACGGGCCCAGGTCCTGTTTTATGTGTTCAGGTTTGTCTCGAGGCTTGTCCTTGCTGATTTTAACCATTATATGGTTGGTTGAGCCGCGGAATTTCCTGGTCTGCAGTGCTCTAAGGAGAGGAGCTCGCTTACATGCAGTCAGGCTCCGCCCATCTATTATGTGTGTTTCTGTGACATATACTGTCCGGCATCCGAAAACTCTTGCTTTAGGGCAAATTCCAATAATCAGGGCCTAATATAGTGTCCATATTCTGTGTGTTTCTGTGACATATACTGTCCTGCATCCGAAAACTGTGTCTTTAGCGGACTGTAAAAAATGTTGCACCATATCTAGTGACAAAACCATTAATATGAAGAAGGCGAGCACTAAGGGACGGGGATGCTGAAAGGGCCGTGGCACTGGGCGCAATGAAACTGTGCCTGCTGCCAGTGCACCCGGAAAAAAAAAAACATACCCAGCTTCATGTCCAACTTAGCTGGGCGGCGCAGGACAACACTGTCCAAGTCGGACCAGTTCGAACAGTTGGTCGTTTGGATTGCTGAAGATAATGCTTCCAGTCGGTTAAGCACCACGCTCTTTTCCACCAAGTCCAGTCTCTGTAGCCAAGAGTCTGGTCAACCGAATCCTCTCTCTGATCATCCTTCATCCTACCATGGAGAGGCTTGTCAAACGAGTGATCCAAACTCGGATATTCCGAGGAGCTCTTTCTAGCGCCATTTGGCCCTCGCGCCCAGCAAGTTTGAAGAGGGACCTGAGATATTGGTGCCCTGATTCCCAGCCTTTTGAGCCTTCACAGTATCAAGAAGATGACGGTGGTGAGCGGCAATCATTCGTTCACGAGGTGTATGATGATGAGACACAGTTGTTAATCACTGAGGTTGTGGTTAGGTCAAGTCAGGAGGATGAGCAGAGTGAGGAAGTGGAAGAAGAGGTGGTTGACAATGAGGTCACTGACTCAACATGGGAAGGTGAAAAGCCTAGCGAGTACAGCAGTACAGAGGGGAAAGGATCCGCAGCACCAGACATTGTTCAGAAGAACAACAATCCTTGATTAAAAGGTTGAATGGAGAGGGGAAAACATAGAAAGAAGTGCAGAAAATGATAGGCTCAGCTAAAATGATCGCAAATGCTTTAAAATGTCAACCAAAACTTGAAAGACGTGGAAGAAAGCGAAAAACGACCATTCAAATGGATAGAAGAATAGCCAAAATGGCAAGGACTCAGCCAACAATCAGCTCCAGGAAGATCAAAGAAGGTCTAAAGTTACCTGTGAGTACTGTTGCAATTAGAAGACGCCTATGTGAAGCCAAGCTATCTGCAAGAAGCCCCCGCAAAGTCCCACTGTTGAAAATAAGACGTGTGCTGAAGAAGTTGCAATTTGCCAAAGAGCACATTGACTGGCCTAAAGAGACATTATGTGGACTGATGAAAGTAAGATTGTTCTTTTTGGGTCTAGTGGCCATAGACAGTTTGTCAGACGACCCTCAAACACTGAATTCAAGCCACAGTACACCGTGAAGACAGTGAAGCATGGTGGCGCAAGCATCACAATATGGGGATGTTTGTCATACTATGGTGTTGGGCATATTTATTGCATACCAGGGATCATGGATCAGTTTGAATACATCATAATACTTGAAGAGGTCATGCTGCCTTATGCTGAAGAGGAAATGTCCTTGAAATGGATGTTCCAACAAGACAGCGATCCCAAACACACCAGTAAACGTGCAACATCTTGGTTCCAGACCAACAAGATTGACATTATGGAGTGGCCAGCCCAATCCCCAGATCTTAATCCAATAGAAAAGTTGTGGGGTGACATTAAAAATGCAGTTTCTGAGGCAAAATCAAGAAACAGAGAAGAACTGTGGAATGTAGTCAAATCATCCTTAGCTGGAATACCTGTTCACAGGTGCCAGAAGTTGGTTGACTCCATGCAACACAGATGTACAGCAGTTCTCAGAAATAGTGGTTATACAACTAAATATTAGTTAAATGATTCAAAGAAAAGCAAAATCTTCAAACATTTTTCAGTTTATATAGTGAATGTTTGAGTTTTTAAAGAAGAAGACAAACACTGCTATTTTTTTGAACAGTCTAATATTCACTTTTCTTCAATTTTTTAGAGGAACAACACAAATTTGATGTTTATGTTTTGGTTTGGAATAGAATGTGTAGTGTTCCCAATGCATTTGTGTGTATGGAAATAAAAGCTATTAGAAGGATTTTGAGCTTTGTTCATTTTTTAAAACACACTGCTATTATTTTGAACACAACTGTATAACCCAAACAATGGTTTGAAGCAACAGTCAGTGAGAGAAAATGCCTGTTCTGATAGAAACCTTTTCCATCTGTCAGAAATCAACCACACAATTGGGGCATATTGCTAGGACCTACCCTTATTTAGAGAACGGAACGGGCCAAAGTGGTGGTGGTAGGATTCAAGTCCAGCCACCACCAAGAACTCTCCCCATAGAAGTGAATGGGAGCGCATCGTGCATGACAGGCCACCACTCCTATTCATTTCTATGGGCCCGATGGAAATCGCTGAGCAAGCGCTCAGCTATTTTAGGTGGCCCCATAGAAATGAATGGAGGGTGGCTCCGCAATGTGCCCTCCACCAAGTTCGGGGCTTAGTTTAGGAGATGGGTGTGAGTTCCAGTGGTGGGCCCGCGCCTATCAGACATATCCTAGCGATATGCTAGTGATGGTCGTTATTACTCAACCGTGTAAGGCTGTTTTATGGGGCCATTCATTATAGAGAGAGGAGTGTAAGAGGAGAGAACTACAACTCATGTTCAGATTGTTATAAGCATGTTCAGACTGCTATCAGTAGCATCCATAGACATTATATGGAGAGTTGTATAAGGGGACAGAACTACAACTCCTTGCATGTCCAGGCTGTTATTATGGGGCATCATTGGAAATTTTATGGAGAGGGATATGAGGAGAGAACTACTATTCTCAGAATGTCCAAACTGTTGTTATGGGCCAACAATAGTCATTATAGAGAGAAGCATATAAGAGCAGAAAATTATAACTCCCAGTATGTTCAGACTATTATGGGGCATCACTTGACATTATAGAGAGAGAGGTATAAGAGGAGACAACTATAACTCCCAGCATGTTCAGACTGTTATTATGGAATATCAGTGGACATTATAGGGAAAGGGGTATAAGAGGAGAAAACTACAACTCTCAAGATGTCAAGTGATACAGTTGGATGCTGCAGCAGGGGCAAGGTGTCTTCCTTCCCCTTTCCTCCCATAGGCTTCAGGCCTAGTGCCTGCAGCCTACCAGAAGCCAGCGCAGGCGGCGTGATGACGTTATCATCGCTGCGCTGCCTGAGCCAAGCAGCGTACAGCACAGGACCCAGGCTGGAAGAGGTCTGCATCTCATCACTGGCAGAAGCATTGAGGTAAGTATTAATATAATTTAAAAAAAATATATTTATATTTTTTGGTACAATGCTGTATTTTTTTGTCACTAACACATGGTGCCATATGAGCAATTACTCATACTGAATAATCAAACTTAACTTCTAAACTGGTTAAAATAAACACAAAAACAAGATTGTGGTAGAAATTGGCCGTGGTCTTTTATTATGGGTTACATAAATATAATAATACTGATAAAATCACCATAATAATTAAATAAATAACCAATAAATAAATACTCATTTAAAATTCATTGAGTCCACAATTGTCCCCCCAGCAAAGCTCACAATACCTCAGCAACAGGTAGGCAACCAGGTACCAATCAGATTGCAGCATTAGAATCACCTCAGAAAATCCAAAATTGACATTCATTAGAATACAAAAAGGCGGGAAAATGAGAGAATTATAAATCCCAATTAACCCTTACCCTGGTGCTCAATGACACCATGGTGGGCATTCAGTATGCCTTCTGTGCCCACTATCATTATGGGGTACACTGAGAGCATCTACTGGGGGCAGTATATATAGGCATTTTATACTGGCACACATTATGGGGAACACGATGGGAAAGGGGGAGAGGAGCACTATGGGAGTATATATATATATATATATATATATATATATATAAAATACATGCATAATACATGCAGTTTCATTAATGTGTGAGTCGTGCGAAATGCCACAAGGGGGCCCACTGAGACTTTATCGCATGAACCTAGAGCAGGCCCTGATGAGATGCCACATCCATTAGATGGTGCTGGCGAGATAATTGTCTATTTTGAGAGATACCTCTTTGCATGTTTGTTTCCCATGGAGCATTGCCAATTAGTCTCTATATAGGACTTATCTCTTTAAGGAGATTCAGCAACCTGCCTAAAAATGACATTACAGAAATGTTTAACATCTGTGTTCCTGCAGACATTGTCTAAACACCCAGCTCTGTACATGTAAGGCCTCATGCACAAGGCTGTTGTTTGGGTCCGCATCCGATCCACCATTTTTGCGGCTCGGATGCGGACCCATTCACTTCAATGGGGCCGCAAAAGATGCGGACAGCACTCTGTGTGCTGTCCGCATCCGTTGCACCATTCCGTGGCCCCGCAAAAAAAAAAAATATCATGTCCTATTCTTGTCCGTTTTGCGGTTGTTTTCATGAGGCCTTAGGGGCACAGATCTGGCGGCCACAGGAGCTGCACTCGCACGATCAGCAGCTCCTGCTGTATCTGCTGGCATCAGTGAAAACTCAGATGTCAGCGGATTAACCCTTTAGATGCCGTGGTCAATGCAGTCCTTTTTTTCTGTAAAAAAAAAAACAGATCTCTGATGGAAATGGCTCAAAACGGATGCCAAATGTGCATAACTGATGCACATGATCCGTTTTTATACAGGATTCTTTTTTTTTTTTTTTGTTTGTTCTCATTCTTCTGACAGATCAGAAGAACTAAAAAATAATGGTGATGTGAACTCTCCCTAATACTGACAGTTCAATTGTCTTACAATACGTTATGTATTGTAATACATTGTAAAGACGATCAGACCCCCAAAAGTCCCATTGTGGAGCAAAAAATAAAAAGTTACATTTAAAAAAGTGCCCCTTTCCCATAATCAAGTCATTTTAAATTGTTAAAATTAGATTTAGTAGGTATTGCCACATCTGCAACCACTGGCTCTATAAAACCATCACATGATCTACCCCATCAGGTGAACGCCGTAAAAAAATAAAAACAGTACCAAAACAGCATTTTTTTGGTCACTTTGCCTCACAAAAAGTGTCATATAGAGCAATAAAAAAGTTGTATGTATTACAAAATGATACAAATGAAAATGTTACCTCATCCTACAAAAAAATTTGCCCTCACACAAGACCATAGCCAGAAGACTAAATATGGCTTTCAGAATGTGGTGACACAAACTTTTTGTTTCAAAATGCATTTATTGTGTAAAACTGAACGATAAAAGACATATTATTAGGTATAGTAGAGTCTAGTTCTATAAAAACCATAGAAAAAAAAAAAATGGTGCCAGAACTGCAATTTTTTGGGTCAAGTTGCCTCACAAATAGCACAAATATCAAGCGATCAAAGTCGTATGTACCCCAAAATGGTACCAATAAAAACCTCACCTCATCCGGCAAAAAAATGAGCCCTTACACAAGACCATTGAGAGCTTTGCACTGCAATCTGTACCAGAAATATGCCTAATTTAGGTGTATTTCTGTTTAATAAATGAGCCCCAATATTTTTTTATTTTTTTAAATGCATTGTGTAAAAGTAGCAAAACATAAATAAAACCTATATAAAATAGATAGCTCTGTAATCGTACTGGCGAGCCTAAAAAAAGATATTTTCCCCACTTGCTGTATTCTGCAATAACAAACCTCAAAAAGCAGTGACAGAATTGCTGCCATTTCTTTATCCTGCTTCCCAAAAAGCAAAGTAAAAAGTAATCAAAAGTTGTATGTACACCAAAATAGGGCCAATGATAATGGCATCCTGCAAAAAACTAAGCCCTCACACAGCTCCATCAAGAGGAAAATAAATGTATGGTTCTCAGAACCATCTGCTGTGAATTAATTTTTCAAAACACCTGTTGAGTCAATATGCTCACCACACCCATTAGTAAATTCTGTGAGGGGTGTGGTTTCTGAAATGGGGTCTCTTCTTGGGGGTTTCTTTTTTTAATTAACCTCAGAGCCTCAGTAGTTGTTATAATTTATCAAACTAGGCCTAAAATGAATATGGTGCTCCTTCCCTTCCGAGCCCTGTGCCCTACAGGGTTGTTTCCGTATTCAGAAGAAAATGGGTAACAATGGGGGGTGATTCTTTCCTGCAACCCGTTGTAAATATAAAAAATGTGGGCCTAAAGCAACACTTTCTTGTAAAATATGCAATTTTTCATTTTCATAGCCAAGTGTTTCTAAATTCTATGAAATGCCTGTTGGGCCACGGTTCTCACTACATCCCTTTAAGAATTCCTTAGGGGGTGTAGTTTCCAAAATGGAGTAACTTTTTCAGGGTTTCCACAGTAGGGATACCTCAGAGTTTCTACAAAAGGGGCATGGTGCCTGAAAATATTCTAATGCAGGCATGCTCAACCTGCGGCCCTCCAGCTGTTGTAAAACTACAACTCCCACAATGCCCTGCTGTAGGCTTATAGCTGTAGGCTGTTCGGGCATGCTGCGAGTTGTAGTTTTGCAACAGCTGGAGGGCCGCAGGTTGAGCATGCCTGTTCTAGTGAAATCTGCCTTCAAATAGTCATATGGTGCTTCTTCCCTTCTGATCTCTGCCATGTGCCCATACAGTAGCTTATCACCACATATGGTGTGTTGCCATATTCAGGACAAATTGGGTTATAAAATATGGGGTGCTTTTTCTCCTGTTACCACTCCTGAAAATGAAAAATTTGGGCCTAAATTGTCATTTTTTTGCAAAGTATGTCATTTTTCATTTTCATACCAAAGTGTTTCTAAATTCTATGAAATGTCTGTTGGGCCAGGGTTCTCACTATACCCCTTTAATAATTCCATGGGGAGTATAGTTTCCAAAATGGGGTGACTATAGGGGGTTTCTGTAAGGGTACCTCAGGGGGTCTTCAAATGCGACTTGTTGCCTGAAAATTATTTCAGTGAAATCTACCCTGCCCGTACAGCAGTTTATGACCACATATGGGTTTTTTCTGTATTCAGGAGAAAATTTGTAACAAATTGTGGTGTGCTTTTTTCCTCTTACCCCTTGTAAAAAAACTAAAATCTGGAGTCAAATTTTTCATTTTCACAGCCACGTGAATAGAAAAAATTATATTAAAAGTCTTTGAGGTCAAATTGAGGGCAGTCGTTTCTAAAAAGGGGTCACATTTTGGGGGTTTCCACTTTCAGGGTACCTCAGTGTCTCTTCAAACGCGACATGGCACTCAAAAACCATTCCAGCGACTTCCGGTTCCGGCGCCGGCATGTAAAGTCGCACGGAGAGTGAGCTCCTCGACTGCCAAGCACTTATCGTGACATACTGCCCGTGCACACTCTCCTCCGAAACAATAAGGGGGAAAACAGGAACAGAGAACGGTGTATGGACCGATACCTTGTTAGCATGGGCAAAAAAACTAAAGAGCAGAGTGCTTTCGTCACCGCTACAGGAAGATAACATGCTTTCCAATATGGCGCCAAATCCAGGGTCGGCGGAGAGTGAAGTGACTCGGAACCCGTCAGAGCTGATGGCAGACCCAAAGGGGGCACAATCTCTCACACCATATCATGGTTAACCATATCAACTACAAGGCGTTAGCAGTGGAAGTTGCCACGCACTTAGCCCCGGACCTAACAGAGACTCTAGCTTCCTCCGTCGAAAATGTTATGCAGCAGCTGCAAGAAACTGTACAACAGCATGATGCTCGACTGGAGGTAGCAGAATCCAGAATACAGGTGGTGGAAGATACCACGAAATCTATTGTATACAAGTTGCAGAAAGTCCTTACAGAGAATAAGCGACTATGTGACAAGATGGAAGACTTGGAAAACCGTTCCAGGCGCAATAACCTGAGGTTAGTCAGGTTACAAGAAGCGATTCTGGCAGGAGAACTGCTAAATATCTGTGAGCAAGAGTTACCCTATGCACTAGGGATTTCGCGCCATTGCAAAGTGGAACGCGCGCACAGAGTGGGACCCAACAACCGCGGTGATAATCGCCAGACAGGTAGACCCAGACAGGTCATAATGAGATTCCTGGACTACTCTGATAAAGAAGCTATCCTCAAAGCATTTAAAGCACGCAAGGGCCCTGTAACATTACGGGGGGCAAAAATACTACTTTTTGGGGACTATTCTGCAGAGGTTACCAAGAGGCGGAAGGCCTTCTCACCAATCTGCATGCAACTACTGTACATAGCAGGAACGTCCGGTTTGCATTGATATACCCGGCTTCCCTCAGGATTTACCACGCGGACGGCTCATCCACACTATACCATACCCCAGATGAAGCATCCAACACACTTGAAAGAATCGCATTGTCTCCTCAGAGGCCAGAGAGATCGCCACACCACCGCAACCTGGGGACCTGCGATTATGTGGGCGGACCGGTATCATCAAGGGCTCATGAGGGACCATTCGCGAGCTGGGACGGTTCAAGACAGCAACATGACGCCCGTTGAACATCTAGAACTGTCTACCTGAAGTGCCTCTTTGCATGGGTCCGGATGACAACGTGGACTACAAGTGGTGAAAGTTGGTATGTCATGGGGGCTGCCTGTCTGGGTTGGGGACGTCAGGGGCGACTTTGCTCCCGCGGGGGGATTAGTTATGTGTTTGGTTTAGAATGATCCTTTTAATCTCCGGGGCTCTGGCTTCCCAAACCCAGAAGGTGAGTCCACTGTTGTATCATGATGTGCCAAATTGACGACTGCCTGCTCTGCTCTGTTGTTGGTAATTCAGGTGGTTGGGGAGAGCAGCGAATGTATCATCAAGAACACTCTCTTTTACATGCGGAAAAAAGTGGAGTCTTGGAGAGCTCAAACATGGCCGTTCGGGCCGTCTGCAGTGCTTAAAGCTCAACTGTTAATTATTTGTTGTTTTTGTTTAGAGGGTATTAAGGGGAATTTTGTCATTGCTAATAATGTTTGGATGTCTGCCAATCCTCACTTCCATGATCAGATAGCAGTTCAAAGAAAACCTCCATGAGGATAATATCCTGGAATGTTAAAGGCTTGCACTCTCCTCAAAAGCGCAACAAGATTCTTAGACACCTAAAAAGTCTCCGCGCTGACATAGCCCTCATACAGGAAACTCACTTGACAGTGGAGGACTTTGCCAGAATGGAGAAATCATGGGTGGGAAAGATAGTGGGCTCTGCTGCGGTACATCGCAAAGCTGGGGTGATGATATTATTCCATAAAAATCTGCCTTACACTGTTCTGGACTGGTCATGCGATGGCGACGGAAGGTGGTGTTCGGTACGAATCATGATAGGGGTGGACGAATTCACGATTTACAATGTTTACGGTCCCAATAGTGATAATAGACCCTTTTTCACAGAACTAGCAGTTTTAATAGCCAGGGACGCCTCAATAAATAAAATAGTTGGGGGAGACTTTAATACAGTGGCTTCCTTGAAGGAGGATAGGAAAACCTTGCGTAAGCATACAGATAGACTGTACTCGAGCAAAGGGGTTTTAGCACCATTTTTAGATGACACAGCTTTGACGGATACTTGGCGTCTCATGAACACGGATAGCAGGGAGTTCACGTTCTTTTCGCAGGCCCACGATTCGTGGTCACGAATCAACTATTTTTTCACCACCAAAAACCTGAATAGTAGAATCACTGACACCAAAATACATGACCTGATCATTTCTGACCACGCCCAAGGGGCACAGACTTCATATGGCGCTTTCCTTCATTCCTATATCAAGATGAGAACTTTGCAGACCTTCTAAAGGGTTGGTACTGGGAATTTAAAGGGGATAATAGCTCACATTTGGACTCTCCCTCCATCTTTTGGGACACAGCGAAGGCGGTCCTGAGAGGACGGATACTAGCTTACATGGGGGGGCTAAAGAAAAAAGTGGCCCTAGAATTATTGGGTCATAGCCAAACACTTCGTTCAGCATACACAGAGTATTTAACTTCACCTTTGGCGCAGGCTAAACGAAGATGGCAAGAAGCGAGAGAAAAGTACAAGCTGTAGTATGAAAGGAAGGCAAGGATGGATATGACCCATGCAACAGCTAAGTTCTTTAGAGGGGGTAACAAGGCGGGTAGGTTGTTAGCATCCTTGGTGAAGAACTCTAGGTGTCAGCACCACATAACAACCATAGCTGACTCGCGGGGAGAAATTCATAAAAACCCAGAGAAGATAGTATCTGTTCTGCGAGATTTTTATGCCAAGTTATACAAGGACCCGGGTCCAGCAGACCCTATGTCTGAGTGTTTTCTGAAGTGTACCTCTCTTCCGTCGCTGTCGCAGAGCCAGCTTGTTAGCCTAAATTCACCGATCACGGAGTCAGAAGTATTAAGGGCCATAAAGAATTCAAAACTTCATAAGGCTCCAGGCCCAGATGGGTACTCAAGTGAATTTTACAAATTACTGGGAGGGGAAATAGCGTAAACACTCACAAAAGTTTTAAATGGTATTCGAACATGTTCCCCCTTGTCCTTGACAGACAATATAGAATATATTAAATTGATCCCTAAATCCGGGAAGGACATCTGAATTATATAGCGCCCCTAAGGCCATAATCTCGACACCTGGTTTCTTATCTGCACCCTTTTCTTTGGCCAAAGGAATGCGCCAGGGCTGTCCGCTCTCGCCGCTCCTGCTCAATCTGGCCTTAGAGCCTCTGATGCGATTATTGTAGGAGGGAGATATATTTCAAGGCATAAGAATAGTGAATCAGGAGGTAAGAACGTCGCTCTTTGCAGACGACCTGCTTATCTTCTTAGCAGACCAGGTGGAAGACCTAGAAAAGGTGTTACGACTCTTAAATGCTTTTGGCCCAGTTTCAAGCTTCAAAATAAATCTGGACAAATGTATGATGATAACATTAGGCATTTCGTCACCCAAGCCCAAATTACCGGAGTCTTGCAGCCAAATCATGATAGCTGACTCTTATATTAAATATTTAGGAATCAAAATAGGGAAAACCCCTGAGTCGCTGTACAAGTTGAACTATATCCCATTGTTTAAAGACATTAAAAAGGATCTGGAGCGATGGAAAAGTCTGCCACTATCACTCACGGGTAGGAGTCACCTTTTAAAAATGATCTGCTTCCCGAAACGTCTCTATCCCATGCAGACATTACCGCTACTCTTAAAGCATTCTGACATTAGAGATCTCCAATCCGTATTCACATCATTCCTTTGGTCAGGGAGGAAACCTAGAATAGCCTTGTCTAAACTAATGCTACCCAGACACCGGGGGGCCCTTAATATCCCAAACTTGCGACTTTATAATCTCACCTGCCTCTTCAGACATTGCTTAGACTGGGTACACAGGACTCACTATTACTCAAACTCTCTTCTAGAACAACAATTGTCTACCAAATAGCCGTTAGTAAACTTACTGCATACTAGAAGACAGGCGGTTCCACCTCATCTTAAACATTCACTTATTCTGAGAGACACGATAGTTGCATGGAAAGAGATGCGCAAACTAGCTAAGAGGCCATTTCTGGTGTCTAGAAACGTGGGACTTTGGAGACACCCAGAATTCCCTCAGGGTACACAAAACAAGATGTTTAGGGAATGGAGACTCACGTTTCCAGAACTCTGCAATAAATATGACGTCGATAAGTCCCAGTTTTTGGCCTATCAACAAATTTATTCATTTTTGTAAGCAGAGACTATTAGATGTATCTCGTGAATGTACAACTCAATTATTGTCATTCTCACTAACTCATAGAGATATTAAGTACTCTATCTCACATATATATCACATGATGAGAGATTCGGTAGACAAAAGAATAGAATCTGACCTGTTTAAAAAATGGGGGAGAAAATGATATATAACACTATCAGTAGGTGATGTTTTGTTGGGCTGGACGAGAGTTTGTAAGGCGGTGCCTTGTGAGAAATGGAGGGAATCACATTTTTGCCTCATACACTCAGCAATATATGCATTTAATGTCTCAAGAAAGACAAATATGAAAGATTATCTAACAGCATGTCCGAAATGCAGAACTGACAAGGCAGATCTGGTCCACTGTGCTTGGTCGTGTGCATATGTCCAGACTTTCTGGAAGACAGTATCCAAATGGATCAAAGACACATGGGGGGACACATTAGCCCATAATCCGGAAACACTTTTGTTTCATATATTCGACGAGTCCTCCAAACTAAGATTGATATTTGACGTTGCCTTGTTGGTGTCTCTCCGTGGTCTTCTAAACAATTGGTTAAAACCAAAAACTCCACAAACAAGTGATCTGATATCCCAAATGTCTCACTTTATGTACATCGATAAATTAGACACTGAACAGCAGAAAGAAAAGAAAACAAAAGGCTTATTTCGTAAATGGAAGATCTTTATTGAAAAACATCTCACTTGGGTGGGCATCAACGAGTTAATGTCGGCCTTCAAATACACAGAATGGTACTCTAATGCTCTGTTAACAGGGAACTTGGGAAAATTAGAAGTACCGACTTGGGGCTCTTGTCTAGTGGTAACGTCCTCATGAAATTACCCACATCTGAATTTATAGTTTGGGAGGGGAGGAATGGGTGCAGACATCCTTTAGGGAGGGGTGGGTGGGGAATTTGTTTCCTTTGTTCTTTTACTTGAACATGTTATGCTTTCAACTATGTCAAATACTCTGTACTTGATTTATGTCTTTGACGTGTAGTTGAAGAAACAATGCATCCTGTATTTGTTTCTTATATAACATGCATGAGATGATGCATTACTAATAAAAATATATAAAAAAACAAAAAAAAACATTCCAGCAAAATCTGGCCTCCAAAAATCATATGGCACTCCTACCCTTCTGAGCCATGCCGTGTGCCCATACAGCAGTTTACAACCACATATAGGATGTTTCCATAAACTGCAGAATTAGGGTAATAAATATTGATGTTTGTTTGGCTGTTAACTCTTAGAATCCAGGAAAAAAAAGGATTACAATGGAAAATCTGCAAAAAATAAGTTAAACTTTGAAATTTCACCTCTATTTTCTTTTTATTCTTGTGGAGCACCTAAAGGATTAACAAAGTTTGTTAAGGGCTCTTTCACACGTGCGTTATTGTCTTCCGGCATAGAGTTCCGTCGTCGGGGCTCTATGCCGGAAGAATCCTGATCAGGATTATCCTAATGCATTCTGAATGGAGTGAAATCCAATCAGGATGCATCAGGATGTCTTCAGTTCCGGAACGGAACGTTTTTTGGCCGGAGAAAATACCGCAGCATGCTGCGCTTTTTGCTCCGGCCAAAAAAACTGAAGACTTACCGCAAGGCCGGATCCGGAATGAATGCCCATTGAAAGGCATTGATCCGGATCCGGCCTTAAGCTAAACGTCGTTTTGGCGCATTGCCGGATACGACGTTTAGCTTTTTTAGAGTGGTTACCATGGCTGCCGGGACGCTAAAGTCCTGGCAGCCATGGTAAAGTGTAGCGGGGAGCGGGGGAGCAGCATACTTACCATCCGTGCGGCTCCCGGGGCGCTCCAGAGTGACATCAGGGCGCCCCAGGCGCATGGATGACGTGATCGCATGGCACGTCATCCATGCGCATGGGGAGCTCTGACGTCACTCTGGAGCACCCCGGGAGCCGCACGGATGGTAAGTATACTGCTCCCCCGCTCCCCGCTCCTACTATGGCAGCCAGGACTTTAATAGCGTCCTGGGTGCCGTAGTAACACTGAACGCATTTTGAAGACTGATCCATCTTCAAATGCTTTCAGTACACTTGCGTTTTTCCGGATCCGGCGTGTAATTCCGGCAAGTGGAGTACACGCCGTATCCGGACAACGCAAGTGTGAAAGAGGCCTAAATCAGTTTTGAATAACATGAGGGGTGTAGTTTCCAAAATTGGATCATTGATGTGTAGTTTATATTATGTAAGCCCCACAAAGTTACTTTATAACTGAATTGGTCTTTAATAGATTTGGTTTAGGAATTTTTTTTGAAAATTTAAAAAATTGCTTCTAAAATTGTATGCGATGTCCTAAAAAAGTGACATCTAGAAAATGATGTCAACATAAAGTAGACATATGGTGAATGTTAAGTAATAGCTATTTTATGAGGGTGGGTTCACATCAGCGTTATGGATTCCGTTATGGCTTTCCGTTATAACGGAAAATAACGGAATCCATAAGACAGAAGTCAAAACGGAAGCCTTTCAGAGGCATTCCGTTTTGATCAGTCATAATACAAGTCTATGGGCAGCAGAACGGATTCATCCTGGTTTCCATTATGCAGGTGTCGGGAATCATTTCGGATCAGTTCTATTTCCGTTATTCAGAACAGATAAAAAAGTCCTTTCGACAGGACTTTGTTTTCCGTCTTGCATAACGGGAACCAGACTGATCCATTATGATTCCCATAGACTTCTGTTATGACGGATCAAATCGGAATGCCTCTTAAAGGCTTCCGTTTTGACTTCCATCTTATGGATTCCGTTACTTTCCGTTATAACCATGTTTGGATTTTCTTTTTTTAATACTGCTTCACCCGCCCGATCAGAGCACAGTACATGTACGGTGATGGGACTTAAGTCACGGCCTGCGTATCCTACGGGGTTAATAAAGTCTATGTGAAGCAAACTGCTGTTTCATTTCTTGTCTCCAGCTGAATATGACTGTAGGTTTTTACAGCTGTATTATGAGCAATATTTATTATGTATTCTAACAGTGAATAGTCCTTGTATCCCATTGCAGGGCTGCTTTAATTTCTAGATCTGTGCTGGCATGACATTTCGGTTTCATTTAATTGACAAACAAGATCTAAATAGTGCTCCCCAGTTGTTGGTAAGGTGCAGATGGGGAGGCAGTTTTGACAGAAGACATTATTTATTGGGCAGCTCTTTCTCTGACTGCATAAACATCTAGTGTAGTATAACTGAGACCTTTTGTACTTGCTTTAATATTCTGCTGGGTTCAAGAGACAAATGAAAAATAAGTTGAGGCAATTTTTTTTTTTTAAATGTTGGAATGACAGATGAGGCCCAAGGGTCACCATGTTCTGAATAGTGAAGCCTCAGTAGAAAAAGATTGAGACGCTGTGATCTAAATAATAGATGCCTATTTACCATTATGTTGATGACAGCTTACAACAGCAACAAAATACCGTGGTGCAGATTTACTAATCCTGTCTAAAATGTAGACACAGCATTAACTTAGACCAGGCAGTGTGTAAGTATTAGCCAAATTTATCACATAAATTTGGTGCATGGTTATTCACTTTTGTTTAACTTTATATCACCTATTGGTTGGCTTACTTTGGGACAGAATGTTGTGCCAGAGTATTGATGCAACTTTAGCACAAATTGTCACATCTCAAGCCATGCCCATTTACTCTATGCCAGACCCCAGGAAGCCATGCCCCTCTTCAAGCATTCTTTTTGGCTCATCTGCTTTAAAAATATGACTAAAATTTGGTGTGACATTTTGCGCCAGAAATGAACAAAATTTGGGCTCATTCTATGCCACAATTCAGACAATCACATTAGTAAATATCTGTTATTTAGTGCACAGTACAATCATAATAACAACTACCACTAACAGTTTTGCCTGAGCTCAGCTCTGGCTCTCAGAAAAGCACTTAATTGTTCAAGCGGAAGGGGGTGGGTCTGCTTTATCTGCGCATATCTCCTCATTGGCAGCTAGAGACATTAGCCTGGTTTTGTTTGAAAGCTGGCATTCCAGGTAGCATTAGCGCAACATTGTCAGGAGATATCGCTGTTAGAAATCAAGCCGGGAATAAATGCAGTCAAATCTGCTTCTACTTTACTTTCAGTTGCACTGCATCCAGAATTCTAACAGTAATATCTTCCTATATAGTGAAGATAATGGTGTGTTTCTGGTATTGTTTGAAAGCTTGCAATGTCAGCTTTCAAACAGTACAAAGCTGCTACATACCCAGAAATATGAGCGGGTAACGCAGCAACCTCCCCGTCTTATCCAGGGAGGAGGGGGGGGGGGGGGAGTTAGGGAGCTGATAGCCTGCTAGAGGAAAGGAAATATTATAATAAAAAATATATAGAAATATGGCATAATCATTATTGTACTGACCCACAGAACAAAGTTATGTTATTTATACCACAAAATAATGTTAATATGGCAGTTTTTTTTTATCTTTCCCCCTAAAATAAAATAATAAGTTATTTAATACACTATGTATACCCCCAAATTATCCCTAATGACTGCTGGAACATGAAATGGGAAAATTACTGGTCCTTAAAGCTAAATAAAATGGCACTAAAGGGTTAAAAAATTCAATTGTGTCCCCCTGAGTTGTGCACCAACAAGATTTACTTCAGACACATATTAAGAATCTACAATTAAAAAAGTGACATTTTTGGGAGAGTTTTTCCAATTTTAATGTGACTGTTAGTAGGTTAAAGGAGTTTTCCTGGATTTTCATAATGATGGCTATCCTCAGGATGTCAGCAATCTGAGATCAGTCTGGGTCCGATTCCCAGCATCTCCAGCAATCGGCTACAGCCTCCTCGCAGCTTATCAAGGACAGAGCTGTCCATTTTATGGCAACTGTGCTTGGTATCACAACTCTGCTTTATTCACTTGAATTGAGATGAGGCCATGTAACCGATGTACGTGACATCACTTGGCCTAGGAAGATGCATAAGCACTCATGGAGCGCCGCGGCCTGTTTAGACAGTTGATTGGCGAGTGCCAGCAGTCAAACCCCCACCAATCTCATATTGATGACGTATATCCTGAAGATAGGCTATTAATATGAAAATTAACAGAACACCCCTTTAATTTGTTGCTCAAAAAAATCTGAGTTAACTTTTTTTAAGTATGTAAAGTTTCCACTCTGCCTTAAGGAGTCAGAAATATTTAAGAGTCAAATGCAGCTTAATTGTTGGCATTATTGCTTTCCGAGAATAACAGCTTCCATAAATATTAACACAATGGACGGAAGGTGATAAGTGGAACGCTGAACAAAACTGATAAGAATAGCACTATAGAATTTGGTTGTCTGATTAGAATTGACAAGCAAGTGGAGCATGCACACTGTGCTCAGATTAGTTCTAGAAAGACGGGATGTTTATTTTCTGCCGTTGCAGCCTTTCACAGTTTCTATGGATGCTCCTTTTTTTCTAATAAATGCAATTGTGCTGTAATAATTTTCATGGATGTGCTCTGCTTCTAGGCCGCCACAATATTTCTTTATGCACTCAACAGTGAAAATATTTCTTTCACAAAATATATTTCTAAAATACCATTGAAGAACAGGTTGAATAGTGAAAATGGACTTTTTGTCCATGAGCTTTCCTTTATAGAACAAGCCAAAAACACTCTTTTTATGAACTGCCTGCAGTACTAGATATACAAGACATCAAAGTGGTTTTATACTGTGAACCATCAAAAATATGCTTGCTTGGATTTTCCACTTTATTTATTGTAGAAACGGCTAAAATATGAAAAGGGTTGAAGAAAAATTGTGACACAAACCTTGCTACATATGTAATGTGGAAATATAATTTCAATTTAATGGTAAAGTAACAATGTATTTAACCAAAGCAAGGAGCAGTGTACCCCCTCTTTCAATATATACATGAACTGTATACCGGTATTTATATAGAACGTATATGTCTATATAAAAAGCATGAAAACTTCAGTTGATGCAAAAATGTAATCTGCATACCCATTAGAACCTGGGCAACATCAAAGGGGTTATATAGTACGTTACAGAAATTCCTAATTCCTAACCCAATTCAAAACTTTTTAAATTCCATTCAGTAACTTCATCTATCAGCCATTGGGAAAGGTGGCTACAAAGAATCTCTCTCTCTCATTGACTTGACAATGGGGTCATTCTACACCTTGAACGACATTTATTACAAGTTCTAAAAACAGAAACTTCTAAGCTGCAAATGGCAGCACCACTTCCAATCTATCATATGGATATACCCACACAACAACAGATATTACCACCTACCTGTGACAAGGTAACTTACAGCATCAAGACAGCAGATCCTCCAGAGACTACACCACAGCCTAACCATTATGCTGCATCATTTTGTTCTGTTACATTTCAGCCAGGGGTGTAGCTAAAGGGGAAGCAGCTGCTTTGGGCCCCAAACTAAGAAGGGGCCCACTTAGGAGGAGGACTAAGATTTTATTGTCAGGGCCTTCTCTACAGTATTATACAATGACATTATGTACAGTGACACTGTAGGAAACGGAGAGGTTGCCACAGGAGTGGGGGTTGCACAGGAGTCAGGAGTTTCAACAAAGTTAATGGGAAAAGGAGGCCCTTTCAAAAATTAGCTGTGGGGCCCGGTCATTTCTAGTTACGCCACAGATTTTAGCCTTCTACGGCAGTGAACTTACCTGACCCAGGGACATTGCAGTTAAATCCTGCAACAAGGAGTGAGAGATCAGACATGTCTATTTTTGCCAGACACATGATACTCTGGAAGCTAATAAACAAGATACTCTCAAAGTTTCATAACTGCTGAGAACTATGGGGCCTGGAAATCGATCTTTGAAACCATAATCCATGATCTTAACCTCACTGCCATGAAAGAACTTGACTTACTCATCAACTAATTAGGCCCCGAATCTGCAAAGTGCATCAAGTCATTAAAGGGGTTGTCTGGGTTCAGGTCTGAACCCAGACATACCCACATTTTCACCCAGGCAGTCCCCCTAATATGTGCATTGGAGTATTTTATGTTTCAATTCTCTCCATTGCCCTGCGCTGTATTGCGCAGGGCAAGAGCTTTTTTGCTTATATTTTTACATTGCTGGGCGGAGGCTTCCGCCCAGCAATGTATTAAGTGACGTCACCAGCTCTGATGGGCGAGCTTTAGCGATGCCCTACCCATTTTACAGACTAGGGCAGTGCTAAAGCCCATTAGTGCCAGTGATGTCACCGGGCTCACTGCCTGTACCTGGCCGCCCCCTAGAGATGAGTAAAGGGGCAGTGTGCACACATGACAATCACTCCATTCTTTTTGGCGACTCTGGTACCCCTATTCATGTGATTGTGGACTTCCCAGCAGGTGAATCTCTGCCAATCAGATGCACATGTGTTAGAGGCCTGCACCTTTTAAAAAAATTAGCACATCCTACTCCAGCCCCTTCTGATTTAAGCCTCATTCACACGTCAGTGTTTGGTCAGTGATTTCCATCAGTTTTTGTGAGCCAAAACCAGGATTGGAGCCTCCACAGACATAAGGTATAAGGGAAAGACCTGCACCTGGTTTTGGCTCAAAATCACTGATGGAAATCACTGACCAAACACTGACGTGTGAATGAGGCATAAGACAGACATATGAAGATTTCACACGGGCAAGATTTCCGCGCGGGTGCATTGCGGGAGGTGAACGTATTGCACCCGCACTGAATCTGGACTCTATGGGGCTGTGCACATGAGCTGTGATTTTCACGCATCACTTATGCGTTGCGTGAAAATCGCAGCATGCTCTATATTGTGCGTTTATCACGCAACGCAGGCCCCCATAGAAGTGAATGTGGCTGAGTGAAAATCGCAAGCATCCGCAATCAAGTGCGGATGCGGTGCGATTTTCACGCATGGTTGCTAAGATGACAGTCTATTCACTGTATTATTTCCCCTTATAACATTGTTATAAGGGAAAATAATGGCATTCTTTAATACAGAATGCTTAGTAGGTGGTCAATTGAGGGTTAAAAAATTAAAAATAATTAACTCACCTTCTCCTCTTGATCGCGTAGTTGCCGGTCTCTTCTTACTTCTTTAATCATGAGCTGACGGCTAAAGGACCTGTGGTGACGTCAGATCACATGGTCCATCACCGTGGTGATGGACCACGGTGATGGACCATGTGATCTGACGTCACCACAGGTCCTTTAGCCGGCAGTTCATGATTCAAGAAGTAAGAAGAGACCGGCAGCTACGCGATCAAGAGAAGAAGGTGAGTTAATATTTTTTTTATTTTTTAACCCTCAATTGATCACCTACTAAGCATTCTGTATTAAAGAATGCTATTATTTTCCCTTATAACCATGTTATAAGGGAAAATATAACATCTACACAACACCGAACCCAAACCTGAACTTCTGTGAAGAAGTTCAGGTCTGGGTACCACAGTCAGTTTTTTATCACGAGCGTGCAAAACGCATTGCACCCGCGCGATAAAAACTGAACAACGGAACACAATCGCAGTCAAAACTGACTGCAATTGGGTACTTACTCGCGCAGGTTTGCCGCAACGCATCCAGACCTTATCCGGACATGCTCATGTGAACTCAGCCTTAGGGTACTTTCACATTAGCGTTTTTCTTTTCCGGCATAGAGTTCCGTCCTAGGGGCTCTGTACAGGAAAAGAACTGATAAGTTTTATCCTAATGCATTCTGAATGGAGAGAAATCCGTTCAGGATGCATCAGGATGTCTTCAGTTCAGTGGTTTTGACTTTTCAGGACGGAGATAATACCACAGCATGCTACGGTTTTATCTCCTGCCAAAAATCTGGAACACTTGCCAGAATGGAATGTAGGAATGTATTAGTGCTGGATCCGGCATTCAAAATACCTCAATGCCGGATCCGTCCTTGCGCAGACCGAAAAAAATGTGGAAAAATTAAATGCCAGATCCATTTTTCCGGATGACACTGGAAAGATGGATCCGGCATTTCAATGCATTTGTAAGATGGTTCAGGATCCTGATCCTTTTGATGGATCCGGCAGATTCCTCTGCCCCAAGTGTGAAAGTACCCTTAACAAATGCCTCCTGATGTTCATATTTCCCCTTCCCTTCCATTCTCCACACCCTACACCCCTTCCGTGCACCCTTAGGACACCTATAGAAAACAGCCCAGTATATTTGGTATTTAAGAAAAAAAAAAGCGCAAGATTTATTAAAAAGTCATTGGATTTCTGTGCATTTTTTGTGACTCCTGTCCATTCTCTCACATGCATTGCCAGGTCATCAGGATGTTAGTGTGGGCCAGTCAGTCTTCATTACTGCCCTCCTCTTCTGAGACACCTGTATGGTTAGAGCCAGCTAGACAGACTGACAATGAAGTGTGTCACCCCACAGGTTCATGCAGCTAATTATGATATCATAAGTGGTCAAGCCCCTAATTATGATATCAGACGTAAGTGGGTCATGCTCCTGATTTTGACATCACAAGTAAGTTGGCCACAATATTGTGACATCACAAGTAAGTGGGCCACATCCCTGATAATGATATTACAAGTGGGTCACGCCCCTGATTATGACACACTCAGATTCTCTAGCTGAGAAAAGTGTTTCTATGGAAACAATGTCTGGATCCCAGATGATGACATGATAGAACGTCATAATACAAACTACTGATAATGGGCTCACACTTCTCCCTCTGCAGTGGGAGCAAATCGGATGTGGACCAAAAATATACTTGTGTGAATGGGGCTTAAATCTGTCTTATTGTGCGTGACATGAAGGGAGTCAAATATTGGAGCAGATTTACCAATACTAAGGTTTTGTGGAAACTTGGGGAATTTATTATGGCTTCTATGGCAGTTTTCTGGTGTAGAAAAGTGGAAATTTGTTGTATAAACCTCGTTTTGACAACAATTACACCATGCTCACTATATTTCTAAAAAGAGTTCTCTTCATAATTTCCCTCCTATGACTAGACAGTCTAGACGTGCCAGATTTTTCACAGTGGCTGATGCTTGATGATAAGACTGGTGAACCTATAGTTAGTCTAGTCCAGTGTTTCCCAACCAGTGTGCCTCCAGCTGTTGCAAAACTACAACTCCCAGCATGCCCGCACAGCCAAAGGCTGTCCAGGCATGCTGGGAGTTGTAGTTTTGCAACAGCTGGAGGCACACTGGTTGGGAAACACTGGTCTAGTCTAATGTTCAGTGTTTTTACACAGACCTTAAGACATAATTTAGGATTAGGATCTTTTCTTTTTTGGAAAGAGAGAGTTTGCATTGAGTAGCATGGCATTTCACAACACACATAACATAACATGGCAGAAGATAGCATAAAAGCTGTTCCCAGTAAGTTCCCTAGTGGTGCACAGTTCAAGGATACACAGGATATGTTTGCTGGAAGGGGTGGTTAAATGGTCTAATGGAGCACTCCCATGCACACCACAACCAAGGCCCAATAAACAGCTACCACCACAAGTGTCCAACAAGTTGCCTTGGACAGTTATTAGAATACAACCGTCACAATTTCTGCAAACTATAACCACAAGGCTTGTGCCTGAACTGTAACCAGTAAATTTGTACTCACCAGAGTACCAGAAGATCCTCCAGTGGGCTCAAGCTCTAACACTATAAAGAACCCATAATAATCCAGGCTGCTACAGTCTAGCAGAAGACAATTTCATTTGGAGCTGAGTTTGTAGGGGGTAGACATATATGCATATATACCATTAAGACACGTGATTGCGATGAATTGTGAGGTGCAAAGCGAATGTCAGTGCAGTGTAGAGGTTCAGTAAATAAGGAGGTCAAGTTTACTGAAGAAGGAATTCAAGTGCATTAACCACAAGTTCAGCATCCATAGACCGAATGATGTTTAACAAGTACAATTTCACAGAAGGTACACAGCTACAGTTAGAATTAACAGGCACAGATGTCTCTTTATAGCAATTCTCTTTACAATGCACTTCTTTAGCTTACTTGTGCTTAAAAGGGTATTCCAAGATTTTAATACTAATGAGTCGATGACCTATCCTCTGGATCATGGCTTCCTCTGGATAGGTCATTGCTTCCTCTGGATAGGTCATCAGTATCTGATCGGTGGGGGATACAACACCCTGGATCCCCACCGATCAGCTGTCAAAGAAGGCACCGATGCTCATGTGAGCACCGCATCCTTATCTCTGCTTATAAAGCACAGTGTTGTACATTGTATAGCTGCTGTGCTTATTACGGCTCATCCCCATCCACTTGATTGAGGCTGACCTGCGCCTAGGCCATGTGACCGATGAACATGTCATCACTGGCTTAGGAGAAGCTGCAAGAAGACTGCAGCACTTCTGCGAGTGCTGCTGCCTTCTCAAAAACCTGATCAGCAGGGTTCCCTGGTGTCGGACCCCCACTGATCCGATACTGATGACCTGATTGGGCATCAGTATTAACATCTCAGAAAACCGCTTTATGCATCCACGAATGGGGGTGAAGTGCTTTTCTTTATACACTTCAACAATGGGGCAGGCCCCAACGTCAGTCTAAGCGGTGTACTTTTTTTTTCCTGGTTGCTGTGGACTACGGTTTTTCCTATAGGGGATGTAGGTCCTTTTCTATAACTATTTCTAGCAAGCTTGTTTATAAAGTATGCCTGGTAGCCTGAGGCTTATTTCTCCTAGACATGTGGCTATGGAGCCTCAAAGGTTCTATTTAGATAGCTCTTCTCCAAAGAACTTCTACTTGCACCTCCTGTTATACCTCTGGCATACTCCTTAGTATATTATTGTTCCTTTTCTCTGCTTGTTTGCAGCTTTGCTCATCTGTGGCTGACTTAATCCAGAGTAGGGTTCAGCTATGTCTGCTTTTCTGACTGTCTTACTCTAGGCTACATTTGTTCTAGCCCGCTGCAATCAAACCCATGATGCGTTTCTCCTTTCTCTGCAACACATCTGGCACCATCCCTAACAACACTCACCTAGTTTATAGCCCCTTCCACCCAGCCAGTTACATAGACGCTACCCCATAAACATAGAAACATAGAAACATAGAATGTGTCGGCAGATAAGAACCATTTGGCCCATCTAGTCTGCCCAATATATCTGAATCCTATGAATAGCCCCGGCCCTATCTTATATGAAGGATGGCCTTATGCCTATCCCATGCATGCTTAAACTCCTTCACTGTATTTGCAGCTACCACTTCTGCAGGAAGGCTATTCCATGCATCCACTACCCTCTCAGTAAAGTAATACTTCCTTATATTACTTTTAAACCTTTGCCCCTCTAATTTAAAACTGTGTCCTCTTGTGGTAGTTTTTCTTCTTTTAAATATGCTCTCCTCCTTTACCGAGTTGATTCCCTTTATGTATTTAAAAGTTTCTATCATATCCCCTCGGTCTCTTCTTTCTTCCAAGCTATACATATTAAGGTCTTTTAACCTTTCCTGGTAAGTTTTATCCTGCAATCCATGGACCAGTTTAGTAGCTCTTCTCTGAACTCTCTCTAGAGTATCTATATCCTTCTGGAGATATGGCCTCCAGTACTGCGCACAATACTCCAAGTGAGGTCTCACTAGTGATCTGTACAGCGGCATAAGCACTTCACTCTTTCTACTGCTTATACCTCTCCCTATACATCCAAGCATTCTGCTTGCATTTCGTGCTGCTTTATTACATTGTCTTCCCACCTTTAAGTCTTCTGAAATAATTACTCCTAAATCCCTTTCCTCAGATACTGAGGTCAGGACTGTGTCGAATATTCTATATTCTGCCCTTGGGTTTTTACGCCCCAGGTGCATTATCTTGCACTTATCCACATTAAATTTCAGTTGCCAGAGTTCTGACCATTCTTCTAGTTTTCCTAAGTCCTTTTCCATCCAACATCACAGGCAAAAAGAAAAAGAGCTGCATGGACTTGGTCAGGTGACCACAGCTCTGAACGGAAGATAGGAGTCATAAAAGAAAAATTACAAAACCACAGCTACGTTCATAAATGAGTATTTTAAACAATGTTAATGCAAAACGGGAAAACCCCTTATACATACCATTTTTGTGCTTAATGGTAAGGAAAAGCAAAGCATAATTATTCTCTTCTCAGAGCTGCATTATGTTCTGAAGAGTGGCCACCCCGTTGGAAGGTAGTAATTTATTATGTTGTTTACACAATATTTTAAGCTGTTGTACTGAAGAAGCTGTCATTGTATTTGGAACGAGAGAAGAAGGAATCGCTCTCTAATAATAGCTTTGGTTGTTTCCAAATGAATTTTGCTATAAAGTATGCCAATCATATTCCATCCCATATTTTTAAATAATTTGGCTGAGAGATATCTTTCCCAACTCCCCAATACACATGCATGCTTGGCCAGGCATACATGTGTGCTAAATAGGGGAGAAAGGAGAAAGCCTCTGCAGGATACCTGTTGAAAGCCAACAGTCCAATCCATCTCTCTCCCGAATCTGCCAATGTGGAGAGCCACGTGGCACCAATACACATTACATGGTTGGCAAATCACTCCAAAACCAGTGATTTCAACCAACGTGAATCTAGTCTGTATGGATAACTTTACTCTAACAAACCATTTCTTATTTTCATTTGAATGTTTTGCTAGAGATTTTTGTTATTGTTGCTTGGACTTTCTGAGGTTACTGTGGTTTTTAACAGGTATGCTCATATAGTTGGTTACCTCGTGTACATCTTACCCAAATATTTTTCAATTTGAACTCTCCTGACTTGTTTTTACCATGTATATAAATCCCTCTGGTTAGTTTGTATGTAGCGATTCCTGTTGCTGTATCCAACCAAACCCATAATGCATTTCTCCCTCCTCTGCTACAACTCCAGCACCGTCCCTAAAATCATCCACCTAGTTTGTAGCTCCTCCCACATAACATCACAGGAAATAACAAAGAGCTGCATGGACATGGTCATGTGTCTACAGCCCAGATCAGAACATAGGAGCAGGAAAGGTAAAATAACTACATTACATAATTACAGCTACCTACATAAATGATTGTTTTAAAGAATGTTCATGTTTTTTTCAGGACCATGTTAAGTTATCATTAACCCATTATTTATATTTGATGGGCAAAATCTGTGGGCCACTGATGGAAGATAAGATATAATAAGATCTCAAAGCACGTTTTTTTTAACCCCTTACTGCTTTCTTACATACATGTATGTCAGGGAATGTAGTCTGTTGCTGGATCCCCAAATATTTGTACGACACAGTGATCGAGCGGGCACAGAAGCTGTGCTTACTTGATCACTGGCAGAAAATTGGCTTTTACTTTAAAACAAGTTTTAAAGGGGAAAAAAAACACCCCTTTCCCCTCATCAAACCATTTATGAATCCAAAAAATAGGAAAAAAAAGATATATTAGGTATCATCGCCATGTCCATAATACCCGGCTCTATAAAAATATCACAATTGAGCACCATAAAAATAAAAACTATACCAGAATGATAAAAAAGTCGCATATACCCCAAAATGGTACCAGTGAAAATGTCACCTCAACCCACAACAAATGAGCCATGATAGGACCATCACCAGAATATACAAATATTTGCACTTTCCCCTGCTCTGCAAAATATCTATACTGTGAAAAAAAGGTCACTTTACCCCTTGATAAATAACTTGAGGAGTGTAGCTTCCAAAATGGGGACACTAATTAGGGGTTTGCACTGTACAGGTACCTCAGGGTCTCTGCAAATGTAATGTAATGTGCACAAACCATTCCAGCAAAATCCATGCTCCAAAAACCAAATGGTGCTCCTTCTGAGCAGGCTCCAGCTATATACTTGGAGAAGTGGCTGTCTCCATTAGTCAGGCACTTCTAATTAACCTGTCTCTCCCACAGCCTGATTTTAATAATGCAAGTATAAAGCTGTAGCCTGCGCTCCCTGTATTCAATGAAGGCCATTTGGAACCAGGTAAAATATAGGGAGATAATTGCCCATAGCAACGAATCGGATTCCACCTTTCATTTTTCACAGCTCCTTTGCAAAATGAAAGGTGGAATCTGATTGGTTGCTATGGGTAACTAGGCCATTTCTGTCTTTACACCAGTTTGATAAATCTCTCTCATAGTGTGGGCTCAGCATACATGTAGAGGTAGCATGCACCAAAAGAGGTAGCATTTAGCATAGGTTCCTGTCCTAAAGTGATCACCTTGCCAAGGCGGACAGGCACAAATGATTTTGTACAAAATGTATTTGCCAAGGATCTTACATTTACATAATGAGAATAGCATTAGCACTATTGTATTTTTTATAGTGAATATAGCATTGTTTTAGATATTTTGGTATTTCTGTTTGCAGAGTCCTGTTGCATTTTGTTTGCTTTTGCCTAGCGATATGCCAACAATGCCTAGGATGAGGCAACGTCTTTAAGATGGACATTTATCAAAACTGGTGCAAAGGAAAACTGGCTTAGTTGGCTATAGCAACTAATCAGCTTCTACTTTTCATTTTTCAGAGCTCATTTGGAAAGTTAAAGGATCGATCTGATTGGTTGCTATGTGCAACTACACCAGTTTTCCTTTGCACCTGTTTTGATAAATCTCCCTTTAAATATTTAGATGTACCAAATGTGTCATACAGCCTGAGTCTCTGAAAAATCTGGTGCATCTTTAGACTGCATTGTCTCCATTTACACTGTCTAAGTATTAGAAAGCACATTATTCCACATAATATTCAGCTGGAATTCAGCTGAGATATGGATGCTCGTCCAATGATACCAGGGCTCAATTTTTAACTCATTAGTCTTGGGCTGCTCACTACATTATCATCTGTAGTGCCTTCATGGCATCCCTGACAGATATGGAAATATATATGAATTTTCATCAATATATTTCAAAAATGTAATTCTTGTTATATTTGGTACCAGTTCTGATATTATTGAAACTACTAACTCAGGATTGCATATTTGGTAAATAGTATGGTTTCAATATAATGAACACGCTAAATAAATATATGGCTTCATGCGTTATAGTCAAACAGAGGGGAAATGAGCATTCATATATATGTTAGTGTAAAAAGTAATGTACTGTATATTTGATTTCCAGTGTAATGTTTTCGGTCCATTGCACACCACAATCATATGGGTTCATTGAAAGGCTATGTGCAATTTTGCAACAAAGGGAGCTGCATACCCAAATATCTTTAACTAAGACTATTTGCAAAATTGCTTCATTTTTACTATTTTAGAAGAATCTGAATAACTCTGTGTTTGCAGAAAGTGCATTCCCTTTAAAAATTGAAAAGGAAATTATCATGAGTTCAGTATTTTTACATTTATTTATATAATGAAATAACCATAGGTCAGTTTTTTACACTAAGTACAGTGCCAGGCTGTTATGGCCTGGGAGAAATGGCAGCGAGTCATACACATATGAAGTGTCCCGCTAGACACTGCTAGCGGCTGGAATGCAGGGGCTCACGGCCGTAGACCCTACAGGGGGTCAGAGGACCTGGCCAAACCCTCTTCATGAGTACATTAATTAATTAATGCTGGGAACATCATGTACTGGCCAACGGCTACAGGTGCCCTCCTGAACTCAACTGTATCACAATCCTGAGGATGGTGATACAGTTGAATACTGTGGCAAGGATGACAATATTTTGTTCTTCACTGTGGTATTTGGTTCTGCTGGGGCAGTATTTTGTGGTGCAGTATAGTATTGTAGGCCCTGCCTACCTGTGTTGCCCCATCTTCTGTCAATTTGGAACCGCATACTGTACAACATAGATCCACTTTTACTTTTTTTTTCCAGGGCAACTTTAATTTCCCAGTCTGCCCAGCTGGAAAGTGGATATTGGATCGGGATTTGTGTGCCTTAGCCTATTTCTGATGTTTCTGACCTGTTTTATAGTGTTTTGCACTTATTTATGCCAATGGTATGGAAAATATTGGCCTAGATTTACTAATCCTGTAGAGGACATACGCTTAGACTATACCTGTGCTGGATTTATCACAGTGGCTCAGGCTGCATGATCTATACCAATGTCATGTCCAGTAGAGGGAAGCGCAACATTGCCCCTCCTAAATGGCGGCCCCAAACTGGATGGTGTTTCCTTTTTAAGTGAAGCGGACCTAAGTACTCTTAACTAAATTAAGAATATGCAGCAAAATAAATAACAAAAGTCCCAAGCGACAAGCCAAGGTCACACACAGAGACAAAATCAGAAACAAGGGATGTAGTCACAATACCAAACCAGAAGTTAAATATCAGGAGGTCAAAGTCCTAAAACGTCAGAGTATCCAAAGTCCAGAATAGCAATAAGAGGCTAGTGTGGCACAGAAGACCAAATCATATGCAACAAACAAATGGGCCGCTGCATAGGCTTGAGACACCGGCACAGAGATGCATTGTCCGGGTATGTCACACGTACGGAAGAGACCTCAGCACACATGGGACGCCGACGCTGAAGCTGATTGGCTGGCAGCACCTGATAAGCCCGTCCCGGCTGCCATGACAATACAACACTGGAGCTGTTGCTAGGAGGACATTGGGACCAACATATGAGCACGGACAGATGAGTATGTGATAACTACTGGTTGGCTTATTCTGAGGCAGATTTTTAGACTATAATTGTGATGCAATTTTGACACAAAATGGCATATCTTAGGTCCATACCCTTTCCTATTAAGCCACACCCCTTGTGGAACATGTAAGAAAAGTGTAGAAACCCTAGATGTGCCAAATTACACCACTTTCAAGGCACATTTTTTGCGCAGACACATTAATAAATATGCCCCACTTTGTTGTAGCCTAAAATATAAGCTAATGGCTAAACCATTGATTGATCTAAGATGGTTTCTAGAAGGAAGGCAGAGTTTAGAACCTAGGCATGCCTCTCCTTGATCACTAGTTCAGTGAGTGTGTTGAACCTAGGCTTCTGAAGGAGCAACTATGAGTCCTGTCAGTTAGCATCAGTCAGGGTACTGTAGTGAACTCCTAAGGCCTCTTTCACACAAGCATGACGGATTGGCTCCGGATGTGTTCAGGGTGCATTCAGTGAAACTCCCACCGTTTTGCAAGCAAGTTCAGTCATTTTTGTCTGCGATTGCGTTCAGTTGTTCAGTTTTTTTCGCGTGAGTCCAATGCGTTTTGATGCGTTTTTCACGCGCGTAATAAAAAATTAAAGGTTTACAAACAACATCTCTTAGCAACCATCAATGAAAAAAATACATTGCATCCGCACTTGCTTGCGAATGCAATGCGTTTTTCACTGAAGCCCCATTCACTTCTATGGGGCCAGGGCCGCGTGAAAAATTCAGAATATAGAACATGCTGCGTTTTTCACACAACGCAGAACTCATGTACACAGACAACTTGAAATGAATGGGTCAGGATTCAGTGCGGGTGCTATGCGTTCACGTCACGCATTGCACCTGTGCGGAAAACTAGCTCGTGTGAAAGGGGCCTAAGACTTTACAGCTGAAAAAGGAAATGCAGGATTTTCCTCTGTGGGGTAGTGCATCAGTTTCTAGACCAAGCTGTTTGCAGCTTGCCTCCCTGCATTGTGGAATCTGCACCTCACACTGATGACACTGTCTGTGAGCAGTGGCGTACCTACCATATAGGCAGACCACGCAGCTGCTATGGGGCCCGTGAGGAAGAGGGGCCCGCAGTGGAGGAGAGGCCCCGCCCCCGTCTATCTTCCTGTCTCCCGTCCGCTAGCCCCGCCTCCTAGCCCCGCCTCCCGTCGGCTAGCTCCGCCTCCCGCCTGTTAGCTCCATTATGCCTGATTCCTCTCTGGATTGCCACTACCCCACCAGTAATGAAGTAAGTGACCACTCAGCTTTCCCAGGCTATTCCTCTGCACATATGTCATTCAGAACAGGAGGAAAGCTGGGTGCTATTATGTAATGTTCAGCTTTCCTGATGTCCTGCATGGCACAAGTGCAGAGGCATGAGAAGATATGGGGGTAGGTGGGAGTTGTGTCACCCAGCTTTCTCAGACTATTCTCATGTCTCTCCACATGTGCCTTGCAGGACAGCAGAAAAGCTGGATGCTATTACATCATGCAATGTCCCTCAGATTTCCTGCTATCCTGCAAGGCATAAATGCAGATAAGAACACGGAAAGGCAGGGGGGAGGGGTTCACCCAGCTTTCCCAGAGACTCCTGTCTGCACATGTGTCCTGCAGGATAGCGAGTAATGACAGTGTCTCCCAGCTGTCCTGCATGACACAGAGGATATGGGAAGGGGGGCACTCACTTCCTCAAACTTTTCTCATGTCTATGCGCATGTGCATGTGCCATGCTGGACAGCAGGAAAGTTGGGTGGTATTACATCATGTAACGCCCCAGATTCTTGTCAATATATGCTGAACACCTGACCTATCAGATCCCATTCTCTATAAGGCGACTTTCACACTTGCGGCAGGACGGATCCGACAGGCTGTTCACCATGTCGGATCCGTCCTGTGGCTATTTCGCGCGACCGCCGCTCCGTCCCCATTGACTATAACGGGGGCGGAGGTCTGGCGCAGCATGGCGGTGCACGCGAAACCCGCCGGACTAAAAGGTACTGCATGTCTGACTTTTTAGTCCGGCGACTTTCGCCGTGCACCATATAGTCAATGGGGACGGAGCGGCGGGACTACCGTAGGAACGGGCATGGGGGCCCAATCTAAATTCTTGCTATGGGGCCCAATGATTTCTGTGTACGCCCCTGTCTGTGAGGAATTGCTATGTAAGGAATATGACCTTAGAGAAGTGTGGACGTAACCTATACTTCAGCTACAGCTTTGTTGGAACTGAGCCTCCATCTTGTTTGGAAGTGTTTTCTTATCCTTGCTCAACTGCATTCTGGTCTCCTGTCCATCATTTTGCACCTCATCAAGAGCACCCCACCTTCCATCTGCTAGGAGACCACATTTCCTTGGAGGAAACTACTACTACTACTCCTAACATACTTCAGCTCCCCTCATCACTGTGACAGTCCTGGGAGTGAGGGAGAAGAATTGGACACCGTTAGTACCTTAGTTATTACTACCAATACCCCTAATACATTTCTGCGCACCTCCCCCTGTGTTGCTACACGTAAAAGGCTTCAATGCATGTAGGGTTGTGGTCCTGGTCAAGACAATCTCCTGAAACTGAATGTCAGAATGGGAAAGAAAGGTGGGCTACAACAGCAGAAGACCCCACCGGGTACCACTTATCTCCACTACAAATAGGAAAAAGAGGCTACAATTTGCACGAGCTCACCAAAATTGGACTGTTGAAGACTGGAAAAATGTTGCCTGGTCTGATGAGTCTCAATTTCTGTTGAGACATTCAAATGGTAGTGTCATAATTTGGAGTAAACAGAATGAGAACATGTATCCATCATGCCTTGTTACCACTGTGCAGGCTGGTGGTGGTGGTGTAATGGTGTGGGGGATGTTTTCTGGGCACACTTTAGGCCCCTTAGTGCCAATTGGCCATTGTTTAAATGCCACGGGCTACTTGAGCATTGTTTCTGACCATGTCCATCCCTTCATGACCACCATGTACCCATCCTCTGATGGCTACTTCCAGCAAGATAATGCACCATGTCACAAAGCTTGAATCATTTCAAATTGGTTTCTTGAACATGACAATGAGTTCACTGTACTAAAATGGCCCCCACAGTCACCAGATCGCAACCCAATAGAGCATCTTTGGGATGTGGTGGAACGGGGAGCTTCGTGCCCTGGATGTGCATCCCTCAAATCTCCATCAACTACAAGATGCTATCCTATCAATATGGGCCAACATTTCTAAAGAATGCTATCAGCACCTTGTTGAATCAATGCCACGTAGAATTAAGGCAGTTCTAAAGGCAAAAGGAGGTTCAACACCGTATTAGTATGGTGTTCCTAATAATTCTTTAGGTGAGTGTAGATGTCCATATTCCCTTACAGGGTACATGACCTTAGGCTAAGGGTGCACTCACACAATGTGTGTATTTTGCTGTCCACGAAATAGAAATCTGCAAAAGAAAAATACAGATGATGTCTGTGTTGCATCCGTTTTTTGTTTTTTTTTGTAACAATGCCTATACTTGTCTGAAAAAATATGACATGTTCTATGCTTTTTGTGGGACTGTGGAACGGATTTACAGATGCGCAGAGATGCTTAGGGCCCAAATTTAATGGTGTTAGAAAGTTAAGCAGTTTATATTTTAATAGAATATTTTAAGAGTCAGAACATGGGTATAGTTATGGATAGACTTGCTACAACACACAATGGTAATAACAATAAAGCTCCTTTTACTCAGACTGATGATTGGCTGATCAAACGTTTATACAAACCTTTGTACCATATTATATCCCAGTGCAAATTAATGTTTGTCGTTGAACACATTATTTATGGGGGCATAAAAATCATCATCTGTCTGCAGCATATACAGTATTCCCGTGTTCACAGGCACGGGGATGAACGATCATAGTAACGAGCATCCGTTCCCATACAGTGCAATGATTGCTCCATTTAATTGAAGTGATCGACATGCTGTATTGGCAATTGATGCTCCTTGTAGGCAGATTATCTGTAGAACTTTTAATTACCTGAGCTTGTACTAGGAAAGATAGTTTCTGGTATTAGTAGTGTCATCCATAGATATCTCACAAATTGTTCATTTCCCAACTCAGCACTTTGCTTTCATTGCTCTTTAGAACGGCAATAAAACATGGCTTGTGAACATCTGCACTGGTGCACGCTGTCAGTAGAGTGGAGGCAATTAAGCATTATTAGGAAGAATGAAAATAAGTTGCTTCAAAAAAACAAGAACAATCTGTCCTTGCTGGTTTCTATGATGGGTGGTTTAATGGAAACCCATATGGAGAAGAAACATACACTACAGATGGGTCCAGCCTTAAATGATCTTCAATATTTCCTTACAAATGTATACAGACCACTTAAAGTTTAACCACCTTTGCTTTAAAATGCAACAAACTATTTCTGATATGAATAAAGTGTAACACAATTCTGGTCAGCTGCAGAGTGAAATAGAGGTCTTTTAGAAAATGACATCCCTGGAGATTATTTTCAATATCCTCTAAAACATCTGGCCTCCCAAGATGTCTGTCTAGTTTTATAAATACTAAGATACCATATCTATACTAGATCTACACGTTAGCAGTTATTTTTTATTTTGTGTTTTATTTATTACACTTGTAACACAGAAACCTCCAAAAGCTGAAACCCATCTCATATTCACTTCAATGTTACTGAGCTGCACCTAGAACCATGTGTCCGATGAACATGACATCACATGGCCTAGGCAAAGCTGCGAGAAGGCTGTGGCGCTACTGTGAGCGCCGATGCCTTCTCAAGCAGCTGATCAGATACTGATGACCTACCGTGTCCAGAGGATAGATCATCAGTTAAAATATCTCAGAGAAGTCCTTAAAAGAGCCTTGAATCATTACTAGAGATATTACCTATGCTTCAAGCCTCTTTTATCCTTAAAGTGAATGTTTAGAATTTTTGGTGAAGTTTATGGCCAGTTTTCAATTTTGTGTTTGTTTTTTTCTCCAGACCTTCCAAGTGAGCTATAACTTTTATTTTTTATTTTTTTACATTTTCCCTTAACATAGCCATATGAGGGCCTATTTTTATGGGACTAGTTGTGTTTTTTTTAATTGTGCCATTTAGTTTACCATGGTTTGTATCAGAAAATTGTGAAAAACAATTTGTGGGATGAAATAAAAAAAAATTGTGCTTTGTGTTTACGGCATTCACAGTGCGCTAAAAATGACATGATGATCTTATGATGCAGGTCCGTATGATTACGGTAATACCATATGTATATAATTTCTATTATTTTTACTAATTAAAAAAATGAAAACAATTTTTTTTTTCCCATCACCATATTCTGACAGCCATAACTTTTAAATTTTTCCATCTCCAGTTTTTGCAGGACAAGCTCAAGACTTAATTGGTACAATTTTGGGGTACATACAACTTTTTGACCACTTTATTAAAAAAAATTTAGTGTTCAGTTCACACGATAAATATTATATTTTAATAGTTTTGACATTTTCTCATGCAACAATAACTATTATGTTTATGTTTTGTATTTTTATATGTAAAATTGGAAAAGGGGGGTGATTAGAATAATTTTTATTTTTGCTTTTTATTTTTTTAACTTAAATTTTTTTTGTACTTTTTAGTTTCCTTAGGGGACTTCAACATTGCTTGTCCCATAGACTGCAATAGAATGCTATTGCAGCTTAAGGGATTTTCACTAGCTGCCTCAGGCATGGCTTGTCAGGCAGGCAGCCCGCTCTACAAGGGCCCAGGTTGTCACAGCAACCGACCGAAAACCCTTTATTCCCCCTCTTACTAGAGCCACCTCCCTCTATCTAACCCCACAGATGCCACAGTTTCTTGGTTAATTTATGGGACCATGAAATCTCTTTCACTGCCGGCGGGTGCCTACTGTATTATACGTATGTATGGAGCGAGCTCTGCATGTGATCCTGCTGTATACAACCCCTTAACCCTATTGTTACATGGGTATGACATGGTAGGTGAAAGGGTAACTTTTTCTTGTTACCATCTATATTTAAAAAAAATACCTAAAATCATGCAGTTTTCACAATTCCCATCAGGCCAATATGTTGAGATTTCCTGTTCTGTATAAGTAATTTTTCAGCAGCCATTGCATTATCTTCATAGGCAGAATTAGGCTACATGCACACAACATTTTTTGAACGGCCATCACATGTCTGTTTTAAGACTAATGGCAGTCTATGGGGTTGACAGTTTTTCTGACTGTCAGTGAAAATCCGGCGTAAAAAAAAATAGAACATGTTCTATCTTGTCCGTTTTTCACTGCCAGACTGCCCCATACAATTAAATGGGTCAATTTTTACGTCCGTTTCTTAGAAAGGCATCAGTGAAATAAACATCCATTAAAAATGTAGCTTTACAGTGACAGATATAACCTTTGTATAAGATAAATAATTACAACACAATAAACATCTCTTAAAACAGTAAAATATTAAAAACAGTCATTAGAGCCACAAGTTTGGTAATATTCCCCACTCCCACACATCAGACACCTTCCTGTATACAGTAAAAACACAACAACCTAGTATAAAAAGTACGGTAATAACCACAGGCAAAAAGGACTTCCTATAGCGATCAGTGCCGCACCTCATCTGGAGATATCTAGCACTAAAGTTACCCGATGTCTCTCCATTAACACATTTAGACAACTCAAGATCCACTATTCACAATAGGTGATATCACAGCCTATCTACCCTTTCCTTACCTCTGCATAGTTCAGAGGTCAGTGTGAAAACAATGATTTTGGGATTTAAAAAATAAAATAAAATAAAATAGATAGGGACAAAGAAAATCTAATAAAACATCGCCACAAATTTAAAAAAATCAATGTTTAGCATACAAATTTGATTTAGTAGTTCATTTTCCTATGACACATTCCCTCTAAGGATGCAGCCTAGTTTTGGCCTTCAGGACACAGCTCCATATTTCAAATCTGACACGTTACTTTATGTGCTAATAACTTTGGAATACTTTTACTTACCAGTAAAAAAAATTTTGATTTTTTTTTGTGACACACTGTAATTTATGTTAGTGGTAAATTTGGTCAATAAGTTTTGATAAACTTTCACATTTTTTTATTTCAATATCTATTATATGTCTACTATGGTTTGGCATAATTTTTCAATGTCCCTTTATTTTTTGGGATGCTAGAAACCCCAGTAAGTTTAGCAGGAATTTTTTAAATGTTCAAGAAAATTACAGATACTAAATTAGTTCTAGTGTGGCATTAAGGTACCTGTATACAGTGTCAGACTGGAATGCCTAGGGCTCACTAGTAAAATTTATTTTGGGGGCCAACCGTACAAATACATTCAAATATAATAAATAATCTAACAAGTTTTTTTATATGAACATAGGCTGGCTGAAGTGCTGTACATTAAATATATATATTTAGTGCAGTAAATCTACTATGTTATGTGCCACTTGTGCAGGGGGTGGGACACTAGGGGCCCACCTTGCTTAGGGGCCCACCAGGGGGATTCCCCTGTACCCCTGTGGGCCAGTCCGAGCCTGCCTGTATATTAGAAAACCTTAGTAAATCTTAAATAATCTTAAAAACTACACCACTCAAAGTATTCAACATTTTTTTTTTTCTGCAGAATTTCAACTGTTACGGTACAGTTTCACTGCGACACTGTCTTACCTTGTTATAATTAAGTTGCTACTGGCAGGTGTGTATGCAGATCTTATAGAGCCCCATAACAAACGTTAGTATTGGACACCCCCCGCTCAACCCATAATCCCAGGCACCTTGTCATGCGAAGTGACATTCCCCAGATTGGTGGAAGAAATAGTTTAGTAAAAAAAAAAAAAAAAAAAAAAAAAAAAGCTGAAATACAAAAGTTGCCCTCCGTCTCGCTCTATTTTTTATGTTGGAAAAAGTAGAACAGGTCCTTCATACATATGGTGTTCAAATGCATCGATAAATTGTCTGCTTCCCTTCACACAGTATATTATAAAATTGTCTGCCAGCAGCCACCACTAGGGGGAGCTCAGTGGATAGGAATTTATACAGATCCCGTTTGATTTCAATGGAAGACAAAACTCTTTGCACTGTGCTCCCCCTAGTGGCAGCTTGTAGAAAATGCAGAGAATATATGTCAGAAACAAGAGAAGCAGTTCAGCACCAGGCCCCACTCCCCCTTCGTTCCAGGCGCCATAGCAGTTCCTTTGTCTGCCTCTATGGTCGGTATGCCACTGGCTATTGGCAGTAATACATTTTCAATTCTGCTGGCCTTCCAAGTACAGTAAATACAATTCATATTTTGTTCATTTAGGAAAAGTTGACAGAGAAACAGAAAGACAAGTAGTGGTTTTCATTTTACTGTTACTCTCACATAATAATGATAATTTCTGCTGGTGAGTATACAGATGTCTTTTTATTGCCCCAATAGACATAGTCAATCCAATCTGCAATTCTCATGTACTGTATACGGGATTCAGAGATACAGATTTTTAATCAGTAACATCCGTATTTTGAAAGTACAAAAAGACTTATAACCGTATTTTCAAGTTGATCCTAAATTTCGATTTTCAAATATTTCACATTACCGTGTTAAACAGAAATGATTTTTTAGTGTCTTTTTAAAACCAGGTTAGTTTATGAGCATGTCCTTTTGAAATTTATTGTCTACCAGCTGTTGGCTGCACAAACATTTTATTACACACTTTATAATGCTCACAAAACACAAAATAAAAAAAAAAACGGAAAAAAATACTTAACAATTATTGCTGCTTAAATGTACAGTATATTTATGGGCCATTATTTGGTGGGACAGCGCCATCTGCTGTCCATTGACTAAACTTGCCAGGAATCTTGTTGCATTAAAAATGTTGCTCGTACTAAAATCCGTGGAATTTGGAGAGTTTTTCTGAGGCTTCATGCATGCTGCTGTTTAATGGGACCATTTTGCATAACTCTATATTAGGGTATGTTCATCCTATGTTTTGCTGTGGAATTTTGGTGCGGACACACAGCGGTGGCTTAAAGAAAATAAATATGGTGTGCGCCAATGCATGCAATTCTACTGAGAAATTCACAGAAACACTCTATAGAATACCTGGCATATGGAATACCTGTGCAGAGGTGGACTGGCCATAGACCCTACAGGGAAATTTCCTGGTGGGCTGATGCCCAGGGGGGCACCTGAGCCCTTCTCGCAGCCACTGGCCAGGTACATAATGATCTGATGCTCACAGCATTAATGAATCATAGGAGCATCAGATACTTATGCATCTGGCCATCAGCCAGGTGCCCTCCTGAATTCAACTGTATCACAGTATGGTGATAAGGCGGTATTTTATTCAGCACTGTGGTATTTGGTTTTGCTGGGGCGGTATTTTGTGCTTCACTACAGTATTTCTAGCGTCACCTACTTCTGTTGTGGCTTGTATTGGTCCTGCCTACTTGTTTTGCCCCGCCTTCTTTCAGTCTGGACTTGCCTACAACATGGGGCCACTTTTTTTTTTTTTTCAGGACCACCATAGGTTTTCAGTCATCCCCTGTCTGTATAACTCTGTGTACCACCGTACAAGCAGCAATGCACCTTGATACCTGGTATGATAGTGAAGCACTGCATCTTTTATCCTCATGGAGAACTGTAATTACATTTACATTCCTTCCTGACAAGCACCTGCTCGTCAGTGGAGGAGACCGCTGAATTTATATGTAGCGATCTTCTCCATAGTACGGGGAGGAACGATCACTAATGCCATCGTTCATCCCCATACAGACTCGTTGTTTGCTGGCAGCAGAGTGCTGTTCAGACACCACGATCTGCTGCAGACAAATGGTGACTTAGATGCCTACACAAACGATTACATTAAATGCCGAACAAGCGTTTTGCTTGTTCATCGGGTGGTCGGCGGCACCTTTACACTGCCAGATAATGCTAACGAGGCAGATAATCTGCTATCTGGTAGATTCTCAGCCTGTGTAAAGGGGCCATAAAAGGGTTTACTGATCAGTAAGGGTCCGACACCCAGGACCCCCCACTGATCAGCTGTTTGTGAAGGCACCAGGGCTCCTGCGAGCCTGCGGCCTTATCTCAGCTTACAGAGTACAGTGCCATACATTGTATAGCGGCTGTGCTTGGTATCGTGCTCAGCCCCATTAATTTCTATTGGCTTTAGCTGCGTCTAGGCCACGTGACCGATGAACATGTCGTCACTGCGAGCGCCGCTGACTTTTCTGAGCGCTGGTCGGTGGGGGGTCCCGGGTGTCAGACCCCCAATGATCAGGTACTGAGGACATATTCAGAGGGTAGGTTGTCAGTTATAGGGGTTGTCTCACTTCAGCAAGTGGCATCATGAAGAGAAAGGTAATACAATGCACTTACTAATGTATTGTGATTGTCCATATTGCCTCGTTTGCTGGCTTGATTAATTTTTCCATCACACTATACACTGCTTGTTTCCATGGTTATGACCACCCTGGAATTCAGCACGATGGTCGTGCTTGCACACTACAATAAATGTGCTGGACTATGGGCACTCTCTCAGTCCCGACCACCAGAGAGACCTGAGCTTTTTCCTATAGTGTGCCAGCACGGCCACCGCGGCTGGATTGCAGGGTGCTCGTAACCATGGAAACGAGCAGTGTATAATGTGATGGAAAAATTAGTCTAGCCAGCAAAGTACCTTAGTAAGTGCCTAGTATGAACGTTCTCTACATTATAATTGTGGTAGGGGCTGAGGTGTATATTGGCGTGGAGTCAGGAGGGATGCCTATCACCCTCCAAGAACTATCTGGCTGAACTGTGCCTGGAGCCAGTGCGGGGTAGGCCTGGATAAGTGGGCCACCCAAGAGAGTGGAATGAAAGAAAGAAGGGTCGGGAGGGTGGGGCATGAAGCAGACGTCCTCCAGGTGAGGACGCGTGGGGAACATATAGTCAGCAGCCCCTCCCACAAATGCAGGCTGTAACCAGCCTTAATACTTGTGGTAGGGGCTGAGGTGTATATTGGCGTGGAGTCAGGAGGGATGCCTATCACCCTCCAAGAACTATCTGGCTGAACTGTGCCTGGAGCCAGTGCGGGGTAGGCCTGGATAAGTGGGCAAGAAGACTACCCCCGCTGTAGGAGGGAAATAGTTAATTGAACCGACCGCCACGGGAGGTAACAAGGGCACGAGTGATTCAGGCCGGAGCTGGGTTGTTAAATGACCTGAGTGAACCGGGAAGGCAGTGGGTAGTTAGTGACGTGACGGTCCAGGTGACGGCAGAAGAGTAAGCTGGGCGATCCAGGATGTGAGAGGCAACATGGGCCTGGGCGACCCAGGATGAGAGAGGCAACGTGGGCCTGGGCGACCCAGGAAGACCGAGGTAGAGCGGGCCTGGGTGATCCAGAATGACAGAGACAGAGCGAGCCTGGGCGATCCAGCATGACCGAGGTAGGGCGAGCCTGGGGGAGCAGAGCGAGCCTGGGCGATCCAGGGAGACCGGAGCAGAGCGAACCTGGGCGGCCCAGGACGACAGGAGCAGAGCGCGCCTGGGCGATCCAGGACGACAGGAGCAGAGCGAGCCTGGGCGATCCAGGACGACAGGAGCAGAGCGAGCCTGGGCGATCCAGGATGACAGGAGCGGAGCGAGCCTGGGCGATCCAGGATGACAGGAGCGGAGCGAGCCTGGGCGATCCAGGATGACAGGAGCGGAGCGAGCCTGGGCGATCCAGGACGACAGGAGCAGAGCGAGCCTGGGCGATCCAGGACGACAGGAGCAGAGCGAGCCTGGGCGATCCAGGACGACAGGAGCAGAGCGAGCCTGGGCGACCCAGGACGACAGGAGCAGAGCGAGCCTGGGCGATCCAGGACGACAGGAGCAGAGCGAGCCTGGGCGATCCAGGACGACAGGAGCAGAGCGAGCCTGGGCGATCCAGAACGACCGGAGCAGAGCGAGCCTGGGCGATCCAGGACGACAGGAGCAGAGCGAGCCTGGGCGATCCAGGACGACAGGAGCAGAGCGAGCCTGGGCGATCCAGGACGACAGGAGCAGAGCGAGCCTGGGCGATCCAGGACGACAGGAGCAAAGAGGGCCTGGGCGACCCAGGACGACAGGAGCAGAGCGAGCCTGGGCGATCCAGGACGACCGGAGCAGAGCGAGCCTGGGCGATCCAGGACGACAGGAGCAGAGCGAGCCTGGGCGATCCGGGACAACAGGAGCAGAGCGAGCCTGGGCGATCCGGGACAACAGGAGCAGAGCGAGCCTGGGCGATCCGGGACAACAGGAGCAGAGCGAGCCTGGGCGATCCGGGACAACAGGAGCAGAGCGAGCCTGGGCGATCCAGGACGACAGGAGCAGAGCGAGCCTGGGCGATCCAGGACGATAGGAGCAGAGCGAGCCTGGGCGATCCAGGACGACAGGAGCAGAGCGAGCCTGGGCGATCCAGGACGACAGGAGCAGAGAGAGCCTGGGTGATCCAGGACGACAGGGAAGACAGACAAAAGGCGTATACCTGATACCTGAAGAATTCGGGAAGCTGATGAGCCGCTACTTCAGATCGGGAGGGCTGAATAAACGACAGCACCGCAGCCCTGTTTGTTATAGAAAAGATTGCCCAAAAATGGTACATTAGGAAACCGGAAAAATGGCACAGTAACAGAAACCCCACGACTAAAATGACGTCCATGGAGTTAGCTACCCCGGAGGGGATAACCTGTGTTACATCTGGTAGCAGCGGTGGAAGGTGCAGTTTCTGGTTCCAGTCGAGGAGGCAGAGAGCGATTGTGCCGCGACTAAGGGGCAGTTGTGGGAATGGGGGTCCACTGGAGGTTCGAACTTACTTAACCTGGGCCAGCGGTAGCCTGGACGATGGGAACCAGAATCGCAGTTCCAGAGCCCTGCAGCAGCGTCCGCAAGGCAGCACCTTAATGATCACACCGGCGTCTGGTCTCTCCGCTGTGTTCCTGAAGCTTCTTTTCTCTTTTTTTTTTTTTTTTTTTATCGAAATGGAGAAACAGGCCGGCCAGCCCCGTGCCTGCTAACCACGGCTTCTCGGCTAGGATGTACTGCAAAATAAATGAAAAAATAGAAACAATACATGCAATTGTACCTGATCACATTTGTAGATACCCCCAAGTCCGTTGTACTAAAGAAGAACTTGTACCAGTTGGCTTTGATATTATCATTATTCTTAGACATCGCTTTGGAGAGCAGGGAAGAGAAAGAGGATGCGGGACCGGAGAACCGGATGGGGAGCAAAGGAGGATGGCAGAGGCAGTGTGGGCCTGGGTGATCCAGGATGACCGAGACAGGAACGAGCCTGGATGATCCAGGATGACAGAGACAGGAACGAGCCCGGGCGAACCAGGATGACAGGGGCGAAACGAGCCAGGGCGAACCAGGAAGACTACGGATGATGTGTGCGAGCGAGATAAGAAGCAAGGAAAACAGAGCCCAGGGATAGACAACAAGCAATAATCAGCACCTAGGTGTAACACGGCGGTGCCACACGCAAGCGCCCAGGAGGGCCGCACGGGACAGCCGTGCCAAACCTGAGCATGCAAGGACGGCACTACAATGGTGCCCGATGCATGCGCCCAGGAGGGCGGCAGACACGGCACTAGATACGCACAGGACTCGCACGCTGCCCTAGCTGTGATCACAGGAGAGGATACGTGGCATTGCAGGCTCCGCCAGCATTGTCTGTAAAGGACCGGCAATCGGCTGCTAGAAGTAACATCACATGTGATCGAACAGTGTTTCCAAATTACTATTTAAGTGAAAAATACTAAACACCCCTAAGAGTATGATCACACGCACGGTCACCCGGCGCCCGCGACTCCGCCACGCCGTGGCCGAGCAAACTGCCACACGGGCCGCAGCAGGCCCCAATAAAACCAATGAGACCACACTGTTCCGCACTATCAACAAGCCGCGCAGTATTGACGGTGCCACGCGGCCACTAACAATACGGATCCGCTGGACAGTGAGGCCTCATTAGCCCGAGAACCCGCTATGTCCCGCACGACTGCATGATGCCCAAACACAGCGCAGCCGCATCGAAAGCACCACACGACCCCACCGTGCAGTCATACCCATGTGGCTATACAAGTAGAACAGCATAAAACACATGGGCTAAGTTGTCAAGGCAGAAAGATCCAAATCCACTATGAAGAGAATGCACACACCAAACAGAGGATATCCCCCAAAAAAATAAGTCAATAGGAATATCTTGCATGTTTTTTTTTTTTTTTAAAAATGCATACCAGGCAAATCAAGCATTTTCTATTAATAAGGCAAATAATGTCTCCCTGTACCAGCAACAATATGTAAGAAAGATGAAAACAGAGGACGGAGGTGAGGAAAGAGGGTAGGTTAGGCCCAGTTCACGCCGCGGGCCCGGGCCCGGCCGGATTCCGGCGTGCGCTCCAAGCTGGAACGCACGCTGATCACGTGACCGGAAGCCCAGGCCCGGCCGAGAAGCTCCGGCGCGCGCCCCCCGCCGGAGCGCACGCCGGCCTGGGACGGCGCCCAAGCCAGAGGATGGGAGAGACCCCGAGGAGGGGGTAGCCCGCAGGCCGGACCCTACCCATCCCGCCGACGCGTGGGGGAGACGAAGCGCTTGGGTCCAGAGCGCAAGGAGGACGTGACCGCCGCTCGGAGGAGCCCCGGAAGAGACGCGCTGCGACCGGAAGTGACGGGACGGATCGAGGAAGCTGCATGAAGCAGACGTCCTCCAGGTGAGGACGCGTGGGGAACATATAGTCAGCAGCCCCTCCCACAAATGCAGGCTGTAACCAGCCTTAATACATGCCATTTGCTGAAGTGAGACAACCCCGCTAAGAAGACTTGATAAGTGCCTGTTCTTTTATGCTACATTTGCTGGTGCCAGATCAGACTCAATGAACAGATGAACAACGCAAAAATGGAGACATAGCTTTGCTTGACACCAAGGCATAATCAGTTTGTGATGAAATAGAACTGATTCACAAGATGTGAGATTCTTTTTATTTGTAGGAACAGTTTAAAGATTTTCCTAACTATACACACCTATTACCCAGCTTGAGATTTTCTGTGAATCACAGGGATTTACAGCTTAGAGAATTATTCACCTCTAATGTAGAAAGCAGCAATAGTGGCCTGGGGGATAAGTCAATGTGTAGTCCTAATAACGGATGGTATAGACAGCCTCCATGTCTCATAATCAGAGGTACAGGTACTGTGTGGCTCAGGTTACATTGGCTAACAATTCCTGGTGGTCCAGTGACCTTTTATCCCTGGTGATCTGGGGCCCGCTGTGACCTTTCACCTGGTAAGCTGTTTCCAAAATACGTAAATCATTATAAATCATGAAATTAACTGTAAAACCTTCTTTGAAAAAGGGTGGAATGTTTTTTTTTTTTTTTTTTTTAAAAAGCATTACTCACTGTCCCCGTACCATTGCTTTTCCAGCGCCTCACAGGGCCCCCACTGGTCTTTGCTTTTTGGTCCAGTCCTGACACACGAAAAATAGCGAAAAGATAGTGTTCAGCCAATCACTGGCTGAGGCGGGTCACGGTCGTAGGCATTTCCTACCATTTTCTGTGATGGAAGTTGAGACCAGTGGAGACCCGGTAAGTGTTGGAATGACTTATGAGGTGAGTAAAGCCTTTTTTTAAACTTATTCTGCCCTTTTTCTACTAATTTTATCCCACCAGAAAACCCATTTGATTACAGAGAGAGAGGGAGCGGGAGAGAGACAAAGATAGACAGTCAGGGCTTTGGGTTACCCCAAGGGTGTTATTCCAGTGCTCCCCTGTTAGTCACCCTTTGACCCCTATGCAGGGATCGGGGCATTTCTGCAAGGAAACAACTGGACAGCTACCTCATGGGATAGTCCCAGTGTAATTTGCAACTGACCCATTGAGGTCAGAGATTCTGCTGCAAGCACCAGAAGCTCAAGGTACAGGGAACACATCAAAAATGCAAGAAAACTGCAGGTATAGTCTGAACAGTCAACAAGACTAGAACGCTAGAGATCCACGCGGCCTCCACTGACATTGTGATGCAGCCCTCTCCGCCTGGGGCCAATGAAAGAACACATCAGAGCATTAGGGCGTCAGCTCATTCACTCACAGCCCCGTCCAACATGTAGGGAAACCAGCTGGAGATCATTCCCTGCTGTCCCTATAAGTCTGGCTCATGTGGATGCAGGTGCCAGTGAATTTCTGTTCCTCTGGCTCCCCCTGCTGTTCCTTGGAGGTGTTGTGTTTACTTTGGCTGTGACTTCTGGATCTGGTTTTGTGACTACGTTTCTGGCTTCTGGGGATTTGGTCTTGTATTGCTCTCCTGGTTTCTGGTGTGTCTTGCTCTCTCGTTTGCTTCTCGCGTTCTTGGCACTCTTATTGTGTCTGTTTTTTCCCTATTTGTTTGTCACTCCCTCACATACTTAGTATAGGGACGGTTGACCAGTTGAGGGGTCACCATATAGGGGGACCGTGCAAGTCGGCAGGGATAGTGGGTCTGGGGAGTTTTAGTGCTACACTATCACTGTGTGTGCAGGCTACATTGCCGTCATATCTTGACATCCAGGCAACGAACAGTTATTGAAGACAAGGGAAAGACTAGTGGGTGCAGTAGTGATGAGGCAAACACAAGGCAGGCAGGCTTGAGCACAGACAGGGTAGACAAAATGAGTTAACTTAAACTCAAACAGAACTGAACTTGGACTTGACAGTGCAGGGGCACACAGGCAAGAAGGAGCACACTTGAAAATGGCAGGAATACAGACAGGAGATAATGCAGGATAAACTCAATAGCACTAGACTATCAAACATCTTTGCTGGTCTTCAGGGAACCTAAAGCTGAGAGACACTCCTGATGGAGAGGGTGCCTTAAATACCCAAGGACAATCTGGATAAGAATTTAGGAACATGCAAACTGGCCCTTTAAGAGGCTAAAGATGACTGCGCAAGTGCCCTAAGGGACTATTGGGCAGCAGAATAGTGAGGACATTAGCGACCAGGACGCTGAATGGCATGGTAAGTGGTGCTGCATCCACGCCCACAGTGGACAGCAGGAGGTCAGTGGGCTTAGACCGCAGACCTAACTATAGATAGATATAAATGCCACAGGAAACTAGATAGATAGATATAGATGCCTCAGGGGAGATTTTTAATAAGTAGTCTGAAGTTCCACTATTCTACAATAAGAATTACAAAGCTCAGTCTGTGCTCTGCTCTTCAAAATAAAGGTGAGATGGAAATTCAGTCTTCTAGTTTATTTCTCCCCGGTCAAGTCACAAAACAAATAAAGGCAGGGTCTTCACAATCAAGCTGACAGCCAACTATCGATTTTCACAGCAGGGTGAAGTGGGGCTGAGGCAGGAGTAGAGATCAAGAGAAGAAGAGAGATCCTCAAGAAACTAATTACCACTAGATAATACTGTGGCAACATCTAAAACCTAACTAGGGCACAAATAAACCACAAGCATTACATTCTAAAAAAAGACATAGAACATGAAGGTAAAACTGATAAAGAGAATTAGGATTTTCTTAAAAACAAAGCAAAAAAAACACACACCTAAAATACATATCTATAATGAATGAAGTAACTGTTTACTGTCATTTTTTGCTATGCACGTATTATGTCATGTCCACAATAATTCCAGTTTTAACATTTCATTTTAAATCTACTTAAAGGGGTTCTCTGGGCTTTTAATATTGATGACCTATCCTCAGGATAGGTCATCAACATCAGATCGGCGGGGGTCTGACACCCAGAAACCCCACTGATAATCTGTATGAAGGGAAGGCGCATGCAGTGTGCATATGCCGTCTCCCTTCTCTCTTTCTGCCCTCTTCTGCTTTGCCATAGACATAGCAGCAGGAAGAGAGACGGGAAACGGAGTCCAGATCCGACACCTGGCAACCCCGCTGATCTGATATTGATGACCTATCCTGAGCATTTGTACCTATGAAACTGTCTGACTTGTTGTATGTGCACTTGGCAGCTGAAGGCATCTGTGTTGGTCGCATGTTCATATGTGCCTCATTGCTGAGAAAAATTAAGTTTTAATATATGCAAATGAACCTCTACTAGCAATGGGGGGGGGGGGGGGGGGCTTACCATTGCACCTAGAGGCTCAGCTCTCTCCGCAGCTGCTGTGCCCTCTGCACTTTGAGTGACAGGGCCAGGTGTGATGATGTTTTCACTGCCTGGTCCTGTTAATCAAAGTGCAGAGAGTGCAGCAGTTACAGAGAGAACAGAGCCTCTAGGTGTAATGGCAAAGCCCCCGTTGCTCCTAGAGGCTCATTTTGCATGTATTAAAACATAATTTTTCTTAGCAATGGGACCAACACAGGTGCCTTCAGCTGCCAAGTGCACATGTAACAGGTCTGCCAGTTTCAAAGGGACAAATCTGACAGAGGGCATTTCAAAATTTGATTTAAAAGGGGTTTTCCAAGGTTCCCTGACACCTGTTGATCAGCTGCTTTAAGAAGGCTCCGGCTCTCGCAGTAGTGCTGCAGCGTTCTCTCAGTTCACCAAGCACAGCGCTGTACATTGTATAGTGGCTGTAATTGGTGTCAATCGGGTCCCCGCACTGCTGTGACGGGGACCCGATGGCAGGGAAGGCAGCCTGATGCCTTCCTTAGGCATCGTGGCTGCCATCCCTGTGAGCCTGTGAGATTCAGCCCCCTGGATCTCACAGGTAGGAAGCTGTAAATGTATCACACACAAACAGATGTATTGTAATGCACTGTACAGGGGATCAGAACCCCAAAAGTTGAAGTCTGAGAATGGGACAAAAAATTAAAGTAAAAAAAAGCAAAAAAAAAAGGCTTTACAAAATAAAACAAAATTGTTTCCACAAAAAAGCGTCCTTTTCCCCCAAAAAAGTAAAAAAAATTAAAAAAATAGGGAGAAAGAGAAAAGTTGACATATTAGGTATATCTGTGTCCGTATCTATCGGCTCTATAACAATATTACATGATCCACCCCCAAAAAAGTAAAAAAAATTAAAAAAATAGGGAGAAAGAGAAAAGTTGACATATTAGGTATATCTGTGTCCGTATCTATCGGCTCTATAACAATATTACATGATCCACCCCATCAGGTGAACGCCGTAAAAAAAAAAGAAATAAAAAAGGCGTATTTAGCCCAAAATGGTACCAATCAAACCGTCATCTCATCCCGCAAAAAATGAGACCCTACCTAAGACAATTGAACAATAATTAAAAAAAACTATGGCTCTCAGAAAATGGCAGCACAAAAACAAGATTTTATTCTGTTCAAAAAGGCTTTCACTGCTTAAAAAACAAAAATAAAAATGATAGATATATTATGTATTGCCACGTCTGTAACAACCTGCTCTATAAAAATATCACAATATATGCCCCGTCAGGTGAATGCTGTAAAAAAAAATGAAAAAGAAAAACTATGCGAAAACAGCTATTTTTTTACCTTGCCTCACAAAAAGTGTAATACCAAGTGATCAAAAAGCCTTATGTACCCCAAAATAGTACCAATGAAAACTTCACCTCATCCTACAAAAAGCCCCCATATAAAACAATCACTTATAAAAATAAAAACCAATGGCACCCGTAAGCCAATCCATCTAAATCTGCGCTGCAAATGCCATAATGCGCTCCTTCCGTTCTGAATCGTGCCATGTGCCCCCACAGCAGTTTACCATCACATATGGGGTGTTGCCGTATTCAGGAGAAAGTGGGTAACAAATTATGGGGTGCTTTTTCTCCTGTTACCCCTTGTGAAAATGAAAACATTGGTGCTAAAGTAACATTTTATTGGAAGAAATGAAACTTTTCATTTTCACAGCCAAGTGTTTCCAAATTCCGTAAAATGCTTAGGTGGTCAAAGTGCTCAGTACCCCCCTTAATATATTCTTTAAGGGGTGTAGTTTCCAAAATGGGGTACATTTTTGAGGGTTTCCACTGTAGGGGTACATTTCTTTAAATACAAAATTGTGCCTAAAAACCATTCTAGCAAAATCTGCCTCCAAAATCCATATGGTGCTCTGTTCCTTCTGACCACTGCCACATGCCCATAGAGCAGTTTAATGCCATAAATGGGGTATTTCTGTAAACTGCAGAATCAGAGTAATACATATTGAGGTTTATTTTAACCCTTGCTGTGTTGCAAGAAAAAATTAGTTAACATAAAAAAGCTACCAAAAAAGTAACATTTTGAAATTTCATCTCCATTTTCCTTTAATTCTTGTGGATCACCTCAAGGGTTAACCAAGTTTGTAACATCAGTTTTAAATAATTTGATGGGTGTCGTTTCTAAAATGTGGTCATTTATGGGTGGTTTGCATTACGTAAGCCCAGCAAAATCACCCTATAACTGAATTGGTGCTTAACCACTTCATCCCCGCTAGCTGAAACCCCCTTAATGACCAGGCCACTTTTTACACTTCTGCACTACACTACTTTCACCGTTTATCGCTCGGTCATGCAACTTACCACCCAAAGGAATTTTACCTCCTTTTCTTCTCACTAATAGAGCTTTCATTTGGTGGTATTTCATTGCTGCTGACATTTTTATTTTTTTAGTTATTAATCGAAATGTAACGATTTTTTTGCAAAAAAATGCCATTTTTCACTTTCAGCTGTAAAATTTTGCAAAAAAAACGACATCCATATATACATTTTTCACTAAATTTATTGTTCTACATGTCTTTGATAAAAAAAAAATGTTTGGGCAAAAAAAAAAATGGTTTGGGTAAAAGTTATAGCGTTTACAAACTATGGTACAAAAATGTGAATTTCCGCTTTTTGAAGCAGCTCTGACTTTCTGAGCACCTGCCATGTTTCCTGAGGTTCTACAATGCCCAAACAGTAGAAAACCCCCACAAATGACCCCATTTCGGAAAGTAGACACCCTAAGGTATTCGCTGATGGGCATAGTGAGTTCATCGAACTTTTTATTTTTTGTCACAAGTTAGCGGAAAATGATGATTTTTTTTTTTTTCTTACAAAGTCTCATATTCCACTAACTTGCGACAAAAAATAAAAAATTCTAGTAACTCGCCATGCCCCTCACGGAATACCTTGGGGTGTCTTCTTTCCAAAATGGGGTCACTTGTGGCGTAGTTATACTGCCCTGGCAATTTAGGGGCCCAAATGTGTGAGAAGTACTTTGCAATCAAAATGTGTAAAAAATGGCCTGCGAAATCCGAAAGGTGCACTTTGGAATATGTGCCCCTTTGCCCACCTTGGCTGCAAAAAAGTGTCACACATCTGGTATCGCCGTACTCAGGAGAAGTTGGGGAATGTGTTTTGGGGTGTCATTTTACATATACCCATGCTGGGTGAGAGAAATATCTTGGCAACTTTTCCAATTTTTTTATACAAAGTTGGCATTTGACCAAGATATTTATCTCACCCAGCATGGGTATATGTAAAATGACACCCCAAAACACATTCCCCAGCTTCTCCTGAGTACGGCAATACCACATGTGTGACACTTTTTTGCAGCCAAGGTGGGCAAAGGGGCACATATTCCAAAGTGCACCTTTCGGATTTCGCAGCCCATTTTTTACACATTTTGATTGCAAAGTACTTTTCACACATTTGGGCCCCTAAATTGCCAGGGCAGTATAACTACGCCACAAGTGACCCCATTTTGGAAAGAAGACACCCCAAGTTATTCCGTGAGGGGCATGGGGAGTTCCTAGAATTTTTTTATTTTTTGTCACAAGTTAGTGGAATATGAGACTTTGTAAGAAAAAAAAAATAAAGAAAAAAATCATCATTTTCCGCTAACTTGTGACAGAAAATAAAAAATTCTAGGAACTCGCCATGCCCCTCACGGAATACCTTGGAGTGTCTTCTTTCCAAAATGGGGTCACTTGTGGGGTAGTTATACTGCCCTGGCATTCTAGGGGCCCTAATGTGTGGTAAGTAGTTTGAAATCAAAATGTGTAAAAAATGACCTGTGAAATCCTAAAGGTGCTCTTTGGAATGTGTGCCCCTTTGCCCACCTAGGCGGCAAAAAAGTGTCACACATCTGGTATCGCCGCACTCAGGAGAAGTTGGGCAATGTGTTTTGGGGTGTCATTTTACATATACCCATGCTGTGTGAGATAAATATCTTGGTCAAATGCCAACTTTGTATAAAAAAATGGGAAAAGTTGTCTTTTGCCAAGATATTTCTCTCACCCAGCATGGGTATATGTAAAATGACACCCCAAAACACATTCCCCAACTTCTCCTGAGTACGGCGATACCAGATGTGTGACACTTTTTTGTCGCCTAGGTGGGCAAAGGGGCACACATTCCAAAGAGCACCTTTAGGATTTCACAGGTCATTTTTTACACATTTTGATTTCAAACTACTTACCACACATTAGGGCCCCTAGAATGCCAGGGCAGTATAACTACCCCACAAGTGACCCCATTTTGGAAAGAAGACACCCCAAGGTATTCCGTGAGGGGCATGGCGAGTTCCTAGAATTTTTTATTTTCTGTCACAAGTTAGCGGAAAATGATGATTTTTTTAAAATATTTTTTTCCTTACAAAGTCTCATATTCCACTAACTTGTGACAAAAAATAAAAAATTCTAGGAACTCGCCGTGCCCCTCACGGAATACCTTGGGGTATCTTCTTTCCAAAATGGGGTCACTTGTGGGGTAGTTATACTGCCCTGGCAATTTAGGGGCCCAAATGTGTGAGAAGTACTTTGCAATCAAAATGTGTAAAAAATGGCCTGCAAAATCCGAAAGGTGCACTTTGGAATATGTGCCCCTTTGCCCACCTTGGCAGCAAAAAAGTGTCACACATCTGGTATCGCCGTACTCAGGAGAAGTTGGGGAATGTGTTTTGGGGTGTCATTTTACATATACCCATGCTGGGTGAGAGAAATATCTTGGCAAAAGACAACTTTTCCCATTTTTTTATACAAAGTTGGCATTTGACCAAGATATTTATCTCACCCAGCATGGGTATATGTAAAATGACACCCCAAAACACATTGCCCAACTTCTCCTGAGTACGGCGATACCAGATGTGTGACACTTTTTTGCAGCCTAGATGTGCAAAGCGGCCCAAATTCCTTTTAAGAGGTCATTTTTAGACATTTGGATCCCAGACTTCTTCTCACGCTTTTGGGCCCCTAAAAAGCCAGGGCAGTATAAATACCCCACATGTGACCCCATTTTGGAAAGAAGACACCCCAAGGTATTCAATGAGGGGCATGGCGAGTTCATAGAATTTTTTTTTTTTGGCACAAGTTAGTGGAAATTGATTTATTTATTTTTCTCACAAAGTCTCCCTTTCCGCTAACTTGGGACAAAAATTTAAATCTTTCATGGACTCAATATGCCCCTCACGGAATACCTTGGGGTTTCTTCTTTCCGAAATGGGGTCACATGTGGGGTATTTATACTGCCCTGGCATTTTAGGGGCCCTAAAGCGTGATAAGAAGTCTGGAATATAAATGTCTAAAAAATTTTACGCATTTGGATTCTGTGAGGGGTATGGTGAGTTCATGTGAGATTTCATTTTTTGACACAAGTTAGTGGAATATGAGACTTAGTAAGAAAAAAAAAAAAATGTCTGAATGGAGCCTTACAGGGGGGTGATCAATGACAGGGGGGTGATCAGTGAGTCTATATGGGGTGATCACCACCCTGTCATTGATCACCCCCCTGTAAGGCTCCATTCAGACGTCTGTATGATTTTTACGGATCCACGGATACATGGATCGGATCCGCAAAACGCATACGGACGTCTGAATGGAGCCTTACAGGGGGTGATCAATGACAGGGGGGGTGATCAATGACAGGGGGGTGATCAGGAAGTCTATATGCGTGATCACCTCCTTGTCATTGATCACCCCCCTGTAAGGCTCCATTCAGACGTCCGTATGTGTTTTGCGGATCCGATCCATGTATCCGTGGATCTGTAAAAATCATACGGACATCTGAATGGAGCCTTACAGGGGGGTGATCAATGACAGGGGGGTGATCAATGACAGGGGGTGATCAGGGAATCTATATGGGTGATCACCCGCCTGTCATTGATCACCCCCCTGTAAGGCTCCATTCATACGTCCGTATGTGTTTTGTGGATCCGATCCATGTATCCGTGGATCCGTAAAAATCATACGGACACCTGAATGGAGCCTTACAGGGGGGTGATCAATGACAGGGGGGTGATCAATGACAGGGGGTGATCAGGGAATCTATATGGGTGATCACCCGCCTGTCATTGATCACCCCCCTGTAAGGCTCCATTCAGACGTCCGTATGCGTTTTGCGGATCCGATCCATGTATCCGTAGATCCGTAAAAATCATACGGACGTCTGAACGGAGCCTGACAGGGGGGTGATCAATGACAGGGGGGTGATCAGGGAGTCTATATGGGGTGATCATGGGTAATCAGGGGTTCATAAGGGGTTAATAAGTGACAGGGGGGGGTGTAGTGTAGTGTTTTGTGGTACTTTACACAGCTACCTGTGTCCTCTGGTGGTCGATCCAAACAAAAGGGACTACCAGAGGACCAGGTAGCAGGTATATTATACGCTGTTATCAAAACAGCGTCTAATATACCTGTTAGGGGTTAAAAAAAATCACATCTCCAGCCTGCCAGCGAGCGATCGCCGCTGGCAGGCTGGAGATCCACTCGCTTACCTTCCGTTCCTGTGAGCGCGCGCGCCTGTGTCCCTGCGCTTGGCAGACGCTCCCTCACTCAGCAGACTGGGACAATGCAGAGTTGAAGCAGCGCAGAGCAGGGAAGGGAGATCTGCCGTCTGCTCAGTGTATAAATGAAAGCAACATGTGGTAAGAGGACCCCTTTGTGCTGCAGGAGATTAACCCTTTAGGGGGAGGGCTGTGGTTACTGACACTTTTGGGGGGCTATTGTTACTGGCTAGTGAGGGCAGGCGGGTTTAGCCTCAGGGTGAGGGCAGTGGCGGCCATCTTAACTGAATAGTGAAATTGCTGTTTTATGCAGACTGGTTGCTAAGGGCTGAATATTATTAAATATGGGGTAAGTCAGTCTAATAGTAACTGATTCTAGAATATCATGTTATTAGTAACTACATATATGAAAATTAAAATTAGGGTCGAAGTGTGACAGTTATCCTTTAAGTAATAAATATTTTATGAGGTATCACTTTCTGTTTTAAAAGCAGAGAAATTACGAATTTTTCAAAATGCTTGGTAAATTTAGGATTTTTTCATAAATAAAGGCAAACTATATTGACTAAAATTTATGACTGTCATGAAGTACATTGTGTCATGAGAAAACAGTCTCAGAATGGCTTGGATAAGTAAAAGCGTTTCCAAAGTTATTACCACATAAAGTGACACATGTCAGATTTGCAAAAATCGGCCTGGGAGTTAAGGTGAAAAGTGGCTCGGTACTGAAGGGGTTAATGACAGTGTCCCTACTCATCTGACAATGGGGAAGGTAACACTCAGTCTCCAATTCATTCATGCATTTATTCATTACCAGAAGGAATAACTGAGGGATGGCACAATGCAAACTTCTAAGAAAAGATGATGTAGAATTGCAATTTCATGTGGAGTTCCCATATTTATTACGACAGACGTGTCAGGAGAGCTTTTGTGTCTAAAAGTAGATATAGTATATATATCACTATGATAGAACTCTTTTAATTAGTGCATCATGGTGACAGTGGTGTAACTCCTCATGCACATAAACGTATTTTCTTTCCTTGTCCGTTCCGTTTTTTTTTTGCAGACCGTATGCGTAACCATTCACTTTAATGGGTCTGCAAAAAACGGAAGCTACTGCGTGTGCATTCCGTTTCTGTATGTCCGTATTTCCGTTCCGCAAAAAAATAGAACATGTCCTATTATTGTCTGCATTACGGACAAAGATAGTACAGTTCTATAAAGGGCCAGCTCTTCTGTTCCGCAAAATACGGAATGCACACGGATGTCATCCGTATTTTTTGCGGATATGTTTTTTTCAGACCGCAAAATACATACGGTCGTGTGCATGAGCCCTAATACTGAGTGTTAGGACAAAATGCCCAAGGGGCAGACTTTACCACCATTCCAACCAGGCAAATGCTTGAGTCCCCAGAGATCAGAGGGCTCCCTGCTGGACACAACTAAACACTGACAAACCAGTGGTGGACATGCCACCCGCCCGCCAGTTCAGCTGCACATGGACCCAGTAGGGTAGGCCTTCCCAGCTGTAGAGCAGTAGCAGAAGTGACCAGGCGGCACTGCTAACATGAAAGAGGGGCTTAGCAGAGGGGTAGAGTTTTTGGGGCGACAGGGTGGAGCTTAGCACGTGACAGCAGACCTCAGATATATTGCTTGGGGACCCAGAAAGGCCATATTTTCCCCTGACAACCTGGCTGATTTCTTCTAAAATCGATGCCACACCTGTCCACAGGTTGTGTGTGGTATTATGGCTCAGCCCCATTCACTATAATGACCAAGATGTGGTGATGTTTCTAGAAGACTGCAGCCATGTTTTTCTAATTCTGTACAACTCTGTTAAAAGAAGCAGCCCTCAAAGTGCCAAATACAAGAGGTTAAAAGGAATCCCAAAAGAATGTCCTGGTTCTGTGGAGTCACATGGTGTGTCACATGATCCCTCTCACCCAGTTATCAGAAAAGGGTCATGTGACACTTTACAGCTCCACAGAAACAGGATTCCACCTCACGCTGCCAGAACCAGGCCTAGCTTTCCCTTCAGTCCACGGTTTGGCACTCTGAGGTCTGTTTGGTGGGTGTCATTGTGTCCACAAGTATAACTATTAGGGTACAATGCCATCATGTTCTTATAGTAACACATCTGTCACTGTGAGCGGGTCTCTCATTAAAGGCATTGTCTGAGACCTAGAAAACAACAGGGGGCATAAAGGATGAAAAAGACCCACCTGTCAGAACATCCCACTTTCAAAGTTAAAGGGGTTGGCCACTTTATTTTTACTGTTGACCAATGTGTTTGTAAGATGATTATATGGTACTTAATATAGCCTTTGTTAAAATTCTGCGCCATTTTCTATATTTTATAAGATATGTCCCCTTGTTTGCCAAGTCATTTGTGCTGTCCACACATATGTCTTACCCATAAAATGGCTGCGGATCGGGGTGGTGGTGGGGGACGGGGACGTGAGGGGTGTCATGTGGCCAGGCAAATTGTCTTCATGTGATGTCTCCTCGGTTGAAATACACTGCACCTGCCCTCTGTTCTTAAAATGGTGGGAGTTTAGTGCAGGTGCAGTGTGCTTACATAGAGAAAACATCACATGGAGGTGATTTCCCTGGTCACATGACTCTTCATCAGCAGCCATCTTAAGGACAGGACCTCTATGTGGACAGCACATAGCAAATGGCACTGAATATAAGCAATGGCTATATTAGCAATTGCACTATAGGAAAAAAATAACACATATATTATTTGTCTTCTTCAGGCGTTACAGCACGAATTATTAGTTATAAGTACCCAAAAACTGGCCAACACCTTTAAATTCTGTCTGATGGATCCCATTATAAGGGCTCATGAACTCGACCATATGTATTTTGCGGTCTGCAAAACATGGATCCACAAAAAATACGGAGCTGCAAAAAATATGGAGCAGGGATACTGAGAAGTCTGGACATTTGCCTGTTTCCTGTATGCAAATTTATAAACGTCCTACTTTATTTCACTTTAAAGGGTTAACTTGCAATGACTTATACAGTTTTAGGGCTCGTTCACACAAACGTTTTTTGCATTCCGTATAAAAAAAACGGAATGTACTCCGGATGCATTTCCGTTTTTCCGTTCGATTCAAAGATAGAACATGTCCTATTATTAGCCGCAAATCACGTTCTGTGGCTCCATTCAAGCCAATGGGTCCGCAAAAAAAAAAGGAACACATACGGAATGTACTCCGTATGTCTTCCGTATCCGTTCCGTTTTTGCGCAACCATCTATTGAAAATGTTATGCCCAGACCAATTTTTTCTATGTAATTACTGTATACTATATATGCCATATGGAAAAACAGAACGGAACTGGAAACATTACTGAAACAAAAAACAGAAAAACGGATCCATTAAAAACGGCCCACAAAACACTGAAAAAGTCATACGGTCGCGTGAACGAGCCCTAATACTGCGTAACTGCATTTGATATGTTTGTTGGGATATACAGTATGCCCTGTTCATTTGCACAGCACTGTGGAAAGGGTTACTGGACATTGAGAGACTTTTGGGGCTGGTCATTTTCCACAGCTGCCATAAGTTTTCTCTTTTGGAGAGAAAAAGCCATACTTTGATAACCACCAAAACCAGTCAGCCTGACCTTTTGAATGCCAGATGCTGCCATGTCTGAAAACCTGTTTTTGTCTGAAAAATCTGCTGTGTTATTGCCATTGGGTATAATTGAAACTCTAATGTAAGTCTATGACAGACGGGAGTTGCAAGATTGTATTTGTTGTGCTGAGCTTCTCCACTCCACTCCTCCCACTAGAAGGGTCTAGTTCAGCTAGAAATTGTATATAAGGAGAGGAGTAAGAGCCTCTAGTGTTCTGCAATAGGGAACAGTGCTTGGAGGGGGATACTCTGTCAGTCTACCTGAGTGTCACGATAGGTAAGATAAGGGAAGAAAACATGGCAAAGCAAACAAAACAACTGACTAGGCCCCAAATGCAAGGGAACAAAGGGGCCACCTCCTAGCAATCCCTAAAACACTTTCCCTAAGCTGCTATGCCCATGTGCATATCTCAATGGTAGATATGCACATGCCCACGTACCTAAGACTAAAACACACTGAACCGAACCCTCAGCTGTAGGGAAGAGGGAAAGAAACACCCAGCTCTTTCCACCATCGAAGGAGCTAGCGTCTCCCTAGAGGCCTAGTCAAAACAGACACAGAAGGAAAAAGGGAAAAGGACTTATCTAGAGATGTGTTGGAGCAGACGATCCACCAAACTTCTAGACCTCACACAAGGCAGAACTATAACCCGCAAAAGCTATAGGGAGAAATAAATAGCTTCACCAATTACCTAAAGAACAACACCTGGGAGGAGGTGGGATTCTGCTCAAACCCACAACAAAACAAACTGTCAGATCGAGTCACGTGCAGCAATTCTGACAGATCTCCTCAGATTACCCACAGGGCAGGGTGTGACAGTACCCCCCCTCTACGGGTGACCTCCGGACCCCCAGGCCCAACTTTATCCGGGTATGCCCTGTGAAAGGCATTTACAAGGCGGCTAGCATTAACATCGGTAGCCGGAACCCACATTCTTTCCTCGTGACTGTATCCCCTCCAATGCACTGCAGATACTGAAGGGAACCCCGAAGAACACGCGAGTTGAGAATTCTAGAGATCTGAAACTCCAGATTACCATCAACGAGAACCGGAGGAGGAGGCAAAGGAGATGGTTCCACAGGTTCCACATATTTCTTCAACAAGGACCTGTGAAACACATTATGGATCTTCCAGGCCTGTGGAAGTTCCAGACGAAACGCCACCGGATTGACAATGGCCGAGATTTTGTAAGGGCCAATAAATCTTGGACCCATTTTCCAAGAGGGTACTTTCAGCTTAATGTTCTTAGTGGACAACCACACCAAATCACCCACACACATGTCTGGACCAGTCTCTTGTCAGCCATCCGTTTATATCTTTCACCCATTTTTTTCAAATTCACTTGAATCTTCCACCAGATAGATGACAAAGAGAAACTCTCCTCTTCCGGTATCACAGAAGATTCGGTCCCAGAAAAATTACCAAACTGAGGGTGAAAACCATATGCACCAAAAAATGGTGACTTATAAGTTGACTTCTGCGTATGGTTATTCAAGGCAAACTCAGCTAAAGACAAGAACGAGAACCACTCATTCTGATTCTCAGCGACAAAACTCCTCAAATAGGTCTCCAGGTTTTGGTTATTGCGCTCAGTTTGACCATTTGACCGAGGATGAAAAGCCAAAGAAAAAGACAACTGAATATCCAAACGAGAACAAAACGCCCTCCAAAACCTGGAAACAAATTGCGTCCCCCTATCAGACACCACATCAGAGGGAATGCCATGTGATTTCACATTGTTATCAATAGAAACCTGAGCAAGAGTTTTTACATTGGGCAAACCTGATAAAGGTACAAAGTGAGCCATCTTGCTGAAGCGGTCCACTACCACCAAAATCACAGTTTTCCAGAGGAACTCAGCAAATCAGTAATGAAGTCCATGGACAAATGCGTCCAAGGACGAGATGGGATGGACAAAGGAAGAAGAGATCCTGATGGCCGAGTGTGAGCCACCTTCGCGCGTGCACAGGACTCACAAGCTGCTACATAACCCTCAACACCTTTACGCAACCCTGGCCACCAGAATCTCCGGGAAATAAGATCCACAGTGGATCTACTTCCAGGATGTCTGGCGAGAACAGTATCATGATGTTCCTTGAACACCTTGTATCGCAGTTCAGAAGGAACAAACAACTTGCCTGGAGGAAAAGAATTGGGTGCCTCCTCTTGAGCCCCCAACACTTCCGTCTCCAACTCGGGGTAAAGAGCGGAAACCACCAGCCCATCAGCCAAAATCGGAGCGGGATCCTCCGAATCTCCTCCTCCAGGAAAGCTACGAGACAACACATCCGTTTGACGTTTTCAATCCCAGTGCGATAGGTGACCACAAAATTGAACCTGGTAAAAAACAATGACCATCTAGCCTGCCTAGAATTCAAACGCTTTGCAGATTGCAGATAAACCTAATTCTTATGGTCAGTAATTACCATAATCAGATGAGTAGCCCTTTCTAGCCAATGACGCCACTCTTCAAAGGCCAATTTGATGGCCAACAACTCTCTATTCACAACATCATAATTTCTTTTGGCGGCCGAGAGTTTCTTGGAAAAAAAAGACAAAACTGCTCCGACTCCCACTTCTGATGCGTCAACCTCCACAATGAAGGGTTGAGACACATCAGGTTGCATCAGAATGGGAGCAGAAGCAAAACATTTCTTAATAGCAGAAAAAGCCTGTAAAGCCTCATCCGACCAGACAGAGAAGTCAGCGCCCTTCCTAGTCATATCTGTCAAAGGTTTGACAATGGTGGAATAATTCAAGATTAATTTTCTGTAGTAATTAGTAAATCCTAAAAACCGCATCAGGGCTTTCTGATTCTCTGGCCGGTCCCATTCCAGTACCGCTCAGACCTTTTCGGGATCCATACGAAAACCAGAGGCAGAAAGCAAGTACCCCAAAAACGGCAGCTCCTGAACAGCAAACAGGAGACTTAGATGGTCTAATATGTCCATTTGCCAAACTCTCGGCAATATACTACCGCATAGCTACTCTTTCTGGTTGAGAAAGATTATATAACCGAGATTTTGACAATCATACTCTTGGTGAGGGGGCAACTCCTGAGCTCCACCCTCTGAGAATACGTTCGAAAAATCGGAAAGAAACTGAGGCAACCCCTTAGTGGACACCCCCGAAATAGAGGCACAAAGACAGTTGTTCATACATAATTCGCTCCAATTACTGATTTGTCTTGTTTGCCAATCAATGGTAGGGTTATGTTTTATCAACCAGGGTAAACCCAGAACCATCGGAGCAGGCAAACCTTTAATGACAAAACAAGAAATTAACTCAACATGAGAATCACCCACCCTCAAATGAATATCCTGAACATTATAAGTTAGACATCTTTGCGAGGGGGGGGGGGGCAGAATCTATAGCAAACACTGGAATCTCTTTGCTTAATGCGCTAGTTTTAAAACCATGACTCTGAAGAAATTGAAAATTAATAAGATTAACCCCTGCGCCACTGTCAACAAATACCTTTAACTCAAAATTTTCAGTCTAGCGAAACCATGGCAAACAGGAGGAATAGGGTACTGCAGGTAGGATACGAATATGCCTGCTCTGACTCCCCATTCACACTACCAAGAGTAAGGGAGTTTTTTTTTTCTTTTGAAGGAATCCCCTTCCACTTCGAGGTTTAATAAAAGGGCACAGATTAACTAAATGACCTTCTTTACCACAGAAGTAACACAGTCTATTCAGCCTCCTAAAATTCCTATTACCAGAGCAAGATGTCACCTGACCCAATTGCATAGGCTCCTCTCCAGTCCCTGATTCAAGTGGATCTGAGCCAGCATCACTCCATCTGTGCCCCAGCACCCATCCTTGCCCCCCCCAGGACCCGATCTGTGCCCCAGCACCCCCATCTGATCAGCAGGTAATTAGGGAAAGTCTAGAGAAAGCTTGAGCTAGGCAGGGAAAATAAAGGGAATGTTAGTGTGAAAAAAGTTTTATTGCATCACCCTAAGTAGGTTGTCTGGGGTCTACAGAACAGCTGTGTGACCCTAGATCTCCCAGGGTTGCTGCTGCTTGCCCCCCTGCCCCCCCTCCCCAACTTTTTTGGGGCGCAGGCATTTTTTTAAATTTATTTTTTGTGTGCGTACGCTAACTGTGGCCGGCACTCTTAGCGTCCAGCCACTGTTAGCGCATCGCACACCCCATCGCTGATCAAATTCGGACGGTTGATCAGCGGTTTTGAATTTTCCCCCCCCTTTTTTCCCCTTTTTTTAGTTAGTCTTTTATTTTTTTTGTCTGTTTAGGCTTAGGGTGAGTATGTGAACACCCGTGCCCCACACACACGCACACCAAATAAAGATTTACACGCACGCACATACACACGCAGACACACACTTCCCTATGGCCCACCGAATGTTCTCGGCTGAGGAGGCATACGCCCAGCTTGCCTCCGAGTCTGAGGGTCCCAGTGAGGACGAGGATGACCCCACTTTCCTGTTGTCAGCCACGTCCTCCTCATCATCTAGCGATGATGATGAGCCCCCAAGGCGGTGGAGACACCGACAGGCGGAGCAAGGGGACCGCCATGATAGGGACCCTGTGGCCCACCCTAGTACGAGCAGCTCTGGGGCTCGTACTAGTTTTCCGGCCCACCAGTTAAATCCACCGGAGCCCCCTGCCGGTGTACTTGTCTGGTGTACCCCAGAGCAATTTGAGCCCGTGATTCCTGATTTTGTAGGCCAACCAGGAATCCAGTTTACCACAGTGGGCTTCACTGAATATGACTTTTTTTTGTCATCAACTGGTAAATCTAATAGTGGAGCAGACGAACCTGTACGCCCAACAGTTCGTTGCTCAACACCCGGGCTCCTTTTTGGCTAGGCCCGGTGGCTGGACGCCGGTCAGTGCAGCCGAGATGAGGACATTTTGGGGCCTCGTGCTGCATATGGGCCTAGTCAAGAAACCTAGTGTCAGGCATTACTGGAGTGGGGACGTCCCCTACCAGACCGCACTTTACAGTACGGTCATGACACGCTCCCGATTTGAGGCCATCCGGAAATGCCTGCATTATTCAGATAATGCAGCATGTCCCCCCCGAGGTGATCCTGCCTATGACCGTCTGTATAAGATACGGCCGGTCATCGATCACTTTGGGGCCAAATTTGTACAGGCCTATGTACCTGGAAGGGAGGTCGCGGTTGATGAGTCTCTCATTGCGTTCAAGGGGAGACCCATTTTCCACCAGTATGTTCCCTTAAAGCGGGTGAGGTATGGCGTGAAGCTGTACAAACTTTGTGATAGTACCTCAGGGCGAGATTCCCATATTCAACCCCCAGAATGTCCCCCCACTCTGGGTGTTAGCGGGAAACTTGTGTGGGACCTTTTGCACCCACTGCTAGATAAGGGTTACCACCTTTACGTGGATAACTTTTATACTGGTATCCCCTTGTTCCAGTCCCTCGCTGCCGCCCTTACCACTGGAAACCTGTTGCTGGTCAGATATAAGGACAAGAGGGCTGTCCTTGTACTGTCCACAATTCATGGTAACGGCATCACCCCTGTCCCTGTGCAAGGTACCGCGGCAACGGTCCTCAAGCCCAATTGTATCGTCGACTACAATCGGTATATGGGAGGAGTTGTTCTCTCCGATCAAGTTCTCAAGCCATATAATGCCATGCGCAAAACCCGGGCATGGTACAAAAAAGTTGCGGTCTACTTGGTGCAGGTTGCCATGTACAACTCTTTTGTGCTGTCCTGGAGCGCTGGCAACACAGGGACATTCCTTCAGTTCTATGAGGCAGTCCTCAAGGCCCTGATCTTTTCGGACCGGGAAAGAGCAGGCCGGAGTACCTCGGGAACTGGAGGCGCCCGGATCGTCCCTGGCCAACACTTTCCAGGTGTGGTCCCCCATACTGGAAAGAAGGGACGAACCCAAAAAAGGTGCAGAGTGTGTCACAGGATGGGGATACGGAAGGACACCACTACTCAATGTGACACGTTCCCCGATCATCCGGGCCTCTGCACTATTGGTTGCTTCAGGGAGTACCACACTTCCATGGAGTACTAAATTTTTATCCCAATTTAGCCACTGACATTTGGATAAAAAAACTATGGTTCTCAGACTTGAGATACCCCCAAAAATTGTAAAAACTAAAATAATTTTAAAAAAGTATCAAAATTAGGTATCTCCGCGTCGGTAATAATCTCCTCTATAAAAATACCCCTTGACCTAAGATTTTTTTTTGTCACCTTATATAACAACAAGTTTAATAGAAAGCGATCAAAAAGTCATATAGCCCCAAAATAGTGCCAATAAAACCGTCCTCTCATCCTGCAAAAAATGAGCCCCCACATAAGATAATCAGCTAAAAAACAAAAAAAATGACTCAGACTAAAAAAAATTTGTATCAAAAAGGATAATATAGTCTAAAACCTAAATAATTGTATAGACTTATTAGGTATCGCCGCATCCGTAAGAATCTCATCTATAAAAAAAAAACATGACCTAACCCCCCAGATTAACACGGTCAAAAAACTAATTTTTTAAACGGTTCCAAAACAGCTATTTTTGGCACTTTTCCATTTCAATCAGTTTTTTCCGGTAACAAAGCAAGGGTTAACAACCAAACAAAACTTAATATTTATTACCCTGATACTGCAGTTTACAGAAACGCCACATTTGTGGTCGTAAACTGCTGTATCACTAAAAGGCAGGGCGCAAAAGGAAAGGACCAACATGGTTTCTGGAAGGCCGATTTTGATGGCCTTTTTTATTGACACCATGTCCCTTTTTAGAAGCCCCCCTGATGCACCCCTAGAGTAAAAACTCCCTAAAAGTGACCCCATCTAAGAAACTACACCCCTCAAGGTACTCAAAACTGATTTTACAAACTTTATTAACCATTCCTCAACAGTTAATGGCAAATGGAGATGAAATTTCAGAATTTAAATTTTTGGTAACCTTGCTTCACAAAAATGTAATATAGAGCATCCAAAAATCATCTGTACCCTAAAAATAGTCCCAACAAAACCCCCACCTTATCCCGTAGTTTCCAAAATGGGGTCACTTTGAGGGAGTTTCTACTCCAGGGGTGCATCAGGTGGGTTGAAACAGGACACAGGTGTAAATAAACCGGTCCATAAAAATCACCCCTCCAAAAACCACGCAACGCTCCTTTTCCCTCTACGCCCCGCCGTGTGGCCGTACAGTAGTGTACAACCACATATGGGGTGTTTCTGTAAATGGCAGAGTCAGGGCAATAAAGAAACAATCTTGTTTGGCTGTTAACCCTTGCTTTGTTAGTGGAAAAAATTGGTTAAAATGGAAAATTTGTAAAAAAATGAAATTCGCAAATTTCATCCCCATTTGCCAATAACTCTTGTGCAACACCTAAAGGGTTAACGGCGTTTGTAAAATCAGTTTTGAATACCTTAAGGGGTGTAGTTTCTTAGATGGGGTCACGTTTAGGGAGTTTCTACTCCAGGGGTGCATCAGGAGGATTGAAACAGGACACAATGTAAATAAACAGGTCCATAAAAATCAGCCCTCCAAAAACCACACGGCGGTCCTTTCCCTCTACACCCCGCCGTGTGGCCGTACAGTAGTGTATGACCACATTTGGGGTATTTCTGTAAAAGGCAGAGTCAGGGCAATAAAGATACAGTCTTGTTTGGCTGTTAACCCTTGCTTTGTTAATGGAAAAAATTGGTAAAAATTGAAAATTTGGCAAAAAAATGAAATTCTCAAATTTCATACCCATTTGCCAATAACTCTTGTGCAACACCTAAAGGGTTAACGACGCTTGTAAAATCAGTTTTGAATACTTTGAGGGGTGTAGTTTCTTAGCTGGGGTCACTTTTAGGGAGTTTCTACTCTAGGGGTGCATCAGGGTGGCTTCAAATCCGACATGTTGTAAATAATCCAGTCCAGCAAAATCTGCCTTCCAAATACCATATGGCGCACCTTTCCTTCTACGCCCTACTGTGTGGCCGTACAACCACATATGGGGTGTTTCTGTAAACGGCAGAGTCAGGGCAATAAAGACACAGTCTTGTTTGGCTGTTAACCCTTGCTTTGTTAGTGGAAAAAAATGGGTTAAAATGGAAAATTTGGCAAAAAAATGAAATTCTCAAATTTCATCCCAATTTGCCAATAACTCTTGTGCAACACCTAAAGGGTTAACAACGTTTGTAAAATCAGTTTTGAATACCTTGAGGGGTGTAGTTTCTAGAATGGGGTTTTGGGTGGTTTCTATTATGTAAGCCTTGCAAAGTGACTTCAGACCTGAAATTTTTGCCAATTTCAGAAAAATTTCAAGATTTGCTTCTAAACTTCTGAGCCTTGTAACATCCCAAAAAAATAAAATATAATTCCAAAAATGATCAAAATATAAAGTAGACATATGGGGAATGTAAAGTAATAACTATTTTTGGAGGTATTACTATGTATTATAGAAGTAGAGAAATTGAAACTTGGAAATATTTTATTAAAAAAATTATACTTTTTTTTTGTTCATGTTACCAGTGTCATGAAGTACAATATGTGACGAAAAAACAATCTCATAATGGCCTAGATAAGTCAAAGTGTTTTAAAGTTATCACCACTTAAAGTGACACTGGTCAGATTTGCAAAAAATGGCCTGGTCCTTAAGGTGAAATAAGGCTGTGTCCTAAAGGGGTTAATCTCTCAGATAGCCCCTGACAGAATTGACTACGGAGTGCAGGATCATTCCGCTCCCAGTCAGTCGCCCATCTTCTAAATTCCGTATAATTCGACTCAGCAGTACGTTCTCCCTGGCACAAGATGCACAACTTAGATTCAGCCATAGAGACCCGGTCTGGATCATCATAAATCAGGCCCAGGGCTCTGAAAAATTCATCCAATGACCGGAGGGGCTGTGAACCGGTCGGCAGAGAAACAGCCCAAGACTGAGCGTCACCTTTTAGCAGAGAAATAATAATCCCTACTCTTTTGTTTTTGTCTCCAGATGAAATAGGACGCAGACGAAAATACAACTTACAGGACTCCTTGAACCGAACAAAGTTATCACTTCCCCCGGAAAACCTATCAGGGAGAACGACCTTGGGTTCCAGGCAGACCTGGTTTTCCCCAGACGCCAAAGTACTCTAACACCGTGCAACCGAATTGCGGAGGTCAGCAACCTCCAAAGACAATCCCTGCATGAGATCAATCAAAGCATCAATTGCTTCAATTTTGCAAACAGCAAGGGAAAAATTACGGTATGGTGAGTTATAATGTCACGGTAGGTAAGATAAGGGAAGTAAACAGAACATGGCAAAGCAAACAAAACAACTGACTAGGCCCCAAATGCAAGGGAACAAAGGGGTCACCCCCTAGCAATCCCTAAAACACTTTCCCTAAGCTGCTATGCCCATGTGCATATCTCGATGGTGGATATGCACATGCCCACGTACCCAAGACTAAAACACACTAAACCGAACCTTCAGCTGTAGGGAAGAGGGAAAGAGACACCCAGCTCCTTCCACCACCTTAAGGAGCTAGCGTCTCCCTAGAGGCCTAGTCAAAACAGACAGAGAAGGGAAAAGGACTTATCTAGAGATATGTTGGAGCAGATAATCCACCAAACTTCCAGAGCCCACACAAGGCAGAACTATAACTCGCAAAGGCTATAGGGAGAGGGAGGAATAAATAGCCTCACCAATTACCTAAAGAACAACACCTGGGAGGAGGTGGGATTCTGCTCAAACCCACAACAAAACAATCTGTCAGATCGAGTCACAAGCAGCAATTCTGACAGATCTCCTCAGAACACCCACAGGGCAGGGCGTGACACTAAGTGACCAGAAGAAGACGCTAAGACGAGGATACTCTGCCACAGACCCTGGGCCTCCAGCCTTTCGCCAGTGTACCAGCCTTCTGAAGAGAGAGAGGGACAGCTAGCTCAGGCCTTTCCTCAGCATCAAACTGTCACGGATGGTGTAACAGAAAACAAGAAGTTACAAATAAGGATCTGACTGGCTTGTTCCGAAACTAAGGAACAAAAGGGTGACCCCTATTTAAGCCCTGAAACTCTCCCTGTCTTCTCAGCCCATGCAAAGATCTCTATGATAGAAAATTGCATGCCCTCTTGCCTCGATTGTATGACACCTGAACACCCTATAATAGTGAGGGGACACGACCACCGGCTACCTACACTTAATACGGAGGGAGTCAGGGTCACTTAGGATCAAGCAAACAGGAAAACACAAACAAATGAACAGACTTATCTGTAGAAGCATCAGTTGTAGCATCCAGCATGTACACACTCCAGGAAGTTGTATAAACTGCAAAGTGATGCAGTATGGGAGGGGATTTAAAGGGATGCAATCAGTGCAACTAGATGACAGCTGAGAGAGGGAAACGAGATGACAAAACGAAAGCAAAGCAAAAGAACCTCAAGCAGGAGGTTCTGAAGAACGTCTGTCAAAGCTTCTCAGATGTCTGGCAGTGACACAAACCCTTCTTTTGCCAGTGAAGAGACTCGAGAAGCCAGTCCTATCCCTCATCTGTATTGTTTTAAACCTGAATTCCCACAGTAATGTTTACTGCAGACCCTGACTCTCTGGACGTATTTCCCATTGGGGTGCATCATGCCTTACCAACCCTTGCAGAGAGTAGCAACACGTGGTGACACCTCAACTGTGTCCAGGGGGCTCAGCATAGCGTTTTGGCCACCTCAAACCTGGTTTTCTTCTATAGAGAAGGTGCTGTGAAAACGCCTGTAAAAAACAGCAAGAGCTACAGCATGCTGTGTTTTTGAGGAAAAAAAGAAGACAAAAATGCCAAATTAACAAAAGCGCCAGAAACAAAAAATGCTTAGGCTATGGCCACACGGTGTCGTTGTGAGCAGTTTAGGGTGGCCATTTGCAGTCCAGAACTGCACGGCCAATTAGGCTGCAGCTGCCTTTCATTTAAGCCCTTCACCCCTGGAGGGTGGGGGGGGGGGGGGTCATTTTTCACTCCCTGCCTTTCAGGGGCCATAAATGTTTTTTATTTTTCCATTCGTGTAGCTATATGACAGCTAATTTGTTTGCAGGACAAGTTGTATTTTCTAATGGCACCACTTAATATTGCATATGATAATGTGGGAAGCTGGAAAAATGTGTGTTGCTGGGCAGGAAGGTGTTAAAGAGGACCTTTCACCTTGAAAAACATTGTGAACGAAGTATGCTGCCATTATGCCAAATGGCTACTGGTAGGTGCTATATAAGCAGACTCAGTTTTATACTGACTTTAAAACCAGCCTCCAGGGCAGTCTAACTGGTCAGGTGTGCATGACTGCATGGAGATCGCCTCGCCTCCAATATATACTACAAAGAAAAAAATGTGGGCGGTTCAGTCAGCAACAGCCCTGTATGCAGGTGCACATTGCTATGGCGAAATACAGATACAAACGCAAAAACACAAATGCAATCGCACTCTGCAACCAGCACTCTGCCCTGCCTCTATGCTGGATGTTGAATGAGGCATTGGTGTACATTTTCAGGAGAAGTATATGGCAGAGAAGTATATAGTGGGCTCAGCATGCATGTTGGTACTTATCTCCTACGGCGAACGCTGTAAAAAAAATAATGGAATTTCTAATTTATTCTTAGTTGCTACCGTAAAACGGAATAACAAGCGATAAAAAAGCGCCATTTACTCCAAAATGAAACCAACGAAAAATACAAGTCATCCCCCAAAAATCAAGCCCTCACACAACTCCATATAAAGAAAAATAAAAAAGGGATTTTATTGCAAAAAAGTTGTAAAACGTTAAAAATCTATATGTATTTGGTGTCACTGTGATCGTACTGACCCAGAGAATAAAGATATTATGTTATTTATACAGAAAAATTAACGCAGTAAAATTTATAACGTAAAAACACAGTGGCAGTGGCAGTGCTGTTTTTCCCATCTCTGTCCCAGAAAGTTAATAAAAGTTAATCAGAAAGTTATGTGTACCCCAAAATGGCGCCATTAAAAACTACAACTTGTACCGCAAAAACAAGCCCTCATAAAGCTATATAGATTGAAAAATAAAAAAGTTATGGCTCTTGGAACGCGATGATAAAAAAGGAAGAAAAACACTTGGTCAGTAAGGCCCAAAACAGGCTTGTCACTAAGGTTAAATTAGATGTGTCATAGTGATTTAAAATTCTTCTCTTTTCAAGAAATGGCAGATGCAGCGTCTTCTTTAACGGAAGTAGTAAGGCAAGTGGCTCAGCAACAACAAAGCCAGGCTTCTGAAATACAGAGAAGCAGACAAGCACTCTGCGAATTTCAAGTGAGTAATTACAGTAATATGTAATACATGTGATAAAATAGAAAAAAGAACACAACTGTGTCTGGGGGCCTCTCCCCACTGAAATGTCGCATACTTTTATTGGTGCAAGCAGAAATATTTATTGGCAGTGATGGCCAGTTCGCCGTGTTCGCCCGCGAACACATGCGGGCTACCATCTTAACTCACAAGCCTGATGTAGGCCCCCGGCGGCTTTTCTTGGAACTCTGCATTTGTTTCAGACCGGCTCCCGGCACAGGCACAGGTAAGGACTTACCTGTGCATCGCCGGACTTGTGAGTTAAGATGGCTGCCCGCATGTGTTTGCCGAACACGGCGAACTGGCCATTACTGTTTATTGGTCTTAGGTTTGTTTCACAGAGGCGTGAAACAGATCCGGGCAGGCTGTTAACAGCTTGCCGGATCTGTCCCTGTCTGGTGCAACAGCGCGCTGCCGGGATGCCATCTAGACCTGGTGTGTGCAGTGGTATTTGTCCAGCCACTCCTCATCATATTTGCAGGGTTGCGGCCGGATCTCCATTGTCCCCTGTTATAGTAAATGGGCTGGACGGAATTCCGGCAGAGCACAGTTGCGCCCAGCAGGGATGCATCTGACAGGCTGTTCCCGCCGGACCAGCCTGCTGGATCAGTTTCACACATATGTGCAGAGTTACAGAACTCAGTATCAGAGGTAAAGAGGAGTAATGGTTACAGACTCTTGAAGAGGTACAATAGCCTGGCTAGCCTGACTGTGCGCTAGAAGTCATTTCAGCCACCTGATACATCGATAATAAAAAACTGGGTACTTTCTTAAATAATCTACCCAGTTTTTTAAATGATCACATAGGCTGGTTGACATGCTGTACACTGTCTTTCTGTATGTAGTGCAGTTGGTGATCGGTGCCATGCGCCACTTGTGCTGGCGGTGGGGGATTAGGGGCCCACCTTGCTCAGCGGCCCACCAGAGGATTCACCTGTTCCCCTGTGGGCCAGTTCGATCCTGTAGCCTCTTGTATAACAATGCCCTTGTGCCTCCAGGGGTCTCTGCGACTTCCAGACCACTACCTATTTCTGGAATCACTCTTGACCACTCATGGCTGTGCACATACAGTGTGTATGCCATTCACGCTTGGGTTAATTAGAGAACAGTCCCTAGTAATGCAATTGCAGCAGAAGGATAACTACAGACAGGGGCATAGCTATAGGGGGTACAGAGGTAGTAGTTGCTACCAGGTCCAGGAGCCTGAGGGGGGCCCCAAATACCCTTGTGTAACATAAGAAGACACCGGTATTATAGAAAGCGTATGCTGGTCAATTTACACCTCTGGCTGGAGGAAAGGGGTTAGGTCAAGAATTTGGCATGGGGGGGTTGCCATTGAAAGTTTTGCCTCTGGCAGCAGGAAGGCTATGTGCTTCCCTGCCCCTGGCCACAAAGCACCGACGGAAAGGGGCCCAGGATGAACTCTTGCACCAGGGCCCATGATCTTTTAGCTACTCCCCTGACTACAGATGATGGTACCATTACAGTGACTTGTTACAGTACACTTTCCCTGGCTTTTCCAATCACAGCACATGCTCTCTCACAGTCTGAGTTTCTATGCGAGCCTTTATCCAGGCGATGGCGAAATCAGTGCTATTTAAATGCTGACATTTTTGTGGCTTTAAAGCGATTTAAAGCAGCACCAATATCAGTGGCGTACATACCAGGGTCGCAGGGGTCGCAGTTGCGACCGGGCCCGGCACTCCAGGGGGCCCGGCCGCCTGTGGACCCCACCCCCCAGGCCGCTGGCAGGGCTCCCGCTGTACTCACATGTAATGGAGCGCTCTGGTGGGGCCCGGCATGAAGTACAGTGGCAATTTTGGGCCCCATCAGAGCGCTCCATGCCACCATTACATGTATAATATGGGGGGGAGCACGCACTCACTCACACACGGCCGGCATATTCCGTTTCTATAGTGAAGCAGGGAAACCTCTCTGCTCCCTGCTTCACTGATCTTCAGAGCTCAGGAGCTCCCCCTGCTGGCCCCAGATCGCGCTGCTGCCTGTCACTGTGGGAGGAGACCTAAAAACCCGGCAAGCTGCCTACTCTCATCAGGGAAGAAGGTAAGTATGTAAGATTTATTTTTTCTAATGCTGCAGACTGGGGGCAGGGGGGCAAAGGGGCAGAGAGGCAGGGGGCAGAGGGGCAGAGGGGGGGGGGGGGGGGATTGATGGGAACAACTAGAGTGAGGGGGCACAAAAGTTGGCATCTCTACTGAGGGGCACCTAATCTGCCATAACTAATTTGAGGGGGCACCTAATGTGGCATAACTACTGTGAGGGGGCACATATAAAGGCATAACTATGAGGGGGCACATATGAAGGCATAACTACTGTGACGGGGCATGTAAGGCTACTTTCACACTAGCGTTCGATCGGATCCGTTCTGAACGGATCCGATCATATTAATGCAGACGGAGGCTCCGTTCAGTACGGATCCGTCTGCATTAATAACTTAGAAAAATTTCGCAAGTGCGCAAGTAGCCTGAGCGGATCCGTTCAGACTTTCAATGTAAAGTCAATGGGGGACGGATCCGCTTGAAGATTGAGCCATATGGGCTCATCTTCAAGCGGATTCGTTCCCATTGACTTACATTGTAAGTCTGAACGGATTCGCTCGCCTCCGCACGGCCAGGCGGACAGCTGAACGCTGCAAGCAGCGTTCAGCTGTCCGCCTGTCCGTGCGGAGGCGAGCGGAGCGGAGGCTGAACGCCGCCAGACTGATGCAGTCTGAGCGGATCCGCTCCATTCAGACTGCATCAGGGCTGGACGGAGGCGTTCGGGTCCGCTCGTGAGCTCCTTCAAATGGAGCTCACGAGCGGACCGACGAACGCTAGTGTGAAAGGAGCCTAATCTGGCATAACCAATGTGAGGGGCACATATGTGAGCATATCTAATGTGAGGGGCACATAATCTAGCATAACCACTCTGAGGGGACACATATCTGGGCAAATTTACTTTGAGGGGGCACATAACCGGGCATAAATACTGTGAAGGGGCACATAATCTGGCATTATTACTGTGAGAGGACACGTAATCTGGCATAACCACTCTGAGGGGGCACATATGTGGGCATATTTACTTTGAGGGGGCACATAACTGGGCATAAATACTGTGAGGGGCACATAATCTGGCATTACTACTGTAAGGTGCATATAATCTGGCGTTACTAGGTGAGGGGCACATAGTCTGGCATTAATACTGTGAGGGGGCACATAATCTGGCATTACTACTGTAAGGGGACACATATTTGGCATAACTACTATGAGGGGGCACATATCTGGGCATAATTACTGTGACGGGAACAAAGGTGGGCATAACTACTGTGAGGGGCCACAAGGTGGGCATTAGTACCGTGTGGTTGCACTTAGGGGAAATGTCCTAGATTACCCTGCTACACATTGGCATGGCAGTCTTACAGGCCAGCTGGTGATTTCACAGGGGCAGTCACCATCCCTTCCTTATGTGATTATTCTTTTTTTCTCACCACAGGGACCTTGTTCTGGATCCAGCGGACATCACGCCGACGCCAGCGACACCCTGGATGAGGTAGGACCAGATTTTATTAGGACTAGGTGAGTGTAGCCATGCATTGGGCTTAGGGCTCTTTAACACAAGCGGATCCCGTGCGAGGAATCCGCTGCGTAAATGAGAGCCAAGCCCCGTTCCGGACAGCAGAGACACAGAGCATTAACATGACTGATTATGCTCCGTGCCTCTCTGTGATCTCTTTACTACAAAATCACAGAGACATAAAGTTGTCACCGTGATTTTGTAGTAAAAAGATCACAGTCAATCATGTCACTGCTCCGTGTCTCTGCTGTCTAGAATGGGGCTTGGCACTCAGTCACGCCGCGGATTAGCCGCACGGAAAGAGCCCTTAGTAAAAAAATCTGCCGGTTCTTTGAAAAAATGTTTGCACTGTGGCCCATAACACTATAGTTACACCACTGGTAGGGGAGGTAGTGGGGGGGGGGGGCTAGGAGGCAGGTTGGGGGGGGGGGGGCGACGGGGAGGGGGCCCCATAGATCAGTTTTGCACCGGGGCCCCATGGATTGTGTGTACGCCACTGACCAATATCCTTCAAGATCTCCACAGGAATGCACTTCCGACTATCAGCTAGATCCAAAACAGCCACTCAAATTCAATAATGTGAAAACGAAGAAGTCGGCAGATTCACCTCACGCATTGCACCCGCACTGAATTCTCGCCCGTGTGAAAGGGGCCTAAGGGGCCATAGACTGGGCCGCCGCCTTTTTATGGGTGTCCTGTGCTGCTTTCCTGCTGCAACTGCCCAGACAAATACCGATCCAGGCCATTTAACACATTACATCACATGCTGGTGAATGTCAATATAGCACTAATAGTAAAATACATTGCACTACATAAATAGTGCAATGTATTTTATAAGTGATCAAAAGATCACGTATTATAGTTCCCTTGTGAGACTATTAAAGGCATTGTCAGCTTTATTTATATTGATGATGTACCCTAAAGATAGGTCATCAATATCAGATCGATGGTGTCCGACACCCATCACCCCCGCAAATCAGCTATATGAAGAGAAGGCAGTGCTGTGGAACGGGATGATGAATGCCACACAACTCCAGGCACATTTAAGGGAGGTGAGAGGCACCCAAGTGTCACGTCAGACCATTCTAAACTATTTACATCAGTGAGGTCTGCGCGCTAGATGACTTGCAAGGGTACCTGGCCACACCACCAAGCACAGGCGTCATCGTCTTGCATGGGGTCAGGGAGCATCTATGCTGGATGAGGGACCAGTGGGTCTTCGTGTTGTTCACTGATGAAAGTCGATTCACGCTGAGCAGAAATGATGGCCACCAAGGATGCAGGAGATGTCAAGGAGAGAGCTATGCATCAGACACTGTTGTCACCAGATGAGCCTTTGGTGGTGGTGGTGTTAGTGTGCGCAGGTGTGTCTAGTCAATACAGAACTGCCCTACACTTTGGTACAGTGACAAGCCCATACTACTTGAACAACATGATTAATCCAGTCATTGTGCCTCTACATGAACAACACAGGCCTAATTTCATCTTCATGGACGACAATGCGCCAGCTCATCGACATCATTAGGGAACGGCTGCTGGAGACTGGAGTATCTCAAATGGAGTGGCCTGCACTTTCTCCAGACCTGGAAAACCTATGAGATCACCTGAAAAAGGTTTTTATTGTGCAAAAGAACTAAAATGGAAAACAAAAGTTGATGTATTTGGTATCTCTGTAATCATACTGACCCAGAGAATAAAGCTATCATATTACTTATGTCCACAAATGAATGCATCTGTGAAGGTTCTCATTTATCCAGGTCATGGTATATATCTGTAAAGAATAAATCAAGGCAACTGGAAGTACTGTAGATTTCTTGAAAACGTTTCACTCGTTCTTCCAACGAGCTTTCTCAATTCTGAGTGATTGTACAAAAAAAAATTAAAAATTCTGGGAATAAATATGTAACTGAATCCACATCTGGTAATTAGACCCAGCTGGGTCTAATTACCAGATGTGAATTCAGTTACATATTTATTCCCAGAATTAAAAAAAAAAAATTTGAAATGTTTTCAAGAAATCTACAGTACGTCCAGTTGCCTTGATTTATTCTTTACAGATATATACAAATAAATGCAGCTAAATTTATAACGTAAAAACTCAGTAGGGGTATTGCTAATTTTTTATATTCCCCTCTGAGAAAGAGTTAATAAAAGTCAATCAGTAAATTATGTGTACCCCACACTGGCACCATTAAAGACTACAACGGGTCCCTAAAAAAACAAAAACCCATAAGACTACATTGAATGAAAAAAAATCACTTGTTTATAAAGGCCCAAAACAGGCTGGTCACTAATGAATTAATAGGATGATTTATTTATTGCAATGGTGCGTTCATTGCAGTGTTGTCATCTACCTGTGGTCTTGTGACTAGTAATTAGAGAAACTTATAGTGAACTAAAACATTTTATGTACTTACCGAACCCATCTCCATGCATATTCTCACACACAGCAATTCTCCATCTCCCCTGCTGGTCATCTTGTGCAGTGACATGCTATGAATGATCTGCTAGCCATCAACCTTTTATATAGATCTGTGAAATATAAACTTAATATATGCCTTCAAAGGTGAAGATGCACTTTCTAGTTTAAGCAGATTTGAAGTTTGGTAATACAATCTGTAGAATTTTAACTTTCATAGCGGGTAATTGAAATCATGATACAATAAAAGAAGCGTGGATAAAACTTTAATACCATAAAACATATGGTGGAAATCTTTTTTTTCTGCATGAAAATTAAGCTGTCCAGTGAAGAAGAAAAAACCCAGATGGATAAGTGGGAGCAGCAATCTGTGCTGCCTGCTTCTTAATTATTGCTATTCATGCATCACCAGAGAGTACCTGGGAAAAGATTTGTGATCTCTCAATTTGCATGTCCTAATTTCTGTCATTACATCATTGCTTGACTTGAGTTCATATTAAAATGTTTTGTATGCGTATTATTTATTCTATTAATGAACATTCAGAAAATACATATATACTGCACATTCATAAATGATATTTGTGTACAGGGGTGCACCTAGCCTTTCTGCTGCCCTAACCTCCCGTGCTTTCATCCTTGCTATGGGGCCCTTACTTCTCTATGTACGCCACTGCTGCCCTCAATAGTAATAGTGCCTCCTGCAGTACCCCCAAAAGCAAGAATGTTCTCCAAGTGCCTCAATAGTAGTAGTGCCCTCCATATTGTGCCCAATAATAATGCTTCCACTGTACCCCAGAAGTAACAATACCCCTCTATAAGGCTCACTGTGTGCTGTCTGTATTCATATGTACGTTCTGCAGTCCCGCATAAAGGATAGAACATGTCCTATTCTCCGTTTTGCAGATATTAGGCATTGTTACAATGGTTCCACAAAAAAACGGATGCAACACAAACGTCACGTCATTAGTCCCCTTTGGCTGGGTTATCACCGCTGCTTCTAAAAACCATGACATAATAATACAATTCAGACAAAGGATTCTGGTGCATTTTTTTTTGTAAATAAGGACATGTAAATAAGGACAATTTCTCTCTATAGATATTCAAAAAGAAAAAAACTTTATACCTGCCTCTATAATCCTGTGATTTTCACCTGTGAGATTTTTTAAACTACCATTTAATATTCATTATTTTTATTGATTTTCATCATAATAGTAAGTGTCTTAGATGCAACCCATGCTGATGCTATGGAAACCCTTGTAAGAAATTGACATAATGGTAATAATAATAATAATTACACTGTAAGGACAAAACGCAGAGTTATCAAACCTCAGCCCCCATGTTTTATATATACTAGCTATTGCTTGAATTTTAGGTATCCAAACATTTCATTTATGTATTGCCCATGGTAACCATTCAGATTTAAACATTATTTTGTGTGATCTAATAAGACAATGATGCTGTAACCTGTCAGTGAGTGAGTGACATGAGGGGGCGGCAAAATGGATCTTTGCCTAGGGCGGCAAAAATCCTTGCACCGACCCTGAATGAATGCTTCTATCAATACAGATAGAAGCGCTCATTGCTAGAGTGCTGGGGAGCTGGTGTTACTTTCACTTAGTGACTGCTCAGCTCCCCGTGCTTCTTCCCCCCTCTAGGCCCATGCACTGAATGGTGACTCAGGGACAGATCACGCTGCTGGACTGTGCAGGAGAAGTGTGCAGGCCCAGGAATCTGCCTGTGCACTCCTCCCTTGCAGAGTGATCTGTGCTTGCAGGGGGGTGCTGGATCTGATCATCAGAAATGGGACACCGTGAGTTGTAATACACAGAGTGGGCATTACTACTGTGAGGGGGGCACAGTGACGGCAAAACTACTCTGAAGGGGGCACAATGAGGACATAACTACTGTGAGGGGGTACAATGACAGCATAACTACTGTGAAGGGGCATGGGGAGGCCCTCACTTCTGTGAGGGCAGCACAATGAGGGCATAATTACTGTGGGGGGCATAATGAGGGCATAACTACTATGAAGGGGCACAGAGAGGGCATAACTACTATGAGGGGGGAATAATGACGACATAACTACTATGTGGGGCCCAGTGAGGCCATAACTACAGTTAAGAAGCACATTGTGGGCATAACTACTGTGACAGGGGCACAATGAAGGGTAAACTACTGTAACTACTTTGAAGGAGGCAACGAGGGCATAACTACTGTTGGGGGCACAGTGTGGGCATAACTACCATGAGGGGGCACAGTGTGGGCATAACTACTATGAAGGCTCACAACGAGGGCATAAATAATGTAAAGGGGTGCAATGAGGATATTACTACTGTGAGAGGGGCACAATGTTTTAAAGTATGGGGATACCAGAAAAAGGCCACTGATTAACCCAACCTTGTTTAGGAATTCTCTTTTCAGGGGCTCTGTAGCAATAGCATTGGCTGAGGAGACATGATACATATGACCTTGCTATAATGAAATGACCTATGGTCTATATCGGCTCTTGAATGCCGCAGATCATTATACACCAATGTTTCTGTTGTCAAATTAAAAATTATCTAAACATCTCATCAAACTACTGTCCTCATTTTAGACACAGCTTTATGAACTTGAAAAAGAGCTCAGGTCTGTACTACTGGAAACAAAAGAAGTTGAAAGAAAGATTATTCAAGAAGAAGACTTAATAGAAAATATAACACATCAATGTGAAATCCTGGAGACCCAAAACCACTCAATTTATGCTGAGAATGTGAAGCTTAAACTGGAGTTGGAAACTCAGAGAGAAGATTTTGAATCCATTGTGTCCAAAAATAATGGATACCGTAAAAGAATTGCGGAGAGTATTAATAGGTTTTCAGTGGCAGAAAATAAACTGCCATTTATGATTGAGCTTAATAAGAAACGAGCTGTGGTTCAACAATTAAAGAAGCAGAAGGAGGAAATGATTCTTGACTTGCATAATCCAGGGAGCGCTGCTGTAAAACAACTGCAGGTTGGTAATGTAATTGTGGTGGGAGGGATATAATATATGGGATAATATAATATATAGCAAATGAGCAACAATGATATTCTAGTAGGGTGGGCAACCTGCGGCACTCCAGCTGTTGTGAAACTTTAATTCCTAATATGATCCACTTATTTTTATGAAAATTCTGAGAAATGCAGAGCAAGTATGCATGCTGGGAGTTGTAGTTTCACAACAGCTGGAGTGCCGCAGGTTGCCCACCCTAGTCCAACACACTGACTATGAGAAAGAAGTACACACACATACTCTGATGAGCAAAGGGGTTACAATTAGAGTTGAGCGGACACCTGAATGTTCGGGTTTGACGGGTTCGGCCGAACTTCACAAAAAAGTTCTAGTTCGGGACCCGAACTTGACCCCGAACCCTAACCCCATTGAAGTCAATGGGAACCCGAAATTTTGAGCACTAAAATGGCTGTAAAAAAGTCATGGAAAGGGCTAGAGGGCTGAAAATGGCAGCAAGATGTGATTAAGAGCATGGCAAGTGCCCTGCAAACAAATGTGGATAGGTAAATGACTTAAAATAACATAATACGCAAAAAATAAAAAATAATAATCTTGATCTTGGAGGACGAGGTGTAGAGGTTGAGGAGGCGGTGGATGTGTTGGTGTAGGTGGAAACGGCGGTGTAGGATGAGGAGGTAGCCTACACTGCTTTTTGGTTTTATTTAGTATTTGTTTTGTTTAAATTAGGGTACACCTCAAAACATTGGGAAATATAACCTGTTATAACCCCCTCCAGCCGTGCTAAACAAACGTTCAGACAGTACACTGGCTGCAGGGCAGGCCAGCACCTCCAAGGTGTAAAGGGCAAGCTCAAGCCATGTGCCCAATTTGTAGACCCAGAAGTTAAAGGGGGCAGACCCATCAGTCAGTATGTGTAGGCGTGTGCATGCATACTGCTCCACCATGTTGCATGTCCCAGTGATGTCCACGATCCAATTGGATATCTTCTCTATCAACTTTCGATGTTCTTTTCTGCACCTACCCTGTTGATCACGGTTAGCGGCGATTCAGGGTTCCACGCTGGAGAGGGAGCGTGAGAAAGGGGGACCACATCCAAGGGAGGTCAATGGCTGCAATGTCATCAAGCTGAAATGTGGGACAAATTATTGAAGCTGAAGCTTCCAAGTAAAGGTGGGGGAGCATGGCAATTACCTACTCCCGACTCGGGGAGGTAGTGACAATAAATAACAATACAGAACTCTTAAGATGCCCTGTTATTGGAATGATAAAAAATTATAGGGAATGTCACTGCGGTATTTTGGATTTGGAAACGTTAGAAAAGGTGAGGCCATGCTGCCTCTTTGTTAAGTCTAGATAACTTCTGCCTAATCGCAGGTGCCCGTGACGTCCACAATCTAATTGGATATCTTCTCTATCAACTTTCGATGTTCTTTTCTGAGCCTACCATGTTGATCACGGTTATCAGCGAATCAGGGTTCCATGCCGAAGAGGGACCGTGAGAAAGGGATACCACATCCAAGGGAGGTCAATGGCTGCAATGTGATCGAGCTGAAATGTGGGACAAGTTATTAAAGCGGAAGGATCGAAAAAAAGGGCCAATTAAAGACAAATTTTATTCCCTGTCACCTATGCAGAGCAGGGGGTTTACATCGCCAGAAATGGGTTAATGTCACCCACCAATGGAACAGATGATTTTTAAAAATGTCGGTCCCTGTCACCTATGCAGAGCAGAGGTTTATTCATGGCAAAAATGTCACCCAAGAATGTAACAGAAAAATTTGTGAAATTTATTAACCTGTCTACTAGGTAGAGCAGGGGTATATCACAGCCAAAAATTGGTAAATGTCACCCAACTATGTAACAGGAAAATTTGTGAAATTTATTAACCTGTCCACTAGGTAGAGCAGGAGTATATCACAGCCAAAAATTGGTGAATGTCACCTGACAATGTAAGAGAAAAATTTGTGAAATTTATTAACCTGTCTACTAGGTAGAGTAGGGGTATATCACAGCCAAAAATTGGTGAATGTCACCCAACTATGTAACAGGAAAATTTGTGAAATTTATTAACCTGTCCACTAGGTAGAGCAGGGGTATATCACAGCCAAAAATTGGTGAATGTCACCTGACAATGTAACAGAAAAATTTGTGAAATTTATTAACCTGTCTACTAAGTAGAGCAGGGGTATATCACAACCAAAAATTTGTGAATTGCACCCGAAAATGTAACAGACAAATTTGGGAAATGACATAAAATAAAACAAAATACGTACAAATTAAATAAATAATCTTGATGTATGAGGTGGAGGTCCATATGGAGTAGGAGGTTCAGGAGGCGGTGAACGTAGCGGTGTAGGTGGAAGCGGTGGTGGAGGATGACGAGGTAGCCAACACTGGTTTTTCATTTTAATTTTATTTATTTTTTAAATTAGGGTGCACCCCAAAAGAGTGGGAAATATCAAAAATACAACAATGAGCAATTACGCTGCAGTATAACAATGGCTGGGTAAGGCCGGTATACATGTCTATTCTGCAAAAGGTAGGGACAAGTCCTGTAGGATCCATGCCTGGTTCATTTTAATGAACGTGAGCTTGTCCACACTGGCTGTGGACAGGCGGCTGCGCATGTCTGTGATGACGCCCCCTGCCGTGCTAAACACACTCTCAGATAATACACTGGCTGCAGGGCAGGCCAGCACCTCCAAGGCGTAAAGGGCAAGCTCAGGCCATGTGCCCAATTTGGAGACCCAGAAGTTGAAGGGGGCAGACCCGTCATTCAGTACGTGTAGGCGTGTGCACACATACTGCTCCACCATGTTGGTGAAATGCTGCCTCCTGCTAAGACGTTCCATATCAGCTGGTTGTGCTGGTTGTTGTGGCGTGCTGACAAAGCTTTTACACATTTCGGCCATACTAACCCTGCCTTCTGAGGTGCTGGTGGTGCCCCAGCTGCGTTTGCGACCTCTTCCTTCTCCTCTGCCTTTGCCTTGTGCTTCCACTGTGCCCCCGCTGTCAGGTGGAAATGCCACCAGCAGCGCCTTTACCAGCGTGCGCTTGTATTCGCGCATCTTACGATCACGCTCAAGTGAATTAGGGACAGTATGTTGTCCTTGTAGCGGGGATCCAGCAGCGTGGCCACCCAGTAATCAGCACAAGATAGAATGTGGGCAACTAGGCGGTTGTTGCGCAGACACTGCAGCATGTAATCGCTCATGTGTGCCAGGCTGCCCAGAGGCAACAACAAGCTGTCCTCTGTGGGAGATGTATCGTCTGTGTCCTCTGTATCTCCATCTCCTCCTCCTCATTCTCCACCTCATCATCCTCCAGAACTGTGCCCTGGCTGGACAATTGTGTCCCTGGCGTTTGTGGATGCAGGAACCTACACTCGGACCCACTTGTGAATGACTGGCTGGAATCCCTATGAAATGATCCCTCTTCCTCGTCCTCCTCCTGTGCCACATCTTCTTCCATCATTGCCAGAAGCGTTTTTTTCAAGGAGACATAGAAGTGGGATAGTAACGCTGAGAATGGCGTTATTGGCACTGGTCATGTTGGTGGAGTACTCGAAACAGCGCAACAAGGCACACAGGTCTCGCATGGAGGCCCAGTCATTGATATTGAAATGGTGCTGTTCCGCAAAGCGACTCACCCGTGTGTGCTGCAGCTGAAACTCCACTATGGCCTGCTGCTGCTCGCATAGTCTGCCAGCATGTGAAATGGAGTTCCACCTTGTGGGCACATCGCATATGAGGCGGTGATCGGGAAGTCCGAAATTACGCTGCAGAGCTGAGAGGTGAGCAGCAGCAGGGTGAGAACGCAGAAAGGGCGCACAGACGGCCGGCACTTTATGTAGCAGCTTTGACATATCGGGTAATTTTTAAGGAACCTCTGCACCACCAAATTCAGCACATGCGCCAGACAAGGGATGTGCATCAAACCGGCTAGTCCCAGAGCTGCTACGAGATTTCGCCCATTATCACACACCACCAGGCCGGGCTTGAGGCTCACTGGCACCAACCACTCATCGGTCTGTTGTTCCGTGCCCGTCCACAGCTCCTGCGCAGTGTGGGGTTTGTCCGCCAAACAGATATGTTTTAAAACTGCCTGCTGTCGGTTACCCCTGGCTGTGCTGAAGTTGGTGGTGAAGGTCTTACGCTGACCGGATGAGGAGCCGGTAGAGGATGAGGAATCGGAGTAGGAGGAGGAAGCAACAGGAGGCAAACTGAAGCGCCCTGCAATCCTCGGTGGTGGAAGGACACGTCCCTGACTGTGCTTATGTCATGGAACCATGAACCAGACGTACAACAGAGATAGGTGGAATAAGAAGGCTTTATTGAAAATCAAGCCGTAGCTAAAGTCCAAACGGATGGCTAAACTGAAGCAGGGTCTTGCGTAGACGGAGGTCAGGAACCAGGAGGGTAGTCAGACGTAGCCAGGATCAGGAACCAACGGGGTAGTCAGACGAAGCCAGGATCGGGAACCAACGGGGTAGTCAGACGAGGCCAGGATCAGGAACCAGAAGCAGCAGCAGTCTTTGAAGCATGTGCACACAGGAGGACCAAGCAAGGAACTGAAGCCACAGACCTTCTATATATATGAGCTAGGCATCCAGCTCCTCCCAGTGGGAAGGAGGAGCCGCAGGGTGGGAGGCTACAAGAAACCCAGAAACCAAGATGGCCGCCAGCACATGTCAAACGAAGGAGAACAGTGAGAAGGTAAGACCATGACAGTACCTCCCCCTCAAGGGCCCCTCCTCCGCGGAGTAAGGAACGGTTTCAGAGGGAAGCGTGCGTGGAAGGCTCGGAGCAACGCAGGAGCATGGACATCTGTGGAGGGAACCCAGGAACGCTCCTCTGGACCATAACCACGCCAATGGACCAAAAACTGCAACCGACCGCGGACCAGGCGTGAGTCCAGGATATTGCTCACCTCATATTCCTTACGATTGCCCACTTGGACCGGACGGGGCCGAGGAACCGAGGAAGTGAAACGATTACACACCAATGGCTTCAACAGGGAGACATGAAACACGTTGGAGATCCGCATGCCAGGAGGAAGCGCAAGGGCATAGGCTACCGGGTTTACCCTGTGAAGCACTCGGAAGGGACCAACAAAGCGAGGCGCCAGCTTGGGAGTGGGCACTCGAAGGTTGAGGTTGCGGGTGGACAACCATACACGGTCTCCGACCTGGTAGGAAGGAGCGGGCGCTCGTCTGCGATTAGCCTGGAGTCTCTGGCGTTGCGCAGAGACCTCAAGGGACCTCTGGATCTGTACCCAAGAAGTACGTAGGACGGAAAGGTGATCCTCCACAGCCGGAGTATCCTGGGGAGAGAATACCTCCGGTAACACGGCAGGTTGGAACCCATAATTGGCCATGAAGGGAGACGTCCCAGAGGAAGAGTTCACCGCCGTGTTCCTGGCAAACTCAGCCCAAGGCAGGAGGTCAACCCAATTGTCTTGGTGATCGGAGACATAGCAACGAAGGAATTGCTCCAAGGCCTGATTGGATCGTTCTGCGGCCCCATTGGACTGAGGGTGGTAGGCCGAGGAGAAAGAGAGATGAATCCCCAACTGGGAGCAAAAGGCGCGCCAGAACCTGGACACAAACTGACTCCCCCGATCCGACACAATCTCCTTGGGCAAACCGTGCAACCGGAAGACCTCCCTGGCAAAAATCGAGGCCAACTCTTGTGCAGAGGGTAACTTCTTGAGAGGAACACAGTGGCACATTTTGGAAAACCGATCCACAATCATGAGAATGACCGTATGGCCTCGGGATGCAGGAAGGTCCACAATGAAATCCATCCCCAGGTGTGACCATGGACGCTCCCCGGTGGCTATGGGTTGCAAAAGGCCCAACGAAAGGTGCCGAGGGGACTTACTCTGGGCACAAACGGAGCATGCCGCTACATATGCGGCGATGTCGGAACGTAGAGAAGGCCACCAGAACAGACGTGAAACCGCCCAGGACAGCTGATTCTTTCCAGGGTGCCCCGCGGCCTTGGAGTTATGGTAGGTTCGCAACAACCGAGTGCGCAACTCCTCAGGCACAAAACATCTGCCGTTGGGTCTCCCAGAGGGAGCACCAGATTGAGCCGCCAAAATCTGCTCACCCAGAGGAGAGGTCAGGCTGGTGCGAATAGCAGCCAGGATCTGATTCGGGGGTATGACCGTAGTCGGAATCGACTCCTCCCCGGACAGCTCGGAGTACTGCCGTGATAAGGCATCCGCTCTGATGTTCTTGGAGCCGGGTAGGTAGGAGACCACGTAATTAAAACGTGACAAGAACAGAGCCCATCTGGCCTGACGTGGTGTCAATCTCTTGGCCTCAGAGAGGTAGGTCAGATTCTTGTGGTCCGTCAGGATGAGAACCGGAACCACCGAGCCCTCGAGCAAGTGCCTCCATTCTTTAAGGGCCTGCACGATGGCCAATAACTCCCTGTCACCAATCTGATAGTTGCACTCCGCGGAAGACAGTTTCCGGGAGTAAAACCCACAAGGAAGCAGAGGACCCTCTGGTGTTCTACGCTGAGACAGGAGGGCGCCTACTCCCGTCTCAGACGCGTCCACCTCGAGGACAAAAGGCAACCCAGGGTTGGGATGCGACAGAATCGGAGCCGACACAAAGGCGGACTTTAGAGCCTCAAAAGCTCGGATGGCCTCGAGCGGCCAGACCTGAGGATTACTGCCCTTCCTGGTCAGATCCGTGAGAGGCTTGGCTAGCATGGAAAAGTCCCTGATGAACTTCCGATAATAATTGGCGAAGCCCAAAAAGCGCTGCAGGGCACGAAGCCCACTGGGCTGGGGCCACTGTAAGACAGCCGAAACCTTCTCAGGATCCATGGAGAACCCCTCAGCGGAAATGATGTAACCTAAGAAGGTTACCTGGGATCGGTGAAATTCGCATTTCTCAAGCTTACCGAACAGCTTGTTCTCTCGTAAGCGTTGCAACACTCGTCTGACATCCAGAATGTGGGCCTCCATGGATGCAGAATATACCAAGATGTCATCCAAATAGACCACCACACACTGCTGCAACAGGTCACGGAAAACATCGTTGATGAATTCCTGGAAGACTGCGGGCGCATTGCACAACCCAAAGGGCATAACCAAGGATTCATAATGACCGGTCCTGGTGTTAAACGCGGTCTTCCACTCATCGCCCGCCTTGATCCTTACCAGGTTATATGCCGCCCTCAGGTCGAGTTTGGTAAAGACCGTGGCCCCTTTGAGGCGATCGAACAGCTCGGAAATCAAGGGTATCGGGTAAGCGTTCTTGATCGTGATGCGATTGAGACCCCTGTAGTCGATGCAAGGCCTCAACTCACCGCCCTTCTTTTTCACAAAGAAAAATCCAGCCCCTGCCGGGGACGAGGATTTGCGAATGTGTCCGCGTGAAAGCGCCTCCCTCACGTACTCCTCCATGGCCTCATTCTCCGCTACCGACAGTGGATAGACTTTGCCACGAGGAGGAACGGCACCAGATTGTAACTCTATGGCACAATCGTATGGGCGGTGCGGAGGTAGGGCAACCGCACGCACCTTATCGAATACATCCCGGTACTCTTCGTATTCAGGAGGCAACAGAGAGTCCGAGGAAGTACACAGCAACTTGACAGGCCCATGGATGCAACTAGCCCCACACTGCGGTGACCACGAGAGGATCTCGGCCGATCTCCAATCGAAAGTCGGATTATGCTTCTGGAGCCAGGGGTACCCCAAGACCACCGAGTAGTGTGGAGACGAAATAACCTGGAGACAGACCGACTCTCTGTGAACGGCACCAATGGCCATCCCCACTGGAAGGGTCTCCTGGGTCACGTGTGGCGGCAGAAGAGGTCTGCCGTCTATCGCCTCAAGAGCCAGTGGGGAACCTCGAGGCTGCAGAGGAATGGAATTGGCGGCGGCGAACACACTATCAATGAACAAGCCACCAGCACCAGAGTCCACCAACGCCTGGGTCGTCACCGAGCCCCCGACCCAGGAGAGGACAACAGTAATCAGTGGTTTGTCAACACGGGAAACCGGGGACGAGGAGACTCCACCCAAGATCTGCCCCCGACAGGATCTCAGGTGCGAGCGTTTCCCGGACGGTTCGGGCATGCCAACCGAAAATGCCCACCGAGACCACAGTACATGCATCGGCCCTCGCGTCTCCGGAGTACCCTCTCCCCCTCGGACAGGCGAGCAACCCCCAGCTGCATGGGTTGACCCCCAGACCAGTCATCCCCAGGAGGCGTGGGAGGAGAGGGAGGCACGGGTGGGACAGCAAACGTAGGCGCCAATCTGTTAGAAGGCCTCCGCAGGCTCTCCTTAAAGGAAGGTCTCTCCCTGAGTCTGGTGTCAATCAAAATCAGGAAAGAAATAAGGGACTCGAGCTCCACTGGTAGGTCCTTGGCTGCAATCTCATCCTTCAAGGCATCCGAGAGACCATGAGAGAAAGCAGCGACCAGAGCCTCATTATTCCAGCCCACCTCTGCTGCCAGGGTACGAAACTCAATGGCGTATTCAGCTACGGATCGTGAACCCTGTCTGATGGACATAAGGAGCTTCGCAGCAGAGGCAGCACGAGCCGGCACATCGAATACCTTCCGAAGAGAAGCAACAAAACCGGAAAACTCGGCAACCACCGGATTGTTGTTCTCCCATAAAGGGCTGGCCCAGGCCAAGGCCTTGTCCGAGAGCAGCGAGATCAAGAAGCCCACCTTTGATCTCTCAGTAGGAAAGGCATGTGGCAGCAACTCGAAATAAATGGCCACCTGGTTAAGGAAACCTCGGCACTGAGTTGGCTCTCCCCCAAAGCGCTGTGGAAGGGGGGCAGAACCGGTCATACCCCGAAACACCGCAGGTGCAGCAACAGGTGTCGGGGTAGACTCTGGCGCAACAACCGGAGCGGCAGTAGGAGCGGGCCCAGGAGCGACAACCGACCCATCGGCAACGGAAGCTAAATGAGCCGTGCGTTCAAGCAGGGTTTGTAACGCCACAGCGAACCGACCCAACAGGTGATCCTGCTGATCAAGTCTGGCAACCAGCGTAGGTAGCGAGGATGGCCCTGTACCGTCAGAATTCATGGCTTGGTCCTAATGTCATGGAACCATGAACCAGACGTACAACAGAGATAGGTGGAATAAGAAGGCTTTATTGAAAATCAAGCCGTAGCTAAAGTCCAAACGGATGGCTAAACTGAAGCAGGGTCTTGCGTAGACGGAGGTCAGGAACCAGGAGGGTAGTCAGACGTAGCCAGGATCAGGAACCAACGGGGTAGTCAGACGAAGCCAGGATCGGGAACCAACGGGGTAGTCAGACGAGGCCAGGATCAGGAACCAGAAGCAGCAGCAGTCTTTGAAGCATGTGCACACAGGAGGACCAAGCAAGGAACTGAAGCCACAGACCTTCTATATATATGAGCTAGGCATCCAGCTCCTCCCAGTGGGAAGGAGGAGCCGCAGGGTGGGAGGCTACAAGAAACCCAGAAACCAAGATGGCCGCCAGCACATGTCAAACGAAGGAGAACAGTGAGAAGGTAAGACCATGACAGCTTACTGGTCCACGTATCCATAGTTAGGTGGACCTTGCCTCAGATGGCGTTGCGCAGTGCACACCTGATTTTGTCCCCCACTTGGTTGTGCAGGGAAGGGATGGCTCACCTGGAAAAGTAGTGGCGGCTGGGCACGACGTACTGTGGGACAGCCACCGCCATAAGGCTTTTAAAACTCTCCGTCTCCACCAGACAGAATGACAGCATTTCAAAAGCCAGTAATTTTGAAATGCTGGCATTCAGGGCCAGGGATCGCGGGTGGGTAGGGGGGTACTTCCTCTTTTGCTCCAGTGTTTAGGAGATGGAGAGCTGAACGCTTCCGTGGGACATTGTGGAGATGCTTGGTGACCCAGGTGGTGGTGTTGCTGGCAGATCCTCGGTTTGCGGGGTGGCAGATGCCACTGTCACTCCAGAGGTGGAAGTAGAGGCCGAGACTGCAGCAGAAGAGGAACCAGGAGGAGCCAGAGACCTTTCTTTGTTTTTGAGGTGTCTACTCCACTGCAGCTTATGCTTTGCACTTAGATGCCTGGTCATGCAGGTTGTGCTTAGGTTGAGAACATTTATGCCTTGCTTCAGGCTCTGATTGCACAGTGTGCAAACCACTTGTGTCTTGTCAGCACATTGTCTGAAGAACTGCTACGCCAGGGAACTCCTTAGAGCTGGCTTTGGTGTGCTCGATCCCTTGCTGCATTGGGCAGTAGCAGACATACTGTCTAGGGGACGGCCGCTCCACTTTTGCACCCTGCTCCCTCTTCTGCTGTGTTGGTGGCTCTGTGCAACTACCGCCTCTTCATCCGAATTACACAGGTCACTCGCATGACCTTAATTCCATGTGGGATCGAGGACCTCATCGTCCTCCACATCATTCCTCTTCCAAGCACTGTTCCCTAACTGCAGCACACTAGGGGCTTTGACTGCTCTCCTTATATACAGTTTTTGCTAGAATAGTACCTTCTACTGGGAGGTGTGGAGTGGAGAAACTGAGCATAAACAGATACATTGTTTCAGCTCCCGTCTGTTATAAACTTACGTTAAGGCTTCAATGATACTCAATGGCAATGACACAGCAGGTTTTCCAGACAAAAACACGTTTCCAGAAATAACAACATAGCTAAAACCAGACATTTGAAATGTCAGCCTGTCTGCTTTTGGGTAACACAGTAATAAACAGTATAAGTCAACCCTTTCAATAGAAATAAAGTAAGAAGTTTTAACTTTGCATAGGGGATATAGGCAAATGTCCAAATGTCAAAATACTCCCTGCTCTAGGGCACTACACTAGCAGCCTGGTGGCTGCCCTGTGGTGAAGGCCAGATCCCTGTACAGGGGTTAAAGAGTTAAAACCGGGGACTGCCAGGATAAGGCCATCAGGACAAATGGGTTGGTTGGCACAGTGGGTCCACAACCACTGCCCATAACATTTAGCAAATGTAGATGTGAGGGAGGTAAGAATTAACATTTAGATGAGGATTTTCCAACAATAAATAAAGATCATTATTGGTATGGCAGATGAGGTTTCCTGTTTTTTGCTCTCCAAAGGCTCTGCATGTATTGTAAATTAATAGACGTTATGGAAGCCATCTAATGAGAGCACTAGGTAGTTATTGCTGTTTCCTAAAGGCCCTTTTACATGGGCTGATACACAAGCAATTAGTGGCAACTGGACATACTGTAGATTTCTTGAAAACGTTTCACTCGTTCTTCCAACGAGCTTTCTCAATTCTGAGTGACTGTACAAAAATTCTGGGAATAAATATGTAACTGAATCCACATCTGGTAATTATACCCAGCATTGGGTCAAAGGTGTTGATTCCATTATCCTAATTGGAGTCAGAAGGTGATAAAGACTTCCCAGAAAAAGGTATCAAGACAGCATTGTATGTGGCAGACAATAGATGTCTAACCCCCCCACCTCTATTCAAGCTTGGCTTCTCCATTTTTACGTAGATGGCCTCCTTCATGCCTCATTTGTACCAATCGGCCTCCTTATCCAAAACACGTACTTGACTGTCTTCAAAGGTGTGACCTGTTCCTTTTAGATGTAAGTACACGGCTGAATCTTGACCAGAGGTTTTGGCAATTCTATGTCTGCCACATACAATGCTGTCTTGACACCTTTTTCTGGGAAGTCTTTATCACCTACTGACTCCAATTAGGATAATGGAATCAACACCTTTGACCCAATGCTGGGTATAATTACCAGATGTAGATTAAGTTACATATTTATTCCCAGAATTTTTGTACAGTCACTCAGAATTGAGAAAGCTTGTTGGAAGAACGAGTGAAACGGTTTCAAGAAATCTACAGTACGTCCAGTTGCCTTCATTTATTCTTTACACATATGTATGACCTGGATAAATGAGAACCTTCACAGACAAACCATTTGCTTGTTGAATTGAGCTATTATTTCCTCTATGGGAACAAGTGCTCGCTTTTGATCGTTCATCCCAATGCAGGTTCATTGTTTGTCGGCAGCAGTCCCCTGTTTACACAGGACGATCTGCTGCCCACAAATGATGATTTTATATGCTGCATAAAAGAGGAGATTGAGCGTTTTTGCTCATTTGTCATGTAATTGGCCGCACTGTTTATGCAGTCAATTATCATACGAACACTCATTCCCAATAATTGCCTCAATCTTTGGCCTGCATAAAAGGGACTTAAAGGGGTTATCCAAACCCTATAATGCCCCATCTAATGCCCGGGCCCCTCACACAGGTTGTACTTATCTTGCTTCCCGGCACCCGCGTTGCTTATGATGCCTGCACAGCCGCTACTGCATCTCCCATTGCATTAGCCAATAGCAGGCCGTGACAGGGACGAGCCTTCCTAGCATCACCCACGATTTTAGGAAGGCACGTCCCTGTCGTGGCCTGCTATTAGCTGCCTCCGTCGGATGTTTTGATGTAGTGGCAGCCGTACGGGCATTAGAAGCGGAGCAGGTGCCGGGGATCAAGGTAAGTACAAACTGTATGAGGGGCCCTGGCATTAGAGGGGGCATTATAGGATTTGGATAACCGCTTTAAGATCTGTTTTTGGTCCAACAATTACATTGATTCACATTCTCTACCTACAGGAGGAAATACTGTGTATAAGTGAGCAAATCAAAGCAATAATGGAGTGTATCAATGCAAAACAGAAGATACATAAAGAGGAATTGGAAAAACATGCTATGCTTAGAAAAGACATAGAGGCAAGTAATGTCACTTCCCACTAGAAGTAATTATATACAAGTGTTAAACATTTTAGTTGATTTAATTAAAGAGTATTCACAAACTAGAAAGTCATGGGTCACCTCACCGTCTGAATGGTTACTTTTTTTTTTGGGGGGGGGGGGGGGGGGAACCGTCCAGTCCTTTTCGATTATTAAAGTTCTGAAACCTTTGGAGCATTATTATTTATATATTTTATTATTGCATACTTCATATTTTGGGCTGCAAATCATTTTATGAATTTGTTTTGTGGGATGTTCTTGATATGCTGTGGTTAACACCTATCAAAAGTAAGGGTCGTCTATACTCTGACTCATTGATGTGCTTGGGCTTTAAAGACTAGACCTATGGTCCGATCTCCCAGAAGAACTATTGTAGTACAAAATATGATGAAAATGGTCAATCCTGGCTATGATAGAAAGATAGCATGGCACAGTACATCACAGCTTTCTGCATCTCTGACTAGGAACAGTAGCTGCAGATTGGTCAGACTGCCCATGCTGACCCCTGGCAACCCCCAGTGGCATGTGAACATCCAAACTGGACTGTAGGTTAATGGAAGAAGGTGGCCTGGTCTGATGAATCATGTTTTCTTTTACATCCTGTGGACAGTTACCTGGAGAGGAGATGGAACCAGGATTCAATATAGGAAGAAGACAAGCTGCCGGAGGCAGTGTGATGGTCTGGGCAATGTTCAGCTGAATAACCTTGAGTCCTGGCATTCGTGTGGTTGTTAGTTTGACATGTACCACTTACCTAAACATTGTTGGAGAACAAGTCCACCACTTCATGGCAATAGTATTTTCTAATAAAAGTGGTTTCTTTCTGTAGATTTATACCACAACAAGTGTTTAAAAATGAATTGGGGAACCTGATAAACAGTCCAAGGTGTTGACTCCAAATGCTCCAGATCTTAGCCTCATTGATCATAAGTTGGATTTTCTGGAGAAAAAAAACATGTCCAAACCATGAACCCACACTTCACAACTTACTGTTAAAATTGGAAAAACCCTCCCAAAAATGTCCCTTTTTTATTATAAATCCTGAATTTATGTCTCATGTATGTAAAATTAGTACATAACTCAAGTGTCTTGCTTATTTAACCCCTTAATGACCCAGCTATTTTTATACTTAAGGACCATAAAAATGTTGTTCCTTTCTGTGGTCCAGGGGTCATAACTTTAAATTTCTTCATCAATATAGCTGTATGACACCTTTTATTTTGTGAAGTAGTAATTTTCTGAGGAAATATTCTGGAGTACATATATTTAGCATTGCATGTAAAGTGTCTATAAAATATAGAATTTTGGGTTGAAAAAGTAGATTTCTGTTATTGAATAGAAAGGCAGGGGGCATGGAAAGAATGTGAGAAGGCACAGAAACTGGAGCACAGAAGACAAATTTTATTATTGAAGGGAGAGGATTGGGTCAAGGAGAGGTTACAGAGGCTGGTGCACACTTCAGTATGAAAGGAAACAGAGAGGAGGCTTGGAGAAGGACCACGATATACTGCACTGTATTCCTTAGGAATTCTTTGCCCAAACTCTCCCTATCAGTATCTCTTTGGAGTGTAGGAGGAAACCGGGGTACCCGGGGGAAACCCATGTAAACACAAGGAAAACATACAAACTCCATGCAGATGTTGTCCATGGTTGTATTCAAACCTAGGACTCCAGCGCTACAATATACCAGTGCTAACCACTGAGCCACTGAGCCACTGAGCCACTGTGCTGCCCGCTGCATATGTACACTGTACTGCATAAATGAATATATTACATCTATCTCAAGAAAAAACTGTGTTATAAAGGTGGAAATTATTTTCTACCGCAAGATCTATAGCATACACTTGTTTCATGAATCATATACAAAAGCATACTATGAATACAAGTGTTACTGATAATTGAAGATATCATATGCTAGGGGAACATCTATGTGTAATGGTAATTAAAATTGTGTGCCACTATAGACTGTAGAATCTATTCCTTCCTAATAATTTACTGAAACTGTACATGGTTTATATTACTTCCATGGCAGGTGCAGAAGAAACGGTACAATGCAATACTAAAACGTCTGCAGTCTCAGTTAAACAAGGCACAGCTGAGCAGAAGACAGTATCAGTGGAATATTCAAGAGATGAGAAAAACGGCATCTACTCTACGGCAGAGTCTTGGAATGAGCCAATGAAATTTTCAGCTTTTATGAAAGTTTATGGGTTACTGAGACTCTTCAGACTTCATTTCCTTGTTTGTTAAAGTGAAGCTACATTGTAATTATAATAAGTCTTTATTGCCCTTCTCTTGTTTTACATTAAATTTCTTCTGTGTGGCACAGAAAAAAAAAAATATCTTTGCTTGTGGAAACTTTAAAAATGGTGACAGATCTATTATGTGTCCTCCTAAGAATGACCTATGGCTCTGTCTGAGGTCCAAACATCTTTACTTATCTTCTCCATCACCCAACGTTAGTTTTAGGAATTCATATTGAAGCGGGAGTATTTGGATGATCACGTGTTGCAAGTATTCCTCTATTATGAGACCTGGCCCTTGTGCACTGTACAAACTAAATGGTTTAGAATGGTTGAATTGCAGTTGAAAACTGCATCAAAACTACATCTGCATATAATCTTTTGTCGCCATTATGCAATATGGTAATTGACTGCACAGTTTTTACAAGTGAAACATGCAAAATAAATGCAGTCAGGTCCATAAATATCGGGACATCGACACAATTCTAAAATGCTTGGCTTTATACACCACCACAATGGATTTGAAATGAAACAAACAAGATGTGCTTTAATTGCAGACTGTCAGCCTCAATTTGAGGGTATTTACATCCAAATCAGGTGAACGGTGTAGGAATTACAACAGTTTGCATATGTGCCTCCCACTTGTTAAGGGACCAAAAGTAATATGACAATTGGCTTCTCAGCTGTTCCATGGCCAGGTGTGTGTTATTCCCTCCTTATCAAAATTACAATGAGCAGATAAAAGGTCCAGAGTTCATTTCAAGTGTGCTATTTGCCTTTGGAATCTGCATGTGTCAACTCTCAAGATGAGATCCAAAGAGCTGTCACTATCAGTGAAGCAAGCCATCATTAGGCTCAGCAACACCAAAAGACCAGGAAGACCATGGAAAACAACTGTGGTGGATGACCGAAGAATTCTTTCCCTGGTGAAGAAAGCACCCTTCACAACAGTTGGCCAGATCAAGAACACTCTCCAGGAAGTATGTGTGTCAAAGTCAACAATCAAGAGAAGACTTCACCAGAGTGAATACAGAGGGTTCACCACAAGATGTAAACAATTGGTGAGCCTCAAAAACAGGAAGGCCAGATTAGAGTTTGCAAAACAAGATCAACTTGTACCAGAGTGATGGGAAGAGAAGAGTATGGAGAAGGAAAGGAACTGCTCATGATCCTAAGCATACAGTATCACGTCAGTGAAGCATGATGGTGGTGGTGTCATGGCGTGGGCATGTATGGCTGCCAATGGAACTGGCATGTATGGCTGCCAATGGAACATAATCAATGTATGTATTGATTATGTGACTGCTGACAAAAACAGCAGGATGAATTCTGAAGTGTTTCGGGTAATATTATCTGCTCATATTCAGCCAAATGTTTCAGAACTCATTGGACGGCGCTTCACACTGCAGGTGGACAATGACCCAAAGCATACTGCAAAAGCAACCAAAGAGTTTTTTTTTTTAAGGGAAAGAAGTGGAATGTTATCTAATGGCCAAGTCAGTCAATCACCTGACCTGAATCCGATTGAGCATGCATTTCACTTGCTGAAGACAAAACTGAAGGGAAAATGCCCCAAGAACAAGCAGGAACTGAAGACAGTTGCAGTAGAGGCCTGGCAGAGCATCACCAGGGATGAAACCCAGGGTCTGGGGATGTCTATGCGTTCCAGACTTCAGGCTGTAATTGACTGCAAAGGATTTGCAACCAAGTATCAAAAAGTGAAAGTTTGATTTATGATTATTATTATGTCCCATTACTTTTGGTCCCTTAACAAGTGGGAGGCACATATGCAAACTGTTATAATTCCTACACCGTTCACCTGATTTGGATGTAAATACCCTCAAATTAAAGCTGACAGTCTGCAGTTAAAGCACATCTTGTTCGTTTCATTTCAAATCCATTGTGGTGGTGTATAGAGCCAAAAATTGTAGAATTGTGTCGATGTCCCAATATTTATGGACCTAACTGTATGTATCACTTGTAGAAATCCCCATTGCAAATTTGTGGCAAACTGCACTGTCTAAATATATCCCAAGACATATGCTTTTGAATGAACGCGTTGATGTTAGAATTAGGCTACTTTCACACTAGTGGCACGGACCTCCGGCAGGCTTTTTCGTCGGATGAACAGCCTGTCGGATCCGTTCTGCCGCTAGTGATCATGTGCCCCCGGACTGCTGCTCCTTCCCCATTGACTATAATTGTGGCGGTGCGGAGTTCCGGCGGAGGCACGGCAGCACACAACGAGATGCTTCCGGAATAAATGTCAGACATGTCGTAGTTTTATTCCGGCAGCCGTGCGCTGTTGTGCCTCCACCGGAACTCAGCCCCCATTATAGTCAATGGAGATGGAGTGGCAGTCCGGGGGTGCACGGTCACTAGCGGTAGGACGGATCCGGAAGGCTGTTCACCCGACGTAACAGCCTGCCGGAGGTCCGTGCCGCTAGTGTGAAAGTAACCTTAGAAGTACTAGAATTCCAATATTAAATGTAATAATACATGTAAGGCTGAGCTCACACTTCAGTTATTTAGTCAGTTATTTACATCAGTGATTGTAAGCCAAAGCCAGGTGCAAGTCAAAAACACAGAACAGGTACAGATCTCTCCATTATACCTTATCTCTGTAGCTTCACTACTGGTTTTGGCTGGTTTGGGCTCACAATAACTGATGAAAATATCTGACCAAATAACTGAAGTGTGAACTCACCCTTAAGAGTGCTTAGTCATTACATCAGCATAAGACATCTCTATTGGACCTCATGCACACAGCAGCACACTGTCACGGATGTTTCAGCGACAGGTGTCAGGAGATCGGTGAGACTGGCAACACATGGGTTGATCTGACAGGTTTTCCTTTTGGATAAACAGGCTTCTGTGTTGTTTCTGGTAATGGCCACACCCCTTGCCTCAAGTGTTGCTAATGTGGTAATTTAACCTTCCTAATTTATTGCTGCTTCCTCCATTATGCTGTGCGGTTTATACCTTCAGTTTTAGTTGTGGTTTGCTGGTGTGTGAATCTTGTCTGAGTTCCTGCTGCTTCCGCTGCTCCTTTGAAGTTAAGTCTTTCCTTTCCCTTTTTGTATTTGTTTGTGTTCTGTGTGTAGCATTTCCCTATTGTTTGTATCAGGCCTGAATGAGACTCCTGTTCGTCCTCCCTCCATTAATACCAGGGTCCTATAGGGCTAGATAGGACTCTAGGTATTCCTGTGTATGAACACACCTACCTCTGGGGTCTGTTCATACTGGTAGTCAAGTCAGGATTTTGGTTAGGGTTTTACTAGGAGGTGTCAATCTTCCTTCCCTAGTTCTCAGGCCTGATTCCTTGTTCCCCCCCTTCCCTCTTATGCTCAGTGTGGTGTTTCTCTCCCACACCGAAGCATGACACACACAGAGCGTTTATCACGATTTAATAGCCTTGACAAGCATTTGGGCCTTTTTTATAGCTCTGCGGGTGCTACTGCTGTTGTGGGGTGCCAATTGTGTGACAGAAAAAGCCTCCTCTGTCTGTCTAACCAAATAGACGTCATGATCGCTGTTTACCCGGTGCTGTCAGTTAGGTGGAGCAGCTGTCATATTTAAATGGAGGTTTACAATTAATATCCTACCACTATGACGTACACATACCTCCCAACCATCCCAAATCCTTAGGACACAGAGACAGTTAACTACAATAGTGAAGCAGGGAGCTCCCTGCTTCACTATTCAACTGAACTGCTGGCACTCCCCAGCAGGCATGATGCAGTCACACATCGGGCTGCTGGGCTGTGTAGGAGGAGTGTGTAGGCCCAGGAATCAGCCTATGCGCTTTTCCTACACAGTGTGACAGCATTGTGCCTGCTGGGGAGTGCAGGATGTCCTCTGATTTTTTTTTATTTGAGCCCATTTGCCAGATATCTGGCCTCAATAAATCACAAAAGAGGGGTTTTGTGACTTTTTGGGAGAGTAGCTGATCATTTGGCCAACAGCTATTGAATATTATAGACGCCTTAACACTTTGGTTGGGTCTGCAAACTTTGCAAAACTCGCTACGGCCCCTGGTGCCAGTTCATGGAGGAAACATCTTTATACCTGTTATGGGAGTGCTCCTTTCAATAGTGTCTTTGGATCTTACACCTCCCCTGCATTTAAGGGTCCATTCACACATCCATGTGTGTTTTGCGGATCCGCAAAACACGGACAGCGGCAATGTGCGTTCCACATTTTGCGGACCGCACATTGCCGGCAGTAAGAGAATATGCCTATTCTTGTCCGCTATTGCGGACAAGAATAAGATATGTTCTATTTTTTTCAGGATCGGATCGGAAATGTATGGGTCCGCAATTCCGTTCCGCAAAATGTGAAATGGAATTGCGGATGTGTGAATAGACCCTTAGTCTGCCTCTCATCTCCCTGCATGTGCTGTCTAAAATACAAACTGTTTGTTACTCATAGCAACCAATTACAGCACAGCTTTTATTTTATTACAGCACTTCTCAATCTGTTTTTTCCTATGTGTTTTCAGAAAATAAGGTCCTTTGTGATTCAGAGTGGTCTAAAACAGTGGTCCCCAACCTTTTTTGAACCAAGGACCAGTTTCATGCAAGACAATTTTCCCAGAGACCGAGTGGGGTGGGTGTGGGTTCTGGGCCGGGGCTTAGGGGGTGGGCGGAGCTTATGGCGGTGCTGGTCGGCACTGACAGATTCACTCACATAACCAAACACAAGGTGCATATTAAAATATATAACGATGGCGTTAATGGCATCAGGTACATGCTGGAGTAACTTGCTGTTAATATGAGGCCCATTGTTTTATCAATTTGGACCTGCATGTGCCTCACATTAATAGTAAGTAACCTCATCATGTGTACCTCACATTAATAGTAAGTAACCTCATCATGTGTACCTCACATTAATAGTAAGTAACCTCATCATGTGTACCTCACATTAAGGCTAGTTTCACACGGGCGTTGCGGATTGGAGCCGGATGCGTTCAGAGTGCGTTCAGTGAAACTCGCACTATTTTGCAAGCAAGTTCAGTCAGTTTTGTCTGTTGTGTTTAGTTGTTCAGTTTTTTCCGCGCCGGTGCAATGCGTTTTGATGCATTTTTCACGTGCGTGATAAAAAACGGAATATTTACAAACAACATCTCTTAGCAACCATCAGTGAAAAACGCATCGCACCCACACTTGCTTGCGGATGCAATGGGTTTTTCACGCAGCCCCATCCACTTCTATGGGGCCAGGGCTGTGTGAAAAATCGCAAAATATAGAACATGCTGCGATTTTCACACAACGCAGAACTGATGCATGATAAACAACGCTCATGTACACAGGCCCATTGAAATGAATGGGTCAGGATTCAGTGCGGGTGCTATGCGCTCACATCACGCATTGCACCCGCGCAGAAAACTCGCTCGTGTGAAAGGGACCTAATGGTTAACCCAATGTTGCCCATTATTTGATGAGGTGCTTGGGGCCACTTACTTTTAATGTTAGGTACATGGGGGTACTAATGTAATAGCACCATTTACCTCAGATTAATAATAGGTGACCCCATCTTCTCAAATTATGGCTACTGGCAACATTGTGGTTAATGAGTCACATTAACCCCAAATCTTGCTGGCTGCCTGATACATATTTTTTGCCTGATACATATTTTTCGCCTGCTTTTTTTTTGAGGCAGGCTAGTACTGTGCCGGCTGCTTTTCAGAGCACTAATGGCTGGGGACTGGAGAACACAAGAATCAGGAGGAGGCTGCCACTGCTGCTGTTCGGCGAGCACACTAGCTGAGACGGCGCAGCGGTAAACCCTCCCCGTCCCTCCTCCTACTTTAATATTAGCCACACATTCATTGGTGGCAGTGGTGCGGGCAGCGTCAGAGCCTGCTCATTTTATTGGGCTCTGCGGCGGCCGCGTCATGGGAGGGATTCCCTCCCTCCGTCCCTCCCTCCTTCTCGACTGACTCTGGACTCTCTGATGTGTGCGTCGGGCGCGCATGCACCTGGCGTCACCACTCCTCTCTCCTCTGTGGCTCGACGCACAATCTTCCAGGGCCCGGTCCTGGGCCGTGGCCCTGCCCTTGGGGACCGCTGGTCTAGAACTGTTTGTTGCCCATAACAAACAATGCTGTAGCATGCATTTTATACAATAATGTAACTGTAACTACTGTGGCACTGCTTCTCATTCTGCCTCTCATCTCCCCTGCATTTCAGATTAAATCTCATCTCCTTGAATGCGCTGTCTAAAAGACAAACTGTTTGCCCTAGCAACCAATAACAGAAGAGCTTTTAGTTTTATTCATATCAACCAATCACAGCTTTTATTTTACTACAGTGCTCCTTACAATACTCAAGACCTATGTTTACCAACTTGTGGCTCTCCAGCTGTTGTAAAACTACAACTCCAATCATACCACAACAGCTGGCACTCCCCTCTTAAATATGTAATATGTAAACCTCCTTAATATCTACTAATCCATCAGAACACAGTAGGACAATAAGATGGAATCTGTGAAATACCATCAGTAAGGATGTCTGGAGAATAGCGCTCAGTGTATGGTGCCTCTGCACAGTAGAGAAGATGCGTCACGTGGAGTGGGCAGCGCGCCCTTTTACAGGATGCGTCCGCCTTCGTGATGGTATTGCGCATGCGCAGAGGCTCCTGAGCGTACCAAGCCTCACTCTGGAAAGAGCCAGGGCCGGTGTAGCGTTATACTACCCTACCTCATGAGATTTCCCTACCTCCTGACTTCCTGTTGCACTGCTAATGACGTGAGGAGGCGTTCCTGAGTTTTGACGATCTGCGCATGCGCAAACCGACAGTTTATGGAAAATCTCAGCGGAGTTCAGCTTTACACCGGGACACTGTGCATGCGCAGGAGAGCCTCAGTAGGGAAATATTACGGCCCAGTGCGCAAGCCGGAACATGCGCAGTGTCCCGGTGTGAAGCTGGACTCCACTGAGATTTTCCATAAACTGTCGGTTTGCGCATGCGCAGATCGTCAAAACTCAGGAACGCCTCTTCACGTCATTAGCAGTGCGACAGGAAGTCAGGAGGTAGTGAAATCTCACGAGGTAGGGTAGTATAACGCTACACCGGCGTGCTTCTGCATGGTGCGCACCATGATTGGTGCATTCCAGCGGCGGGGGGGGGGGGGGAGAGGTTATATGGAAGCAGCGCTAGAATAGAGGGGCATTAGAAGAGGTATATATCTATTATGAATGAATCAAGTGCTTCATTGTTTATGTTAGATAGCCACCTTGGTCACATAATTAAGAGGCAGTGTCCAAGGACCACTGTAACCCATTCTCGATACTAGTCTAACAGTGTCTATTATGGATGAATCAGGGATTTAATGGTTTAGACTAGATAGCCATAATAATCACATGATGAAAGAGCAATAATACAGGACCATTATAACCAGTATTCATCAAATGTACTGTATATCGGAATCATTTATAGGGGAAGAGAGATCGAAGACTGTAAAGGATACTATCGGGTTTATACCTGGTGATACTAGGGTCCCACCCTTTATATCTGTAAGAGAGGAAAAATGGTAGCAAGTTAAACGTAGGATTAATACGCAATCATACAGGACCCTGTATGTAACTGTCCTGTAGAATTCTGACGTATGCGCTGAAATAAGTCTACTATTCACTGTTTGAAATATTGAATATCTTTACATATACATGGGGTCTCCTTGCCTTGGTAAATTAATATTTTTTTCTGTTTACTTTTTTTTCCCCGTGACGAGTGACCAATATATATGTGTTATGACATGTGTTCCAATGATGTCAGGTAATGGTTCACACTGTGCCCCATATCTATATTGCGTCTGATGGTACTTGTAGTGCGTGCATGGAGCACAATAGATAACAGAATTGATCCATACGTGTACAATATGCACTGTGAGTGAGCTGATGATAATATAGTTAACTGCTCGGATGACACCCCCAGTTAATTCCTTGGCTTGGTATGGGGGGTTATACAGTCACTGTATGAGTCTTTTGAGCCGTCTGTAGTCACTTCATATATCACTTACCCTCTGGTGCTCCAGCGATGAAGAGGTGGGACAGGGGAGTGCCTGACCTGGCACTCCCCCGAAGCTGATTGGATCCCCCGATGCCAGCACAGCCCAGAGGGGGCGGGAATAAGTCTACATAAACAGTCACATTGAGTGGCCGTGTTACGGCCATCCCAGTGCCGCAGGCTTTGTCCCTGTGTGCTGCACGCTTGATACTAACAGTGTGCAGCATGTCTGAATGTTTGTTTGTCTGCTGCTAAACAAACCGCTCCTGATGAAGAGGCTAATGTTTAATAGTTGCCTCAGAAACGCGTCGGGCGTTTAAGTATAGGACAGCAGTAATATCTGAATTTTTTATAGCGCAGATGAGACAGCTAGAACTAATATGTTATAGCCAGCAAAGCTAATTTGGCATAGCCAGCATTAGTTAATTGGTGGGGGGATAGCACTGGAGGTTTACAGTGAAACAGAGGTGTGTGAGAGACTATTGGTGACTGCTTGTTTGTTGAAGGATATGAGCGACAACACTAGGTTCAGGTGCACATATTAGATAACATTGTTACCATCTACACAGGGTGGTGACGATCATAAACCACATGCCCTGTTTGCACTAAATATATATTCCTCCTCCTCCACATTAACACTAGTCCCCAGGTGGATAGCGGAGCCTGCAGTTTGCTAGCTGTCCATCTGGTGTAGTATCCCTGAGTAACAAAGGGGATAGGACTATATTTTATGATATATAAAAATGCCCAATAATTTTAAGAGATACAAAATAAAGGTTATATTTTAGCGACACTTATTAATCTAGGTAACCATTCAATAAATTGGGTCATCAAACAATATTTTTTTTTTTCTGAGTTATTCCACAGGTGAAAAAACCTTGAATCTTCTACCTGACAGAGGATGGTAGAACTGAGACCCTTTTATGACGTTAGAACACTGCATGCAATGTATACACAGGAATGTGTCTTTTTTTCTGTGCCGAGGAACGTCTGGAAGCGATCCTGGCTGACCCAATGTCTACTTTCACTAGCAAGTCCCACAGGTTTCTGGGGCGACGTGTGCAGGCGAGTATCAGGCTTTTGAACTCTGCTACTTCGGGGTAGGCCTTTTGAAGGAATTGGTTAATCAGGAACCATTGGCCGATCCTTCAAAAGGCCTACCCCGAAGTAGCAGAGTTCAAAAGCCCGATACTCGCCTACACACGTCGCCCCAGAAAAATACGGGACTTTCTAATGAAAGCAGACATTGGGTTGGCCAGGATCGCCTCTAGACAGACGTTCCTCGGCACAGAAAAAAGAGGTACATTCCCGTGTATACATTGCATGCAGTGTTCTAAAGTCATAAAAGGGTCTCACTTCTACCATCCCCAGTCAGGTAGAAGATTCCCGATTAAAGTTTTTTTCATCTGTGACTCTTCATTTGTTGTATATCTTCTTAAGTGCCCTTGTGGTAAGATTTATGTGGGGGAAACACAGAAAATCCGCAATCTTGTATGCCAGCATAAGTCAAACATTAGGCGTAAAAACCTCCTACTACCGGTACCGGCACACTTCGAAGCAGCGGGACATAATCTCGCCCAATTAAAGTTTCAAGTTATTGAACAGGTAACAACAAGTAGAAGAGGCGGCGATAGAATCAAACAACTAAAATTCAGGGAAGCCATTTGGATCCACAAACTGGACAGAGAATATGAGAACCATAATCTAACCTAATATGAAATGATTATATAATGTAACATCAGATGAAATGTAAGATCATAATATTATGAAATTTATTTAAGCTCATATGGAATAATATACGGGACATAACGAATTGTGCATTTAATGATTGTATATTAATCCTATGTTTAACTTGCTACCATTTTTTCCTCTCTTACAGATATAAAGGGTGGGACCCTAGTATCACCAGGTATAAACCCGATAGTATCCTTTACAGTCTTCGCTCTCTCTGCCCCTATAAATGATTCCGATATACATTTGATAAATACTGGCTATAATGGTCCTGTATAATTGCTCTTTCATCATGTGATTTTTATGGCCATCTAGTCTAAACTATTAAATCCCTGATTCATCCATAATAGACACTGTTAGACTAGTATCGAGAATGGGTTACAGTGGTCCTTGGACACTGCCTCTTAATTATGTGACCAAGGTGGCTATCTAACATAAACAATGAAATACTCGATTCATTCATAATAGATATACAGGGGCGGACTGGGAACTTAAAATGGCCCTGGAAAAATACTAAAAGTGGCCCCATTTTGTAGTCAGGTCCAAATTGATGGAAGGCAGGGCCAGCAATACCATATTGTGGCACATTATACCACCCCAACAGAGCCAAATACCACAGTCCATCACTAAATACTGCCAGCAGCACAAAATACATCCCCAAAAATTTCCACTGGCCGGCCATGAGGAGGGTCCCCTGGGCATCAGCCCACCGAATTTTCCCTGTAGGGTCTACGGCCAATCCGCCCCTGTAGATATATACCCCTTCTAGTGCCCCTCTATTCTAGCGCTGCTTCCATATAACCACTCCGATCCGCCGCTGGAACGCACCAATCATGGTGCGCACCATGCACAAGCATGCCAGCCCTGGCTCTCTCCAGACCGGGGCTTAGTATGCTCGGGAGCCTCTGCGCATGTGCAATACCATTACGACGGCGGACGCATCCTGTAAAAGGGCGCGCTGCCCGCTCCACGTGGCGCATCTTCTCTACTGTGCAGAGGCACCATACACTGAGCACTATTCTCCAGACATCCTTACTGACAAGCGGCACAAGGTAATTCACAGATTCCATCTTATTGTCCTACTGTGTTCTGAGGGATTAGTAGATATTAAGGAGGTTTACATATTACATATTTAAGAGGGGAGTGACATCTAGACTGCTGAACCCAGACCACTTTAACCTAGGATTTATGCTGCCTCCCCCCCGGGTACTCTTTTTGCGGACGACATCACTCTGGTACCTATGGGGTCACATTCTCTAGGCAGCCACCGCCCCCATGGAATACGATATTCCCTAGAGTACACCTGGTCTTGCAATTAGGCTGGGTTCACACCTGAGCGTTTTACAGCGCGTTCCTACGCGCTGTAAAACGCACAACAGGCAAGAACCAATGATTCCCTTTGGGAATGGTTCTCACCTGGGCGTTTTACAGCGCGTACGATCGCGCTGTAAAACGCCCGACGCTCAAACAAGTGCTTGAGCTTTTTTTTGGGCGTTTGTCGCGCGTTCCCGCACATAGAAATTCGGGAACGCGCGACAATGTGTGAACGCCAGTCTCTGTATGCGCGATTGTAAACGCCCGTACAATCGCGCATACAGAGCGCTCGTTTCAGAATGCTCAGGTCTGAACCCAGACTAAATGTAATCCATAGGTTTTCGGTTATATCATTTGACAATTCAAATATGTTCAGCTCACAGTGCCACCACCATTCAAGGTTGAGAAGCAAGACATCTATTGCGGGAAGGCCATGTCTGGCAGTCACCCTATGCTATTATGTACACGTGATTGTTTACCTATATGGCCTTGTTCACACTTCAGTGTTTGGTCAGTGATTTCCATCAGTGATTTGTGAGCCAAAACCAGAAGTGGAGCCTACACAGACATGAGTTAGAAGGGAAAAATCTGCTCCTGTTCTGTGTTTAGAGTTGCACCTGGTTTTGGCTCACAAATCACTGATGGAAATCACTGACTAAACACTGAAGTGTGAACGAGGCCTATGTGATTGTCGAAATATGATTCATTTTGTATTAATTATACACTATTTTGTATTCCATTGTCATGGTATGTCCACATTTACTCACATCATGTTTATCTGTTGTTTAGCTGTAGTTTGATATAGGCTATGTGAGGGCCTCACAATTTTGCATCAATATTCCGGGAGTTTCCAATTTTGTCAAAATCAGTTCTATTCATTTGAATAGGGCAGCAGTCACATGGATTTCTGCAAGCTCCATTAAAGGTAAATGCACCTGATTTTCAGTCACAGAATTTTCTGCCACAAAAATCTGCAGCATGTGAAAGCAAGCCAAGAAAGGTCTGAACTTCTCAGGTCTCCAGTCTGGGGAAAGGCACAGGGGCTGTGAACCTGTGAGAACACAGACCTACACATATCATGATTTTTCCATGTGGTGCCAGATATTGATTTATATTTAATTGCATAAGGAAATGGGTAGAATTTTCACTACCTTCCTTTTACTTCACATCCCCTCCCATCCCCTGGTTGAACTTGATGGATACATATCTTTTTTTCAGCCATACTACACTAACTCTGTACATATATATTAAGAGAGATATCTGCAGAGTAGTATATGACTCATGCTTGTATGCATGCCTGGGAATTTCCACAGTAAAAAACAAATATACTGTTTGATAAGCAGAACAAAGCGAATCATCTGAACAGAGATGACTTCATATTGTTCCTGCAACAATAGGTGCATTTGGTAACTTCTGTTTTTGTACTTAACTCCATTCAGTGCATTTAAAATATTAAAAGCAGAACAGATTAAGATTTGTAAAAGAGTACTAAATTATGTAACCTTTAGTATTGACAGCAACTATGCTAATTATTACAAATCAATCTTATCAGGGGCGGACACAGACAGCAGAGGGCCCCTCTGCAAAGAATGTGCCTGGGCCCCCCCCCCCCCCCAAGCCAAATTCTCAACCTAAGCTATTCTGTCCTAACATTATTTATAGCAATACAAAACATACAGGGTAAGGCTACTCTCACACCTGCAGCTCTACGCTCCGGCCACCTGATCCAGCAGATAATGCATGGAATTGGCCGGGCACAAACTGAGGCATGCAGCGGTTTGTGTCCCGCTGATTCTCTGCATTTTTGCCAGCTTGTGGCCGATCTTTGCCAGACCCCATTATAGTTAATGTGGCCGGCGGACATTATGTCTGCATTCAGCAGTGCTGGAGCATTCCGGCAGGCTGTTCTCTGCTGGAAGAGCCTGCCAGAGTCACTAACTCAGATGTGAAGGTAGCCTAATACAGGTCCACATACCTCTTACATACAGGGACGTCTTCGTTAATGTAGATGTTCTCTGTCCTCATCTTCTCCTTTCAGACCACACCGCCATGATGATTTATTTCAGTCATCTCTTCTCTCTGCAGGGCTTGACAGACAGACATGTTAGTTTCCTAGTTTTCCATCAACCTCCCACCTAATCAACACCCCTCCAATACTGTGCCTGCTGTGCTCCCTATACAAGTTACACACAGATAGTTCCCCTTAAATAATTACTGGCACACAGTATCCTAACAAATAACTGCACCCAGGAAACAGTGTCCCTGACACTAATAGTGTAAACATAATGTTCCCCAAAAGTGTGCTAAGCTGATACTGTGCCAGGGTGCCCCCCATAGTAACAGTGCTCCCCAAAATCCCACCAATAGAAATAATTATCTACCAGACAACACGTAATAGTGTCCCTACAGTAATAATGACCCCACTGTGTCCCAGAAGTAATAATGCTACCATAGTGCTCATACTAGTATTCAAGTTTCTCATAGTCCCTCAACTGTAATAAAGCCCACCATAATGCCCCCAGTAGTGATAATTCTCTTTATAATATGTAGTAGTAGAAAAATGCCCCCTTATAATGTGCGCCAGTACATAAAAGTGCCCTGTTGTGTGGCAGTATAAAAAATGTCCCCATAGTACCCTCATAATGTGTGCCAATGACCCCTACTGTTTGCCCCCAAAAACTTTTAGTGCCCCCAGTTGAGCCAAGGTCCCCATAGTGCCCTATAATTTGCGCCAGTATAAATTACTCCTATATTGTGCACCTCCCCTTGTCCCACTGGTGCCTGACAATGTGCCAGTATAAAATGCCCCTATAATGTGTGTCAGTATATAAGATAGGGTCACCAGTAGATGCCCACATAGTGCTCCCCCTTCTCCATAGTGCTCCCCATATGTGCTAGCATATAGAATAGGGCTCCATAGTGCTACTCCCCCTCCATAGTGCCCCCCATGTCTGCCAATATATAAGATAGAGCCCCAGAAGATGCCCCCATAGTACTCCTCTCCCCCCTTCTCCATAGTGCCCCCCATGTGTGCCAGTATATAAGATAAGGTCCCCATAGTGCTCCTCCCCTCCATAGTACCCACCCATGTGTGCCAGTAACTAAGATAGGGCCCCCATAGTGCTTCTCCCCCTCCAGAGTGACCCCCATGTGTGCCAATATATAAAATAGGGCCCCATTAGTACTCCCCCCTCCATAGTGCCCCTCATGTGTGTTAGTATTTAAAATAGGGTCCCCATAGTGCTCCTCCTCCTCCATAGTGCCCCCCATGTGTAAAAGTACATAAGATAGGGCCCCCAGTAGATGCCTCCATGAGTGCCAGATAGGGCCCCTAGTAAAGTGTAAATAAAAAATAAAATAAACTTACATACTTACCTCCTTGCCGATTTCAGCGATGTGATGCAGGCCTCTTCCGGCCTGTGCCCGCGCTGTATGGCTCAGGCGGCGTGATGACGTAATTGCGCCGCCCTCTAATAGGCTACAGGCACTAGACCTGCAACCTATGAGAGGACTGGGGAAGGGAGGCGCCTCTCCCCTGCCCCGCTGCAGCATCCATCCGTATCGCCGTCCTAAGAACAGCGATACAGATAAATAGAGATGAGCGCTTCCACAATGGAAGCGCTCATCTCCCCCTGCTGCCAGTAAGAAGGGGCCCCCTCCTGCTCTGGGCCCCTGTACAGCCGCACACGGCTGCACAGGCGGTATATCCACCCCTGCTATTAACTTGAGTGGGACTGAAGGCCCTAATACATGGGCAGATGATCGCTAACGAATGTTCATATGACCACTTGTTAGCGATCATCTGGCAGTGTAATACTGCCGCTGATTACCTGATGAACTACAAATCCTGATCAACTCAATTCATCAGGTAATTAAGATATTTTAACATGTTAAAAAATCCAGATTTTTCAGCGGCAGAGCGTGCTGTGTAATAGGCGCTCTGCTGCCGGCAAACAATAAGACAGTATAGGGATGAGCGATTTTAAAAACTACACCCCTCAAAGTATTCAAAACTGATTTTACAAGCATTGTTAACCCTTTAGGTGTTCCACAAGAATTTATGGAGAATGGAGGTGAAATAACTTTTTGGTTATATTTTCCATTTTAATCCATTTTTTTCCATTAACAAAGCAGGGGCTTACAGCCAAACAAAACTCCATATTTATTGCCCTGATTCTGTAGTTTACAGAAACACCCCATATATGGTCGTAAACTGCTGTACAGGCAGACAGCATTGTGCAGAAGGAAAGGAACGCCATATGGTCACATTTGAAGACCCCCTGATGCACCCCTAGAGTAGAAACTCCTAAAAAATGACCCCATTTTGGAAAATACAGGTTAAGGTGGCAGTTTTTTGGTACTATTTTAGTGTATATATGATTTTTGGTTGCTCTATATTACACTTTGTGAGGCAGGGTAACAAAAAATAGCTGTTTTGGCACTGTTTTTATTTTTTATTTACAGTGTTCATCTGAAAGGTTAGATCATGGGCTATTTTTATAGAGCAGATTGTTAGGGACGCGAAAATACCAAATATTACTTTTTTTGGTTGTTTGTTTCAGTTTTACATAATAAAGCATTTTTGAAAAAAATATTTTTTAGCATCTCCATATTCTGAAAGCCATATTTTATTTTAAATTTTTTTGTGTGACTGTCTTATGTAGGGTCCCATTTTTTGCGGGATAAGATGATGGTTTTGGTACTATTTCGGGGTGCGTATGACTTTTTGATTGCTTGCTATTACACTTTTATTTATGTAAAGTGACAAAAAATAGCTTTTTTGACACCAGTTTTTTTATTATTTTTTACGGTGTTCACATGAGGGGTTAGGTCATGTGATATTTTTTATAGAGCAGTCGTTACAGATGTGGCAATACCTAATATGTATACTTTTTTAATGTAAGTTTTACACAATGATATAATTTGTTAAACAAAAAAAATCATGTTTTAGTGTCTCCAGTCTCAGAGCCATATTTTTATTAGTTTTTAGGCGATCGTCTTAAGTAGAGTATCATTTTTGAGATGACGGTTTGAATGGCACTATTTTGGGGTGCATACGACCTTTTGATCGCTTAGTATTACACTTATTGTGATGTAAGGTGACCAAAAATTGCTTTTTAACAGTTTTTATTTTTATTTTTTTATGATGTTCCCCCGAGGGGTTAGGTCATGTGGTATTTTTATAAAGTAGCTTGTTATGGACGCGGCGATACCTAATAGGTCTACTTTTTTATTTTGTTTACATTTAACACAATAAAAGCATTTTTGAAAATCATGTTTTAGTGTCTCCATAGTCTGAGAGCCATATTTATTTATTTTTTGGGGCGATTATCTTAGGTTGCAGCTTATTTTTTGCGGGATGAGGTGAGGTAATGGTTAGATTGGTACTATTTTGGGGGGGATACGCCTTTTTGATCACTTGGTGTTGCACTTTTAGTGATGTAAGGTGACAAAAATTATTTTTTTTGCATAGTTTTTATTTTATTTTTTTAAACCTGAGGGGTTAGGTCATGTGATATTTTTATCGAGCCGGTCGATACGGTTGTGGTGATACCTAATATGTCTACTTTTCTTTTTTTCCCTATTCTTTATAACAACAAAAAATGTACTTTATTTTGGAAAAGGACGCTTTTTTCACTTAAATTTTTGTCCCACTCTGGGACTTCAACTTTTGGGGGTCTGATCCCCTTTACAATGTATTACAATACTTCTGTAATGCATTGGCTGTAATTGTATAACCACTGTAATATGCTTACAGACTGCTTGCCTGTGAGATCCAGGGGGCTGGATCTCACAGGCTCTCCCGGAAGGCAGCTACGATGCCTAAGGAAGGCATCGGGCTGCCTTCTCTGCCATGGGGTCCCCGTCACAGCAGTACGGGGACCCCCTGGACTCGTGAAGCTACCGCAAGTGCCGCGATCAATGCTGACCGCGGCCGTGCAAGGGTTAATGCGCCAGCATCAGTGTTTTCACAGATTGTGAAGCATACAGCAGGGGTCCGGTTATCAGTGACAGCCGGACCCCTGCCTCTGATCGGGCGGGTGCAGCTCCTGCACCTGCCCGATCAGCGCGCCGTACCTGTACTGCGCTGGGACTTCTGTCCCGCATTTCTGCGCCGTACATGTACGGCGCTGGTATCCTAAGGGTTAATCAATATCAGTGTATTATTTTTAGGGATGATCGAATCGACTTCGGATGAAACATCCGAAGTCGATTTGCATAAAACTTTGTTCTAATACTGTACGGAGCAGGATTGCCGTATGTATTGCTGTATGTATTTCACTTACTTGGTCTCAAGTGATCAGCTATCAGCGCAGAGGTATACGGGGCTGTGCACTTACCCTCCTCCTAGGAGGCAAAGTGGCTTCCTCTTCCCAGGGGTGATTACTCTACCAGGCCTAGCTTTCTCCCCTCTTTATCTTATATCTTCCCACGTGGATTTGTATCCCAGCCGCAATGTTGTCTTTTCAATACATGGAATTAAGCAGGAGCGGGTTTCACTCTAAAATACAGCTTCCGTGGATCTGTTCGGTCCGGACCAAATATATTTTTGCATGCCAAAAAAAGATTGACAATAAATGAAATATGTCAGACGTGTTTCGGTGCACTAGCTCCTTCCTCAGTGGCCGTATGGCAAATAGTTCACCATCGTCTTTTTTATTATATCCATATAGCCAAAACCAGAACTGGATTTTGCCAAATATAAAACCAACACCTGGATCTGCTAACTCCACTCTTTTATAGCGCTGCTTTTAGGGTTGCAATTTCTTTTCAGTTCTTTTCAACTGTGTATCTCTTTTTCCCCACTTCTTTAAATACAATTATATACCGTACCATATAGATTATAAATCTCTCTTTTTATGATCCTTCACATTCCAGAGGAAAAACCTTAATATATAGATAACACATATACATTTTAGTACATCAATTTTATATCTAATCAAGAAGGTTCACCACTTATCTTCACATTATATTTATTTCCTTCCTTTATAGATCATTGGTTATTTTATACATCAAAAGTCTTTGTTGATTATATATAGGGGTGGGGCGTGACGCCAAGAGGAGATCGAGGTGCTGGTAAATAACAGATGGACCTCAATGTCTCGTCAGCCCCAGGCCCACACCCCTCGTCAAAGAAAACCAAACAATTCCATGTCCATTCAGGCCCTGTAGTGTCATTGTGTCGAAATCAAAAATTCTTCTTGATTCAGTAATAGACATGTTTGCAATATGAATACCTCCTCTCCAATGTTGTTTAATTCTCTCTTTTGCAACAAATGTTAGTTCTTTCTGGTACTTATTGTGTCATTCTTTAAAGTGTTTTCATACTGTGTGCTTCTCAAAACCATTTTGAATGTTAGTTATATGCTCCCATATCCTTTTTTTCATCGTCCGTTTCGTTCTATGTTCTGTTTGTTACAAGGGCATTGGATCATGTAAATAAATTTCCCACTTATACAGTACAGACCAAAAGTTTGGACACACCTTCTCATTCAAAGAGTTTTCTTTATTTTCATGACTATGAAAATTGTAGATTCACACTGAAGGCATCAAAACTATGAATTAACACATGTGGAATTATATACATAACAAAAACGTGTGAAACAACAGAAAATATGTCATATTCTAGGTTCTTCAAAGTAGCCACCTTTTGCTTTGATTACTGCTTTGCACACTCTTGGCATTCTCTTGATGAGCTTCAAGAGGTAGTCACCTGAAATGGTTTTCACTTCACAGGTGTGCCCTGTCAGGTTTAATAAGTGGGATTTCTTGCCTTATAAATGGGGTTGGGACCATCAGTTGCGTTGTGGAGAAGTCAGGTGGCTACACAGCTGATAGTCCTACTGAATAGACTGTTAGAATTTGTATTGTGGCAAGAAAAAAGCAGCTAAGTAAAGAAAAACGAGAGGGCATCATTACTTTAAGAAATGAAGGTCAGTCAGTCCGAAAAATTGGGAAAACTTTGAAAGTATCCCCAAGTGCAGTCACAAAAACCATCAAGCACTACAAAGAAACTGGCTCACATGAGGACCGCCCCAGGAAAAGAAGACCAAGAGTCACCTCTGCTGCGGAGGATAAGTTAATCCGAGTCACCAGCCTCCGAAATCGCAGATTAACAGCAGCTCAGATTAGAGACTCAGATTAGAGTTCTAGCAGCAGACACATCTCTAGAAAAACTGTTAAGAGGAGACTGTGTGAATCAAGCCTTCATGGTAGAATATCTGCTAGGAAACCACTGCTAAGGACAGGCAACAAGCAGAAGAGACTGTTTGGGCTAAAGAACACAAGGAATGGACATTAGACCAGTGGAAATCTGTGCTTTGGTCTGATGAGTCCAAATTTGAGATCTTTGGTTCCAACCACCGTGTCTTTGTGCGACGCAGAAAAGGTGAACGGATGGACTCTACATGCCTGGTTCCCACCGTGAAGCATGGAGGAGGAGGTGTGATGGTGTGGGGGTTCTTTGCTGGTGACACTGTTGGGGATTTATTCAAAATTGAAGGCATACTGAACCAGCATGGCTCCCACAGCATATTGCAGCGGCATGCTATTCCATCCGGTTTGCGTTTAGTTGGACCATCATTTATTTTTCAACAGGACAATGACCCCAGACACACCTCCAGGCTGTGTAAGGGCTATTTGACCATGAAGGAGAGTGATGGGGTGCTGCGCCAGATGACCTGGCCTCCACAGTCATCGGATCTGAACCCAATCGAGATGGTTTGGGGTGAGCTGGACCGCAGCGTGAAGGCAAAAGGGCCAACAAGTGCTAAGCATCTCTGGGAACTCCTTCAAGACTGTTGGAAGACCATTTCAGGTGACTACCTCTTGAAGCTTATCAAGAGAATGCCAAGAGTGTGCAAAGCAGTAATCAAAGCAAAAGGTGGCTACTTTGAAGAACCTAGAATATGACATATTTTCAGTTGTTTCACACTTTTTTGTTATATATATATATAATTCCACATGTGTTAATTCGTAGTTTTGATTCCTTCAGTGTGAATCTACAATTTCCATAGTCATGAAAATAAAGAAAACTCTTTGAATGAGAAGGTGTGTCCAAACTGTTGGTCTGTACTGTATGTGTTTTGTGTGGAACATACCGAATCCCCCCTTTTGGGGCCCGTAGTAATTTTGCAATTCTCACATCTCCCACATCTGTAAAAACCTACCCATTCTGACACTGCATTTCTTTTTACTGAATATCTGGTGTTGGAGCTACATTTAAACCTAATGAGGGTACTCTAGTATATGTAATTTTTGGAGTTATTGGTAACGAGGAACCAATTATTTTATCCCTAAGTAGATGATGCCAGTGTTTTGCTACAATTTTTTCTACCACCTTAAATTGAGAATTAGGCTACTTTCACACTAGCGTTCGTCGGTCCGCTCGTGAGCTCCGTTTGAAGGAACTCACGAGCGGACCCGAACGCCTCCGTCCAGCCCTGATGCAGTCTGAATGGAGCGGATCCGCTCAGACTGCATCAGTCTGGCGGCGTTCAGCCTCCGCTCCGCTCGCCTCCGCACGGCCTGTCCGCCTGGCCGTGCGGAGGCGAGCGGATCCGTTCAGACTTACAATGTAAGTCAATGGGAACGGATCCGCTTGAAGATGACACCATATGGCTCAATCTTCAAGCGGATCCGTCCCTCATTGACTTTACATTGAAGGTCTGAACGGATCCGCTCAGGCATCTTGCGCACTTAGAAATTTTTCTAAGTTATTAATGCAGACGGATCCGTACTGAACGGAGCCTCCGTCTGCATTAATATGATCGGATCCGTTCAGAACGGATCCGATCAAGCGCTAGTGTGAAAGTAGGCTTAAACGGAAGAATCATTCTTACTAAATCCTCTGTCTGTTTCTCAACACCCTTTTTCTTATTGAAGAAATCCTTTCTATCCATTTCCCTCACCTTTTCCAAAGAGGAATGCATTATATTTTGTGGATAATCTTTAATTTAAAATTCTTTTGTCATCTGTTCAGCTTCTTCCTCAAACTTTGTTTATAAGGTACAATTACATTTTAAACGACGAAACTGATTTACCGGAATGTTCATCAACCATCTGGGTAAGTGACAACTGGAGTACAAGATATAACTATTTCTAGCAACTGTTTTCTGATATGTGCTACTTATCAATTTGTTATCACATACTGAAATTAACAAGTCTAAAAACTCCACCTGTTCCATATTTGTATTTGAGGTAAACTTTACATTTCTCCTATTGTCATTTAGATTAATTAGAAAATGTTGTCGCTTATCCTCTCTTTTATCCCAAAAGAAGATGTGGTTGGATGGTGTCATACTCCTACTGCGCCATAAAGAAATTGGCATAGCTGGGGGTGAATCTGATACCCATGGCGGTGCCTCGTGCCTGAAGAAAGAACTCAGACCCATACCAAAAATAATTATGAGTGAGGATATGTTGTACCCCCTGTATTGTAATGTCTTTTTGGTCCCTTTCTAAAGTACTCTCTCTTCTTAATATATTGTTTAATGACTCTACCCCATGTTTGTCATCAATTATTGTATATAAAGAGCTCACATCAAATGTTCCCAAAATCCAATGTGGTTGATACTGTAACTGTTCAATAACTGTAATAATTTGGGTTGTATCTTTAATATAGGATGGTATCTTTTTGACAAATGGTTATAAATTTGATCTAAATATTGTGAAAGGTTTGACGTGATTGAACCCATGCCTGATATAATGGGACGACCCGGCGGATTTTTCTTATCTTTATGTAAAATAATAATACAATAAAACATAGGAATCCATTTTTTTACATAAATCTACTAATGTTTTATGGTATTCGTTGGTCAGATCTCTCCTCAATCTTATATATGTTTTTCCATCCATAAGATTTTTTTACAATCTATATCATATTTTTCTGTATCTTGTATTATGACTGTTCCTCCTTTGTCTGCTGGGCGTATAGTGATATTTTCCATTTTCTGTAATTGTTTTAACGCTTGTTTTTTTATTTTATTTAGATATTTTTATTAATAAATATATTTATCCTATATACAAACCAGAAGGGGGAGTGCCTACCCTACTTCTTCATTACTTTTACATGTGTGTGTGTGTGTGTGAGTGTGTATATATATATATATATATATATATATATATATAATATATATATATAGCAGGGAGTGAAATGGACAGCACTGTATATATATATATATATATATATATAAAATTACAGTATTTTCTGCTTTATAAGTTGTGGGAAAATGGCAGTGCATAATACTAATCAGGGCTTAGATTATAGAAGTGCGCTCTAGTATGCAGGAGTCGCAGATAGTGAAATACTGTCGGTACTCGCCTCTCCTTGGTCATTTCTGGGCCCTCGCTACACTGTCCTCGCTGTGTACAGCTTCAGGACATTTAGGACTGCATGCAGTTAGGTCAAAGTGCAGTGTGAGCCCAGAGGAGATCAGGGAGAGAGACTGCAGGCCTGACTGCCAAACCTAAAGATTAGTGTTAAGATTACAATGATCACAGCACTCATCACTGGTTTTCATAGGGTGCACGTCTGGGTTGGTCCCCACCTCCAACTACTTCGTCTTTATATGCTCCTCATACCAGGCCTGATGAAGGGCTACATCTAGCCCGAAATGTTACCTGAAATTATGTCCGGCTGAATAAAATCATTAATTACTTCACTTTCAACTCTGGAATGCTGTCTATTTGTATATATAAAAACCTAAAGATTAGTGGCGGAGCAGGAGAGGTAAGTGAATTTATTTATTTTATTTCTGATTCTATTATAACAGAGGGGTCTGATGTGAGCTCTGATGGGAGTCTGACCTAATATGGCGGTCTGATCTGAGGTCTGACATGGGGGTCTGATCTGATATAGGGATGTGATCTGAGGTCTCATATGGGGGTTTGATCTGATTATAGGGGTCTGATCTAAGGTCTGACATTGGGGGGTTTAATCTGAAGTCTCAAAGACTGAGGGTCTAGTTTAGGGGTCTGATGAAGATTGGGGGTCTGATAAAAAATATTTTTCTTCTTATTATCCTCCTCTAAAACCTAGGTGCATCTTATAATCAGGTGCGTCTTATGAAGCGAATAAAACGATATCTATCTATCTATCCCCATCTATATATCTGTATATATAGCCCAGGGTGAAAAGCTGTACAAACCTCTCAAAAGACAAGATGGCACTACCTCCATTTGGAGAAGAAAAGAAGTAAAAGTTCAATGTCCAGAGACAACCAGGTTTCTTCACCGTAAGAACTGATTCTGTGGAATAGCCTACCTAGGGACGTGGTCACAGAAGGAACAGTGGGCAGTTGTAAAATAAGACTTAGATGAATTAAATTAATGCTTACGGAAATGTGTAGAAGTCTGGTTCTCACTTCCCTTCTCTTAATTCACATACCCTCCCATTCACTGGTTAAAGTTTATGTACTGATGTCTTTTTTCAATCGTACTAATTATGTAACTATGTACTGTAGAAATCTAGGGTGAAATATGACTTGTATATACTTGTACATGTCCTTGGGATGAGTTTACATTGATACTGCAACAATAAGTACATTTATTAACTACTGTTTTGTACTTAAAGGGCATCTGTCAGCAGATTTGTACCTATGAAGCTGGCTGATCTGTTACATGTGCACTTGGCAGCTGAAGAGCTGAAGGCATCTGTGTTGGTCCCATGTTCATATGTGCCCACATTGCTGAGAAAAATGATGTTTTAATATATGCAAATGAGCCTCTAGGAGCAACAAGGGCATTGCCGCTACACCTAGCAGCTCCACATTTTCTGCAACTGCTGCACCCCCTGCACTTTGATTAACAGGGCCAAGCAGTGTACACGACAAGATCATGCCTGGCCCTGAATTCTCCTAAAGTCAAAGTGCAGAGGGTGCAGCAGTTGCCGAGAGAGCTGAGCTTCTAGGTGTAATGGAAATGCCCCCGTTGCTCCTAGAGTTTTATTTGCATATATTAAAACATCACTTTTCTCAGCAATGCAGGCACATATTAACATAGGACCTAAACAGATGCCGTTACCTCATTGAATGCATTTGAAAATACAGTCCTGATCAAAAGTTTAAGACCTCTTGAAAAATGGCAAAAAATCATATTTTACATTGTTGGATCTTAACAAGGTTCCAAGTAGAGCTTCAAAATGCAACAAGAAGAAATGGGAGTGAGACAAAACATTTTTTGAGCATTCAATTTATTGAAAACAATGAATAAACTGAAACAGGCTGGTTTTCAGCTGATCCAAATTTTAGGACCACATGCCTTTAAAAGGCCAAATCTGTGCAAAGATGTGGATTGATTGTCATTTTCTGTCAGGTAGTCACACGTTGTGATGGCAAAGGCAAAAAAAGTCTCCCTTTTTGAACGTGGTCGGGTTGTTGAACTGCATAAGCAGGGTCTCTCACAGCACGCCATCGCTGCTGAGGGGGGACGCAGTAAGTCATTTGGAATTTCTTAAATGATCCTGAGGGTTATGGAACAAAAAAGTCAAGTGGAAGACCCAAAAAATTTTTATCAGCACTGAGCCGGAGGATCCAATTGGCTGTTCTTCAAGACACTGGATGATCCTCGACCCAAATTGAGGCCCTTATTGGTGCTGACTGCAGCCCCATAACCATCAGACGGCATCTGAGACTGAAGGGCTTCAAAGACCTCGTCTCCTTGAACCCCACAGAACTGCTCGTTTGGACTTTGCAAGAGAGCACCAAACATGGGACATTCAAAGGTGGAAGAAAGTTTTATTCTCTGATGAGAATTTTGTTTACCTTGATGGTCCTGATGGTTTCCAACATTACTGGCATGAAAAGCAGATCCCACCTGAGATGTTTTCTACGCGCCACAGTGGAGGGGGCACCATAATGGTCTGGGGTGCTTTTTCCTTCAGTGGAACAATGGAGCTTCAGAAAGTGCAGGGGCGTCAAACGGCCGCTGGCTATGTCCAGATGTTGCAGAGAGCATTCCTCATGACTGAGGGCCCTCGTCTGTGTGGTAACGTCTGGGTTTTTCAACAGGACAATGCTACAGTACACAATGCCCGCAGGACAAGGGACTTCTTCCAGGAGAATAACATCACTCTTTTTGCCCATCCTGCATGTTCCCCTGATCTAAATTCAATTGAGAAAATTTGGGGATGGATGGCAAGAGAAGTTTACAAAAATAGACAACAGTTCCAGACAGTAGATGGCCTTCGTGCGGCCGTCTTCACCACTTGGAGAAATGTTCCCACTCACCTCATGGAAATCAAGCATGCTGAAAGGAATTTTGGAAGTGATAAACAATAACGGCAGAGCTACTCATTACTGAGTTCATGTTTAGAAGTTTAGAAGGGGGGGGGGGGGGTTTGGAGGTGTGGTCCTAAACTTTTGATCAGCTGAAAACCAGCCTGTTTCAGTTTATTCGTTGTTTTAAATTGAATGCTCAAAAAATGTTGTCTCACTCCCATTTCTTCTTGTTGCATGTTGAAGCTCTACTTGGAACCTTGTTAAGATCCAGCCATGCTAAATATGATTTTTTGCCATTTTTCAAGTGGTCTTTTGATCAGGACTGTATTAATAGAAGAACAGATTGTGATTTGTGAGGAAGCTCTATTTTTATGTAATAGCAGTATTGATTGCATGCCTTTTTATGTTTTTTTTTTTGTAATTTTTTCAAGACAAATGTATACATGGCATTTTTTCAGGCTTTTTTTCTCCAATAGAGAAGTGGAAAGAGAAATGCCTTAAAAAGGCCATTGCTTCAATATGCTACATTAAAAAATAAAATAATAATCCTGAGACAAAAAAATGTACCACTAAATAAAAAACAAAAACAAATGTAGCCTAAATATGTATGTGTTCTGCCATTTCTTATTTACCAAATCTTTTCAGCTAACATCTGGAGTGTTTGTAAAAACAAAAAAAAACAAAAAAAAAACACATACCACAAAATGCAGGTAAAAAAATGCGTTACTTAGAATGAATGCAAACATAATAAAAAATATCACAAAATGGCCTACAGTATGTGACTCCACCCTTACAGTATTTTATTATAGCTTGTAGTTTTAAGCAAATGTTTTGTTGCAGTTGCAAGCTATTATTAAGATAACACAAAAATGGATAAAAAAGAAGAGAAGACTGTCAATTTTGTCTTTTTTTTATGTGGTACTCCTACTTTGGGTTAAAAAACCTGCACACAGTCTCTGCTGGGCCAGTTGTAAAGTTGTACGGACTATACTGGAGCTGTATTATTATCACTTATTTATATAGCACCGTCCTCCCAGGTGTGTATTAATCAGTTACTTTTATTATATGTGTCCTCTTCAATGTTTACCTGAACGCTGTCCAGATTGTAGCAGTGATGCAGTGTAAATACAGCTGTTCATCCAATTCCAGTGACTGGGAGAAGAAATTAACTACATGGCATGACCACTACAAGGTAGACGCCATGCAGGTAAACATTGAAGTGGACGCGGTGCTCGTACGAGAGCCATGGCCCCTTTGAACAGCTGATCGGTGGGGATAACGGGGGTCGGACCTCCGCCAATATAATATTGATATCCTGTCCTGAGGATAGGACATCCACTCCTTTAATATATGCTGAGCACTTTTTGTAATAGCAGAACGCATTTAAAAAAACAAGTCCTTGTTTATTATAGTAGTAACCTTGTACAGAATGTTATGAGCGCAGGGTTAAATTCTTTTATGTTTTTTGTCTTTTTTTATTATTAGCTTAGATGAGCCCTAGAAAACATGCAAGAACAAACGGTAATAAAAAACACCATGGCCCTTATTTTACATGTGCGCTGCGCTGCCGGAGGAGACATTTAATTTATAACGGCAATCACTGTGCCAGACTGAAATCTAACGCAGCTCGTAGCTGACTTAGATTTCAGTCATTATTTATGCCAGTGTAACACCCCAGAGTGGCATTACCACTTCTGCACCCCGCTACTGTCTTTATTGGTTAACCTCATGTCATCATGTGTATTTTATTTCAGGTCCAAACACTATGCATTTCTAATGTTGGTAACTGTTATTGTTAATGTAATTTACCTGGCTCACCAGAAGGTGGCAGCACGCATGGCAGAGCTACATTTATAGAGATTGGAACCCTTCTTTCCATTCTAACCCCCCCCTCTCTGTGGCGTGGTAGGCGTGTCCCACTTGATGCAGGGAGGATGGAGTTCTAGTTAAAGTCTGTTCTAGTTTACTCCCTGCCAAGGGAGGGTGTGCAACAGGTGCATGTCCCTGCTAGACGTGCCTTGCCCAAGCCAGTTAGAGCACCTTCAGCTCTGCTGGATGTGAAGGCCACAGCCTGGAGCCTCTGAAGCCAAAAGGAGTTTTCCCTGGACAAATCTAGAGTAAGACTACAGAGAGAAGTTGCAGCAGACAGCTAAAGCAAAGTTATTCAGTCAGCCTGTCAACACAGCAAAGCCAGAGAGCACCAGATGTAGCATAGTTGAGTTTGCTCACCTGCCAGAGTTAAGGTTAAAGCCTGCTGGGAACCAAGACAAAGCCTGAAACTGTTGGAGAAATGTTTATGCAAAGTAAAGCTGTTATTGAACTTCATCACAAGGTCTGGACTCAATTTATTTCATCATCCCCTTCATTAACAACCCTCCTTTAATTGAATCGGGGCTAACGCCTGGGGTCCAGCGTATCTATGTAGGAGCACCGTGACATGTGCACCAACATTAAGGGACATTTAGGCCACCCTACACCACTCTGGCATTCCTACACCTGGGTACCATCCACAGTATCACTAAAAGGGGCCCTGTGCCCTTGTTGCTTCATTGCAACTGGTGTCACAAAACCAGAAAAGTCGCAATGGCATTAAAAAAGTTGGAAAAAATGGTTTTGCGACTTTGTAATGCCAAATCTATGGCATAGAGGGATGATAAATCACCCCTTTATATCAGCTTACAGCACAGTACAATATGCAATTTTAAAATAAATGGAAATGGCACTTCATAGGAAGTGTAACCTACAGCCATAGCAGCTATAACACTTGGGTCCCAGAAGTTGGGGGCCCAATCAGGTGCTGCAACATTGTATCATTGTAATATTGTATAACAATTTCATGGCTTTCCAGCACTATAATGTAGCTTTTCTGATATAATGTGCTATTATACATATCTTATTGCTACTTACAGTATGCCGCTGTAATTTTCGACATCAGATGGTTGGGGCCCCATCCTATTTTGTTATGGGGGCCCTATGCATTCTAGCTACGCCTGGAGTAAGCAAATTAATCTTTAAAGCTCTCTGCTTGACTTCTGTGCTTCTCAGTGTGGTAAAATGCTAAAATGCTAACTGATGGGCTATAGCAGCAAGCTTGACAGAAATGGGTATATTTTAAAACCTTGGCATGGGCCTGGGGTAAAAAGACAGGCGCCGTCTCCCCCACTCAGAACATGAATTTATTTTTCAACCAAGATTATTGTAGATTTGTATCTGTTCAACAATACTTACTTTATTGTTTCTAGCTAAATGACTTTTCCAATTCTGTATATAAGGAGATTCCATGAAATTACCGTACTTTAGATAAGAACCCTAGGAGCTGCCTTTACATCAATGGCTTAAATAAAAGTAGCATAAATCACATCATTTTGTAGATACAAGATGTAATCACACAACTGCATTGCCCATGTTCTCAAGCTCGTTCACTCATACTGGTGCTGTAGTGTTACGCGGACTAATCCTTACTTAATAAAGTAGTTATTTATAAATCATACAGCACAATTCACACGTATTGTAATTTAGTAGCTTTTTATTAACTAGTGATCATTTTATGGGGATGTTCACATGGCATTATTTTTTTCGCAGAATTTTGGAGTGGACAAATTGCCAAATTGCCAAAATTTTGCCCAAATCCCACTGGCAGCCATGTCCTTTATGCCTCCTATACTTCGCTAAACCACTGCTCCGTGTTTTTCAGTACTGCACCCATTGCAAAGAATGTGAGGCAGAAAGGACACGGCAGAATTTTAGTGGAATTTTGCTGCGGCTAATGCTGTGCTGTGCTAATGGCCCTTAAGGTTACGGCCTCATGCAAATCTGTATAGCTGCTTGAATTCCTCAGCAGTAAAACTTGCACTTAAGGCCTCATGCACACAACGTTGTTTTTGCGTCCGAAAATTGTGCGTCCGCAAAAAAAAATGATGCGGCATCCGTTTTTTGTGAGGATTCGTTTCCCCCCCCCACAGATTCCTTGTAATAAATGCCTATCCTTGTCCGCAAATGTGAAAAAGTAGGACATGCACTATTTGTTTTGCTGAAGGGAAACACGGACAATGGACGCGGAACACAAACGGATGCACTATAAGCATTTTTTTGCTGACCCATTGAAATGAATGGGTCCCCATCCTATCCGCAAAAAAAACGGAATGGAGGCCGAGAAAAACAACTGTCGTGTGCATGAGGGCTAATGGTGAGGATTTCATATTGGAGTCGCTGCAGATCTCACCCTCTTCATTACAAAGGAAGAAATTTGCGACAGAAATCCACAATGTAAATTGACATGCTGCGGATTGAGAATCCACACTGCAGGCCAAGTTCTGTGTATATGTTGTTGTGGAAGATGTTCACAGTTAGTAGATGAGAGTTGTTAAAATCTCATGCAACTTGCTGGTACTGTAAACACATAGGACTTGCCGCATGCAATTCCGCTGTTATGCAAGCGGGTGTGGACCCACTGCGCCACTGACTGGCTATACTCTGGAAGGGCGTGACTAAGCAACTACCTGGTCTTCACTAGAGCCTCGGATGGTGAGGATAGGCTTGGGCCGTTAGGGTAGTTGCCAAGTGCCACTTCAGAGCAGTCCCCGAGTCAGTGGCAGCTGACCAGAGGGTCAGAGATACCAGTGTAAGCACCGAGGGGAAGTACGTGGTCAGGGCAGGCAGAGATCAAGCAAGTTCCATAAATGAAGCCCGAGGTCAGAGGCTGGCGGCAAACAAGCAAGGTTCGTAAAGAAAGTCCAAGGTCAGAGGCAGGCGGCAAACAGGCAAAATCTGCTCATTCCAAAAGCAGGGTCTGGTTCACAGCAAAGCAGAACCTGAAAAACACCTTCATACTTGGAACTAGGCAATCTAGTGACCATGAGTTGCTCAGGCATCTTCTTGTGGTAGGAAGCGCCTTTAAATACTTCCTGAAATCCAGCCATAGGCTGGTGAGACAGAGGGCGTGTACGCGCTGCCTCACAAGGGAGGAGAGACACTCCCGTGCATGCCCTAACAACAGTACCGGTCTCCAGCCGGAAGTAAACTCTGGCATGGAGCACAGATGCAACAATTAAGCTACCTGCTGCCCACGCTTGTCAGCACGGCACATGGCAGCAAGAGGGAAAGAGCGAGCCCGGCGGCTGTGCCCGCGGGTAGGTGCAGCAGCGCCGGCACGGACTGCTGGGCTAACATCCACTATGAAAAATATGTAGCGTTTATTCAACGTGTGGCTATAGCCTTATGATGTGGACATTAAATTAATGTCTAAGTGGGAATCCCACCTGACCCCTGTACTGAGTTTGAATGGCACCACTAAAATAGCCATGCCAAGCTTATGCAGCCCCCTCTTTCAGTCTCTGCCTGGAAGTTTTTAGTGGAGGCTGCCTCAACTGGCAGAAGGGGGACGCTTGGATACCCTTCTCCTGATAAGCGATAATACGGAGCCCCAACTATCAGACATTTACAGCATATCCTGTGGATTTAAAATAGTTAATCTAGACATGTCAGTCTATATGCCTTAGTTTCAGAAGAGACATTCTGTGTAGTATCTAAAGAGATCGCAGTGTTGACCCAGATAACGACTTCTTGTGCTGAATTACATTGCCATTTCTTTTTTGACAATGGGAAACTCCTGAGAACATTATATTTTACACAAGCAACTCTCAAGCAGCCGTTGGCTATTGCATGAAGGAAGGAGGAGACTGTATTCTACGTATGCAGTGTCACTGGGAACTCATACTTAAAGGAAGTAAGCTCTGCACTCACTGAAAGATTCAGATCTGCATGTCAGGGACTGGTAAGTCCTACGCCTCTTTCGTTACTTTGCTTTACTATGGCAGAAGTCATTTGATTGTATTAGTAAGCACTGTCGACTGCCCAGTTATTTTTAATCTTATAATAAAACTGTACAACAAGGTTATATTTATTCTGTCCTCGGAGTGTTCTCCAGCATGGGAGAATACACAGTGCACAGGGGATGCAGGTTGATTTGGAAGTAATACAGTTACATACGTCCTGATATTGTATTATGCTAACCTGCTCTTGCAGTTGTGTATATTGATTGAGTTAAGCTTCGCAGAAGGGTAAGCACGTCAATAATGCATCAAAATGTGTTCCACAGGTGAACTTTGTGCTGCAATCCCTACAAAACTAAAATGCGCACATAAACAGATACGGGTCTATTGGATGAACGGTTTTAGGAGCATATATACTGTATTTCAACTTTATCCTGCAGTAACTTACCTTGCAGCTTGCCAAGCACAGTACCGTACATTGTATAGCGGCTCTGCTTGGTATCGCAGCTCAGCCCCATTGACTTTGATGTGGTTGAGCTGTATCTAGGCCATGTGGCCAATTAATGTGTCGTCACTGGCCTAGAGAAAGCTGCGAGATTGTCGCTGCACTCACAGAAGTACTGGTGACTTCTCAAACAGCTGATCAGCAGGGGTCCCAGGTGTCGGACCCCCCACTGATCAGATATTGATGACCTATCCAGAGGATAGGTCATCAGTGTTAAAATCTCTGAAAAAAACTTTAAACTCTCGAAGTGGTCGCTACAATGATTTTAAATGCTATATATTTGACTATATGACTGCCAGGAAGCGAGGGTCATCTGATTGATCTGGGTGGCATATACTAGCATTATACCACCATTGTCTGTGGATACATAGAGCTTAATATTTAAAGGGGCTCTTCAGGACAGGTCATTAATACCAGATCAGTGCGGATCCAACTCTCAGCACCCCCGCCAATCAGCTGAAGGGGTCGTCAGTGTGCGGTGTCCTCTTCAGTGTTTACCTGCACGCCATCTGTACTGGTGGTGCAGTGTAATTACAACTGCTCATTCCATTGAACAATGAATGGGAGAGGAAGTTATACTTACACTGCACCGTCACTACCATATAGACGTTGTGTGGGTAAACATTGAAGAGGACACAGAGCTCACACACACACCACGGCTCTTACAAACAGATGATCAGCAAGGGTCTAGAGAGTCGGATCCCTGATGATCTGATATTTTTGACTTACGGCGGCCCAGTCCAAGCACTGCACTGGGCTCTCACACAGCAGAGACGAGGGTGTCAGCTCTGACATGAAAGCTGTGCTCCTTATCTAACCGCCCAGACCACCTGACTGAAGCGCCAATCCGGGTCGTTTCACCTCTAATGTGCCATGGGCAATAGCACTTGCGGCATGTGAGTGGTTATAGAGGGAGGGGACTTCTCTGTCTCCCATCAGCATCCCACGAATGAGGTTGCAGGATGCCAATGTCAGTGCGCGCAGTCCAGGGCCTAGTGAAGGCCCCAGGCCTGCCTCCAACTTGTCCAGTGAGGCACAGCCTGATGGTGAATATCAGTATAGCACTGACAGTAAAATACATTGCACTACAGTAATAGTGCAAAGTATTTTTAGAAGCGATCAAAATATTATTATAGTCACCTTGTGGGACTATTAAATAGTTAAAAAAGTTCAGGCACTCCCACAATATTTAAAATTTTCTGTTAGAAAGGTACATGATGTAATCTGCAGTGAATGTAATCTTCTTACCAGAAACTGTGTTTTGTGAGCTATCCTCTCCCTTCTGATGCTCAGCTGTGTTATGTAACCAACACTCTGATTTTCCAAATAGCACAACATTTTATGTGTGGACAGGAAGCCAGTTTCTCAATGTATTCCTATGGAAGACTCAATGTCAGTCTTATAGGAATCAATAGAGAAGTAACTGACTTCCTGTCCTGTGTCAGTTGGAAATCAGAGTGTTGGTCACATTACACAACTCAAGATCAGAAGGGAGGTTATGACTCAAAAATACAGTTACTGGTAAGACAATTACCTTCACTACAATTTACATGATGTACCTTTCTAACGGGTCAGAGAATAAACATTTTTGTGGAAGTGCTACTTTAAATAAAAAAATTCCAACAAAAAAAAAAAAAAATAGCCCTTCAATAGAGAAAATAGAAAAAATAAAATCTCTGTCACATCTTTGGTATCGCCGCCGCAATTATCTTAAATTTATCCTGTATGGTAAACTCCATAAAAAAAAAGAAAGTAAAAAGAAACAGAATAAAAAGTGATAAAAAAATGCCCCAAAATGATACCAATGAAAACTACAAGGTGTCCTGAAAAAATCTATCGCTCACACACCTTTGTAGAAAAAATAAATTAAAAAAGTTACGGGTCTTGGGATGTGGTGATGCAAAAACATTTTCCTGTTTTTTAAAAGGGGGTTTTATTGTGCAAAAGTAGTAAAACGTAAAAAAAACTATATATATATATATATATATATATATATACAGGGTGGGCCATTTATATGGATACATCTTAATAAAATGGGAATGGTTGGTGATATTAACTTCCTGTTTGTGGCACATTAGTATATGTGAGGGGGGAAACTTTTCAAGATGGGTGGTGACCATGGCGGCCATTTTGAAGTCGCCATTTTGAATCCAACTTTTGTTTTTTCAATAGGAAGAGGGTCATGTGACACATCAAACTTATTGGGAATTTCACAAGAAAAGCAATAGTGTGCTTGGTTTTAATGTAACTTTATTCTTTCATGAGTTATTTACAAGTTTCTGACCACTTATAAAATGTGTTCAATGTGCTGCCCATTGTGTTGGATTGTCAATGCAACCCTCTTCTCCCACTGTTCGCACACTGATAGCAACACCGCAGGAGAAATGCTAGCACAGGCTTCCAGTATCCGTAGTTTCAGGTGCTGCACATCTCCTATCTTCACAGCATAAAATAGAACAAACCGGAAGTGCGTTCCACTGGCATTGAACGCAAAAGCAATCACATGACCATGTGGTACGCCGAGTGCAGTGCTGTGGGTGCATCAGTGAGGTGAAATCACAGAATTGTATAAAAAACTGTAGGAAATGTGCTTGAACGAATAGTGAATGGGGGAGTGAGTGTAAAGGAACCGTAGAAATAGGAAAAATACCACATTTTGAATAGGTGTAATCAATAAGGCACTCAGCGCTGCCAGCGCTAGACGGCGGATAATACAAGTGATGATACAACACAGTAGGTACAGATATGTACCCGCGCCTGCGCAAAGAATATAAAGACAGAGAGCAATGAAGATGGGAGTAGATCGAGTGATAAAGTGTAGGTGCAATGGCAATAAGAAAATCAGTGAAACAATCAATATTCAGAACCACTGTCTGTAGTGATTAGAAATACTAATGAGGTATCACCAAACACATTCAATTACAATACATATAAACTATAACATAAAAGATATATATAGTAAATCTAAAATAGCAGTTGTATAAATATTGACAAATATTAGGGGATGCAAATATGAGGGCAGAAAAGGTCCATGGCCCCTACATATAGAATCCACCATAGGATCTTCTCCAGACGAGAGGGGAGGGGGGGAGAGGAAGAAAAGTGAGGTATCAGATCGAGAATCAGATCGCATAAAAAGCGGCCACACCTAAATCGCTGACAAAGAAAAACCATAGTTAAAAACTGAAATAAAAGACAAGCAAACAGGCATACAGCCTGCAAAGAGGTCATCCCTCCAAATTAATAAAACCTAAAAGCAGCCATGTGTGAATGTATACCGGACCGGACCAACATCCACACATGTAAATAAACACACATAGATAGACGATTCACAAAGGAACACCAAAACTCCGAAAATAAATAAATAAGAGTCAGGAATACCGCCTCCGTGGTCGGTCTATACGTATAGTGGAGATTTATTACAAGAAGGGGGCGAAACTCAGGCCCTCGTTCAAGCCATAGGGGGTGACTGTGTCAAGCTGGAAAATCCATTTAGCCTCGCGTTGGGCTAATATACGTTTCCATTTTCCACCCCTACTACCTACAAAGACCCTGTCTATGCCTTTTACCTTTAAAAGGGAACCGTCGCAAGCGTGATGGATCTTGAAATGGCGTGGAATGGTCTTGAGACAGGTGTCGTCCTCCTCATTGGCTGCAGACTGTATCCCCAGAACATGTTCTCTAGTCCAGCGCTTCAGTTCACGTGAGGTAAGCCCCACATAATGAAGACCACAGGGACAGTTCGCAACATAGACCACCCCAATGGTGTTGCAGGTGATCGGATGTGTAATTTGATAGGTCTTTTGGCCGGTGGAATCTGTAAAAGAGGTCGTGGTAAGAATGTTGGCACATGCCACACAGTTCCCACATGGACCACAGCCCCATTTGGGGCCCTTGGACCCAAATAATCTGGGAGGGGTGGTCACCTGATAATGGCAGTGGACCAGGGCATCTCGGATATTACTATCTCGTCGGAAGGTAAGGGTCTAGGAGGTAAATGTTGTTTCAAAATTTGGTCCATATACAGAATGTTCCAATGTGTTCTCAACAATTTCAACACAGCATTATATCCTGAATTAAAGGCGGTGATAAAACGTACCATGCTGTTCTGGGACCTCTTTGTCCCCTTAGGCCGTTGCTGTAGAAGATCATCCCTGCCGGATCGCCTGGCTCTAAAGTAACCTTTCTTCAATGAAGATTCGGTGTAGCCTCTCTCCCTAAATCTTCTGGTCAGTTCCTGCGCTCGCTTTTCAAAGAGATCATCATTGGAGCAAATTCGCCTGAGTCGCAAGTACTGACCCGTGGGAATACCTTCAATCAGTTTCTCTATTCTCCATTGTATTGTCCTTAACTTGTATTTTATTGGATTTTTTGTCTCGTACTGAGACTATAATAAAGTTTACATCTATTATTATTTGTGCTAGCCTTTTTCTTTTTTGGTGTTTTCCTCTAAAACATTAGAAGCGAGGGCCTGCTGCTGATCTGACCATCTAAAAAATTACGGGTGAGGGTCTGCTGCTGAGCTGACCCTCTAAAACATTAGGGGTGAGGGCCTGCTGCTGATCTGGCCATCTAAAACATTAGGGGCGAGGGTTTGCTGCTGAGCTGGCCATCTAAAAAATTAGGGGTGAGGGTCTGCTGCTGATCTGGCCATCTAAAACATTAGGGGTGAGGGTCTGCTGCTGATCTGACCATCTAAAATATTAGGAGCAAGGGCCTGCTGGTGACCCTCTAAAACATTAGGAGCAAGGGCCTGCTGCTGATCTGACCATCTAAAAAATTAGGGGTGAGGGTCTGCTGCTGAGCTGGCCATCTAAAAAATTAGGGGTGAGGGTCTGCTGGTGATCTGGCCATATAAAACATTAAGGGCGAGGGCCTGCTGCTGATCTGACCATCTAAAACATTATGGGCGAGGGTCTGCTGCGGAGCTGACCCTCTAAAATATTAGGAGCCAGGGCAGCCTAATAAGCATGTTGATATGATGGAGGAGGAGGAGGAGAAAAGGAAGATTGAACCACATACCTTTTTTAGTGGTGGAAGGGGTGCATGGGAATACAGTGTATTCAATACACCATAAAAGCCACATTTAAAGTGCCTTTATGTTCAGCCGCTTTCCTCTGGTGGAGTAGAGAAGTCAGGGCAATCAAGGCCTTGTTTATTTTGATAAGCGTCAACCTGTCAGCATTTTCAGTTGATAGTCGGATACTCTTATCAGTTATTATGCCCCCAGCAGCACTAAATACCCGCTCTGACAAAACACTGGTGGCAGGACAGGCCAGCACCTCAAAGGCGTAGAGTGCCAGTTCATGCCACGTGTCCAGCTTGGACACCCAATAGTTGTAAGGCACAGAGGGATCACAGAGAACGTTGACACGGTCTAGTACGTACTCCCTCACCATCTTCTAAAACTTTTCCCTCCTTGTGACAGTAGGCTGCACATCAGGGTGAGGGTGCTGGCGGCAGTGGCGGGTATCATGAAACTGTCCCAGGCCTTCGAGAGTGCTGCCCTGCATCTGTTGGAACTGCTGTGTGTTCCCCTCCCCTCCTCGGTTGCCCAAGGAACTGCGTACTATGCCGCCATTGTTGTCAGCTGGAAATTTTTGGAGCAATGTTTCCACAAGGACCTTCTGGTATTGCGCCATTTTGCTAGTCCTCTCCACCACAGGAATGAGATGATGAGAAGTTCTCTTTGTAGCGGGGGTCGAGAAGGATGAACAACCAGTAATCAGTGTTGGCCAAAATGCATATAACGCGAGGGTCACAGGAAAGGCAGCATAGCATAAAGTCAGCAATGTGTGCCAGAGTCCCAACAGACAAGACTTTGCTGTCCTCATTAGGAGAATGACTCTCAATCTCCTTATCCTCTTCCTTCTCTTCGGCCCATTCACGTTGAACAGATGGAATAAACCTGCTATGGGTACTACCCTCTGTAGCGGAGGCAGCCGTCTCCTGCTCCTCCTCCTCCTCATCATCCAATTCATGTTGAGAAGACTAATGGAGGGTGGTCTGGCTATCCCCCTGTGTACTGTGTTCCCCCATTTCCACCTCTTCCACATGCAAAGCGTCCACCTTCATTGTGAGCAGCAAGCGTTTCAGTAGACACAGAAGTGGGATTGTTATGCTGATAATAGCGGCATCGCCGCTCATAATCTGTGTTGATTCCAAAAAGTTGCATAATACCTCACAGAGGTCAGACATCCATGCCCACTCGTCGCTTGTGAAGAGCGAAAGCTGACTGGAAAGGCGACGGCCATGTTGCCGCTGGTATTCCACTACTGCCCTCTGCTGCTCATAAAGCCTGGCCAACATGTGGAATGTGGAGTTCCAGCAGGTGCTCACGTCGCACAACAGTCGTGAGCTGGTAATTGCAAGTGCTGCAGTGTTGCCAGACCGGCAGCAGCTGTAAATGACTTTCATAAATGGGCACACACGCGGTGCACCTTCACCAGTAGCTCAGGAAAATTGGGGTAGGTTTTGAGAAACCGCTGAACCACTAAATTGAACACGTGGGCTAGGCATGGTATGTGTGTGAGCTTGCTGAGCTCCAAAGCCGCCACCAAGTTACGGCCATTATCAGACACAACCATACCTGGTTGTAGGTTAAGTGGCGAGAGCCACAGCTCAGTCCGGTTCTTTATATCCTGCCACAGCTCTGCGGCGGTGTGCTGTTTGTCACCTAAGCAAATTAGTTTTAGCACGGCCTATTGCTGCTTCCCCACTGCAGTGCTACACGGCTTCAAGCTACTGACTGATGGCTGACTGGTGCTGCAAGATGAGAATTCAAAGGTGGAAGTGGAGGAGGAGAAGGGGGGGGGGGGGTGCAGCCACTAATGTAGGTGGTGGCGGAAATCCTGATGGAAGTAGGGCCCGCAATCCTTGGCGTCGTTAGCATCTGTTATATGGGGGAGAAAAAAGAACTGGGTCGCACATCCACAGTGCTTGGCTTTGACCTAAAAAGTGTACAGCCCCCCGTATTGCATGCTGTACAAGAGGCATTAGTGTACATTTTGATCAAAAGGCATAAGCCCACTCACCACGTCAAGGAAGCCTCTATTGAGTGGGACCTACTCTGACAAAAGGGCGCAGCACGGTGCGATGACAAAGCGGTGATATCCTGGTAGGCGGCGGGACCCAGGAGTCAAAGCAGCAACCATGCTGTCTGACGATGCCACCCATGGCACTGGGTCCCACCAACCCACCAGAACAGCACCACAGAAACAAAGGCCACCGCACAGTACTGCACCATGTGAACAGCTGTCTAACACAGCATGTCCATTACTATCAGGAGCTACAGGTCAATGACCACTATATGCAATCCTGTGTGATTAAAACCACCTGTGCCGAATGGGAGGAGTGCTGACACCAGTAATAAAGAAGAAAGATTCAAATAACAATTATATGGGGGAGAAAAAAGAACTGGGTCGCACATCCACAGTGCTTGGCTTTGACCTAAAAAGTGTACAGCCCCCCGTATTGCATGCTGTACAAGAGGCATTAGTGTACATTTTGATCTGTGCGGTGGCCTTTGTTTCTGTGGTGCTGTTCTGGTGGGTTGGTGGGACCCAGTGCCATGGGTGGCATCGTCAGACAGCATGGTTGCTGCTTTGACTCCTGGGTCCCGCCGCCTACCAGGATATCGCCGCTTTGTCATCGCACCGTGCTGCGCCCTTTTGTCAGAGTAGGTCCCACTCAATAGAGGCTTCCTTGACGTGGTGAGTGGGCTTATGCCTTTTGATCAAAATGTACACTAATGCCTCTTGTACAGCATGCAATACGGGGGGCTGTACACTTTTTAGGTCAAAGCCAAGCACTGTGGATGTGCGACCCAGTTCTTTTTTCTCCCCCATATAATTGTTATTTGAATCTTTCTTCTTTATTACTGGTGTCAGCACTCCTCCCATTCGGCACAGGTGGTTTTAATCACACAGGATTGCATATAGTGGTCATTGACCTGTAGCTCCTGATAGTAATGGACATGCTGTGTTAGACAGCTGTTCACATGGTGCAGTACTGTGCGGTGGCCTTTGTTTCTGTGGTGCTGTTCTGGTGGGTTGGTGGGACCCAGTGCCATGGGTGGCATCGTCAGACAGCATGGTTGCTGCTTTGACTCCTGGGTCCCGCCGCCTACCAGGATATCGCCGCTTTGTCATCGCACCGTGCTGCGCCCTTTTGTCAGAGTAGGTCCCACTCAATAGAGGCTTCCTTGACGTGGTGAGTGGGCTTATGCCTTTTGATCAAAATGTACACTAATGCCTCTTGTACAGCATGCAATACGGGGGGCTGTACACTTTTTAGGTCAAAGCCAAGCACTGTGGATGTGCGACCCAGTTCTTTTTTCTCCCCCATATAGTCGTTAGCATCTGTGCCATCCCAGGGTACGACTCGCTCACGGCGTACACAACTTTCACCCAGTGTGCCGTAAGGGAAATGTAGCATCCCTGGCCAAAAGCACTTGTCCATGTGTCCATGTGCCACACCGGGAAAAATAGTGGCGGCTGGGGACTGAGTGATGAGGGACCTCCGCCTAAATGGCAACATTTCCAGGGCCAGGAATTTGGAAAGGTGCATGGGTGGCTGAGTATTGGCGCTTTCGTTCAAAGGCCTGGAGTATGGACATCTGTACGCTGTGCTGGGACACAGAAGTGGATGGGCTAGCTGATGGTGCTTGCGAAGGTCCAGGTGCAGAAGGCATCCGGGCCTGCGTCTTGGACAGGCGATTGGCCAGCATGTAACACAGGGGAAGGCAGTGGTGTGACCTGCAGACACTGATTGTGGACCCAGGCCCACCTATTAGGGTGCTTTGATGCCATATGGCGGATCATGCTGGTGGTGGTGAGGTTGTGCTAGTGTTCACACCTCTGCTCATTTTGGTACGGCACAGGTTGCAAATGACAATTCTTTTATCGTCCACACTTTCCTCAAAAAAGCGACAGAATGCGGAACAGCTACCCCTTGGCAAGGGAGATTGCCGCAAGGGGGTGCTCCGGGGAACAGTAGTGGGCCTGTTTGGTGTGGCCTGCCTTCTCCCTTTTGCCACCCACTGCCTCTTTCAGCCTGTTGCGATGTTGCGGACCCCTTCCCCTCTGTACTGCTCTCCTTGCTTGGCTTGCCAAATTCCCAGGTTGGGTCAGTGATTTTATCGTCCACCACCTCCTCTTCCACTTCCTCACTCTGGTCATCCTCCTGACTTGTTGACCTAACAAGAACCTCACTTATTGACAACTGTGTCTCATCCTCATCATTAACCTCTTGAGAGACTAATTGAGGTTGACTTATTGGCAACTGTGTCTCATCATCATCATCCACCTCGTGAAACACTAATTGCCGCTCTCCACCGTCATCTTCTTCTGACTGTGGATGCTCAAGAGTTTGGGAATCAGTGCACAAGATCTCCTCATGTCCCTCTTCAAGCGGGCTTGACGAGAGGGCCAAATCAAGGAATGGCTCTGAAAAGAGCTCCTCGGAATATCAGAGTATGGGATCACTTGTTTGCCAAGACTCTCCATGGTGGGAGGAAGAAGGATCAGGTTGACCAGACTCTTGGCTACTGAGACTGAACTTTGTGGAAGACAGGGTGGTGCTTAACTGACTGGAAGCATTATCTGCTGCAATCCAACCGACCACCTGGTCGCACTGGTGTGATTTAGAGAGTGGTGTCCTGCGCCACCCTGCAAACTGGGACATGAAGCTAGGTATCGTGGATGAGGGTGTTTCTTGTGCTCTGGCAGCAGGCACAGTTTTACCGCTCCCAGGGCCTTGGCCTCTGCGTGCACCACGGCCACTTCCCCATCCCTTACTGCTCGCCTTGAGGATATTAAATTGTATATATGCTTGAAAGCATGTCACACGTACAGTAGCGCAGGTTTTGTAAGTGTATGCACAAATAAATTAACCCCTTAAGGACGCAGGGCGTATCGGTACGCCCTATTTCCCGAGTCCTTAAGGACTCAGGGCGTACCGGTACGTCCTAACTTTAAATGCAGATTCCGGCGCCGTGGGGGTTAATGGAAACGGGATGCCGGCTGAAATCATTCAGCCGGCATCCTGTGACAACGCCAGGGGGGGTCATGTGACCCCCCCCTATCGGCGATCGCCGCAAACCGCAGGTCAATTCAGACCTGCGGTTTGCTGCGCTTTTTGCAGTTTCTGACCCCTGCGGTCCCTGACCGCGGGGATCAGAAACTTTAGTGTACCTCAAATATAGATTTTACCTCCCCCCTGCACCCCTGCATGATTTTTGGCCGGCGGGTGGTGCAGGGGGGGGAGTTGTGGGCGGTGGGGGCGGTGCGGGAGGCGGGCGGTGCGGCAGGCGGGATCGCGATCCCCCGCCCGCCTCCCCTTGAAAATTCGTTGGTGTAGAGTGGGTATACCAGGGTGCCAGCACATTGCTGGCACCCTGGTATAAACGGCTGACATCGGTGATGCGATGTCAGCCGTTTAACCCTTTCCATACAGCGGTCCGTACGGACCGCTGTATGGAAAAAGTTAACAGTAAGAAGTAGCTCCCTCCCTCTCCCATCGGGGGGCTGCAGTGTCTTTGCAGCCCCCCCGAATGGAGAGGGAGAGAGCTCCCAGGCAGCCCCCCGAAGCCCTGTCCTTACCCTTCCCCGTCTGCGCAGTTCTGACCACTACTGAGCAGACGGGGAAGGTTCCCATGGCAACAGGACGCCGTCTCAGGCATCCTGCTGTCCATGGTTCTGAACAGATCTGTGCTGAAAGCATAGATCTGTTCAGACAAAGTGTAAGTAAAATACAGTACTGTACAATATATATTGTACTGTACTGTATTATACAGACATCAGACCCACTGGATCTTCAAGAACCAAGTGGGTCTGGGTCAAAAAAAAAGTGAAAAAAAAGTAAAAATCAAAAAAACACATTTATCACTGAATAAAAATGAAAAAAATAAAATTCCCTACACATGTTTGGTATCGCCGCGTCCGTAATGACCTGATCTATAAAACGGTCATGTTACTTTCCCCGCACGGTGAACGCCATAAAAAAAAAAAAAAAACTATTAGGAAATTGAAATTTTGCCCACCTTACTTCCCAAAAAGGTAATAAAAGTGATCAAAAAAGTCGCATGTACGCCAAAATAGTACCAATCAAACCGTCATCTCATCCCACAAAAATCATACCCTACCCAAAATAATTGCCAAAAAACTGAAAAAACTATGGCTCTCAGACTATGGAAACACTAAAACATGATTTTTTTGCTTCAAAAATAAAATCATTGTGTAAAACTTAAATAAATAAAACAAAGTATACATATTAGGTATCGCCGCGTCCGTATCGACCGGCTCTATAAAAATATGACATGACCTAACCCCTCAGGTGACCACCGTAAAAAAATAAAAATAAAAACGGTGTAAAAAAAGCCATTTTGTCATCTTACGTCACAATAAAGTGTAATAGCAAGCGATTAAAAAGTCATGTGCACCCCAAAATAGGGCCAATCAAACCGTCATCTCATCCCGCAAAAAATGAGACCCTACTTAAAATAATCGCCCAAAATTGAAAAAACTATGGTTCTTAGACTATGGAGACACTAAAACATTTTTTTGTTTTAAAAATGAAGTCATTGTGTAAAACTTACATAAATAAAAAAAATTGTATACATATTAGGTATCGCCGCGTCCGTGACAACCTGCTCTATAAAATTACCACATGATCTAACCTGTCAGATGAATGTTGTAAATAACAAAAATAAAAAAAGTGCCAAAAAATCTATTTCTTATTACCTTGCCACATATAAAAGTGTAATATAGAGCAACCAAAAAACATATGTACCCTAAACTAGTACCAACAAAACTGCCACCCTATCCCCTAGTTTCTAAAATGGGGTCACTTTTTTGGAGTTTATACTCTGGGGGTGCATCAGAGGGGCTTCAAATGGGACATGGTGTCAAAAAAAAAAACTGTCCAGCAAAATCTGCCTTCCAAAAACCGTATGGCATTCCTTTCCTTCTGCGCCCTGCCGTTTGCCCGTACAGCGGTTTACGAACACATATGGGGTGTTTCTGTAAACTACAGAATCAGGGCCATAAATAATGAGTTTTGTTTGGCTGTTAACCCTTGCTTTGTAATTGGAAAAAAAATATTAAAATGGAAAATCTTCCAAAAAAGTGAAATTTTGAAATTGTATCTCTATTTTCCATTAAATCTTGTGCAACACCTAAAGGGTTAACAAAGTTTGTAAAATCAGTTTTGAATACCTTGAGGGGTGTAGTTTCTTAGATGGGGTCACTTTTATGGAGTTTCTACTCTAGGGGTGCATCAGGGGCTTCAAATGGGACATGGTGTCAAAAAACCAGTCCAGCAAAATCTGCCTTCCAAAAACCAAACGGCGCACCTCTCACTCTACGCCCTGCTGTGTGGCCGTACAGTAGTTTACGGCCACATATGGGGTGTTTCTGTAAACTACAGAATCTGGGCCATAAATAATGAGTTTTGTTTGGCTGTTAACCCTTGCTTTGTAACTGGAAAAAAAATATTAAAATAGAAAATCTGCCAAAAAAGTGAAATTTTGAAATTGTATCTCTATTTTCCATTAAATCTTGTGCAACATCTAAAGGGTTAACAAAGTTTCTAAAATCAGTTTTGAATACCTTCAGGGGTGTAGTTTCTTAGATGGGGTCACTTTTATGGAGTTTCTACTCTAGGGGTGCATCAGGGGGCTTCAAATGGGACATGGTGTCAAAAAAACTGTCCAGCAAAATCTGCCTTCCAAAAACCATACGGCGCACCTTTCACTCTACGCCCCGCTGTGTGCCCGTACAGTAGTTTACGGCCACATATGGGGTGTTTCTGTAAACGGCAGAGTCAGGGCAATAAAGATACAGTCTTGTTTGGCTGTTAACCCTTGCTTCGTTAGTGGAAAAAATGGGTTAAAATGGAAAATTAGGCAAAAAAATGAAATTCTCAAATTTCATCCCCATTTGCCAATAACTCTTGTGCAACACCTAAAGGGTTAACAAAGTTTGTAAAATCAGTTTTGAATACCTTGAGGGGTGTAGTTTATAGAATGGGGTCATTTTTGGGCGGTTTCTATTATGTAAGCCTCGCAAAGTGACTTCAGAGCTGTAGTGGTCCCTAAAAATTGGGTTTTTGTAAATTTCAGAAAATTTTCAAGATTTGCTTCTAAACTTCTAAGCCTTGTAACATCCCCAAAAAATAAAATATCATTCCCAAAATGCTACAAACATGAAGTAGACATATGGGGAATGTAAAGTCATCACAATTTTTGGGGGTATTACTATGTATTACAGAAGTAGAGAAACTGAAACTTTGAAATTTGCTAATTTTTCTAAATTTTTGGTAAATATGGTATTTTTTTATGCAAAAAAATTCACTTTTTTGACCCAATTTTAGCAGTGTCATGAAGTACAATATGTGACGAAAAAACAATCTCAGAACGGCCTGGGTAAGTCAAAGCGTTTTAAAGTTATGAGCACTTAAAGTGACACTGGTCAGATTTGCAAAAAATGGCCAAGTCCTTAAGGTGAAATAGGGCTGAGTCCTTAAGGGGTTAAACTGAATGTCACAGATATTTAGGATGCGCAAACGTTATACAGGAGATGTAGCGCAGATAATGTCGCTGTCACCAGCGGCAAAAGAATGTAACTGAATGTCACTGATATTTAGGATGGGCAAACATTATACAGGAGATGTAGCACAGGTAATGTCGCATTACACTGAATGTCACTGATTAAGACAGAGATGAACCACGTGTCATTGGGTGCTATATAGTCAAAGACAGAGTAAATTCAGGCCAGGCATAGTTAGCGCAATCCAAAATACAGTCTGAAGTCAGAACGAGCAGCTTAGAGTCAATACGGAGATCAGGCTGTGGTCTGGTCAGGCAGTGAATGGTCAAATCTAGGAAACAGACATAAGCTGCTATACAAATGTAGAATAGCGCACCTTTGTGCTAGGACACTAACAGACTAGAACGTATTGCTCAGGCACCTTCTCACAGGGAAATGTGCCTTAAGTTACCCAAGGTGGGCAATCATTGGCTGGCGAAGATAACGGTGCATGCACATTGAGCCTTTTAGGAGCCAGAGGGAGCTTGCTGCGTGCCTGATGGTCAGAGAGTGGAAAGCCTAGCTGGCAAGGAGCAGGCCACAGCCTGTGTGGAGGGACAGAGCTACTCTGGCCCGGAGCAAAGGAGTGAGTGAGCAGAGCAGTGGTGGCTGCAGGCCGCAGTGTGGTATTTTGTGCTGCACTGTGCCATATGTTTGACGCTGCTGGGATGGTATTTTGTGCTGCACTGTGCCATATGTTTCACATTGCTGGGATGGTATTTTGTGCAGCTGTATGATATTTGTTTGGTAATGCTGTGAGATATTTTACGTTGCACTGTGATATTTATTTGGTGTTTTTGGGAAATAATTTTTGTTCCTGTGTGCTATTTGTTTAGTGCTTCTGGGAAGGTATATTATACTGCATTGTGGTGTTTTGGTACATTGGTGGAGGTATCTTGTGCTACACTGGTATTTTGCCCTGGTAGGAGTTATTATGTGTGCTGCATGGGAATTATTTTGTTAATGCTGCTGGAGGTAATATGGGCATAGCACAGTGGTGTTTGGTGCTGCGCAGTAGTATTTAGTTGCTGGGCAGGATCCTGCATCACCTTGGATTGGCTAAAGAAGCCTGAGTAAAAAATAAAAAAAAGTTTGGCAAGCTACGATCTGTTGCATTTTTAACATACATTTTTCCCTGACTGAAAAAATGATGCCTGACACTGCGGGTTATGTTTTTGGTGTAGTTTCCATATTTAAGGACGTGGTAAGGGCTGTTTTTAACCCCAGGCTAGCCCTGTTGCCATCATACATAATATCTTAAGAGTATATATTATGGTATCTTATTTTCTTCCTCTAAAACCTAGGTGTGTCTTATGGGCAGGTACGTCTTATACTGTGAAAAATACTGTATTTACTTTCTATTTTTATCTAGGCATTTTTCGCCCTATAAGACGCACTCCCCCCCCCCAAAAAAAAAAATGGGAGGAGGGGGGGAAATGTCATTGCGTCTTATGGGGCGAATACTAATGAGCGCTTCTGTTATGGAAGTAGTACAGGAGGATCGGGAAGCGATGAATGCAGCGCTCCCCGGGCACTGTATTAACTGCTTTCTGGTCTTCCTCGGCCGCTCGCTGGGCAATTACTGTGACCTCATGCTGTGCGCATTGGGTTACGGCACAGCGTGTGGCAGGAAGAAAAAAAGCACTAGATGACAGAAGCGGAAGCAGCATCCAGAGCAGGAGAGGTAAGTAGATTTTTTTTAAATCTGATCTGAGCATAAGAGTCATTAACATAGAGGTCTAATCTGAGGTCTTATTGGGGGACTTATTGAGGTCTAATTTGAGGTCTGATTGGGGGATTTATTAATATGTAGGGTTAATCTGAGGTCTGATTGGGGGACTTATTAATATGTAGATCTCATCTGAGGTCTGATTGAAGGACTTATTAACATTGGGGGTCTGTTCCGAGGTCTAATTAACATTGGAGGTCTGATTGGGGCTGTGAGCAGAGGTCTGATGGTGGAGAAACAAGTGAGCATAACATGTTTTATTATTTTATTATATTTATTTTTATCCTCAGGATAGGTCATCAATATCTGATCGGCTGGCACCCCTGCCGATCAGCGTTTTGACGAGGAGGAAGTGTTCCATGTGAGCGCTGCTTCCTGGCCTTTACACTATGCGCTGTCTCCTGTGGAGCGGTGGGGTAGTGTAATTACAATTGCTCACTCCATTCAAGTGCAATTCCGAGACAAAGTGTAGTGTAATGAACAGAAATCGGCTCTTTCCAGGGAGCACTTCCTCCTCTTCAAACAGCTGATTGGCAGGGGTGCTGGGTATCGGACCCCCGCCGATCAGATATTGAAGACCTATCTTGAGGATCATCAATATAAATCGCTGTTCAACCCATTTAACCCTTTGAGGACCGACCAAGGGGTGTATTTCTCCCATGTTTTTAATTGCCTGTATCATCTGATTAAGAACTTAAAATACTTATTTTTTTGTTTTGAGTCAAAATATTAGTTCTTATCAACAAATGGATCTATATTTATTTGTTTTTCAAATACATTCTTAAAGGGAAAAATATATAATTATTTTTATATTGATAACGGTAATCTTATGGTCCTTAAAGGGTTAAGGTGCATAGATCATTAATATCAGTTGGTCGAGCACTCATTCAGCCAACAACTGGCTACCACACACTTATACACACTCGGCTTCGCTGAGCATATATTTCTTTTTAATAGGGAGAGTGGAAAAAAATCACTGCCAGACTCCAACATACCCAATCCTTATCTCCCCATCCACATTAGATTATTGGCTGATCCTGCTGAAAACTGTGGGTTTGCCCAACAATAGCCTGTGTATGGGGGGGGGGGGGGGGGGGGCTTAATGGGTGAGTTTTAGTTGCTTTTCCCAATTTCGGCACATGTCAGAAAGCAGAGGGGATTCTCCAGAGACAAGAAGACATTGAGGTAAGGAGAAAAGGGGAATGGTATATGCACAAAGCTGCACAATCAAACATACAATCTTTGTGGCATACAGTGCCACAGAAATCTGGCAATATATGCAAATCTGTGCAAAACAAGAACCAAAACAGTGAACACAGGAGAGGACAAATGACAGATGGAGGTGAAAAGTACTGCATTCAGGACTTTTCTTCCATCAAAAAAAAAATAAAAAAATCTCAGCTGAAAATGGGTAAAATGGATTCCAAATGTGCATAATGGAAGCAACAGGATCTGTTTTGTACAGGATTTGTTTTTTGTTTCTAGTTCTTCTGACGGGTCAGAAGAACGGAAAATGAAACAGTGATGTGAAACCAGCCTCTATGTTTCGTTCCTTTACTTATTTCTTTGATGTTTGCTTTAAGGGGTTGTCTCATCTCAGATAATGGGGGGGGGGGGGGGCATATATCTCTAGGATATGCCCCCATTGTCTGTGTGCGGACCGCTGGGACCCGAGCCTATATTAGGAATGGTGCCCCACAAAGTGGTGGCTGGAGAACCCCGGTCTGGCCACCAGCAAGCACTTCCCCCTTAGAAGTGAATGGGAGCACACTGCGCATGACCGGCCACCCCTCCCGTTCACTTCTATGGGCCTGACGGAAATAGCCGAGCCAGCCCTCGGCTATTTTCGTCGGCCCCATAGAAAACGAATAGAGGGCGGTTGTGCATGCGCAGTGTGCCCTCCACCACTTTCGGGGCTCCATTCTCGATATAGGTGCAGGTCCCAGGGGTGGGTCCCGCACGTATCAGACAGTGGGGGCATATCCTAGTGAGATGCCCCCATTGTCTGAGATGAGACAACCCCTTTAATGCTGGATCAGATTATATTCCTTGAAATTTATTAAATATTTAAAACAGAAACCTCATTGAAAACTCAAGAACTAAGGCTCAGGAAGACCCACTATGCCGTTACTACTATCTGTACGTTTTGGTCTGAAATGTTTTATAAAGATTAAATACTTTTTCACACTTTTTCAGTTTGACCTGGACTATTTTCAGAAATTAAACTATTTTGTCTTTTAGACATCATAGGACAACAATGGATGAAGAAACTTGCAAGGAGCAAATAGTACTGATCAACCTTTTTGACGATGGTTGTCATAAAAGTAATAGCCTCAACAGAGACAAAGCTTTACAGCACATCAGGAGTATTAATGAAAAACACTATGGCACCAACATACCATTCATCTACTTCATGTGCGACCAGGATCCTATATATAAGGAAAGTAATTCAGATACACTTTTTGATATACCAGAAACTTACCTTGATAGCTTTAAAAATGGATATAAGATTGTAAAGGACACAAATTTGGCCGGTATACTGTATACTATCAAACAAGAAATAGATGAACTGGACAAAAGCACTGCACTAATTATTCTGCCCCAGCAGAGGAAGCTAGAAATGGATGTATACGTAGAACAGCTTTTTACTGCTGTGTATAAATTCAGACTGGAGTGTTATAATGTACATCACCAGCTATGTGGCACAGAACCAGACAAGAATGAATTGCCTGATGAGGACCCCAAAGAACTTGCAAGAAGAAACATCGTGTCATACCTACAAAGCCTCCCAAGTCTAAATGGGGTGCTGACCGTCCTTAAATCACAGAGAATACCAGGTAAATAAGGTTTGAATACTATTGCCCTTATATGTTGGGTTTATTGATGTGGGCATTAATGCCTCAGGGTAGACGGAGAATAAACAAAGGTGGAGTTGAGGACTCGTCATGTCTTTAGGGAAATATTTTCATCTGGCATTTACTAAAAGGTAACAGAGCTTAAGTCATTTATTACAGAACTGGTTCACCTGGCTACAAAAATCTTCTTGTGAATGTACCAAGAACCATTGTCAGGCATTGCATGGGCACTGCTGGTACAAGTATACCGTGGGGTTTATAGTGTTTGTGTGCCACATAGAAGCACAGGTGCAACCTGAAGATCATTTACAGGAATAGTTGATTATTTCTATTTTTTGCAAATCTTATGGGGATTGTTTTCTTTAGTTGTAACAGGAATAAGGAAAACCATCCTCTCTCCTGAGTAAAAGATCCTTGTGATGTGAATGCTGCACTCCAACACCAGGCCTACAAACACGATTTATCCTAAGTCAAAATATATTCAGAGAACAGAAGAAAAATAGCAAAATAAGCATTAAAAATAAAGATACAATTGCACTAGAGAGCATAGTCCAGCCACTCACTGTTAGCTTTTCCACTGAAAGGTGATACCATATGCAGATTACATTTTTTTGGGGGGGATTTTCATCTTGGTGGCCTATCCTCAGACTAGGTCATCAATATGAGTCCAAGTCCGACTCCCAGCACCCCCAACGATCCACTGTTTGAGGAAGCTCCGGTGATTGCTTAGGCCTCCTCGCAGCTTACCAAGCACAGACTTGTCCATTTGATAGCAGCTGTGCCTAGGTCATGATGTCACATAGCGTAGGAAGAGACCTAAGCACTCACAGAGTGCCATGGCCTCTTCATACAGCTGATCAGCAGGGGTGCCGGGAGTCAGACATCTGCTGATCTCATATTGATGACCTAATTTGAGAATAGGCCATCAATATGAAAATATCAAAAATCCTCTTTAATTTGGGATCACCTTTCAATGGAGAGGCTAAGGCCTCTTTCACATCTGAGTAAGGGCTCTTTCACACTTGCGTATTTCTTTTCTGGCATAGAGTTACTTCGTCGGGGCTCTATGCCGGAAAAATCCTGATCAGTTTTATCCTAATGCATTCTGAATGGAGTGAAATCCGTTCAGGATGCATCAGGATGTCTTCAGTTCAGGACCGTAAAGTTTTTTGGCCGGAGAAAATACCGCAGCATGCTGCGCTTTTTGCTCCGGCCAAAAATCCTGAACACTTGCCGCAAGGCCGGATCCGGCCTTAAGCTAAACGTCGTTTCGGCGCATTACCGGATCCGACGTTTAGCTTTTTCTGAATGGTTACCATGGCTGCCAGGACGCTAAAGTCCCGGTACTTACCGCTCGTGCGGCTCTCGGTGGCGCTTCAGAGTGACATCAGGGCGCCCCACGCGCATGGATGACGTGATCACATGGATCACATCATCCATGCGCATGGGGCGCTCTGACGTCATTCTGGAGCGCCCCGGGAGCCGCACGGACTGTAAGTATACTGCTCCCCCGCTCCCCACTATTACTATGGTAACCAGGACTTTAATAGCGTCCTGGCTGCCATAGTAACACTGAACGCATTTTGAAGACTGATCAGTCTTCAAATGCTTTCAGTTCACTTGCGGTGTTACGGATCCGGCGTGTAATTCCGGCAAATGGAGTACAAGTGTAACTGTCATTCTTTATTATTTTTTGCAATGTGTACGGGCAGTAATATTGACCATTTTTGTAATATGCTTTAATTACTGAAATAGCTCTAAAGTGGCCCATTTCGTGCATTAGCAATGCTCTGTCTTCTGTTTACTTCACTGTGGAGACGCGCTGAACCCTGACTGCTGCTGCCCTCACTGTCTCTCTCTCTATACTGTAGATATAAATGAGGAGAGAGGCAGCAGCAGTCACTGTGGAGACGTGCTGAACCCTGACTGCTGCTGCCCTCACTGTCTCTATACTGTAGATATAAATGAGGAGAGAGGCAGCAGCAGTCAGTGTGGAGACGCGCTGAACCCTGACTGCTGCTGCCCTCACTGTCTCTATACTGTAGATATAAATGAGGAGAGAGGCAGCAGCAGTCACTGTGGAGACGCGCTGAACCCTGACTGCTGCTGCCCTCACTGTCTCTATACTGTAGATATAAATGAGGAGAGAGGCAGCAGCAGTCACTGTGGAGACGTGCTGAACCCTGACTGCTGCTGCCCTCACTGTCTCTATACTGTAGATATAAATGAGGAGAGAGGCAGCAGCAGTCACTGTGGAGACGTGCTGAACCCTGACTGCTGCTGCCCTCACTGTCTCTATACTGTAGATATAAATGAGGAGAGAGGCAGCAGCAGTCACTGTGGAGACGTGCTGAACCCTGACTGCTGCTGCCCTCACTGTCTCTATACTGTAGATATAAATGAGGAGAGAGGCAGCAGCAGTCACTGTGGAGACGTGCTGAACCCTGACTGCTGCTGCCCTCACTGTCTCTATACTGTAGATATAAATGAGGAGAGAGGCAGCAGCAGTCACTGTGGAGACGTGCTGAACCCTGACTGCTGCTGCCCTCACTGTCTCTATACTGTAGATATAAATGAGGAGAGAGGCAGCAGCAGTCACTGTGGAGACGTGCTGAACCCTGACTGCTGCTGCCCTCACTGTCTCTATACTGTAGATATAAATGAGGAGAGAGGCAGCAGCAGTCACTGTGGAGACGTGCTGAACCCTGACTGCTGCTGCCCTCACTGTCTCTATACTGTAGATATAAATGAGGAGAGAGGCAGCAGCAGTCACTGTGGAGACGTGCTGAACCCTGACTGCTGCTGCCCTCACTGTCTCTATACTGTAGATATAAATGAGGAGAGAGGCAGCAGCAGTCACTGTGGAGACGTGCTGAACCCTGACTGCTGCTGCCCTCACTGTCTCTATACTGTAGATATAAATGAGGAGAGAGGCAGCAGCAGTCAGTGTGGAGCGTGTTTCCACAGTTAAGAAAATAGAAGACAGAGGAGCGTTGCTAATGCATAAAATTGGCTACTTTATAGCTATTTTTCAAATTAAAATTTTCAGTAATTAAAGTATATTACAAAAATGGTCAGTATCACTGCTCCTACACATTACAAAAAAAAAAAAGAATGAAAGCTACACTTTAGGAGCTCTCCAGCAGGCTGTTCTAGCTTAGATGTTACAGCATGTCCGCCGAACCCATAGACCAGGCATGTCCAAACTGCGGCCCTCCAGCTGTTGCAAAACTACAACTCCCAGCATGCCTGGATAGCTTACAGCTATTAGGGCATGCTGGGAGTTGTAGTTTTGCAACAGCGGGAGGGCTGCAGTTTGGACATGCCTGCCATAGACTATAATGGGATCTGGCGGAGATCCAGCAGCTTCCAAGCAAATATGCTGGGATTCGGCCTTACAAAAACCGCCGCGTGCGGCTATACTGGATCCAGAGAGCTTCAGCAGGCTGTTCTCTGCCTAAACAGCCTGTCGAAGAGCTCTTAAAGATAGTGTGAAACTACCTTAAGGGCTCATGCACACAACAGTATTTTGAGTTCAGTATACTGGTTCAGTGGTACATATACTGAACCATTCATTTCAATGGTTCAGCAAAAAAAACTGAAGTGACTCCGTGTGCATTCCGTTTCAGTATTTCCGTACCGTAAAAAGATAGAACATGTCCTATTCTTGTCCGCAAATCACGGTGCTTGGCTCCATTCAAGTCAATGGGTTGGCAAAAAAAACAGAACACATACGGAAAGGCATCTGTAGGTCTTCCGTATGCGTTCCGTTTTTGCTGAACCATCTATTGAAAATGTTATGCCCAGCCCAATTTTTTTCTATGTAATTACTGTATACTCTATATGGCATCTGGAAAAACGGAAAGTAAACGGAAACCCAATGGAAACAAAAAACGGAACAACAGACTCGTAAAAAACGGACCGCAAAACACTGAAAAAGCCATACTGTCGTGTGCATGAGCCCTAACAGTGAGGGGCTGGACCAGGGTCTCTAGTGAAAATCCCAGAAAAACCTTTGAACTTGCTGAACTATCTCCCAAAACTATGGCGTGAAAGAGTCTACTTATACCTTCAGATCATTAGCATACAACTAAGGCTACTTTCACACTAGCGTTCGTCGGTCCGCTCGTGAGCTCCGTTTGAAGGAGCTCACGAGCGGACCCGAACGCCTCCGTCCAGCCCTGATGCAGTCTGAATGGATGCGGATCCGCTCAGACTGCATCAGTCTGGCGGCGTTCAGCCTCCGCTCGCCTCCACACGGACAGGCGGACAGCTGAACGCTGCTTGCAGCGTTCGGGTGTCCGCCTGGCCGTGCGGAGGCGTGCGGATCCGTTCAGACTTACAATGTAAGTCAATGGGAACGGATCCGCTTGAAGATGTCACCATATGGCTCAATCTTCAAGCGGATCCGTCCCCCATTGACTTTACATTGAAAGTCTGAACGGATCCGCGCAGGCTACTTGCGCACTTGCGAATTTTTTAAAAGTTATTAATGCAGACGGATCCGTACTGAACGGAGCCTCCGTCTGCATTAATATGATCGGATCCGTTCAGAACGGATCCGATCAAGCGCAAGTGTGAAAGTAGCCTAATTAGGGAGAATTGAAAAAAATGCATGGGTGGTAATTGGTAAATATAGTATTTGCTAAAATATTAATTACATGCTAGGAGACGTATTAATGAAATCTACATGAATAGTACACTAGCACGTTGTCATGGTAATAAGAAAAACATCATCTGTCTTGCCAAGGTTGTAGAATGCCCCAAGGGCTTCATGTCTTTTCTGCCCGCCTGGTTATCATTCCCCCCACTTATCGTTTTCAGTGGGAAAGAACAGATTTTAAAGGGAATCTGTCAGCATATTTTAGCCTATTAATCTAATTATAATTGCAGTGTTGAGAAAAAAAAAGTATTTTTTTAAATATGCAGATTAGATGTTTGGAGTACCAAGAGCAGGCTCATGCCTGGGAAAGCACATCTTCATCCTGCTCTTGCCTGGCCCCATGATTTCATACCTGCACAGAATTTTAGCGCTTGCACAGTACAGGTTTTCTCTCCTGCGCACTAACGAGATTCTGTGCCAAAATTCTGGCTCATGGTGCAGATGTGAGATTAGGGGGCCAGTGGAGAGCAGAACTCAGACACTTTGCCCTAGGGACTTACTGAGAACAGAGACAGAACTTAGGTGAACCTAGGGGCAAGGGACCCTCTTTGGTGCTGTAAAATCCTAATTTGCACATTTTTTAAATATGCTATTTCTGCCCAGTGCCACAAGAGATCATCTGCAAAGGAAAGGTAGTTTAAATTGTCTAGAAAAACCCTACATGCAACTGTGATTAGTTTAATAGGCTCATAGAAGCTGACAGGCGCCCTTTAATGAAAACCTGTCACCATGAAAATGCAGAGTAATCTGCAGACAGCAGGTTATAGAGCAGGAGAAGCTGAGCAGATTTATATATAGATTTATGGGAAAAGATTCAGTATAAGGGCTCATTCACACAACCGTATGTGTTTTGCAGTCCGCAAATTGCACATGGCCGTCACTCTCATAGAAAATACCTATTCTTGTCCGCAATTGCGGAAAAGAATAGGACCTGCTCTATATTTTTTGCGGGGCCGTGGAACGGAACAACGGTTGCAGACAATACACGGTGTGCTGCCTGCATCTTTTGCGGCCCCATTGAAATTAATTGGTCCGCACCCGTTCTTACAAAAGCATCCACTTAGGCCTCTTGCACACAATCCTTTTTCTTTTCCATTTCCGTTCCATTTTTTGCGTTCCGTATACGGACCATATACGGACCATATACGGAACCATTAATTTCAATGGATCCGCAAAAAAAAGAAGGTACTCCATAGCCTTCCGTTTCCGTATTTCCATTGCGTTCAAAGATAGAACATGTCCAGTGGCGTAACTACCGGGGAAGCAGCTGCTTCGGGGCCCAGCGCCCCGGCAGCGTGTGTGACAGTTTATTTTCAAGTTAGTTAAATATCGTGTTCAGGGCCCCTTCACAGCAGCCGCTAATGTCATCTAATCTTACTGTCTGCTAAAGTCTCCTGGTGTGTCTGGGATTCAAACCCACAACCTCCAATGTATCAGTGGCAAAGCATTAACCCACACAACCATAAAGGCTGCATTACAACAGATTGGAAAAATATAAGACTTCTACTGTTATAGCTGGCTAAGTGTACATATATACACATGACAGCTGCCCCCAACACACCCAGCACTGCTATATCTCTATATGACAGCTGTCCCAGCACACTCAGCTCTGCTATATCTCTATATATGACAGCTGCCCCGCAAATCCAGCTCTACTACATCTATACACATGACAGCTGCCCAAACACACCCAGCTCTGCTACATCTATACACATGACAGCTGCACCAGCACACTCAGCTCTACTATATCTCTATATATGACAGCTGCCCTAGCAAACCCAGCTCTACTACATCTATACATATGACAGCTGCCGAAACACAGCCAGCTCTGCTACATCAATAGACACGTCAGCTGCCCCCAACACACCCAGCACTGCTATATCTCTATATGACAGCTGCCCCAGCAAACCCAGCTCTACTACATCTATACACATGACAGCTGCCCAAACACACCCAGCTTTGCTACATCTATACACATGACAGCTGCACCAGCACACTTGGCTCTACTATATCTCTATATATGTTGATATGTGTTGATATATTATATATGACAGCTGCCCCAGCAAACCCAGCTCTACTACATCTATACACATGACAGCTGCCCAAACCCACCCAGCTCTACTACATCTATACACATGACAGCTGCCGAAACACAGCCAGCTCTGCTACATCTATACACATGACAGCTGCCCAAACACACCCAGCTCTGCTACATCTATACACATGACAGCTGCACCAGCACACTCAGCTCTACTATATCTCTATATATGACAGCTGCCCTAGCAAACCCAGCTCTACTACATCTATACACATGACAGCTGCCGAAACACAGCCAGCTCTGCTACATCAATAGACACGTCAGCTGCCCCCAACACACCCAGCACTGCTATATCTCTATATGACAGCTGTCCCAGCACACTTTTTGTGGGGGGGGGGGGGGGGGGGGGGAGAGATGGCACTATGATACTGGGACATGGGGGGGAGGAGAGAGGCACTTGATACTGGCATGTGTGTGTGTGTGTGTGTGTGTGTGTGGGGGGGGGTTGGCACTATGATACTGGCACATGGGGGGGGGAGGCACTTAATACTGGCACTTTTTTGGGGGGGAGATGGCACTATGATAATGGGACATGGGGGGGGGGGAAGAGAGAGGCACTTGATACAGGCACATGGGGGGGTTTGGCACTATGATACTGGCACATGGGGGTGGGAAGGAGAGAGGCACTTGATACTGGCACATGGGGGGAGATGGCACTATGATACTGGGACATGTGGGGGGGGGAGAGGCACTTGATACTGGCACATGTTGGGGGGGGCATCTATGGGGACACTTACTGGCACATTATTGGGGGGCATTATGGGGGACACTAGGCCGGCAGCCTATCAGAGGCCGGACACTGAGGGCATCTACTGGGGCACTATATATGGGGCATTTTATACTGGTACATTATGGGGGGCACTAGCAGGAAGGGGGGAGAGGAGCACTATGGGGGAATTTACTGGGGGCACTATATAGGGGTATTTTATACTGGCACATTATGGGGGCACTATGGGGACATTAGCTCAACTGGGGGCATTACAAGGGGGTATTTTTGCACTGTCACATTATAAGGAGAATTATTACTACTGGGGGGGGGGGGGGGGGGTCATTATGGTGGGCTTTATTACTCCCCCATGGTATGACCCCCTAGTAGCAGCACCGGCCTCTCCGTGCTCTGCTATCCCTCTGCCCCTTCTCCAAATCCTTATTATGAAATCTTTCTCATTAGGATAAAACACAACATCAGCTCCACCGAGCCCCCGGCCAATGTGGTGAAGTGGCGTCCGAGATCCCCAAGGCCCAAGTATCTGTAAGTTTTCATGTGGAATATGTTTATGTTATACACATGTAGCCTACACTGTGCCCCACAATATACAGTATACCTCTACACTGTGCCCAACAATGTACAGTATACTGCTACACTGTGCCACACAATATACAGTATACCTCTATACTGTGCCCCACAATGTACAGTATACCTCTATACTGTGCCCCACAATGTACAGTATACCGCTACACTGTGCCCCACAATGTACAGTATACCTCTACACTGTGCCCCACAATGTACAGTATACCGCTACACTGTGCCACACAATATACAGTATACCTCTATACTGTGCCCCACAATGTACAGTATATTTCTATACTGTGCCCCACAATGTACAGTATACCTCTACACTGTGGTCCACAATGTACAGTATACCTCTACATTGTGCCACACAATATACAGTATACCTCTACACTGTGCCACACAATATACAGTATACCTCTACACTGTGCCCCACAATATACAGTATACCTCTACACTGTGCCACACAATATACAGTATACCTCTACACTGTGCCACACAATATACAATATACTCTACACTGTGCCACACAATATACAGTATACCTCTACACTGTGCCCCACAATATACAGTATACCTCTACACTGTGCCACACAATATACAGTATACCGCTACACTGTGCCACACAATATACAGTATACCTCTACACTGTGCCCCACAATATACAGCATACCTCTACACTGTGCCACACAATATACAGTATACCTCTACACTGTGCCACACAATATACAGTATACCTCTACACTGTGCCCCACAATATACAGTATACCTCTACACTGTGCCACACAATATACAGTATACCTCTACACTGTGCCACACAATATACAGTATACCTCTACACTGCCCCACAATATACAGTAACCCTCTACACTGTGCCACACAATATACAGTATGCCTTTACACTGTGCCACACAATATACAATATACTCTACACTGTGCCACACAATATACAGTATACCTCTACACTGTGCCCCACAATATACAGTATACCTTTACACTGTGCCCCACAATATACAGTATACCTCTAAACTGTGCCACACAATATACAGTATACCTCTACACTGTGCCCCACAATATACAGTATACCTCTACACTGTGCCACACAATATACAGTATACCTCTACACCGTACCCCACAATATACAGTATACCTCTACACCGTGCCACACAATATACAGCATACCTCTACACTGTGCCACACAATATACAGTATACCTCTACACTGTGCCCCACAATATACAGTATACCTCTACACTGTGCCCCACAATATACAGTATACCACTACACTGTGCCACACAATATACAGTATACCTCTACACTGTGCCACACAATATACAGTATACCTCTACACTGTGCCCCACAATATACAGCATACCTCTACACTGTGCCACACAATATACAATATACTCTACACTGTGCCCCACAATATACAGTATACCTCTACACTGTGCCACACAATATACAGTATACCGCTACACTGTGCCACACAATATACAGTATACCTCTACACTGTGCCCCACAATATACAGCATACCTCTACACTGTGCCACACAATATACAGTATACCTCTACACTGTGCCACACAATATACAGTATACCTCTACACTGTGCCACACAATATACAGTATACCTCTACACTGTGCCCCACAATATACAGTATACCTCTACATTGTGCCACACAATATACAGTATACCTCTACACTGTGCCACACAATATACAGTATACCTCTACACTGTGCCACACAATATGCAGTATACCTCTACACTGTGCCCCACAATATACAGTATACCTCTACACTGTGCCCCACAATATACAGTATACCTCTACACTGTGCCACACAATATACAGTATACCGCTACACTGTGCCACACAATATACAGTATACCTCTACACTGTGCCCCACAATATACAGCATACCTCTATACTGTGCCACACAATATACAGTATACCTCTACACTGTGCCACACAATATACAGTATACCTCTACACTGTGCCCCACAATATACAGTATACTGCTACACTGTGCCACACAATATACAGTATACCTCTACACTGTGCCACACAATATACAGTATACCTCTACACTGTGCCACACAATATACAGTATACCGCTACACTGTGCCACACAATATACAGTATACCGCTACACTGTGCCACACAATATACAGTATACCTCTACACTGTGCCCCACAATATACAGTATACCTCTACACTGTGCCACACAATATACAGTATACCTCTACACTGTGCCACACAATATACAGTATACCTCTACACTGTGCCACACAATATACAGTATACCTCTACACTGTGCCCCACAATATACAGCATACCTCTATACTGTGCCACACAATATACAGTATACCTCTACACTGTGCCACACAATATACAGTATACCTCTACACTGTGCACCACAATATACAGTATACCGCTACACTGTGCCAGACAATATACAGTATACCTCTACACTGTGCCACACAATATACAGTATACCGCTACACTGTGCCACACAATATACAGTATACCGCTACACTGTGCCACACAATATACAGTATACCTCTACACTGTGCCCCACAATATACAGTATACCTCTACACTGTGCCACACAATATACAGTATACCTCTACACAGTGCCACACAATATACAGTATACCTCTACACTGTGCCACACAATATACAGTATACCTCTACATTGTGACACACAGTATACAGTATACCTCTACACTGTGCCCCACAATATACAGTATACCTCTACACTGTGCCCCACAATATACAGTATACCTCTACACTATGCCCCACAATATACAGTATACCTCTACACAGTGCCACACAATATACAGTATACCTCTACACTGTGCCCCACGATGTACAGTATACCTCTACACTATGCCCCACGATATACAGTATACCTCTACACTGTGCCACACAATATACAGTATACCGCTACACTGTGCCAAAGGAGTGGGGTTTACACAGAGGAGGGAGGTGCGAAGCGCGCTGAGGGGGGCCCTTACAAATATTTGCTGTGGGGCCCAGTCACTTCTAGTTACGCCCCTTAACATGTCCTATTATTGTCTGCATAAAGGACAAAGATAGTACTGTTCTATCAGGGGCCAGCTGTTCCGTTCCGCAAAAAAATGGAATGCACACATCATCCGAATTTTTAGCGACCCACAAAATACTTAATAACCCATACGGTCATGTGCAAGAGGCCTTGTGTGGGATTTCTTTGTTTGTCGGTTATTGGATGCATTCTTCTTAACATCCTGTAGATGGTGCTATACCACTGTAAATAGATTTAATTGCTTTACCTTTCTTTAGACCTCAGCACATACAGCTGTAAGTGACCTGGACATATGTGTTAGGCCTCATGCAGACGGCCGTAGGTATTTTGAGGTCTGCAAAAACGGATCCGCACACAATACGGATGACGTCCATGTGCATTCCATATTTTGCGGAATGGAACAGCTGGCCCCTAATAGAACAATACTATCCTTGTCCTTAATGCGGACAATAATAGGACATGTTCTATTTTTTTGCAGAACGGAAAATAAGGACATACGGTAACGGGATGCACATGGAGTGCCTTTTGATTTTTTGCGGACCCATTAAAAGTAATAGTTTCGCATACAGTCCGCAAAAAAAAAAATGGAATAGACACGGATAGAAAATACATTCGAGTGCATGGGGCCTTATACTGGGTACACTCCTAAATTCCAGTACACTAGAGAAGTCAATGTACTTGTGTTCATTTTTCCCAGAAAGAAAATTATCATGATAACAGGTCTGATTGCCTGGAATCCACCCATTTATCAAGTTTGTCTTAGACTACTTTCACATCTGCGTTTAACTTTTCCAGTATTGAGATCTGGCAGAGAATCTCAATACCAGAGAAAAACGCTTTTGTTTTGTCCCCATTCATTGTCAATGGCACAAAATGTAACTGTACAGAACGGAGTGCTCCAGAATGCAAGTGTGAAAGTAGCCTTAAGGGTCCATTCACACGTCCGTTGTTTCTTTCCTGATCTGTTCCGTTTTTTGCGGAACAGATCTGGACTAGTTCTGTACCCATTCATTTTCAATGGGTCCTGAAAAAAAATCAGACATTGAGCTGTCCGATTTTTTTCTGGACCCATTGAAAATGAATGGGTACAGAACTGGTCCAGATCTGTTTCACAAAAAACGGAACAGATCAGGAAATAAACAACGGACGTGTGAATGGACCCTAGAGTTGGTTTCACACTATGGCTTTTATTGAAAAATGTGACTTTAGTAAGGCTCTTTTTGGAACAAAAACTCTGCAGTAAGATATTATATTTTGGCCAATAGGAAATTATGATGCACCCTACAAACACCGTGGCTCACCTAGACTCTAGCGTAAATTGGCGCAATTTGGCCTCTCTAGGTTTATAGAAATTCTTTAACAAAGGGGTGTGGTTTACTGCAAAGGGGCGTGGCTTCACAGGAAAAGGGGCATGTGGCACAATTTTGGCATAACGTTCTGTCTCTAACTAAGCCAATGAACCCAAGTTGGCATAAAGATAAACAAAAGTGTCTATCCCTGCACCCGATTTATCACCCAGCCAGAGCCCCTCTGATACATCTCTTTTCCCATAGACTTCTCTATAGGAAGAAAGGATCTGAAAACAACTTTTTATAACAAGATAAAGATGTAGTGTTTCAGCCCCCTTAGGGGGTGGGACAGATCGGATTTTTTTTTTTCTTGAGTTTTTTGCGCCCTGTTTTTTTTTTTTTTTTTTTTATTGCAGCTTTCTTTGTCTAGTGACAGTCTATTGTACAATAATGAAGCGTTACCGATATAAAGTAGAAAACCTATTTTATTGAACTCTCAGTGTCAATTTCACTTGACTGATTTCTCCTTCAATATGCAGAGGATATCTTTCTTCATGGGTTTACTACACGATGTGGTGGCATTTCTTCTATAAGGACCCTCAGCTCCTTAAATATGTTCAGCAGTTCAAAAAGAAGAGATCCAAAGGCGGTTGTTGCAGAAAACCTCCGCCGTCTTGGAAAGGCTGCAGGATTTGATCCTCACACATATAAGCCTGTGAAGGTAATTCCACTTTCAGGCCTAGCACTGTACGGTTCCTCAGTGTATACTGGATGAATGACTGGATCATTTAGCATTAGGTACTGTATATTCTCCTCATTTTGTACTTCCGGACAGGCCTGCTGTACACATAAGGCACCTTAATCCTTTATGTTTTCCCGCCCATGTCCTCTAAGATTGTAAGCTGTACAGGATCCTTGTTCTTTATGTTTATTACTTTTTTTATTTTGTCAAGTACTGCTGAACATGTTACAGTATATGCTATATCAATAAAAAATAATCACCTGCATATGAACATGCAACCTGAGTATGATAATAAAATTAAAGGGGTTAAAATCCCTCTCACCTGTCGAGGTCCTGATGCTGCTCCACCCCCAGACACTTTCAGTCCCCACAGGACCAGGGAGCAGTCTGGTCCTGTGTCCACTGCAGCCAATCACAGGTCACCATAGCTTCAATGCTACGCCACCGCTCTGATGTAGAATTTAAGCTGCTGACCTCTGACGCCTGTGATTGGCTGCAGTAGTAATAGGATCCAGCTGCCAGTGATAGGATCTGGTCCTGGGAATTAGAAGTGGCCAGGAACGAAGCCACAGTCGTACTGCAGTCAAGTGAGGGAATTTTTTATGTTCAGTGGCACAGGTTGAAGCCCCGTGAGGTGTCGGCACCAAGTAGGGTTGCCACCTTTCCCAACAAAAAATACCGTCCACGTTAAGCCACACCCAAAGGGGGTGTGGTTATGTGCATGGCTTAACACACATGTTAAGTCGCTATCATACTGTGGCTCCCAATAATATTAATGCCCCCATTAGTGCCGCCCAGAATTAATAATGCTCCCATTAGTGCCCCCAGTAATAGTTATGTCCCCATTAGCACCCCCCAGAATTAATACTGTCCACATTATTGCCCTCCAGTAATATTAATGCCCCCATTAGTGCCCCCCAGTAATAGTAGTGCCCCCCATCAGTACACTCCAGTAAGAATAATGTCCCCCTTAGTGCACCCCAGAATTAATGCCCGCCATTTGTACCCCCAGGAATAATAATTCCCCCCCATTAGTGCCCCCACAATAATAATGCCCCCGTTAGTGCCCCCAGTTAGAATAATTACCCCATTAGTGCCCCCAGTTAAAATAATGCCCCCATTAGTTCCCCCAGTTAGAATAATGCCCCCTATTAGTGCCCCCCAGTTAGAATAATGCTACCATTAGTGCCCCCTTCTCTGTTTCCGCAAAAACACTCACCTCCTCAATTTGCTCACCTGTCCTCCAGTCAGCAGCGGAAGCAGCACAGTAGAAAAAAATTACCAGGACTGGCAGGGCCACTAAAATACCAAGACAACCCCTTTAATTCAGTGCTGGTCAATCCTGCTTTCAGACTGTCCACCAGTTGGAGCCACAAAATGATCATATTGCCTAGTTATATAATTGACAAGATGGAAGCCTGCTTGGCTTCTCTGTAACTAATCTTAAAGGGTTTTACAAAATAGCAGTATTGATAGGTGGGGGTCTGACTACCTCCACAGCTTCTTTATTATTTTCCTTGGTCCATACCCAGGAATGGCGTACCCATGGCATACACTTAATGGCTGTGTTAGGCACCGCAGCTTCGTCCCATTCACTGGCAGCACTCAGACCAGCCACGGCATTCTTGGTTGTGTTACGACGTAAAAATGAACAGGCCGACCGCCATAGACTGATATATCCTAAGGACAGGTTATCAATATTATCTTGTAAAAACCTTTTGATTATGCATTCGTGAGGAAGATGGTTGGCCTGTGTAAGGCTCTAATGTAGTAATGAAAATCTCTGTACAGCTCTGCAGGACATGTTGAGTCCATATAGGCGGCAGGAAAGAATTTATTTTTAACTAAAAAAGACACTTACCGTAACTTATTTTTTGTTACCTAAAAAAAAAACACTTACCTGGTCATAGCATCCTGGTTCCAGTGCCACTGCTCCTTCCGCAGCCGCTAGAAAGCATAGGGGTCATTTATCAAACTGGTGTAAAGTAGAACTGGCTTAGTTGCCCATAGCAACCAATCGGATTCCACCTTTCATATTTGACAGCTCTTTTGGAAAATGAATGGTAGAATCTGATTGGTTCTTTGGGCAACTAAGTTCCACTTTACACCAGTTTGATAAATGACCCCACATCTCTCTCCCAGTTCAGTGTGGATTGGCAGTCAGTGTCAGACTGGGGAGTCTAGGGCCCACCAGTAAAATTCATTCTGGGGGCCCACTATAAAGCCACATGCATATACTACATGCCCACACTACCCAGATATAGGCAATGTACTGTATAGCATCTCAGCTAACCTTTCTATATGTCAGTCTACTATGCCATGTGCCACTTGAGCAGGCTATAGGGGACTAGGGGACCACCTTGCTCAGGGGCCCACTGGGATATTCTCCTGTACCCCTATGGGCTAGTCCGAGCCTGATGGCACTGATGAGGATGGGAGCCATGGTGCTGGAGTATGACCAGATGAGTCTTTTTTATTTTCACAGCATACCCAGCCAGCTTCCTGTAAATGTTTTCTAGGTCTCTGACAACCCCTTTAATCATTACCTGTGTAGTCAGTTTTACACTCCTTCTTGCAGGTTGACCATGCTGATAAGGTTTGGATTGTGGGAAAGCCGGAGCCGCCCTCCTATGATGGCATAGTAACCAATCAGAAAGCTGTGACCATAGCCGCTCCTGGTGCAGACTGTATACCAATCCTGCTCTGTGATCCAGTTAAAAAGGCATGCGGAGCAGCCCATTCTGGTAAACCCTTTTACTGCTACTAATACTGTATAAGCACTAATCTCAAAGACATTGCTTTCTACTGGACCCTGCTATTTTATAATGACAATACTGTACCGTACTGTAAAATAATCTCATTAGTGATGGACGAACTTTAAATGTTCGCAAACTGCGCGTTCTCATCGGGTCCCATTCACTTTAATGGCAGGCAAACCTGGAAAACCTTCAGGTCATATTTGCAGCCAGCAAACACTTACTAGAAGTACACAAATAGTCGCACAACATGGACAGTGATATACCAACATGGAGGGTGATCATTGGCAAAAATTCCCACAAAAATATGTATTCTAATCAGGGGCCATTTTTATGGGTCTTAAAGGGAAACTCTCAAAAATGGGCCCTGCTGGAGCCTAGAAAAATGTTATTTCCTATCGGTTTGATGTATACAAATGTACAGAACTCCACGTTTTTGTATACTGCAGAGTTGATTAAAAAAATGCCTACGTTAACGTAAAATTGTTTTCTACCATGGTACTGTATGGTGAACAGGCGCCACTGTACGGAATCAGTCTGAGGCATCTGTTAATGCAGCCCTAGTGTCAGAATAAGCACCAGTAGACAGCGGAGTGGCGGAGAGGGGAGGCCACCATGTACTGACAGAGCGCTACCTGGTCCTGGTGGTCAGGGATGAGGACTGTGTTTCCCAAGAATATATTTTCTACTGGGAAATACAGGGCACAGTATAATACACTAGAATCTATATAATATAAAGATATTAGCCCTACCCCCGAATAATAATACAATTAGGTGGTCATTTATTATATAGAAATATGTCTATGTTAGGCGTATTTCTGACACAGATTGTGGGGTAAAGGTCCTTAGCACTGCAATCTGCATATTTTACCCGCTCATGCCAGGTCTAAATAAGGATGGCGTGGGCAAGGAAAGGGATACAGTTGTGGCCATCCAGTTATTGGATACCACCGCCATACATTGACCGGATAACAACTCTGCACAGTGACCGGATAACACCACCATACCGTGACCGGATAAAAGAGTATAAGAGGGCACAGTTCAGGGACTGACTAGGGGCACTGCACAGAGTGTGGTAAGAGGGCACAATGCAGGGTATACAAGGGCACTGTATGGGGTGGGGGGCACAGTCACATGATCCTGTGACATTAGAAGGTCCTTATGGTGAATGCGGTTCATACTCCACCATAATAAGAGGCAGAGGAGTGACACATGGGTGTGATTATGTGGCTAGAGATAAACAAAAATTAGGCAAAAGGCATTCACCTGACAGCAAAGAACTTTGGATTCTGTGGCTGGAGGTACATTGGGCGGTCACAGGATAAAAATGTAACTGTCGATCAGTACAGACCCCAAAAATTAGGCAATAAGCATTCACCTGACAGCAAAGAACTTTGGATTCTGTGGCTGGAGGTACATTACGTGGTTACAGGATAAATATGTAACTGTCGACCAGTACAGGCCCCAAAAACTTGGCAATAGGCATTCACCTGACAGCAAAGAACTTTGGATTCTGTGGCTGGAGGTACATTAGGTGGTCACAGGATAAATATGTGACTGTCGGCCAATACAGGCCCCAAAAATTAGGCATTCATCTGACATAAAATGCCTTTTATGCCGCTGTATATACATAAGGCAAGGACCATTCTTTGTTCTGGGTGGTGGGGGATATGTGTGGGCTGGCATGAGGAAATTAAATTACATGTGGTCATCACAGGTGTTGAATTCCTCCGAGATCCATGCCTCATTAATTTTTAAAAATGTGAGGTAGTCCACACTGTAGTGAGCTAAAAGAGTGCGCTTATCGGTCACGGTCCCCCCTGCTGCACTGAACGTCCTTTGGGACAGGACACTCGACGAGGGGCAAGCCAAGAGTTCCATGGCAAATTGTTCCAGCTCTGGCCACAGGTCAAGCCTGCACACCCAGTATTCAAGGGGTTCCTCACTTCTCAGAGCGTCCACATCGGCCGTTAACCCGATGTAGTCAAACACCTGTCGGTCTAGGTGTTCCCTGAGGCTGGTTCCGGAGGTAGGCTGTCGATGGGTTGGCTGAAAGAATGATCTCATATCCGAAGTGACCAACACATCTTCAAACTGCCCTCTGTTTGCAGGCGCGGTAGAATTGGTACCCGCACCTGCTTCGCTGTGGGTGAAAATTACTCTGCCAGTGCCCGCAACAGTAGAATGCAGCATGTCTCGCAGCAAGGCCTAGAAATGCTGCATTCTGACAGCCCTCTGTGATGCTGGTAACATGTCTGCCATATTGTGTTTGTACCGGGGGTCTAAGTACGTTGCCACCTAGTACAGGAACTTGACCTTTATGCTTTTTATACGGGGGTCCCTCTTCAAACACTGGAGCATGAAGGCCCCAAGGCCCCAATTTGCACTAAATTGGAAGCGGTGGAGTGCCCTGGCTCCTGCTCATCGCCCAGGAGAATTTCGTCCTTGGTCTCCTCCCCCCAGCCATGGACAACACCAGGGATCCCTGATAACTTTAAAGCCTGGTCTTCTTGCTCCTACTCCTCCCCCCAGCCACCATCCTCCTCGGACTCCTCTTCAGACTCCTGCTGACTTGTCTCAGATGAAGTAGCCCCCCCTGGGAATTCATCCAGCATTGCGACGTCCTCATCTTCCAGCTCCTCGACGGCTTGATAAATGACACAACGGAATGCACGCTCCAGAAAGAAGGCGTAAGGTACGATGTCACTGATGGCACCCTGGCTGCGACTGACCAGTTTGGGTATCTCATCAAATAGCTGCAGAAGTCTGCATGCGTCGCGCACGAGCAGCCACTGGCGTGGTGAAAAGAAACCAAGCTCCCCAGAACCTGTCCTGCTGCAGAGTTCGTACAGGTAGTCTTTAACACCACTTTTCTGCTGGAGCAGCCTATTAAGCATATACAAGGTGGAGTTCCAGCTCGACGGGCAGTAACAAATCAGACATCTGACGGGCAAGTGGTGTCGCCACTGAACGTCAGCAAGGCGAGTCAATATCTTCTAAAATGGCCTGCCGCAAGATGTCCTGGACCCTGGGGTATTTGGCAACGAATCGCTGTACAACTAAGTTCAGGACGTGTGCCATGCACGGCACCTGTGTCATTTTTCCCTATTTCAGCGTGCTCAGCAAATTGGCACCATTGTCGCACACCACTTTACCAACTGTCAAATAGAGAGGGGTTAGCCGCTAATCGAACTGTGACTATAGAGCTGAAAGCAGTGCAGGACCGGTGTGGCTCTTGGCTTCCAGGCACAACGCAGCACAGCATGGCAACATCTCACCTGGCACGTCGAATAGGTTCTGGGGAGCTTGGGGGGTGCAGCGGAAAAGGTGGTAGCAGTAGAAAAGGAGTCAGCCGAGGAGGAGACGGAGGATGGAGAAGGAGGAGGAAAAGAAGAGGCTGTCCTGCATGCAATCCGTTGTGGTAACACTAAATCCACACAGGTGCCACGGGTTACACACTTGATGGCCGTCAGAAGGTTCATCCAGTGGGCAGTAAAAGTTATGTACCTTCCCTGCCAGTGTTGGTTAGATCACGTGTCTTTGGTCAGATGTATCTTGGCACCGACACTGTGTGCCAGAGATATATTAACTTGCCGCTGACCATGGCCATATAGTTCAGGGTGCCCTTCTGGGAGAAATATTTCCTTCCGGAGACCTTCCATTGCGGTGTGCCAATGGCCACAAATTTTCTAAAGGCCTCCGAGTCCACCAATTTATATGGCAGTAGTTGGCAGAGTAGCCGTTGGGCAAGAGGATTATCCTGCGTTATCATTTTTTTATGCTTGAACATTTGGGCCACAGAAGCCTGCCTTGTGCCAGATGAATGCGATGATGGCATGGTGTAAGGTGGAGTGGAGGACAAATGGGAGGAGAGAGGAAAAGGAGAAGGGGCAGGACGTGGAGGGCCGGGAGTGTGGCTTTGTGGGTTCTGACTGCGTTGCTCCCACTGGGCTCGGTGATGGGAGGCCAGGTCGTCCCTAGGTGAGTGTTGGGCTTACCGCAACATATGCGTTGACAGCACAAGCAGCTGATGGCAACACTATTGTCAGCAGCTGACACGTTAAAAAAAGCCCACACTGTGGCGCTCCAGATACATTTGCAGTCTGCTTTTTGTCTCCTGTGCACTGCGAGTTCTGCCTGCTTCTCCTCCTTCTCATCCCTATCTGCTGCTCCGTCTCTCCCTCTGAATTCCCCTCCTCTTCCTCTCCTGTGGGCACCCACGTGACGTCCATCGACACGTCATCATCGTCACCTTCACCACCACTGACATTAGAGATCTCGGAGTAGGCAGCAACAGCGGGGACTACCCTCCTTGGGCTGATCTGGGTACTGTCATTAAACCACTGGGCGGCCTTGCTACCTCCTCATCCGATGCCAAGAATGGCTGTGCATCGATAAGGTCTGGGAATAGATGGGAAAATAATTCCTCTGACTCGAGTGGAGGGGCTATGATGGTGGTGGTGGTGGTAGTGCTGGTGGTGTCTTTAGGGGTGCACACAGCAGAGAGTGAGGAGGGTGCAGATCCAGAGGATGAGGAGAGTGCAGAAGCGGAAGGCTGAGTAAGCCACTCAACCAACTCTGGTGTGTCCTTTGACATAATCGCACTCACCTTCTCCAGCTTCCCACTTAAGCTCTGTCGCAGTGCACCTGCCCGACCCCTAACACCGCTGCGGAACGGCCTGCCTCTTCCTCCGCCTGTCATTTAAAAATTACCCTGTGCCAAAGTCCCTAGAGAAAAGCAGTATTTGTGGAAGCTGATATATGGCAGGCCTCAATCAGTTGTTGGTTGAAGCTGGTATATCATCCTCAAGCAGTAATTTTGTGGATGCAGGTATATGGAAAACCTCTATCACTATTTTGTGGAAGCTGATATATGGAAGGCCTCAATCAGTTGTTAGTTGAAGCAGGTATATCAAAACCCGCAAATCTGTATTTTGTGGACGCAGGTATATGGAAAACCTCTATCACTATTTTATGGAAGCTGATATATGGAAGTAATTACACAAATATAATGGTCAAAAATAGAGAAGAATCCACAGTCCGTGTGTGGAGTCTTGTCCGTGGCACCCTCGGACAAGACTCCCCACACGGACTGTGGGTTCTTCTTTTGTGTGGCATCAGCACATTTGATAGTTCCGTACCACTGATGGGCTCACCATCACTAGGTGACCTCGTTACCCCCTGGCATTCTCCTTGGTCCAATGACCATTAGGAATTGTTGTCCATTCTTATCAAGCACTGGGAATAATTCTCCTGATGAGTATTGTATGAAACGTAGCACGTTGGGAACTATCCTATAGGGTTTATCAGGGATTCCGTTCGGAATAGGGACAGGTATCCGGACGAGGTCACCCCTTTTTGGGTGGGTGCACAGTCACGACCCTGTTGGACTAGAAAACTACGTTTCAGGGTTTCTTGAGGGATACCTGATCGTCCTCAACTGCAGCACTTCAAACTGGTAAAACTGTTCCTTTTTTATTACGTATCTTGCCTGTATATCCTATAGGACTTCAGGTGCCCTGCAGTTCCAATATCGGATTCTAATACTTGCCGTTTATGTGTATTGTCTTTTTTGATAGCTGGAATTATCCAGATATTTTATTGTACTTATATATGGAAGGCCTCAATCATTTGTTAGTTGAAGCTGGTATATCACCCTCATGCACTAATTTTGTGGACGCAGATATATGGAAAACCTCTATCACTATTTTCTGGAAGTTGATATATGGCAGGCCCCAATTAGTTGTTAGTTAAAGCTGGTATATCACCGTCAAGCAGTAATTTTGTGGATGCAGGTATATGGAAAACCTCTATCACTATTTGTGGAGGCTGATATATGAAAGACAACAAACAAAACGGTCCTCTGACCCCTTTAGGGGTCCTAACTATATTTTTCTAAAACTGCATATTTTATTATATTCACTTAAAACTATTATTATAGAAAAGAAAAAATTTGTATAATTAAAACTATCAGGACTAAGCAGAGGGTATCAGTTTTAACACCAGTATATGGCAGTACTAAGATATGTGCTATTTGTTGTGACACTGTGTTTGATAATAAATACTGCTTGTTGAAAACTGAGTGGTGTGTAGTTTTCTATTATTATAATATCAACACCTCCATATATAACCTTTTTGTATATTCACTTTTGCACCCTATATGGTATTGCAGTGTATAGTATAATGTGTTGCTGGTAACTTTAACGATATGTTCTGGGGGTGGTTATTATGGGGGTGGTTATTAGTAGAGATGAGCGAACTTCTGTTTTAAGTTCGGCGTCTAAAGTTCGGCTTCCGGTTAGCGGAGAATCCCGATCTGGAACCGGATATGGATTCCGACTTCCGTTGTGGTCCGTGGTAGCGGAATCAATAATGGCCGATTATTGATTCCGCTACCACGGACCACAACGGAAGTCGGAATCCATATCCGGTTCCAGATCGGGATTCTCCGCTAACCGGAAGCCGAACTTTAGACGCCGAACTTAAAACAGAAGTTCGCTCATCTCTAGTTATTAGCAGTGTGATTCAACTACGATATTGATCGTTTTATGTACTATCGCCTACACATTTATAATCCACTACTATGTTTGTATAACAGTAGTCCTTTCAGTGCTTTATTTTATAGCACTATGTTGTTAATAAACACTGGTTTCAAGGGATGAACAGTGTATTGTTATTATGTAATATCAACACCCCCACATGTAGCCTTTTAATGTATTGACGTTTGCAGCCTGCTTAGACTTGCAATGTATGACACATTGTGCTGCATTGTGCTATGGGGGTGAGAGACTCACAGTAAAATGGTACTGCGGTATTCATCATAATAATAATAATAATAATAATACACTGTTCGTCCCTTGAAAACAATGTTCATTAACAACATACTGCTATAAAATAAAGCACTGAATGGACTACTGTTATACTGACATAGTAGTGGATTATAAATGTGTAGGTGATAATACATCAAACGATCAATGGTGCAAAAGTGAATATACAAAAAGGTTATACAGTTAATGGAGGTGTAGATATTATAATAAAAAACGACACAATTATCCTGAGGGTCCTAGCAAGGGCCCAAGTGTGTGATATATGACAGTTGACAAGCAGTAATTTTGTGGACGCAGGTATACGGAAAGCCTCAATCACTATTTTGTGGAAGCTGATAGATCGCAGCCCTCAATCAGTATTTTCTGGAAGCATACAAATGCTCTATAATATACTTTCTATGTTAGAAAGTATATTATAAGTATATCACACCCCTCTGTGTATCACACCTATCGATAGCACATCTACACCAGTCCTGAAAAATACTTTTGTGGCCCTCTTAGCTAGCGTTTGGTGTCCCTAAGTTCCTAACAGCCTGTCCCTGCTCCAAAATGCAACCTCTCCCTACACTGGTAAAACATATAATGTAAAATGGCTGCCATATCGGATTCCGTTATAGGGTTGGGGGTAGGTCTCAATTAGCTGTCCTGTCCTACCTGATGGATATGTCATGGGTCAAAGTTCGGCGCAATGCAAAATAATATGGCCCACACGGACATCGCTATATGTTCGCATGTTCGGCGGATCGAGAATGTGCAAAGTTTGCCGCAAACCAACCGCCAGGCGAACCGCAAGGCCATCACTTATTCTCAATTCTAACTGCAATAATTGTAGTCATGCAGTAGATGGCGCTGTAGATACATACATCCAATTGTGGTACTGTCCCCAGGTGCTGGCAGCTGACACTATGATCACAGTGTACAAGTCAATGCTATTTGGCCATTCAGTTCCCTGTTATTGGTAATGATATGCCACATGTACAGCACACAGTGCCTTAACCCCTCCTGCAGTCTTTACGCTTATCCATACAATCTTGCAGGATGAAGATTCTCTGTGGATCTGTAACCTGGAAAATTGTTATAATCAGTTCTAGTCAGCAAGGTGTTTTTGTAATGACAAAGGCAAAATCTCATGATGAATGGAAATTTTAAATGAGAAATCCAGTTGCAATATCAGGTGCAGAGGTTGAAATAAAACCTTGGTGTTCACTGGTATAAGGGACTGGTGCGTTACCCCAATAAGAACCCCACAGAATGATCTAATCTCATGCTGTAGAAATACTTTTCATACTGTACTTTACACACTCAGGAAACAGTTAGGATACAACAACATTTATAAGGTGGGGTCGTGTACAGCTTTTTTTTTTTCTCTTGCAAGAGCCAGAAATAGGTTGGACCGGAAACAGGACTATATAGCAAGGATTTCTACTTCTCCTTCCTGCTGGATCCACTTCTGACTTTGTTTAAAGAAAAAAAAAACTATCAAAAAAAACCTGCAACTTTTTAAAAATGTATTTAAAGCGTTGTGTGAACCCATCCATGATCTTAATTACCTTGTAGTTGCTGTAAATCCATTGTCTAGAGCTAGATCACAGCATTGCAGGGGTTAAATGAAAAATCCAAGCCGTTTTTATTAAGGCAGGTGCATCCATCCTAAAGTACGACGTTTCAGCAGTATCCGCCTTTATCAAGCAGGGAGATTGTACTGCCGAAAAGTTGAACTTTATGATGGATGCACCTGATTAAATAAAAAAGGCTTGGGTATTTTTCAGTTAACCCCTGCGATGCTGTGATCTAGCTCTGTGCAGTGGATTATCATGTTGGCAATCTGTTGCTCACCTGCACAGTGGGCAAAGGTTCAGTTGCTGGCCTTTCATGCTACATTTGATTTGTAGTTGCTGCCAGTTTCATATAAATATTGGAGGGCTCTTTTGTGAAATATCAAAATGTGTATTATGTGCTAGAAAAAAATTAACAGAAGAGGAAACTGGGCAGTGGATGCATCCCTGTCTTTTCTGAGACGGACACCAGTACTGATGACCTAGGCATCCAAAAGTTGCACTTCCAATCATGCATTAGGCAGTGTTATTTATTCACGTTGTTATTGTATTATTTGGGCACCATAGTGTATATGATGGTGGTGGTGGTGGTGGTGGGGGGGGGGGGGGGTACTGGACAAGGCACAATTTGTTCCGCCTAAAATATTTTTGATGAATAGATGTTTGTTTAGAAAGCATGTTATACTGTTGTCAGCATAGTGCACGTTCAATATTGATGACGTATCCTCAGGATTGGCCATCAATATGGGATCAATGGGGATCCGACTCCCAGTACCCCACCAACCAGCTTTTTGAGAGTTCTTTGGTTATATGCCTTTGGACAGTTCAGTCCCATTGACGTGAATGGGCCTGGACTGCAATATCAAGCACAGCCACTATACAATGTATGGCACTGTGCTTGGCATGCTATGATGAGGCCCTCTCAAACAGCTGATGGGTGGGAATGTCCCAGGACTTGCACCCCCACTCATCTGATGTTGATGGCCTATCCTAAGGATAGGTCATCAATATTATACTCCCAGAAAACTCCCTTCATGGTAGGTAGATCTGTTTTTACTTTCTAGCCTACAGTTACTTGTTTGTTGAGCATTGCTAGTGAACACCATCAACAGTGAAGTACAGCGCATAATACGTGATAAACGTCCTGTTTCTTGCGTTACTAAAACCTCAATATTTTTTTATTAGGTTGGAAAGGCGCCCTGCTAGGAGTCTCGATGGCCACAGTAAACGCCATGATATCAGAGTACGGGAGTGATGTGAAGGACATACTAGTAGTCCTGGGCCCATCAGTAGGACCCTGCTGCTTTAAATTAATACAGGAGAAAGCCAAAGCCTTTTATGACATTGACCCACAGTGTGTCCGTCAATATGAGTCTCCTAAACCTTATGTTGATATCAGAAGAGCTACACGGTAAGCCAACCCTTGTTCTTTGTAACCATGTGTTTTAGGGCTCATGAACACAACATAGCCCAGTGCACGGAGCCATAAGTACGCAGATATTGTTCTCTAGAGACAATGCCTTAGGGGAAAATTCCCCATCACACATCAGACTAATGGAGAATGCCACTTTTCTGTTGAAATTTCTGTATACCTGAGATCAGAGGCATATGGATGTACAAAAGAGACCCTGCTCACCTCTATGAGACCCTCATTAAAGCTATGCAGAAAATCAAACCATAATACAGACGTGATCATGAAACCCTAGGCTAAATTCACTCGAAAGTGAAAAAAATGGAAATTAAAAACAGACAGTGTCAGCTTTTCAAGGTCATTTTGAATCAGTGTGTGCATCAATTTTCCTTCCATTTATCCATTTTAATGGAAATGGCCATTAAAAATGAATGAATTTTTATTTATTTTTTTATATCCCAACCCCTGCAGTGCTCTCACATTATACCTAATGCCCCGGTAGTGCTCCCTGGAGATCAAATGGCCCCCATAGTGACCCCCAATATGATTACTGACCCTCTTTATACTTCCCAGTAGAGATAATGACCCCTCTTAGTGCTACCCTTGTAGTGGTCCCCATTCTGTTTGTGGGTTGAAAAAAAATACCTCAACGACTTGAATGCGCCAACATACTTGCTCTTCATTGAAGACAGCAGAACCTGATGCTCCCAGCAGTGGTGATGTCATCACACTGGGAGCGTCAGGTCCTGCTGCATCCTGTGAGGAGCTGGTGTCCCCATGTGTGCAAGTGGATAAGGTGGGTATTCTTTCTTACGTGTATTTTATATGTTAACCCTGAAAACCCTCTGTGTACCCATTTTAACAGTCATTAGATGTTTGCACTCCTGTCTAAACTGCCATTAAAAACGGTCCTATTGATTTCAATGGGGTCCATCTGGACTGCCATGTGAATAGCCCCATAGACTTTAATTGGTTCTAAAAACGGCCACCACATTGTGAATGTAACCGTAAAGAGAATCTGTCATCTTAGTTTTGGACCATTATCTACAGTAATACATGAGTAGTACTACAGATATGGAGTCCAGATCACTACTTTTTATTATCCTACCGTCCCCCTGTTTCCCCATTGTCAGCGCTCAGAGCTGCTTTCAAATAAATTGTCAGGACTGCTGTGCAATTACAAAAGTGTTCTCTATGATGTTACGGTAGCACAGCAGTCCGGACTGTGTATTTCAGTGCAGCCTTTACAGCTGATAGCGGTGGAACCAGGCCGGTAGGACAATAAAAACTAGTGATCTGGACTCCTTATCTGCAGCACTAGGCATGTATTAATGTAGATAATGGTCCAAAACGTGGTGGACAGATTCCCTTTAAGGATACCGGTCTGCTGCAGACTTTCTGCAAATTGGGCTAGTTTTAACAGTGCCATCTGTGCCAGGATCGCAGCTGGTCTTCCTCTACTTTCAACCACTGCATAGCAAAAACTGAAAATGGCTGGTAAAACCCACAGCAACAATTAACAAGCAGCAGACTAACAACCCACGGCGCAGGTCAGTTTACCCTGCGAGTTTTCTCTTTAGCGTGTGGGTGAGATCAGCTTGCAGGTTAACAGGCTGAACTGGATCTATATACAGACGTGGACAAAATTGTTGGTACCCTTTGGTCAATGAAAGAAAAAGTCACAATGGTCACAGAAATAACTTTAATCTGACAAAAGTAATAATAAATTAAAATTCTATAAATGTTAACCAATGAAAGTCAGACATTGTTTTTCAACCATGCTTCAACAGAATTATGTAAAAAAATAAACTCATGAAACAGGCATGGACAAAAATGATGGTACCCCTAACTTAATATTTTGTTGCGCAACCTTTTGAGGCAATCACTGCAATCAAACGCTTCCTGTAACTGTCAATGAGACATCTGCACCTCTCAGCAGGTATTTTGGCCCACTCCTCATGAGCAAACTGCTCCAGTTGTGTCCGGTTTGAAGGGTGCCTTTTCCAGACTGCATGTTTCAGCTCCTTCCAAAGATGCTCAATAGGATTGAGGTCAGGGCTCATAGAAGGCCACTTTAGAATAGTCCAATTTTTTCCTCTTAGCCATTCTTGGGTGTTTTTAGCGGTGTGTTTTGGGTCATTGTCCTGTTGCAAGACCCATGACCTGCGACTGAGACCAAGCTTTCTGACACTGGCTAGTACATTTCTCTCTAGAATTCCTTGATAGTCTTGAGATTTCATTGTACCCTGCACAGATTCAAGACACCCTGTGCCAGACGCAGCAAAGCAGCCCCAGAACATAACAGAGCCTCCTCCATGTTTCACAGTAGGGACAGTGTTCTTTTCTTGATATGCTTCATTTTTTCGTCTGTGAACATACAGCTGATGTGCCTTGGCAAAAACTTCGATTTTTGTCTCATCTGTCCACAGGACATTCTCCCAGAAGCTTTGTGGCTTGTCAACATGTAGTTTGGCATATTCCAGTCTTGCTTTTTTATGATTCGTTTTCAACAATGGTGTCCTCCTTGGTCGTCTCCCATGTAGTCCACTTTGGCTCAAACAACGACGGATGGTGCGATCTGACACTGATGTTCCTTGAGCATGAAGTTCACCTTGAATCTCTTTAGAAGTCTTTCTAGGCTCTTTTGTTACCATTCGGATTATCCGTCTCTTAGATTTGTCATCAATTTTCCTCCTGCGGCCACGTCCAGGGAGGTTGGCTACAGTCCCATGGATCTTAAACTTATGAATAATATGTGCAACTGTACTCACAGGAACATCTAGTTGCTTGGAGATGGTCTTATAGCCTTTACCTTTAACATGCTTGTCTATAATTTTCTTTCTGATCTCTTGAGACAGCTCTTTCCTTTGCTTCCTCTGGTCCATGTCGAGTGTGGTACACACCATATCACCAAACAACACAGTGATTACCTGGAGCCATATATATAGGCCCAATGGCTGATTACAAGGTTGTAGACACCTGTGATGCTAATTAGTGGACACACCTTGAATTAACATGTCCCTTTGGTCACATTATGTTCTGTGTTTTCTAGGGGTACCATCATTTTTGTCCATGCCTGTTTCATGAGTTTATTTTTTTACATAATTCTGTTGAAGCATGGTTGAAAAACAATGTCTGACTTTCATTGGTTAACATTTATAGAATTTTAATTTATTATTACTTTTGTCAGATTAAAGTTATTTCTGTGACCATTGTGACTTTTTCTTTCATTGACCAAAGGGTACCAACAATTTTGTCCACGTCTGTATGTCATTTTTCAGACTTACAAACTATGGGGCACATTTATTAAGACCGCCGTTTCAGACGCCAGTTTTAATAAGCCCCTGCGCTGAAGTTATGTAGAGGCGCTGGTGGACTTATACAAGGAAAAGTATGACCAATAATGTCTTTACCATTTTTTGTAAAAATGTTTATCATGTCCATCTAACATTGACAAGTTGGTGTGCATTTCATGACAGATACCTTCAAAGTGTCAAAATAATGGTTGTAAATGGGTCATGTACGTAAGAGGAGGATTCAAAGCGCTATATTGTTAGGTCAGGTCAATAATTCATGACTAAAATTCTCCAGAGGAAAATGTTTTATTTAGCTAGAACACTTAGTACAGGCTTCTGTGCTCAAAAAATATATCCATGTTCATGTCTGTTGCAGCACTGTGTACTTTATCCTTGAAGTTAGTGCTGGAAATGTTTTAAAGTGGGGTATTAAGGTTTGATCTAGTTCAGTTAAGGGCTCATGCACACGAACGTATTTTCCTTACGTGTCCATTCCTTTTTTTTTTTTTGCGGACCATATGCGGAACCATTCATTTCATGTGCTTTCCATTTCCGTATGTCCGTTCTGCAAAAAAATAGAACATGTCCTATTATTGTCCGCATTACGGACAAGGATAGGACTGTTCTATTAGGGACCAGCTGTTCCGTTCTGCAAAATACGGAATGCACATGGACAGCATCCGTATTTTTGGGGGATCCGTTTTTGTGGACCGCAAAATACATACGGACGTGTGCATGTGCCCTAACCCAGGGATGCAAAACTACAACTACCAACATGCCCTGATAGCTGTAGTTAAGCCAACAATTAGATGACTGCAACACAGGCGAATTGTATCTGTAAACAATGAAGGTGACACAACGCGCTTTATGGTGAAAATCGGCGGAGGTACCAAGAGTTGGACCACCACCAATCAAATTAAAAAGAGAGACCGTACAAAAGGAAATATAGCGCCAAAATGGACAAAGCGTTGTAATGAGTAAGAAATATTGATATCAATAAAACACTATTCTCTAACCCAGTAGGGGTGGCTGGTTATATGCAATGCATCTCTACTAAAATCATGCTGAAAGCCTCCCTATCAGTCAATGACGGCAGAAACAAAAGGGCAGATTTACTAATCGTAAAGATGGCGTAACCTCAGACAGGCTGTGTAGACCTGCACCAGATCAATCACAGGGGCTCAAGCTGGATGATAAATCTGGTGCAGGGACAAACACTCTGACTCTATATCAATTATTGTTGGCTTAGTTTGACAATTTTACGCTAGAATTGTGGCCAAATTTTTGCATCTTAGGCCACACACCCTTTCTCACAAAGGCACTCCCCCTTCCTCATTAAGCCACTGCCTCCTTGTTGGGCTAGGTGCAGAAAATATATCCAATACATGCTGTCCCAAACTGTGCTACATTTTGGCATAAATTACACCAATATCTAGGTGCGCTGAAATTAGTAAATGTGACCCAATGTGTGACCTCATATTTGGACAAGACACAGTGGCCCACATGTACTAATTAGTGTTGAGCGCGAATATTCGAATCGCAAATTTTAATCACGAATATCGCCACTTCGAGAATTTGCGAATATTTAGAATATAGTGCTATATATTCGTATTCGCGAATAGTGTTCAATATGCTAATCACAAATTTATCGCAAATATATTACATTGCCAATTTTTGCAATCAAGTAAACAATGGCTGGAGATCACGAATTCCCTAATTTGCTAATTTATGGTGACTATTCAGCCAAAAATTTGCAAAATATCACAAATTCGAATATTGCCTATGCCACTCATCAATAGTACTACTGTGAGAATCTGGTGTGAATGCAATTTGGTGCATCAAGGCTTAGTGAAATTCTCTGTGCCTCACATGATAGGTCTGATATGGGGACGTGGCTCACTGGAAAGGAGCGTGGCTTTGTGAGAAAGCGGTACAGCCTAATTTGTGATGCTTAGCGCCAAAATTATGTTACAATTCTGGCTTACAATTGTGTCTCATAATAAGCTAACCAATAGTTAGTATAGAGTTAGACAAAATGTCCATCCATGCATCACATTACCATGCAGCCTGAGCCCCTTTGATAAATGTGGTGCAGGTCTAGACAGCTGGCCTAAGCTTACGCCACGTATAGGGTTAGTAAATCTGCCCCAGTGTTCTACATGTAACCTGTAGCAATATCAAAGCTGCAAGTGCATTTTACCGAATTATTGTGCATGATCTGCAATGCATTTCCAACTATTTCCAACACACCTACTAGAGATGGTGGCCCACATGAATAACCCTGAAAAGCAATTAAAAGAATAGGGATGTTGTACTTTAAGTCCTCGGCATAGTACTTAAAAGTAAAACTCATATACAGTTGCAGCCAGCCAGAACCGCAGGGGCGACACGTGAGGTGCACGGTGGGCCGATGAGAGAAATAGTAGTACAGTTCATCGGTTTCCTCACGGTTAGCAGAAAGCCTCCCTGGGCCGGCAGCACAGTGTTGAGGAAGACAGCACGAAATCCTCCGGGGCACACTCTGTGGTAGGGAAGCACCAGTCAAGATGGAGGTTGAGGTGCCCTTAATGGCAGTGTTGTTGAGGGTGCTTGTGGCGGCTGGGTCCCATGGTGGTATTTGTCGTGACGCCAGTACCGTTAGTGGTGGTACAACCAGTTGTAATTAAATTGAAGAATGAAGTAGACAGTGGTAGGATACAACTCACAACTTTTACTGAAGTTGGTTCCAGTTGCGGCATATACATCCAGACAGAATACAGTCTTTTGTTCTTTAGAGGAATTCTGTTGATCCACTGTTAATAGGTTTGGCTGGGTTTTAACTTAGCTTCAAGGTCCTTTTTAAACCAGTATAATTTGATGAGGTTGCCTGTAATACTTATTGGTATGCTTAGTCCTATTATTTCTGTATCTTCCAAGCCCTTGAACAGGTAGCTAATCTGTATTCTTCAATGTATGGTGAGGCTGCCTGTAGCTAGATTGTCCTCCACCATGTGCAAAGGTGCCCATTAAGCCTTAGGTAGTGGCTATTATCACCAATGTCTCTCTTTTAGCTTGGTTTTCTTCCAGGGACGCAAACACTATCCTCTGGTTGTAGGATGTAGGGACTAAGAGGATCACAGGAGGAAAACGCTCTCCTGCGCCTCATGCCTTGGCTCTACCTCATTGCTGCATCAGACTTCACCCACTACTCAGTGGTGTGTAGCCTCAGCTTTACAACTGTCTCTACTCCTCTACCTTCTCCTCTCTACACCCCTTCTCCTCCTCACTGCTCTCTACACTAAGCGTGCCTTAAGTATTTATGTAACTTAAGTGCTATCCCCATCTAGTGGTGGGATGTATAAATTACACCAGACCAGCCTATGAACAACAGGTGTTGTAATACAAAATGACATGCAATATGATAATGCCGTTTCACAGTAATTTTGCAGTTCCCACGTGTCCTGAGTGGGACGCTGCACAGTGAATGAGCCACGGTATCTGATTTTGTTTCATCTCTCTTTTTTAAAGGATCCTCCTGGAACGTGGGGGTATTTTGCCACAGAATATCCAAGATGATACCATAGAAGACCAGAGTGAAAATATCACACTCTGCACCTCCTGCCACCCTGACAAGTTTTTTTCTTATGGCCGGGATGGGGATAACTTTGGCACACAAATCTGTTTCATATCTATCAAGTAACAAGTTTCATAAAGAACATAATGACTGTCTTAAGGATTTAGAAAGAATATAGACACGCTAACCATACATTCATTATAAGCTGAGTGCTACCGACTTTCCGTTATCAAGTCGTGTTCATCTGTAAGCATACTTATATTGTGCTGCTGTCTTACATTATCTGTATTGAAACCAACCAGTTACAGAATATTTACTTGAATTCCCCACTTTCTTCCACTCAAATCACCTCCTCAAGTTGAGTGAGTGATAAATTTGGCGCATCTTAAGTTAGCACTTTCTTATTAAAAGAGATTCTGTCACCATGAAATGCAGTGCAGTCTGCAGGCAGCGTGTTATAGAGCAGGAGAAGCTGAGCAGATTGATATATAGTTTTATGGGGAAAGAGTCAGGGAAACTTGTAATTTTATACATTTATATGTCTGCGATTGCAGATCTCAGTTGTACATGGGGCAAGTGTTAAGAGTGACTGATTCACTGTATTCTCTGTAAGTGTATATACAGAGATAACTGTCAGTCAGTTGTACATGGAGGCGGACTTAAGTTTGGAAATAGCAGAGTTATAAATGTAAAAATTGCACGTTTTATGGAGTCTTTTCCCACAAAACTATATATCGATCTGCTCAGGTCTTCCTGCTCTATAGCATGCTGCATTTTCTGGTGACAGGTTCTTTTTAAGACTGTTGCAGGAAACGGTAATAAATTAAAATTAAAGGTGTTTTCTGGGAGTAAACTATTGATGACCTAAGCTGTATTTATTTTTTATATCTTTTATTATTATTTTTTTTATCTGTAAGCAATGACATACAGAATTTTAAAATTTCAACTGTATGGAAACTGAATGCTCATAAACTGATGATTGAGAGGCATTAGTAGCATGATGCGGGCCGCAGCAGCAGCAGCAATACAGAACGTGATAATAGGCAGACAGACAGCAACAGTGGCAAGATGGGGCACCGCAGGCAAGGCAAGGTAGGTGATGTCTATAATCGGAATCAGCAGGAAGAGTGTGAAAATCCTCCTGAATCCAGGCTTGGTTCATTTAGACAAAAGTGATGTTTTGGACACTGGTGGAGGATAACTTGGTCCGTTTGGGTGTCACCACGCCCTCTGCGGCGCTCGAAACCCTTTTCGAGATGACACCGAAGGCAGGGCAAGAAAGAAGATAGAGAGCGTGCTGTACCAGTTTGGACCACTGTTCCAGTCTGCCTGCCCAGAAATCCATGGGTGTTGAAAGAGGAGCTGTCGGCTTGCTGACTGGCCTCAGCCAGGCGTGGCATGTGGAAAAACTGCTCCATCATGTTAAGGAGACTGAAATGATGGCTGCTGCTGCTACTACTGCTGCTGCAGCTTCTGCTGCTCATCGCAGCAGAAGGGGTAATGCGAAGGAGCCCCTCCCTTTCAGACACGCTGGTGACAGACATATGCCCACCGTAAGCTGCGGCAAGCTGCATTCACAGTGTTTCCTGGTAGTAACTTATTTGTCCTCCCTTGCTACCAGGGGAAAACATACTCCCATTTTGCCTTGGTAGCGAAGGTCTAAAAGCATGGCTATCCAATAATCATCAGACTGCTTGATGTCAAAAATACGCAGTGCGTAAGCAAGCCTTTCTGTCTTCGCCCCCCCACTGAGATGATTGGGTGCCTTGGCCGGTGCTATCCTCATCATCGTCCTCTTGCTCCTCTAACGTCTCCTCCTCTTACAGTGGCAGCTCCTCTTCCTCATCTTCCTCATCCTGATCTTCATCATTCTCATCTTCCATGGCAGATTTCCTTTGTGTTCCCCCAACAGCTATAGGCAGGATATCAAGATGCGTCAGCTGCTCTTCTTCTGCCATGGTGCCCTGCTGCATGAGCGTCAGTGTCTGTTCTAAGATAAATATGAGAGAGATGACGTTGTTCATGCCGCAGTTTTCCCTGCTGAAAACTTTGTAGCCTCTTAGAAGGGCTTCAGCACCCGACAGGTGTCTCAGAGGAGCCTGGCCTCGAAGAAACACATGCTCCTTGCAGCTAAAGGTGTCTGGTGCATGACAAACTCATTCACTGCTTTCTGCTGCTTGTACAGACGCTCGAACCCTACAGTGCGGATGCACGTCTATCCAAATGAGCATGCATTCCTCTTTATCTCTCACCTTAGCGGCACTAGCTTGAAAAAGGCCTTGAGTGGCTGAAACATCACTAAACCGCCACAGATAAGAAATAAAACATACAATTCTCGTGAATTTTTTCCTGGAGATTCTTTATTTTTCTTTTACAGACGCTTGAGCATGTACGACGTTGAATTCCAGCAAGTTGGCACGTCATGGATTAAGTTGTGTAACAGCAGCCCGTTCTGTCACTGCAGGTCCAGGAGAGCGTTCCTCACCACGAAAGAGTGGCTGAAGTGCCAGCAAATTGCGCAAGCCATTGTACCTATTTAGAAAGCGCTGCACCACTAGGTTGATGACGTGCACCATGCAGGGAGTATGTATTATTTGGCCCAGCTTCAGGGCGGCCAACGTTCCTGAACACCTTGCCCAGTTGGAGTTGGCAGGGTGACAGCCAGCGGGATGTTTGCTTTTCTATGTACTTAAGCAACTGCTCGCCAGTGTGGCTACTCTCTCCCAGGCCGATCAGCTCCAACACAGCGTGGCAACGTTTGACCTGACAATGTCATAGGTGGGAGGAGTAGTGTCAGCAACCCTGTGCCCAGCAGCTGTTGAGGATTGGAATGTGTCCAGAGAGGAGGAGCAGGATAAGTGGTGCGGGAGCCAGGCTGACAAAACCGTAAGAGCTTCTACAGATGTCTACCATGGCATGAAGCTTGCCAGAAGGGGTTCCCCACATTGTCAGCCATGTGAAAATACAAGGCAGGCATGGCTTTTTCGGAGAAATAATGCCCCTAGGAATCTTCCAACGAGGCTAAGCGCACGCCATTAGCTCCATTGGAGTAGACTCAATTAAATGGTACAGCAGAAACTTCACCAGCAGCAAGTGGAGGGAATTAAGCTTGCGCACCATCGGATTGCTAGGTGCATAGAGTTGGTTGGTGATGAAGCAGAGGAGGAATCATCTGAGCAGGAGAAGCAGAAAGGGGTGATGACGATTTGAAAGATACTGTACTACTTGTGGATGCGGCCTTACTGCCACAAGCTGGAGCGGGAGAAGGAGGGAACTCCTGCTGAGGTGGCTGACTGCCACCTCTGTTTGCTGGTGGTTTAATAGAGCTTGGGTGCCTACTTTTTTTTTTTGCCTGCCCACATTTTTTTTTTGTCTTACACAGCTTGCACTAGAGAATGCTTTTGTCTTTCGGTAGTGTGGAGAAAAAAAATGCCAGATGGGAGATACTTTCACAGGGGTAGAGGCTACCAAGCTAAGCTCTGGCTTGTTTTGGGCCCAACCTACCCACTGTGTCAGATCTCAGAAGCAGATATGGCCATGGCTGTTCTTTGGGAGGTACGTGGCCTCTGCTATTAATTGCTGCCGCCATCACCCTCCTCCTCTGATGTTGCCTCCACCTCAGCACCCTGATCCGGTTTCCAGGCCCTGTCCAAGCACATAATCGTCATCACCCTCCCTTTCACTTCGATCAGACTGTGGGATATCATGGTGGGTTATTTGGCACCCCTCCCCTGCTCTTACCTGAATGCCACTGTCGCTGGCTAAGGGCCCACTACTACCACCACCAACAACATGTCTATGTCTGGGGTCTGCACCTCTTCCTCAGGGAAGTACAAATGCTCACTGCTCTCACACATGTCATCAACAGAGACTCTTTTGACTATCTGCCGTAGGGTGTGGTGGGGTTTTCTTGCCACTTCTTAGGAAAAAGGAAGGTGCTCCTCTAGGAAGGGGCAGTGAAGACTGAGATGGCTCCACTGAAAGCCATCTTTGGGGCTGCAAGGAAGAGGAGCAGGAGGAATGCTGGACTCTGAATTCACTTCCACGTTATCTTGCTGCGACTGAGAGGAGGAGTGAGCCATCCAATCCACAATCTCATCCTTTCTCCTCATGTTGCTTCTCATCTGATGTTGCACCTTTCTGAAGCCAGCAGGGGCAACTGGGGCCTACTACCACTACTGCCACTACTTCTGGCTGGATAGATGGTGCTGCTACTAACCACATTCTGGCTCTGGGCCTTTCGTTTGAAAGCCTACTTTGATTGGAAACGTGTTTATGAACACATAAATAAAGGGAAACTGATTTATACCTAAATTTGTTATCCCTCACAGGTACTTTTGTGTGCTGGCCTGTGTGTTGATCACCTATATGCTAGTTTCATTAAATTGAGCAAGTTGCAAAAAACATTTAAATTCCAACTGTGTGGAAATAGAATTAGGGTCCATTCACATGTCCGTAGTTGTGGACAAGAATAGGACATGTTCTATTTTTTTTCTGAGCCGCGGCCCGGAAGTTTGGAGGTGAAGCCCAGAACTTCAGGGCAGCGATCCAGAAATGTGGATGTGGAGAGCACATAGTGTGCTCTTCGCATCTCTTCCGGCCCCATAGAGAATGAATGGGTCCGCACCTGTTCCCGAAATTACAGAACGAATGGGACCCATTTGCGGATGTGTGAATGGACCCTCAATGGATTACTCTGAAACGAACCCGGAAAGATTCTTGTTTGTTTGTCGTCTGGAAAATTGCAAATTTCGGACCGAACTTGGTTTGGTCCGAACTGGTATGCTCATCCTTAGTAAGAATGGATAATTAACACACAACTGACTTAAACATAATTTTTACTGTAGAAAAAAGGCATGTTTATCAGGGCCGGAAGAACAAATTTTGCACACATTTAAAATGTCTTTAGAAAAATGTTCATGCCAAATCTCTGCTGTCTCACTGTGATGAAATAACATAAAACATTTTGAAAGCCTATTATGATATTTGTTATGCAACCTGCAGAGTTACTGCACTTCATTTTGCACATTTAATACATAATAGCTTATGAACACAAAAGCTGTAAACTAACAAAGCATATTACATAATGGAGCTTTGCACAGTAGATATTTAATATTGCTTTGCTTTCTTAAATTTTTTTCTATTGACATCATGGAAAGTGAATACATACACAGTCAAGACCCCACCAGCACACATATGATATTGCATAAAAATGTTGCTTTACTTGGTCATAGCCCTGTGTAAATCATCAATACAAGAAAGGAAATAAAAGTGGAACACAGATATGCCTAATCATCTGGCCAGGGACATATTTTACCCTCCATTATAGTAACACAAACCATGATAAAGCTCAAAATACCTCCCCGGCAGCCTTTGCAACGGGCTGCCCCCCAAGGGTGATTGGGTTCCAGTGTTTAGGAATGCCAAGTGGTGATGCGGCCTTTGTGTCACAGTGCTTGTACCTGGATACTGTCGCTCCCAGGGGTTAGTCTCTGAAGCAACATAGGAGTTGTAGTTGGTGTAGTAAGTAGAGTCCAGACTTGGCAAAGTTCAATGTTTTTTTGTTTTTTTATTTATGTTTTTTTTTATTTTATACAACGTAACAAGGTACAAATATAGATACTGACACGCCTAGCAAGGCATGTTGCATGTATAAAGAAGTCAGAATATGTTTCACATAAGATACAGCAAAAGAACGCTTTTTCCATGTTTCTATTACTTATGCAGATATATTACACCCTTCGGAAATTTACTGTGTCAGCAATAATAGCAACAAATATAGTTACAGACATAATGAGATATGTTAATGGAAGAGATTGTGAAGAGATCACTGTGGGTAACTTTTGCCATAGATGCCATTGGTGTTGGAATTTTGGGTGATTTCTTGCTTCCCATGAGGAAAGTTCTTCAAAACTGAAGATTTGGTCGACCTTTAGTTTCCATTGCTCTATGGGGGGAGGTGAGGTGGACAACCAATATTTAGGGATTAATAATCGGGCTGCTATCAAAAGCTCAATAGCAAAAGGATTTGGCGGCTCACTCACTGTTAACCTATGGAGTAGGTGCTCTACCACACAGCACTCCCTATTGCTGATAAAATACAGTTAAAGAAAATAGAGTTTGGCGTCACTCAATATCGGGCAACAATCAGACAACAACATAGATCTGAAAATATTATTTTATATTCGCAACATGTTGCATAAAAATCACAATAAAATACAATAAAATTACAATGAAATTATAATATATAACCATATAAAAACATATAGAACGTGATCCCCTCTAAAAGCGCTAATTAGTCTGTCTGGCTTTAATGTGCGGTTTCCCTGATAGCCACCAGGGTAAAGCCAAGGGAACAGTTGCGTTGTAAAAGAGTCACAATGAGTTTTTTGTATTGATACAATATTGCTTGGGAGTTTAAATGTACTTTACCACTCATATGGGTTGGATTTCCTGTAAGATGCAGTCGCTCTGTGAGCTGCGTGGAAATGTAAGTCCGATCTCTTTAGATTAAAACACCCGGCTGTTTGACGATGATCTTTGTTACTTTGGCCTTCCAGGACCTGCTTGTGGCGTCCCACGTGGTGCTACTGGATAGGTCACGTGACTTTCGATTCCAGGCGGGGTTTTCAAATCTGTTCAGTATCCGATCATAGATGTTAAATGCTTCCTTTTCTTGTCCCTCACTGTCTGCAAACCAAACGCGTTTCGGGGTACAGCAGCCCCTTCCTCAGTGGTACAGACAATGGGTTTGAAAGGTCATTTTTATATCGTCCTTAATTGGTCAATTGCATGCTGGGACAGTGAGGGGCATGGAAGATCCGGATATGGATTTTCATCTTATAGGGATCCAATTATAAACTCAAATGTTCCAAATACAATGTAATACAGATCCATATGTCCTTAACATTGGTAACATATATCTTTTCAATTGTTTTTACCTTGGTTAAAATCTATAACTTTAATTTGAATTAACAATAATAAGAATGAATAAAAATATGAATAAAAATAAACAAAACAATATCTAAAAACCGATGATGGTGAACTAATGTATCAAGAATGAAGTCTCAATTTTCCATGTGGAATGATCATCTCACATCCCTCGTAAATATGTGGAGACCTATGTTTCATTAAGTTGAAATATTAAATTGAAACAAATGAATATTTTTCATTATTTTTCACTTAAACGATCTCACATTATATATTCTCATCCAAAACTTCAAACTGACCCAAAAACGCACCTGCGGTTTCGGTGCGTTTCTGGTGCGTTTTTTCTAAAATTTAGTAAAATTTAATAAAATTCAAAGTTTAGGCCGAAGATGATGAGGGGAAGCGCTTTTCGTATTTCTTTTTCGTATATATACTGTTTATACCAACCTGAAAGAGATATTGATGAGAGCTATTACAATCTAGAAAAACTGCTGCAAAAGCAATTACGCAATAAATGGGAAGTAAAAGCTCTCAATCAATATTTACAAAATGGAAATATCCCTAAGGGATTAACACTCAATAAGACACCTGCACTGGATTTGGTGAATGATACATTTAGAAAAGAGTGGGACACTTTCCTTAAAGCACAATCCATTAGTTTGATTCACATTATTATTAATAGACGGACACAAATTTTAAGTGAAATTTCAGACCAGATTATTGATTTGAAATCAACAGTGGATCAATTTCAAAACACAGAACAAGTACAGAAATGGCAACAGAGAATCTGTAGAAATTTAGATACACTGGAGAAAGACATTATGCATAAAAAATGTAAAAAATTAAAGCAGCTCAATACTAGTGGTATTCCCAATACAGCTGTGGAAGAATCCATTACTAATGAGCATGCAATTGAATTCCCAAGATTACAAAGAAATGATGATGCAAATAGAAAGAGAGATCAAAACCATTACAATGTCTCAACATCTAATCGGTATGAGTCACTTTCAACACCCCTTTTTTTAGACTACACTCCCCCCCACCACAAAACAAGAATGAGAAAAACACGGACACCTACCCCAGTAAGGGACAACACGAGGGAACAGAGGCAACCTCACCAATACAACTTGAGACACCGACATACACCCACGAGAGACAAATCACAGAGACACAATCACAACGATTATTACCATCCCAGACAGAATCATTATTCATCACGAAATCACTACCCATCACAGAATCAGGAGGTGAGAACACAGACACGAGTACAATCCCACAGGGTAGAAGAAAGGTTAGAAGAGGGAGACACTGTAAAAAGAAACAGGTACAACAAACAGAAGACACATCGAGTATAGTGAATCTAAGTAGTACCCAACTTTCGGATGCACAGGTCACTTTATTAAACAAAGGTCTAAAATACGCTCCTACTACAAAATTGGATAAATTTTCCACATATATAGGTGTGGAAAAATTTATCAGAAAGCTTTGTCTGAAAAAATATTTTATGAAAAATCCGATGGTGGTGACTAATGTCAATTTAGACAATGACCAATACGTACATACAAGTTTAAGAATGAATTCAAAAAAATATCCAAAACAAGAGATTAGCCATCATATGGCAACTTTTAAAAAGTGTGTTGAAGATGATCTGAGGAAATTAAAGGGTAACAACTTGAGATACAATTTATCTAGAAAGGAAATAGAAGCAGTTAAACAATTACAATCCATCAATGACATAACAATAAGACCAGCAGATAAAGGGGGTGCTATAGTGGTTCTCAATACAAGTGATTATATAGAGGAATGTCTGCGACAATTAAATGATGAGACCACATACACTAAATTAAAACGAGACCCCACGGATGATTATTTCAAACGATTAATTCAATACTGTAAAAGGGGCACCACCTCGGGTGTTTTGTTGGAACAGGAGGCCAAATATATTATGAACACAGAAAAAAGAATGCCAGTAATGTACTGTATTCCCAAGATACATAAGAGTTTAGTAAAACCCCCAGGAAGGCCCATAATATCGGGGATTAATTCCATCTCCTCCAATTTGTCAAGATATATCGATCAAGTACTACAACCTATTGTGAAAAACATACCTTCTTATATCAAAGACACCACTGAGGTGATCAGGATTTTGGAGGAGATGGAATATAAAGAAGGATATATATTGGGCACATTGGATGTTAACTCCCTATATACAATAATAGACCATGAACAAGGCTTGGGAGCACTCCAACAACAATTAGTCCTGAGTAAAGCTATGAGGGTAGAACAGATACAGTATATAATAGAGGGAGTCAGATATATACTGACACATAATTATTTTTCCTTCAATGGAGATTTTTACGTTCAGTGTAAGGGCACCGCCATGGGTACCAGATTCGCCCCCAGTTATGCCAATTTATTTATGGCAGAGTGGGAATCCACTGTCATCCAACCAAGGCTGGGGACGAGTCTGGTACTATGGCGTCGTTATATAGACGACATTGTGTTTATATGGCAGGACACGATGGCGTCCCTAACTGCCTTTTTGGAAGAAATAAATACAAATAACCTGAACCTAAAATTCACTTCCACAATTGATATGAAAAATATACAATTTTTGGACCTTAACATCAAGGTTGAGGGAAATAAATTAATATGCAGCACACACCACAAATTGGTAAGCAAAAATAGCTACATATTATATACGAGTTGTCACCTACCGAGGTGGCTCATTAATGTTCCCAAAGGACAATTCAGGAGGCTAAAACGAAATTGTACTAGTGATCAACAGTTTATGATGGAAGCAGAAACCCTTAAACAACAATTTGTTGATAGACAATACCCAGCTCACTATCTAGAGAAATCATTGGAAGAGGTCAAATCAATGGATAGAGATGATTTTTTTATCCCTAGGCAAAAATTAGCAAATGATGAGACAATAAGAATGATCTTACCATTTCACGCCCAATATAAGAGTATGGAGAGAATTATTGGGAAGTATTGGCATCATCTGCTAGGAGATAAAATCATTGGATCCATACTTAGTAATAAACCACAGATTACCTACACTAGGGCCTCAAATTTGGGATTGAAGGTAGCGCCCTCTATAAAGAACATAAAAAATAAAGAATGCGGGATGCAGAAACAAAACTGGTTATCCTTCAAGGGTTTTTATAGATGTGGACGGTGCTCCAATTGCAGAATTACTTCGTTCCCAAAAAAGACTCTGAAGGTAAGCTCGACCCAAAATTCATTTTCTCTGGAGATTAGAGAGGGCTTAACATGTGATTCGACAAACGTGATTTATCTGATTGAGTGCCCATGTCAAAAACAGTACATAGGACGCACGAAACGCACTCTAAAGAAAAGGATATCAGAACACGTAAATAATATAAAGAAAGGATACGAATTACACTCCCTATCCAAACATTATAGGGACCACCACAGAAGTGATCCATCCAGCCTAATATACATGGCAATAGAAAAAGTAGAATATCCGTGGAGAGGAGGAAACCATATCCTCAGAATGTCTAGAAATGAATCAAAGAGGATTTTCGAGTTTGACTCACTCATCCCAAGGGGTCTAAATGCAGACATGGAACTCTTTGGATTTCTGTAGGGGGATGTTGGTCTGTCATGAATGAGACATCTGGCGTCTGGCCGTGTTACTGGCACCCAGATCTCCCCTTCCTGGCAGGCTCGCATCCCTATATACATCATAAACAGTATATATACGAAAAAGAAATACGAAAAGCGCTTCCCCTCATCATCTTCGGCCTAAACTTTGAATTTTATTAAATTTTACTAAATTTTAGAAAAAACGCACCAGAAACACACCGAAACCGCAGGTGCGTTTTTGGGTCAGTTTGAAGTTTTGGATGAGAATATATAATGTGAGATCGTTTAAGTGAAAAATAATGAAAAATATTCATTTGTTTCAATTTAATATTTCAACTTAATGAAACATAGGTCTCCACATATTTACGAGGGATGTGAGATGATCATTCCACATGGAAAATTGAGACTTCATTCTTGATACATTAGTTCACCATCATCGGTTTTTAGATATTGTTTTGTTTATTTTTATTCATATTTTTATTCATTCTTATTATTGTTAATTCAAATTAAAGTTATAGATTTTAACCAAGGTAAAAACAATTGAAAAGATATATGTTACCAATGTTAAGGACATATGGATCTGTATTACATTGTATTTGGAACATTTGAGTTTATAATTGGATCCCTATAAGATGAAAATCCATATCCGGATCTTCCATGCCCCTCACTGTCCCAGCATGCAATTGACCAATTAAGGACGATATAAAAATGACCTTTCAAACCCATTGTCTGTACCACTGAGGAAGGGGCTGCTGTACCCCGAAACGCGTTTGGTTTGCAGACAGTGAGGGACAAGAAAAGGAAGCATTTAACATCTATGATCGGATACTGAACAGATTTGAAAACCCCGCCTGGAATCGAAAGTCACGTGACCTATCCAGTAGCACCACGTGGGACGCCACAAGCAGGTCCTGGAAGGCCAAAGTAACAAAGATCATCGTCAAACAGCCGGGTGTTTTAATCTAAAGAGATCGGACTTACATTTCCACGCAGCTCACAGAGCGACTGCATCTTACAGGAAATCCAACCCATAGGAGTGGTAAAGTACATTTAAACTCCCAAGCAATATTGTATCAATACAAAAAACTCATTGTGACTCTTTTACAACGCAACTGTTCCCTTGGCTTTACCCTGGTGGCTATCAGGGAAACCGCACATTAAAGCCAGACAGACTAATTAGCGCTTTTAGAGGGGATCACGTTCTATATGTTTTTATATGGTTATATATTATAATTTCATTGTAATTTTATTGTATTTTATTGTGATTTTTATGCAACATGTTGCGAATATAAAATAATATTTTCAGATCTATGTTGTTGTCTGATTGTTGCCCGATATTGAGTGACGCCAAACTCTATTTTCTTTAACTGCTATCAAAAGCTGCTTGAAAAGAAAAGGCAAAGGATGCACTGCCCGATCTACATCAAGGTTAAGGAGGGCTTTGCTCGCGGATAATTGTACCTTTGTCTTGCAAATTAGGTTACCAATCTGAAATATTTCTTTCCACCAGATGATTGGGCAATCCCACCAAATGTGAAAAAAGGTTCCTCTGTCTTTACAACACCTCCAATATATTAGAGGCTGTAGACGAATATAGAGCTGTAATATCTGGTGTTTTGTACCATCTGGTTAGGATCTTATGACCGTTTTCCTGTATGCGCACACATCTAGATAAGTAGTGCGGGGATGACATTAAATTCGACAAAGTGGAGAAAGGAAATTCGTGTCCCAGATCCCTTTCCCAGTGTCGGATAAATGCCGGTTTGGTGAGGATCGAGGGTTTGTTAATTCTTTTGTAAAGTTGCGAGATTAGTTTTCTTGGGGGGTTAGGGTCTGAAATGAGAATCTCTGACCATAGCAAAGGGCGAAAAAGGTCGCTCCTCGAAATATGTTGTGAGAGGTAGGCGTGTACATATGATGTGGAGGAGATATGTAGGCAGTCGGCATTGAAGATTTTTTGGAACTCTTTGAGCTGGATTATAGAACCATTGGGATCAAAGAAGGAAAGGATTGGGGTAGATGAGTCCCTCAATTCCTTTGGAGTACAGTCAGTTACTGCTGGTAATGCGGTCCCCAGGATATCACTAATTGAAAGAAGAGGAGAAGGGAAGGGTATTGAGCAATATGAGGATTGGAACCATTTCCATGCATTCATAGTGGCTTGAATAACAGGATATGGTGAGGAGGGTAAATTACATGTGCTTCTGTTAGCTAATAAAAGGGATCTAAATGATTTATTTATCAGCTCTTGCTCTATCGCAACCCAGGGTTTTGCGTTACCAGGTCTAAGCCAATCTATTGTTCTAGACAGTAAGACTGCCTTTCCGTATAACTCTGGGTCTGGTAGTGCAATGCCCCCCAAACACTTAAGACGTGATAACAGCTCATAAGACAATCTAGGTTTCTTTCCTCCCCAAATAAACGATCGGAATAGTTTTTTCAGAGAATTATAGTAAGTTTTGGGGACTGGAATGGGCAGAACCTGTTGTAGATAGGTAAGGCGGGGGAGTATCAAAGACATAAGCAGATTTTTCCTGCCAAACCAAGAGATGGTTGGAATATCTAGTTTACCTATGCTATGGGAAATATCATTTAGTAATGGAGTATAGTTTAATGAAAATAGTTCAGAGGTTTTAGGACTAATTTTAATCCCTAAATATGTTATGGTGGGAGAGGACCAGTTGAAGGGGGAATCTCTTTTTAAGCTTCTTTGAGTTGATTGGGGGAATTCCTATACAGATTACCAATGATTTATGTTTATTGATTTTAAAGTTGGAAAAGGAACTATATGTATCTAAATGTTTTTGAATTGCAGGTAGTGATTCCCTAGGGTTGGATGTCATAATCATGATATCATCCGCAAAGGCGGCAACTTTATGATCTGTACCTCCCAGTGTCACTCCTCGGATTCCTGCGTCAGTTCTCAATTTTAGGAGAAGTGGTTCCAGAGCCAAAACGAAAAGCAGGGGGGACAGGGGGCACCCCTGCCTAGTACCGTTTTGAATGAAAAAGGGGTCTGATAAGTCGCCATTGATCAGTACAAGGCCGAAGCTTGGGCATACATTGCAAAAGTGGCTTGTACAAAGGGATCAGGTAGGCCAAATCGGTATAAGATGCGTCGCAGAAAAGACCAGCTAATTCTGTCGAACGCTTTTTCTGCATCCGTGCTTAACAGTAGAAGAGGTCTTGATCGAATAGCGGAAAATTGCACTATATTCAATACTCTAGCCGTATTGTCTCTACCTTCCCTACCTTTGATAAAGCCCACCTGATCCCCGTGCACTATTGAGGGGAGGAAAACTGAAAGACGGTTGGCCAATAATTTTGCCAATAATTTAAGATCAATATTAAGGAGGGAAATAGGTCTGTAGTTAGCAAAGTAATGTGGGCTTGCGTCATGTCTCTGGAAAGCTTTTTTCCTTGTAAGGTTAAATTACATACCGCAAGTAAGTGTGGGAGTAAGCATTGTTGGTATGTTCTATAATATTGAACTGGAAGGCCATCAGGACCTGGGCTTTTGCCTGAGGGGGTCTGTTTTAATGCAGCCACTAATTCCTCCAGAGTGAAAGGGGAAGCCAGTTTCTGTTTCTGGTCTTCAGAAATAGTTGGTAAAGGGAGTGAATCTAGGAAGGAGGTAAGGATGGTTGTCTGGTCCTCAGGGGTAAGTGTGTGAGGCAAATTATAGAGAGTTTCATAAAACTCCCGAAATTGGGCACCTATATCTTTAGAAGAGTATAAAGGTGAACCCTGAGGGGATTCTATCTGGTGGATGTAATTTGTCGATCTTCTATTCTTTATCCTACTCATCATGAATTTTGATGTTTTGTCTCCGTGAGCAAAAAATTTGTGTTGCGAATTCAGGAATGTTTAGCTGTAGAATGTTGTAGCATGGATTTCAGTTCTGCTCTAGAATCAGATAACTCTTGGAGTTGCGAGGCAGAAAAGGAACGTTTATGTTGTGATTCCAAGGATTTTATTCTCTGAAATACGGAATCTAGCTTTTTGTTTCTTTCCTTTTTTAGGTAAGCTCCCATACTTATGAAGTGCCCCCGAATAAAAGGCTTGTGAGCATTCCATAAGGATAGGACTGAGATATCTGGGTCCTTATTTAAGGTGAAGTATTCATCAAGGAGCTCAGCAATCCTATCTCTAGTTTTCAGATTCCCTAATAGAGATTCGTTTAGGCGCCACATGAATTTATTCTGTTTAGGGACAGGGGCTGATATTGAAAGGGATATAGGGGCATGGTCAGAGAGATGGATGGATCCTATTTGAGGATTGTGGCAGAATTCGAGGTGTTGCTTAGAAATGAATAGGTAGTCTAAGCGTTGGTATGTTCCATGGACAGAAGAGTAGAAAGTATAGTCGGCTGTGGTAGGATATAGCGTACGCCAGACATCTATTAGGTGAAGGCTCCAGAGTCCTTCTCTAATGAAACGGAGAGTTTTAAGCGCCAGGGCCGATTTTGAAGTTGAAGAGTCTAACTGAGGGTTTAGAGTAGCATTAAAGTCTCCTCCTGCTACGATCAGACCCTCTGAAAAGGAGTTAATGATGGGGAAAACCTTGGAGAACCAACTATAATGATCAGTGTTTGGTGCATAAAGATTAATGAATGTGTATATCTGTGGACCGATACTACCCTTAACCAGTAAATAGCGACCATCAGGGTCCTGTAGGTGTGAGGTGTATTGAAAGGGAACTCGCCTCTAGAACCCAATACTCACCCCACCTGAAGCAGAGGAATTACCTCCACAATGATACCACTGAGAAAAGTGGCCATGTGAAAGATTAGGGTAATGATTCAATTTGAAGTGCGTCTCCTGGAGAAGTAGGACATTGGCTCCCGATTTGCGTAACAATGAGAAAACCTGACTCCGTTTAGATGGAGAATTAAAGCCTTTGACATTGTAGGACGCAAATGATAAGTCAGCCATTATATGTGCTGTACAATGTGTTGCTGAGAGACCTTCCTTCCCCAGGAGAGCGCACTATAGCTGAGTGTGTTAAGTGAGGGTCGGGCGAGCCTGGGTCCCAGAGGGAGTTCTTGCTTCTTTTGGATCTTAAGGGTAAACAATACCTGTACCTTCAAAACAAAGTAAACAAAATGAACAAAACAATAGAGAACGTGGTTGAGAAATCTCAAGTAACGATACCCACTAAGATGGGTTTGAACAATATATGAGAAAAGGGTCACAAGGGGGGGAAATGTAAGGGTGCTTAGAGGATCACTTATCTAGTGATCCTCTAAGCACTAGATAAGAGTCAGATTATGACTTATAGACAGACAATGAGTAAGCTGCCAAGATATGAGGAAGAAAAAGGGGGGGGGGGGAGGGGTAAATGGGTATAGAGTAAGAGGTTAAACTTAATTTTCCAACATACTACTGGAATTAAGGGAGGGGAAGGGATTGGATAGTAAGCAGGAGGATTAGAATGAGAGGTACAGAGAAAGTCCAGCGGACAGAATAGAACAATTAAAGCATGTCGTTACATTATAAGGACAGTCTCTATGGTGTAAGTTGCGCGTTCCTCCGCTTTAACTTTTGGGTCTTTGGCGTACGTGGAAGCTCAAATGGCGAGGACTTCGGCAGCTCCGGGAGTTCTGTAAGGTCTTGATTAGGGATGAGCGAACTCGAACTGTATAGTTCGGGTTCGTACCGAATATTGGGGTGTCCGCGACACGGACCCGAACCCGGACATTTTCGTAAAAGTCCGGGTTCGGGTTTGGTGTTCGTCGCTTTCTTGGCGCTTTTGTGACGCTTTCTTGGCGCTTTTTGAAAGGCTGCAAAGCAGCCAATCAACAAGCGTCATACTACTTGCCCCAAGAGGCCGTCACAGCCATGCCTACTATTGGCATGGCTGTGATTGGCCAGAGCACCATGTGACCCAGCCTCTATTTAAGCTGGAGTCACATAGCGCCGCCCGTCACTCTGCTCTGATTAGCGTAGGGAGAGGTTGCGGATGCGACAGTAGGGCGAGATTAGGCAGATTAACTCCTCCAAAGGACTTCACTTGATTAATCGATCGATCTGCAGCTGTGCATCATTGAGCTGCTGAAATTCAAATGCTCACTCACTGTTTTTAGGCTGCCCAGACCGTTTGTCAGTCACTTTTTTCTGGGGTGATCAACGGCCATTTTGTGTCTTGTGCGGTGCTGCGACCAAGTGCATCCAAGCTGCGACCAAGTGCATTTAACCCTCAATGGTGTGGTTGTTTTTTGGCTAAAGCCTACATCAGGGTGAAGCTGTCACACCAAGTGCATTTAACCAGCAATAGTCTGTTCATTTTTTGGCCATATACTAAATCAGGGGCAAGCTGCGCCTGTCACCAAGTGCATTTAACCCTCAATGGTGTGGTTGTTTTTTGGCTAAAGCCTACATCAGGGTGAAGCTGTCACACCAAGTGCATTTAACCAGCAATAGTCTGTTCATTTTTTGGCCATATACTAAATCAGGGGCAAGCTGCGCCTGTCACCAAGTGCATTTAACCCTCAATGGTGTGGTTGTTTTTTGGCTAAAGCCTACATCAGGGTGAAGCTGTCACACCAAGTGCATTTAACCAGCAATAGTCTGTTCATTTTTTGGCCATATACAAAATCAGGGGCAAGCTGCGCCTGTCACCAAGTGCATTTAACCCTCAATGGTGTGGTTGTTTTTTGGCTACAGCCTACATCAGGGTGAAGCTGTCACACCAAGTGCATTTAACCAGCAATAGTCTGTTTATTTTTTGGCCATATACTACATCAGGGGCAAGCTGCGCCCGTCACCAAGTGCATTTAACCCTCAGTAGTGTGGTTGGTCAAGCTGTGACACCAAGTGCATTTAACCAGCAATAGTCTGTTCATTTTTTGGCCATATACTACATCAGGGGCAAGCTGCGCCCGTCACCAAGTGCATTTAACCAGCAATAGTGTGGTTATTTTTTGGCCATATCCCAGTCTAATTCTGTCACTAAATCCATACCGGTCACCCAGCGCCTAAATACTAGGCCTCAAATTTATATCCCGCTAAATCTCTCGTTACCGCTGTCCTGTTGTGGCTGGGAAAGTTATTTAGTGTCCGTCAAAGCACATTTTTTGTTCTGGGTTGAAGTACAATTCCCAATTTAGCAATTTCATAATTTAGTGGTTCCTGCTATATCAGAGCTATTTGAAATCTATCCCTAAAAGGGTATATAATATTCAAGGTGCACATAGGGTCATTCAGAATAACTTCACACACACCCGCTACTGTGCATTTCCAAGTCTAATTCTGTCACTAAACCCATACCTGTCACCCAGCGCCTAAATACTAGGCCTCAAATTTATATCCCGCTAAATCTCTCGTTACCGCTGTCCTGTTGTGGCTGGGAAAGTTATTTAGTGTCCGTCAAAGCACATTTTTTGTTCTGGGTTGAAATACTATTCCCAATTTAGCAATTTCATAATTTAGTGGTTTCTGCTATATCAGAGCTATTTGAAATCTATCCCTAAAAGGGTATATAATATTCAAGGTGCACATTGGGTCATTCAGAATAACTTCACACACACCCGCTACTGTGTATTTCCAAGTCTAATTCTGTCACTAAACCCATACCTGTCACCCAGCGCCTAAATACTAGGCCTCAAATTTATATCCTGCTAAATCTCTCATTACCGCTGTCCTGTTGTGGCTGGGAAAGTTATTTAGTGTCCGTCAAAGCACATTTTTTGTTCTGGGTTGAAATACAATTCCCAATTTAGCAATTTCATAATTTAGTGGTTTCTGCTATATCAGAGCTATTTGAAATCTATCCCTAAAAGGGTATATAATATTCAAGGTGCACATTGGGTCATTCAGAATAACTTCACACACACCCGCTACTGTGTATTTCCAAGTCTAATTCTGTCACTAAACCCATACCTGTCACCCAGCGCCTAAATACTAGGCCTCAAATTTATATCCTGCTAAATCTCTCGTTACCGCTGTACTGTTGTGGCTGAGAAAGTTATTTAGTGTCCGTCAAAGCACATTTTTTGTTCTGGGTTGAAATACAATTCCCAATTTAGCAATTTCATAATTTAGTGGTTTCTGCTATATCAGAGCTATTTGAAATCTATCCCTAAAAGGGTATATAATATTCAAGGTGCACATTGGGTCATTCAGAATAACTTCACACACACCCGCTACTGTGTATTTCCAAGTCTAATTCTGTCACTAAACCCATACCTGTCACCCAGCGCCTAAATACTAGGCCTCAAATTTATATCCTGCTAAATCTCTCGTTACCGCTGTCCTGTTCTGGCTGGGAAAGTTATTTAGTGTCCGTCAAAGCACATTTTTTGTTCTGGGTTGAAATACAATTCCCAATTTAGCAATTTCATAATTTAGTGGTTTCTGCTATATCAGAGCTATTTGAAATCTATCCCTAAAAGGGTATATAATATTCAAGGTGCACATTGGGTCATTCAGAATAACTTCACACACACCCGCTACTGTGTATTTCCAAGACTAATTCTGTCACTAAACCCATACCTGTCACCCAGCGCCTAAATACTAGGCCTCAAATTTATATCCTGCTAAATCTCTCGTTACCGCTGTCCTGTTGTGGCTGGGAAAGTTATTTAGTGTCCGTCAAAGCACATTTTTTGTTCTGGGTTGAAATACAATTCCCAATTTAGCAATTTCATAATTTAGTGGTTTCTGCTATATCAGAGCTATTTGAAATCTATCCCTAAAAGGGTATATAATATTCAAGGTGCACATTGGGTCATTCAGAATAACTTCACACACACCCGCTACTGTGTATTTCCAAGTCTAATTCTGTCACTAAACCCATACCTGTCACCCAGCGCCTAAATACTAGGCCTCAAATTTATATCCTGCTAAATCTCTCGTTACCGCTGTCCTGTTGTGGCTGGGAAAGTTATTTAGTGTCCGTCAAAGCACTTTTTTTGTTCTGGGTTGAAATACAATTCCCAATTTAGCAATTTCATAATTTAGTGGTTTCTGCTATATCAGAGCTATTTGAAATCTATCCCTAAAAGGGTATATAATATTCAAGGTGCACATTGGGTCATTCAGAATAACTTCACACACACCCGCTACTGTGCATTTCCAAGTCTAATTCTGTCACTAAACCCATACCTGTCACCCAGCGCCTAAATACTAGGCCTCAAATTTATATCCCGCTAAATCTCTCGTTACCGCTGTCCTGTTGTGGCTGGGAAAGTTATTTAGTGTCCGTCAAAGCACATTTTTTGTTCTGGGTTGAAATACTATTCCCAATTTAGCAATTTAAAAATTTAGTGGTTTCTGCTGTATCAGAGCTATTTGAAATCTATCCCTAAAAGGGTATATAATATTCAAGGTGCACATAGGGTCATTCAGAATAACTTCACACACACGCTACTGTGCATTTCCAAGTCTAATTCTGTTAGTAAATCCATACCGGTCACCCAGCGCCTAAATACTAGGCCTCAAATTTATATCCCGCTGAATTTGAATACAATACATTGGGCCAAATAATATTTTTGTTGTTGTGGTGAACCATAACAATGAGAAAAACATCTAGTAAGGGACGCGGACGTGGACATGGTCGTGGTGGTGTTAGTGGACCCTCTGGTGCTGGGAGAGGACGTGGCCGTTCTGCCACATCCACACGTCCTAGTGTACCAACTACCTCAGGTCCCAGTAGCCGCCAGAATTTACAGCGATATATGGTGGGGCCCAATGCCGTTCTAAGGATGGTAAGGCCTGAGCAGGTACAGGCATTAGTCAATTGGGTGGCCGACAGTGGATCCAGCACGTTCACATTATCTCCCACCCAGTCTTCTGCAGAAAGCGCACAGATGGCGCCTGAAAACCAACCCCATCAGTCTGTCACATCACCCCCATGCATACCAGGGAAACTGTCTCAGCCTCAAGTTATGCAGCAGTCTCTTATGCTGTTTGAAGACTCCGCTGGCAGGGTTTCCCAAGGGCATCCACCTAGCCCTTCCCCAGCGGTGAAAGATATAGAATGCACTGACGCACAACCACTTATGTTTCCTGATGATGAGGACATGGGAATACCACCTCAGCATGTCTCTGATGATGACGAAACACAGGTGCCAACTGCTGCATCTTTCTGCAGTGTGCAGACTGAACAGGAGGTCAGGGATCAAGACTGGGTGGAAGACGATGCAGGGGATGATGAGGTCCTAGACCCCACATGGAATGAAGGTCGTGCCACTGACTTTCACAGTTCGGAGGAAGAGGCAGTGGTGAGACCGAGCCAACAGCGTAGCAAAAGAGGGAGCAGTGGGCAAAAGCAGAACACCCGCCGCCAAGAGACTCCGCCTGCTACTGCCCGCCGCCATCTGGGACCGAGCACCCCAAAGGCAGCTTCAAGGAGTTCCCTGGCATGGCACTTCTTCAAACAATGTGCTGATGACAAGACCCGAGTGGTTTGCACGCTGTGCCATCAGAGCCTTAAGCGAGGCATTAACGTTCTGAACCTGAGCACAACCTGCATGACCAGGCACCTGCATGCAAAGCATGAACTGCAGTGTAGTAAACACCTTAAAACCAAGGAAGTCACTCAGGCTCCCCCTGCTACCTCTTCTGCTGCTGCCGCCTCGGCCTATTCTGCTGCTGCCGCCTCGGCCTCTTCCTCCGCCTCTGGAGGAACGTTGGCACCTGCCGCCCAGCAAACAGGGGATGTACCACCAACACCACCACCACCACCTCCGTCACCAAGCGTCTCAACCAGGGCCGTCTTTACCAAGGGGCAAAAGGGGCAGCTGCCCAGGGCCCAGTTGCTCCTGGGGGGCCCAAGGCAGCTGCCTCTTGAGCCCTGCTAGCTACTGCCCCGGGTGTCAGGCTGTCGGCTACACAGGCATCATGATCGTACTGTGTTAATGATCTTAATTCTAGGACCTTAATGAGTTTTGCTCTAGGACCTTAGATGACATCATCACCATGTGACCAGTAACCTAGCAATTACTGGTCACATGGCTATGAGGTCATCACAGGTCCTACTGAGTGTTGCAAAAGTTAACTGTGGAGCTTTTTTGTGTAAAGATTACATCAGAAAAAGGTGACAGGGGCTGTTATGTTAATATACTGTAAACTACTGTATAGTGGGGTGCTGTATACTGTGTGGTGGGCTGTATATTGTGTAATGGGCTGTATATTGTGTGGTGGGCTGTATACTGGGGGGGTGGCCTGTATACTGTGTGGGGGCCTGTATACTGTGTGGTGGGCTGTATACTGTGTGGGGGGCCTGTATAGTGTGTGGGGGGGGGCCTGTATAGTGGGGGGGAGTGCTATACTGCTGTACTGTATAGTGTGGGGGGCTGTATACTGTGGGTGCGGTATAGTGTGGAGTGCTATACTGCTGTACTGTATAGTGTGGGGGGCTGTATCCTGTATAGTTTGGGGTGCTGTATACAGTGAGGTGTTGTATACCGTGAGGTGCTGTATACTGTGGGGTGCTATACTGCTCTACTATATACTGTGGGGTACTGTATAGTGTGGGGTGCTAAACTGCATACTGTGTGGTGCTGTATACTATAGGGTGCTATACTGCATACTGTGGGGTGCTGGGGTGCACTGTAACACTAGGGTGAGCCGAGCCCTGGTCTCCTTCCTGCAGAGCGGTGCCCACTTCCAGCCTGAGCCCAGCTGCCCAGAGCACTGATCCTGAGCCGCTGGAGTCTTCAGAACTGGAAGTATTTACAGTCATTCACTGGACTCTACCAGATGTGTGGATTTTTTGTGTGTGTGTTGTGGTGGAGGGCGTGATTGTATGCTAAGGTGTGGGAAGGCAGGATCCAGGGGGCCCAAGTAAATTTTTGCCCAGGGTCCAATCAATATTAAAGACGGCCCTGGTCTCAACCATGTCACACGGCAGCGTTCAGCTCTCCATCTCACAAACATTTGAGAGAAAGCGTAAATTCCCACCTAGCCACCCTCGATCCCTGGCCCTGAATGCCAGCATTTCTAAACTACTGGCCTATGAAATGCTGTCATTTAGGCTGGTGGACACAGACAGCTTCAAACAGCTCATGTCGCTTGCTGTCCCACAGTATGTTGTTCCCAGCCGCCACTACTTCTCCAAGAGAGCCGTGCCTTCCCTGCACAACCAAGTATCCGATAAAATCAAGTGTGCACTGCGCAACGCCATCTGTGGCAAGGTCCACCTAACCACAGATACGTGGACCAGTAAGCACGCCAGGGACGCTATATCTCCCTAACTGCACACTGGGTAAATGTAGTGGCAGCTGGGCCCCAGGCGGAGAGCTGTTTGGCGCACGTCCTTCCGCCGCCAAGGATCGCAGGGCAACATTCTTTGCCTCCTGTTGCCACCTCCTCCTTCTCGGCTTCCTCCTCCTCTTCTTCCACCTGCTCATCCAGTCAGCCACACACCTTCACCACCAACTTCAGCACAGCCCGGGGTAAACGTCAGCAGGCCATTCTGAAACTCATATGTTTGGGGGACAGGCCCCACACCGCACAGGAGTTGTGGCGGGGTATAGAACAACAGACCGACAAGTGGTTGCTGCCGGTGAGCCTCAAGCCCGGCCTGGTGGTGTGCGATAATGGGCGAAATCTCGTTGCAGCTCTGGGACTAGCCAATTTGACGCACATCCCTTGCTTGGCGCATGTGCTGAATTTGGTGGTGCAGAAGTTCATTCACAACTACCCCGACATGTCAGAGCTGCTGCATAAAGTGTGGGCCGTCTGTTCGCGCTTCCGGCGTTCACATCCTGCTGCTGCTCGCCTGTCTGCGCTACAGCGTAACTTCGGCCTTCCCGCTCACCGCCTCATATGCGACGTGCCCACCAGGTGGAACTCCACCTTGCACATGCTGGACAGACTGTGCGAGCAGCAGCAGGCCATAGTGGAGTTTCAGCTGCAGCACGCACGGGTCAGTCGCACTACAGAACAGCACCACTTCACCACCAATGACTGGGCCTCCATGCGAGACCTGTGTGCCCTGTTGCGCTGTTTCGAGTACTCCACCAACATGGCCAGTGGCGATGACGCCGTTATCAGCGTTACAATACCACTTCTATGTCTCCTTGAGAAAACACTTAGGGCGATGATGCAAGAGGAGGTGGCCCAGGAGGAGGAGGAGGAGGAGGAGGAGGAGGAGGAAGAGGGGTCATTTTTAGCACTTTCAGGCCAGTCTCTTCGAAGTGACTCAGAGGGAGGTTTTTGGCAACAGCAGAGGCCAGGTACAAATGTGGCCAGACAGGGCCCACTACTGGAGGACGAGGAGGACGAGGATGAGGAGGAGGTGGAGGAGGATGAGGATGAAGCATGGTCACAGCGGGGTGGCACCCAACGCAGCTCGGGTCCATCACTGGTGCGTGGCTGGGGGGAAAGGCAGGACGATGACGATACGCCTCCCACAGAGGACAGCTTGTCCTTACCCCTGGGCAGCCTGGCACACATGAGCGACTACATGCTGCAGTGCCTGCGCAACGACAGCAGAGTTGCCCACATTTTAACCTGTGCGGACTACTGGGTTGCCACCCTGCTGGATCCACGCTACAAAGACAATGTGCCCACCTTACTTCCTGCACTGGAGCGTGATAGGAAGATGCGCGAGTACAAGCGCACGTTGGTAGACGCGCTACTGAGAGCATTCCCAAATGTCACAGGGGAACAAGTGGAAGCCCAAGGCCAAGGCAGAGGAGGAGCAAGAGGTCGCCAAGGCAGCTGTGTCAATGCCAGCTCCTTTGAGGGCAGGGTTAGCATGGCAGAGATGTGGAAAACTTTTGTCAACACGCCACAGCTAACTGCACCACCACCTGATACGCAACGTGTTAGCAGGAGGCAACATTTCACTAACATGGTGGAACAGTACGTGTGCACACCCCTCCACGTACTGACTGATGGTTCGGCCCCATTCAACTTCTGGGTCTCTAAATTGTCCACGTGGCCAGAGCTAGCCTTTTATGCCTTGGAGGTGCTGGCCTGCCCGGCGGCCAGCGTTTTGTCTGAACGTGTATTCAGCACGGCAGGGGGCGTCATTACAGACAAACGCAGCCGCCTGTCTACAGCCAATGTGGACAAGCTGACGTTCATAAAAATGAACCAGGCATGGATCCCACAGGATCTGTCCGTCCCTTGTCCAGATTAGACATTAACTACCTCCCCTTAACCATATATTATTGGACTCCAGGGCACTTCCTCATTCAATCCTATTTTTATTTTCATTTTACCATTATATTGCGAGGCTACCCAAAGTTGAATGAACCTATCCTGTGTCTGGGTGCCGGGGCCTAAATATATGCCAATGGACTGTTCCAATGTTGGGTGACGTGAAGCCTGATTCTCTGCTATGACATGCAGAATGATTCTCTGCTGACATGAAGCCAGATTGTCTGTTACGGGACCTCTCTCCTCTGCCTGTGTGCTGGGCCTAAATATATGCCAATGGACTGTTGCAGTGGTGGCTGACGTGAAGCCTCATTCTCTGCTATGACATGCAGACTAATTCTCTGCTGACATGAAGACAGATTCTCTGTTACGGGACCTCTCTCCTCTGCCTGTGTGTGTGCTGGGCCTAAATATATGCCAATGGACTGTTGCAGTGGTGGCTGACGTGAAGCCTCATTCTCTGCTATGACATGCAGACTGATTCTCTGCTGACATGAAGACAGATTCTCTGTTACGGGACCTCCCTCCTCTGCCTGGGTGCTGGGCCTAAATATATGCCAATGGACTGTTGCAGTGGTGGCTGACGTGAAGCCTCATTCTCTGCTATGACATGCAGACTGATTCTCTGCTGACATGAAGCCAGATTGTCTGTTACGGGACCTCTCTCCTCTGCCTGTGTGTGTGCTGGGCCTAAATATATGCCAATGGACTGTTGCAGTGGTGGCTGACGTGAAGCCTCATTCTCTGCTATGACATGCAGACTGATTCTCTGCTGACATGAAGCCAGATTGTCTGTTACGGGACCTCTCTCCTCTGCCTGTGTGTGTGCTGGGCCTAAATATATGCCAATGGACTGTTGCAGTGGTGGCTGACGTGAAGCCTCATTCTCTGCTATGACATGCAGACTGATTCTCTGCTGACATGAAGCCAGATTGTCTGTTACGGGACCTCTCTCCTCTGCCTGTGTGTGTGCTGGGCCTAAATATATGCCAATGGACTGTTGCAGTGGTGGCTGACGTGAAGCCTCATTCTCTGCTATGACATGCAGACTAATTCTCTGCTGACATGAAGACAGATTCTCTGTTACGGGACCTCTCTCCTCTGCCTGTGTGTGTGCTGGGCCTAAATATATGCCAATGGACTGTTGCAGTGGTGGCTGACGTGAAGCCTCATTCTCTGCTATGACATGCAGACTGATTCTCTGCTGACATGAAGCCAGATTCTCTGTTACGGGACCTCTCTCCTCTGCCTGTGTGTGTGCTGGGCCTAAATATATGCCAATGGACTGTTGCAGTGGTGGCTGACGTGAAGCCTCATTCTCTGCTATGACATGCAGACTGATTCTCTGCTGACATGAAGACAGATTCTCTGTTACGGGACCTCCCTCCTCTGCCTGTGTGTGTGCTGGGCCTAAATATATGCCAATGGACTGTTGCAGTGGTGGCTGACGTGAAGCCTCATTCTCTGCTATGACATGCAGACTGATTCTCTGCTGACATGAAGACAGATTCTCTGTTACGGGACCTCCCTCCTCTGCCTGGGTGCTGGGCCTAAATATATGCCAATGGACTGTTGCAGTGGTGGCTGACGTGAAGCCTCATTCTCTGCTATGGGACCTCTCTCCAATTGATTTTGGTTAATTTTTATTTATTTAATTTTTATTTTAATTCATTTCCCTATCCACATTTGTTTGCAGGGGATTTACCTACATGTTGCTGCCTTTTGCAGCCCTCTAGCTCTTTCCTGGGCTGTTTTACAGCCTTTTTAGTGCCGAAAAGTTCGGGTCCCCATTGACTTCAATGGGGTTCGGGTTCGGGACGAAGTTCGGATCGGGTTCGGATCCCGAACCCGAACATTTCCGGGATGTTCGGCCGAACTTCTCGAACCCGAACATCCAGGTGTTCGCTCAACTCTAGTCTTGATACATCTCCCAATTCGCAATGTCTAACGGTGGAATTTGCAAATGATCATATGCCCCTATAAGGTCAGCGAAGGTATTGATATTGAGGCGGCGGCCTGCATAAAAGAACGAGATCCCAAAGGGAAAGGACCATCTATAGGGGGTCTGAGCCTCAGCCAGTCCGTCAGGGGCTTCAGGGATCTTCGTTTTTTCAGTGTTGGCGGCGCCAGGTCCTGATAAATCGAAATGCTGGAATCTTCATACAAAAGTTCCTCTTGGTTCCTAGCTGCTTCCAGGACCGCAGCCTTGACTTGGAAATTTAAGAACCTACATATGACATCTCTAGGCGGTTCCGACCCTTTGGGTTTAGGTCTGAGCGCCCTGTGTGCGCGCTCAATGATTATAGCCGCCTGGCTGTCGGATCCTAGCAGGGAACAGCATATAGCAGTCACAGCTCCTGGAATATCTGCTGCCGCAACGGTCTCCGGTATCCCTCTGAATCGCAAGTTATTCCTGCGTCCCCTATTTTCTTGATCCTCCACTGCGTTTTGGAGGTCATTAAGGTAAGTGCGGCACTTATGTAGGGAGGACGCAGTCGCTGTTTGATGATTAATCACTGCGGCCTGTTGTGTCTCCAGAGAGACTACACGATCGCCAATATGGTGTATATCATGTCGCATGGCTGTGAGCTCGCTCAGAATCGGCTCCATAGCTTTACATAACGACTGCTTCAGGAAGCGGCGAGTTATGGGGAGTGCGGTCTTGCCATGGGAGTCCTCTATGTCGCTGTCCCCCTCAGACGTTTCAGTTGCCCGTTCGCTCACCTTGCTTGGCGGGTTCGGCGCCATCTTGCTTTCTCTGGCTGCCACGGTAGCTGCCGCTTTTTTGAAAAATTTATCCATTTCTCCGTTGTTGTTCGGCTGTCTGCTGGCACCGGGGGTGTCCCCAGTTCTAGGGTTACCGATCTTCACCATACTGCCGTCTGTCAGCTTGTATATGCTGGTGCTTTAAAGGATCAAACACGGAGAGCTCCTAACTATGCTGCCATCGCTAGCTCCGCCCCCCCAAAGTTCAATGGTTTTTACTTGAATAAACTTGCAATAAATCATCCAAGCAATATTTGATCTTTCTCTTGGCTCCAGCAGGCTAAGGGTAAACTGGCAGGTAAACGTGAATACTTTGCTTTATCTATCTGCTGCTGTGCAAATCTCTGGCTTCACTCTGGTTCCTATCAGCTTCAGTTACTGTTTCTTTTCAGATTTAGATATCCTGCAACCCTTTTTGCTGAGTAGGGGTTCTTAGAGGTACTTAGTACTTTTATATATCAGGAGTGTGCTGCTCTCTGAGCTACTTTCCCAAACTCCTGCACCAGGGAGAGGAAAATGCTCCCTCACTGCACCATACTTCTTCGCTCCTTCCAATTCTCAACTCCCTACAGCTTACTTCAAACCCCTCCCTTGGTAGAAAGCGGGACTAGCTCACTACCACCCAAAAGGGGGGACAAGGGAATGGTAAGTTCCATTGTATCCAAAAGTACTCTCTGACAGATACACTGCCACCTGCTGGTGAATCTGGCACAGTAAATGAACATAACAGTTATTGCATATAACAAAATTACACTTTGCTGGTGGTTGCACAGTTGGTGGTGCAAAGCAATACAATGGCGGCAAACATGCTAGCAATAGGAATGTAGGAGTGGTAGTGTCCCTCTGGGCCACTACACATTCAATATCCCCATGCAACACACAATATCTCCCCAAGAGCACCATATGAATATCATCATGCAGCACAATATATCTCCCCAGCAGTATTCAATAACACTGTGCAGCAGAAAATACCTGCCGAACAGCAGCAAACAAATACCACAGTACAGCACAAAATACCTCCCAGCACCATGTAAATATCACCATGCACATAAAATACCTCTCAGCAGCATGCACTGTGGTATTTCATGCTTCACACTCACCACCCTGTTACACCTCCATTTCACTCTCTCTACTTCAGCTCTTCTCTCCTTTCCTTCCCCATGGATTCCCCAATGGATTGCAGGATAAAACTTACCAGGAAAGATTAAAGGACCTTAACATGTATAGCTTGGAAGAAAGACGAGACAGAGGGGATATAATAGAAACTTTTAAATACATAAAGGGAATCAACAAGGTAAAAGAGGAGAGAATATTTAAGAAGAAAAACTGCTACAAGAGGACATTGCTTTAAATTAGAGGGGCAAAGGTTTAAAAGTAATATCAGGAAGTATTACTTTACTTAGAGAGTAGTGGATGCATGGAATAGCCTTCCTGCAGAAGTGGTAACTGCAAATACAGTGAAGGAGTTTAAGCATGCATGGGATAGGCATAAGGCCATCCTTCATATAAGATAGGGCCAGGGGCTATCCATAGTATTTAGTATATTGGGCAGACTAGATGGGCCAAATGGTTCTTATCTGCCGACATATTCTATGTTTCTATGTATAACTCACATGCTTTACTCACCTTCCTCAACCCATCATGTCCCAAGGTGCAGCACAATATGTAGTCTTACAAACCACACAACAATCTGCTCTTTCTTTTTATACTTTTGCTTCTAACTTCAGTGGACATAACTGGTTCCTAACCCTATTATTAAAAAAACCTTCTCTTGACCATCCTGCACAACAAACTACAAACCTACAGTATCTCTAATCCCCCCCTTAATCCCTAAACTCCTGGAGTTTCTGGTCTATTCTTGCTCCATCCGCTATCTCTCTGCTAACTCTCTCTTTGATCCATTACAATATGTTTTTTGCACCCTACATTCTACAGAAACACATCCTCCTCACCATGTTCCATCCACTCTATCAGCCGTAAGGACACCATTCTGTCTTGGTTTTCTTCCCTTTGTGACACAGTGAGAGGTTTGGTCTGGGAAAACAGGTATTTTCCTCCCAGCATGTGCTGCTGGGCTGATTTACAGCCAGGTGAGGTCAAATACCGGACCGGATTTTAACTGCCGTTCCGGGTTTTGGCAGCACCTGGCTGTCCTTAAATAGGCAGCTGGGCTCAGAAGCCAGGTCTCTGTGTTGGGATCTGGGAGCCTTGTGTCTGGAGGAAGGCTTGCTTGTTTGGCATAAAAACAAGTTGGTGCTGCTATCAGCAAGGACTCTTTGAGGCAGAATTGCCGCATGGTGTGAATTACCACCAACACCACAAGGTGACTTTTTGTTTGAATATGACTGTTTGTGTTGGCAACTTGTCACTTGTCTAAAGTGTCAATAAAAGACTGAACTGTTTGATCCAAAGAACTTGTTGTTGCCTCTATACTGCGTCCGCTAATCCTGTCTACCAGAGCGAGTCCCCACACTATCTTTCTGACTGCTCTTTTAGTGTATCATTTGCTGGCTACTTCCCCTCTTCGTCCTCTTGCTGTTGGGGTTTCTCAGGCTTCAGTCCTAGAAACTATTATTATTATTATTATTATTATTATTGTGTTAAAGTGAAATAAATAAAAAATAAGTAGACATATTAGGTATCGCCGTGTCCCTAACAACCACCTCTATAAAAATATCACATGACCTAACTCCTTAGCTTAACACCGTAAAACAATTAAAATAAAAGCGTTGCCAAAAAAGCAATTTTTGTCACCTAACATCACATAAAGTGCAACATCAAGCACTCAAAAGGGCATATGTCCCCCAAAATTGCACCAATCAAACCATCACCTCATCCCGCAAAAAATGAGATCCTAAGACAATCGGTCAAAAAATAAAAAAGCTATGGCTCTCAGACTATGGAGACACTAAAACATTATTTTTTTGGTTTCAAAAATGCTATTATTGTGTAAAACTTAAATAAATAAGAAAAAATATACATATTAGGCATTGCCACGTCCATAACCATCTGCTGTATAAAAATATTACATGACCTCAGGTGAACGCTGTAAAAATAAATAAATAAAAACTGTTCCAAAACAACCAATTTTTTGATCACCTTGCCCCATAAAGTATAATAATGAATGATCAAAAAATCATATGTTCCAAAAAATTGTACCAATAAAAACGGCACGTCTTCCTGCAAAAAATGAGCCCCTGCACAAGACGATCGGCAGAAAAATAAAAAAATAAGGCGTCCAAAAAATTACACAAAAACATAATTTTTTTCAAAAATTCTTTATTATGTAAAACTGAAACAAACAAACAAAGTAGACATATTTGATATCATTGCGTCTGTAACAACCTGCTCTATAAAAATAGCACATGATCTACCCTGTTGTAAAAAATAAAAAATAAACAGTGCCAAAACAGCAATTTTTTTATACCTTGCCTCACAAAAAACTTAATATAGAGTAATAAAAAAAAAATTGGACATTTGATCTCCATTTTCCTTTAATTCTTGTGGAACACCTAAAGGGTTAACAAAGTTAGTAAAATCAGTTTTGAGTAACATTGAGGGGTGTAGTTTCTACAATGGGGTCATTTATGGGGGGTTTCCACTAGGTAAGCCCCACAAAGTGACTTCAGACCTGAACTGGTCCTTAAAAAGTGGGTTTTGGAAATTTTCTTAAACATTTTAAGAATTGCTTTTAAAATTCTAAGCCTTCTAACGTTCTAAAAAAATAAAATGGCATTTACAAAATTATGCAAACATAAAGTAGACATATGGTGAATGTCATGTAATAAATATTTTATTAAGTATCACTTTCTGTTTTAAAAGCAGGGAAATAGAAATTTATGAAACTGCGAATTTCAAAATGTTTGGTAAATTTGGGATTTTTTTCATAAATAAAGGTGTAATATATTGACTCAAATGTGTCACCTTGAAAACAATCTCAGAATGGCTTGGATAAATAAAAATGTTCAAAAGCTATTACCACATAAAGAGACACATATAAAATTTGCAAAAAATGGCCTGGGCAGAAGGGTGAAAGCTGGCCCGGGTTAGAAGGGGTTCAGCTAGGGCTACATGGCAATTTTTTTTTTATAGTATTTTTTTTTATTGATTTTTTAAATAGTACAACAACTCCAAGTTCCAAAAAAACTGTAAAATAGACAATCATACCATTACAGCGAGTCCAGTGTTGTCCACTAAGTAGAATCAATATCTTGGTACAGAAAGTTAGGTTTGCAAAAAAAAAAAAAAAAAACGCTAAGAGAAAAGAAAAGGAAATGATACCAAAACACCGGTATTGGAAGTAAGATATATAGAATATATCCACCCATACAAACACGAACACTCACTCCCCCCACAGGACCAAGAAACAGCACTCTGCGCATTAAGGTAACACCGTTTGAGCGTTAATCCAAGGATCCCATATTTTAAGGAATTGGTCAGGGAGTCCCCTATGTTCATAAACAAGCTTATATAATTCTAGATCAGAATTAACTAGCTACAGGTGAAACAAAAAAAAATTGAATATCGTGCAAAGTTCATTTATTTCAGTAATGCAACTTAAAAGGTGAAACTAACATATGAGATAGACTCATTACATGCAAAGCGAGATTTTTCCAGCCTTTATTTGTTATAATTTGGATGATTATGGCTTACCGCTTATGAAACCCCAAAGTCTTCATTTTGAGGTACCCTTTGCTCAGGGGGTATGGCTTAATTAGCTGACTACAGTGTGACACTTTAAGCCTAGAATATTGAACCTTATTACAAAATTCTAATTTTAAGCTGCATTAATGCAATTCCTTTTAATTTGCATTACTGAAATAAATGGACTTTTGCACGATATTCTAATTTTTCGAGTTTCACCTGTATATCCAATGTTGCAAAGTAGGAGTTTGGCTACATGGTAGTTTTGATCACAACACATGTTTCATGATTAAAGATCATAGTGTACCACTGCCTACATCGCGAGTAATCACAACCAGTGTTAGAATGAAGTTCCTTTGGCCCACCAGAGGAAAAGTTCTGAGCAGTAGCATAGCGTGTTGGTGGTGGAGGGATGGAAGAGGGGGCGGTTTCCCCGGGCACCAAACTTAAAGGAGGTACCAAACCGCCTAGACACTGTTACACACAATGACTTTCACTTTGTCGCAAACAGTGCACTGTGCGCATCCTGCCTTTGGTAGTTAGAGAATGCATTACTGAATGGCGATGGCAGGATGCGAGCAGTGCGCTGTTGCATGCCCCTCACTGTGCACTGACTGTTTATTGTATAGCAGCTGTGCTTGGTATCGCAGCTCATCCTCATTCACTTTAATGGGGCTGACTTACGCCTAGGTCATGTGACTAATAAACATGACATCACATGGCCTAGGCTAAGTTGCATAAAGGCAGCAATGCTACTTCGACTCCACAAAAGACTTTGTAAACAAGGGAATATATCTTATGAAATATAAAACATGGTGCAGAATTTCACCAAAGACTATATTAGTAAATGTCATATAATCATCTCACAAAAACATAGGTCAACAATAACCAGAAAGTGGCAAACATCTTTAACAGTCTTTAAAGTTCATATTTTATTGGCCATTGGGTGGTGCAATTAGAATTAAAACTCATCCAGTTACAGAAGCAGCTTTTCATCTTGTGCTTCTGCTATTCACAGACACCTGCCAATTATGTTCTCTGTGTATCACCGATTGTGGTTTTGGAGGTGAATGCTTTGTTTGCACATTACACTCCTCCAATATTATTGCTATTTTAGTGAATGCCTCACGCAGCAGACCTTACTACATTCCAGACAGCACGTAAGCACAACAAAATAGCCTTTGTTAAATGGAGCAATAAAAGAGGGTGGATTACCTAGTAACTGAGATGTTAACTGAGCAGGTACCACACTACCAGGCATATCAGAAAGCAGAGATATCTGGCATATGGACAGTCTATATGGAATTAAATCTTGCTTTATAATGATGCCTTTTTGTAGAGAGATTAAATAAACATTTCTGTTTTACCTGCAAATTAAAAGAAGACATGATGTACATCACCTATAAAAAATATGAATGCATAAAAAACGGCTTAGGGGTGATCCCTCAATTATGCACAGATACACTGATGGAGAGCTGTCCAATGATTTTTTATATGTACAGGTGAAACTCAAAAAATTTGAATATCGTGCATAAGTCCATTTATTTCAGGAATGCAAATTAAAAGAAATTGCATTAATACAGCTTAAAATTAGAATTTTGTGAAAAGTTTCAATATTTTAGGCTCAAAGTGTCACACTCTAGTCAGCTAATTAATCCATATCCCCTGAGCAAAGGGTACCTGAGATTGTGACTTTGGGGTTTTCATAATCATCCAAATTATAACAAATAAAGGCTTGAAATATCTCGCTTTGCATGTAATGAGTCTCTCATATGTTAGTTTCACCTTTTAAGTTGCATTACTGAAATAAATGAACTTTGCACGATGTTCTAATTTTTCGAGTTTCACCTGTAGGCCTCTAACCATGATGTGGGCTTACCCACTGTATTTAGAGGAAGGAAAGATGAGATTTCACCTTTTCAGAGAAGGAGAACTATGGTACTTTCTGAAGCAGCAAATAAAACAAATTTATAATATTAAAAATCAGGATTCTCCACACCGATCCAGAACATACACTGCAGTGGTTACGCCAGTCTTTGCTGGTAGTCTCATCAGTCATTTGCCTTACTGCTGGCATAACTGCTCAGCAGTGGGAGCCATGATGCCTGCAGCATGCCACTGACAACACTGATTGGCTGCAGCGGCCCTGCGCGAGTAGAGGACTATAAGGGAGACAGCATTGTATCAGCTGGAGAGGTGAGTTAAATTTTGTGGGTTTTTTCTTCTTTTTATGTCATTATATAACATTTGCTGCAATTTGTTTTGTTATAGTTTAAATAAACCATTTAATTTATAGAAAGATAAAGACAATAAAAGCAATATATTCTTGAAAGATAAAATATAATAAGCTGGTTATACTAGTTATATGTCAGGAAGGAATTTTCCCCTCTAATAAAAGGCATCCTTCCTTAGGATCTTTTTGCTTCCTCTGTATCGATATGTAAGGATGGTATTACAGTACATTGCCGGATGATCAAGCTTGACGAGTGCATTTACTATAAATTTGTCAATCTGAGCTTGTTTGAATTTGTCTATTACATTGGCCAACGCAAAATATAGGGGGAAGGAATAATTACTACTGTTTTTCCCCAATTTAGTTGTATTGATTGATGGCAGCAGATCCCTGAATACACATCTCGATGTGCTGCCAATAATCAAGCAACTTTTCAGCTTTTTAAAGGGACTCTATCACTAGGACATTCACTGGTAATGCAGGCACAATGCCTTGTAGGGCTATCTGAGCCGAATGTAATGAAAACTTTCACTTAGAGATCTGTTGCTTCATTCTGGAGAAAAGGTACTTTCAATCCATAGGCAAATGAGCAGCTAAGTTCACCGCAGGCCAAGCCACTGTGCACCCTTGCTCCTCCTGCTTCTTCTGTCAGCCCTACCTCTCCTTCTTCATTGACAGGACCAGGTTCCTGTATAGTCATCTCACCTTTTCCTAGAGTATTGGAGCTGAATGGTAGAAGAACTTCAGTAACCCTAAACCGGCATCTCCACAGTGGATGGAGCTTTCTGACTCCATCTCCATCCCTGTGTTTTTCCAGTGATGGGTGACTGTGACCGCTGACAACAGCTGAATGGTGGAGATGTTGGACTGAACAGTCTAATCTTGATGACCTATACTGAGGAAAGGTCATCAATATCTGAAAACCCGGAAAAGCACTTTAAGATGATTGTTTCAAAAAATTTACTTTCAGCAGTAATTACATTATCAGCTCGGTGTAACAATCAAAGTAATCTTCTAGTTCACAGCGATTATACTGTAGATTGTTGAATCATTGTGATGTGACTATTTTACAATAGTAATAGTTATTGTATTTTAAACAAATAGCCGAGGAACTTGAAAAACGTACTTCGACATGAAGCAGCAGTTGATATCATATAGGCATAGCAGGAAGTATTAATTCTAAGTAACAGCAAATGTGACCATTCACTCAAACTAGCAATAATTCTAGTCTCATGAGTTTGGCCTTTACAGATATTCAGGGAAAAAGCACAATGGCTGGTACTCTTTCCCTTTATGATACCTTGTCCTGTAGCTCTCAGGCACGCTGGGAGTTATAGAGAGCCACAGGTTGCAGTTGCTTGGAGTTGTAGTGGGTGTCTGCTCGGGGTTTAGCTTCATTCAATGGAGCTAAGCCGTGAGTGGGTGCGCAGCATCCAAAGTGAACAACTGCAGCAGACATTGTGGTCAGTGAGCCCTTTGTGATTGGGCCCTTAGAAATCATTTGCATGTTGTCCAAATAAATGTTTATATACGATATATAATGTCTATTGGCTTTTTATGAGTATATCATTATTAGAGATGAGCGAATCGAAGTTGATGAAGTGAAATTCGATCCGAATTTCAGGAAAAATTAGATTTGCACCGAATCCGAATTTCCTCACACTTCGTGGTAACTAAAATGGCTGCTGCACGCGTTAGGACATGGAGCAAGGAACTCTGGGAAAGTGGGATCAGCCATAATGCCATGCATGCAGCCAATCAGCAGCCAGCCAGCCCTGTGATGTCACAGCCCTATAAATAGCCTCAGCCATCTTGGATTCAGCCATTTTCCAGTGTACTTAGTGCAGGGGGAGATGTCAGCAGACAGTGGTAGAAAATACTTCATTATGCTATACTGCATACTGTGGGGTGCTGTATACTATAGGGTGCTATACTGCATACTATGGGGTGCTGTATAATATAGGGTGCCATACTGCATATATGCAGTATAGCACCCTATAGTATACAGCACCCCACGGTATGCAGTATAGCACCCTATAGTAAACAGCACCCCACAGTGTACAGTATAGCACCCTGTGGTATACAGCACCCCACAGTATGCAGTAAAGCACCCTATAGTAAATAGTACCCCACAGTATGCAATATATAGTATGTCACCCTACAGTATACAATGCGCCACAGTTTATAGTACCCCACAGTATGCAATACATGGTATAACACCCCACAGTATGCAGTATAGCATCCTATAGCATACAATATAGCACCTCACAGTATACAGTAGAGCAGTATAGCACCTCACAGTATACAGCACCCCACACTATACAGCACCCCACACTATACAGCATCCCACACTATACAGTATACAGCACCCCACAATATACAGCACCCCACAGTATACAATAGAGCAGTATAGCAATCCACAATATACAACACCCCACAGTATATAGTACAGCAGTATAGCATCCCACAATATAAAGCACCCCACAGTATACAGCACCCCATAGTATACAGTAGAGCAGTATAGCACCCCACACTATACAGCACCCCACTATACAGTAGCTTACAGTATATTAGCATAACAGCCCCTGTCACCTTTTTCTGATGTAATCTTCACACAAAAAAAGCTCCACAATTATGGCAAACTTCTCCTGCAGTCTGCAGCAACACTCCTGGTAGAAAAAAAGGACCTTTGATTACCTCATAGTCATGTGAGCAGTAATATCGCTATGTTACTGGTCACATGGTGATGATGTCATCTAAGGTCCTTTCGCCTAAGAGAATCACAGCTCTCACATGTGTAGCTGACAGCCTGACACCCGGGGCGGACCCCCCCTGCACGTCCCTTTTGCCCAGCATTAAAGACAGCCCTGGTAATAGGAACAGTCCTATTACACATTGCTGCACTGACTGGGGATCCAAATTGCCATTATACAGCTCTGTAATCCCAGCAAACCATTCTTGTTATTCGGGTGCAAGTGCTGTTTGATACAGACATTAACAGGGTTTATTACAAGGAAATATTTCTATGACTTATTTGCCCTTGTGCAGTGCAGTTATATGTTCTAAAGCATTTTTTGGCTTGTATTAGTGGGAAAAAAGGGCTTATTAACCATTGTGTGGTGAAGTGCGAAAATGACAGCCCTTTTTGGCATATATTAGTAGCACAAAAAAAAAAATATTTGCCGTTCAGTGGTGCAGTTATATGTTCTAAAGCCTTTTGTGGAGTGTATAAGTGGAAAAAAGAAAATATATTTGCTGTTCAGCAGTGCAGTTATATGTTCTAAAACCCTTTTGTGGAGTGTATAAGTGGAAAAAATATAAATATATTTGCTGTTCAGCAGTGAAGTTATATGTTCTAAAGCCTTTTGTGGAGTGTATAAGTTATTTGCCGTTCAGTGGTGCAGTTATATATTCTAAAGCCTTTTGTGGAGTGTATAAGTGGAAAAAAGAAAACTATATTTGCCCATCAGAGGTGCAGTTATATATTCTAAAGCCTTTTGTGGAGTGTATAAGTGGAAAAAAATAAGGGCCTATTTGCCGTTCAGTGGTGCAGTTATATGTTCTAAAACTCTTTTTGTCGTGTATTAGTGCAAAAGAAAAATATATTTGCCGTTCAGCGGTGCAGTTATATGTTCTAAAGCCTTTTGTGGAGTGTATAAGTGGGAAAAAATATATATATCTGCTGTTCAGCTGTGCAGTTATATGTTCTAAAGCCTTTTGTGTCATGTGCAAGTGGGAAAAAATAAGGGCCTATTTGCTGTTCAGCGGTGCAGTTATATGTTCTAAAACCATTTTGTGGAGTGTATAAGTGGAAAAAATAAATATATATTTGCTGTTCAGCGGTGCAGTTATATGTTTTAAACCCTTTTGTGCAGTGTATAAGTGGAAAAAAATAAGGTCCTATTTGCCATTCAGTGGTGCAGTTATATGTTCTAAAACCCTTTTTGTTGTGTATTAGTGCAAAAGAAAAATATATTTGCCAATCAGCGGTGCAGTTATATGTTCTAAAGCCTTTTGTGGAGTGTATAAGTGGGACACAATATATATATATATTTGCCGTTCAGCGGTGCAGTTATATGTTCTAATGACTTTTGTGGAGTGTATAAGTGGAAAAAAGAAAATATATTTGCCGTTCAGCAGTGCAGTTATATGTTCTAAAGCCACTGGGTGAATGTGGTTCCTGCACAGCCACACCAGCAACTTGGCCAGGTGACGCCGCTTCTGCCTCCACGTTGTCACGCTATTGGTCCTGCGACAATGTCTGCCTCTGCAGCCTCATCCTCCACTGTGTCCTCAGCCTCCACCGCAGGGACAATTCACAGTGCCCCTCCAGCATACCACATGTGCAGGGCACGGCGGTGTAATGCTGTTCTGCACCTCATTTTCCTGGGCGAACTGAGTCACACAGGGAAGGAAGTGCTCCTTGTCCTTCATCAAGAAATCAAATCCTGGCTTTCTCTGTGACAACTGAAAATCGTAACCGACAATGGGAAGAACATGGTGTCGGCGCTGCATCAAGGAGGGCTGAGTCATGCGTTCAATCCGGTTGTGAAGCGGTTCCTGAAGTCTTCCACCATCTGCAAGACATCCTTAAAATGGCCAGGAAACTTTGCATGCACTTCAGCTACTCGTACACCACAAAGCACACCCTCCTTGAGCTGCAGCGGCAGAACGGCATCCCCCAACATAGGCTGATATGCAACGTTTCCACCAGTTAGAATTCCACCCTCCATATGTTGGACCGACTATACAAACAGAGAAAGGCCATAAACGATTTCTTGATGATCCAAGCGGACAGGAAAACTCGTCTGTATAACTTTAATGTCAGCCAGTGGCAGCTCATGCGTGACACCTGCAGTTTGCTCAGGCCCTTTGAGGAGGCCACGTTATTTTTCAGTTGCCAGGACTACGGTATGAACAACGTCATTCCACTGCTTCATGTCCTGGAACAGATGCTGGTAAATCTGGCTGGTCAGGGGACTGGAGACATGGCGCCTAGATCTCATGGCCACATGAGCCCTGTGGGGGCTGAACTGGAGGAGGAGGACATTGGATCACAAGCAATGTGCAGCGAAATGGGAGCTGCCGCCACCTCCACGCTCTGTCATTGTGCCACTCTGTGGCCTCCTGATTCTGCCACCACCTCCACACTCTGTCATTGTGCCACTCTGTGGCCCCTTGATGCTGCCACCACCTCCACACTGTCATTGGGCCACTCTGTGGTCTCTTCATGCTGCTTCCACCTTACCACTATGTTATAGGGCCACTCTGTGGACTTCTCATGCTGTTCCCACACACCCCACTTCATGACTGGGCCACTATTTAGCTTTTTCGGCCTGGCTGACATCATCATTTATTTGACCCTTCTTCTGATCTGTCAGAAGGAAGGAAAAATGAGACGCATAACGGATCGTGTCTGTGTAGCAGCTGTAAGGCCTGTATGGTCCCATCAGAATTGGCTTGTGATTTGGTAGCCAAAAGCAGGAGTGGGTACAAAACACAGAAGACATGCAAATATTTAATTCACATGTCATATCTGTTTTGGATCCACTCCTGTTTTTTTTTTGCATTAGCAATACTGATGGATTGCTGACCGAGTGAAGGTGGATGCTCAACAGATAGGATCCGTTTTTTGGGGGTTATTGTTCCGACGGATCAGAGAAGGGCAAAAAAATCTGTGACGTCAACACAAACTTACTGCTGATACCCTCTCCACTCTATCGGGGGGCTCTACTTGTATAAGCGTTTAATAGAACAGGTTCTGTAGACATCTATGTGGAATCAGCTGACGACGGTGTAAAAGGAGTGTGCTTCTTCTTGGCGCTAACGTCGACCTGTAAGGCTGAGTTCATAATTGAGTTATCATTATTGACTGCCCAAATAAGTGAAGTGTGCAGTGATACTAAGAGCAACGCCTGCCATCTGTATGTCATATTGACTCACAGTATTGATTCAAAAAAGAGAAAAGAGAATTAGATTGCGCAGCTTAGATTTGACCTATAACTGCTTTTTAGCAAAATTAACATCGCTTTTCAGCGCAATAATTAGTGTACGGCCCCCTATACTACATGCTATAAAAGAGACATTAGTGTACTTTTTGATCAAAAGGCATAAGCCCACTCACCTCGCCAAGATTGCCTCTTGGAGTGGAACCTAATCTAAATTTGGCACAGGCAGCCGGCACCACAGCTCTGTACCAGCAGGCGGCGGGATCCAGCCACCAAACAGCACCCCTGCTGCCTGGCAATGTCACCCTGGCACAGGGTCCCACCAACCCACCAGCGCCACATGAACAACAGTCGCCACCCAGCACCGCACTGTGTGAGCACTTGTCAAAGCTCACATTGTTACCTGCTCTCAGAGACTCAGACTGAGGGCTGGTAGGTCACTTCACACATATATTCAGGTTACTGCTAATTAAAAGCACCTGTACCGAATAGGAAGAGTGCTGATCCTGGACAGAATAATCATACATGATTCAAAAAGGAGAAAAGAGAATTAGATTGCACATCCACAAGCTTAGCTTTGATCTATAACTGCTTCTCAGAAAATTTAACATCGCTTCTTAGCACAATAATTAGTGTACGGCCCCCTATACTGCATGCTATATACAGTAAGAGGCAGTAGTGTACTTTTTGATCAACATTCATAAGCCCACTCACCGCGAGGTTTCCTCTTGGAGTGGGACCTACTCTAAATTTGGTGCAGCACTGTCTGGCGACCGCCGTTCTACAGCACTATAAAGGCTCTCTGCAGCCAGGAAATAGCAGTTTTTTAACGCGATTCGCCGCAAATAAATTCGGATCGAACCAAACTTTTTTTTAATTTGGTGAACCGGCCGAATCAAAATAGTTTTCAAGTTGAATAATTGAAGTCGGAAGTTAATCAACGAAATCTTGTGAGACTTCGGACAACAAATTTCACTTCCGCAAAGCCTTTACATTTGAATGAAGATGGATCTCCATACTGCATTCAAACAAAGTTTTGAACAATGTGACTTTGAATCTATGATCCGAAGCGCGCTTCGCTCAACACTATTAACCATGTAAGATTGCCTCATAACATAGTGGAGAAGTAGAATGTTCTCTATATATAGTGAAACCACTCCCTCATCCAAATCAAATTTCTTGTGATAGATTCTAGGTTGCACCACATATTAGGACTCATGCACGTGGCCATTGTTAGGTTCTATATCCTATCCGCAAATCACTTTTGCGGAGAAGAAGAGACAGTTGTTAGGAAAACGTGACATGAACACAGCTGGTATCGGTATTTTGCAGATCTACAGTTTGCGTACAGCAAAATACACATGGTCATGTTCATTAGGCCTTATATACACTTGCCATCTTCTTTGAGAAGACCCACCCTACAAGACCACTTTTAAGTTCAAATTTGGGTGATTTCACTGTATTTCAACTCCTTTTACAATGCACTTCTGTCATTGGCTGAATCAAAAAGTTAATAAAAACCTGCCTAAAAATAGCACATGTAAAAGCAGCCTAAGCTCTTAAACAGAACAAAAAAGTGGCTATGACACTAGAGACAATCTTCCTCAAATAAATCTGTTTTAAATATCTTTAAGCAATTATGGCACTCGCCTGGAGCCATTCATCAAGGCCCTTGGGCACGCTGTAGGCAAATATATACAGGGAGTGCAGAATTATCAGGCAAGTTGTATTTTTGAGGATTAATTTTATTATTGAACAACAACCATGTTCTCAATGAACCCAAAAAACTCATTAATATCAAAGCTGAATATTTTTGGAAGTAGTTTTTAGTTTGTTTTTAGTTTTAGCTATTTTAGGGGGATATCTATGTGTGTAGGTGACTATTACTGTGCATAATTATTAGGCAACTTAACAAAAAACTAATATATACCCATTTCAATTATTTATTTTTACCAGTGAAACCAATATAACATCTCAACATTCACAAATATACATTTCTGACATTCAAAAACAAAACAAAAACAAATCAGTGACCAATATAGCCACCTTTCTTTGCAAGGACACTCAAAAGCCTGCCATCCATGGATTCTGTCAGTGTTTTGATCTGTTCACCATCAACATTGCGTGCAGCAGCAACCACAGCCTCCCAGACACTGTTCAGAAGGTGTACTGTTTTCCCTCCTTGTAAATCTCACATTTGATGATGGACCACAGGTTCTCAATGGGGTTCAGATCAGGTGAACAAGGAGGCCATGTCATTAGATTTTCTTCTTTTATACCCTTTCTTGCCAACCACGCTGTGGAGTACTTGGACGCGTGTGATGGAGCATTGTCCTGCATGAAAATCATGTTTTTCTTGAAGGATGCAGACTTCTTCCTGTACCACTGCTTGAAGAAGGTGTCTTCCAGAAACTGGCAGTAGGACTGGGAGTTGAGCTTGACTCAATCCTCAACCCGAAAAGGCCCCACAAGCTCATCTTTGATGATACCAGACCAAACCAGTACTCCACCTCCACCTTGCTGGCGTCTGAGTCGGACTGGAGCTCTCTGCCCTTTACCAATCCAGCCACGGGCCCATCCATCTGGCCCATCAAGACTCACTCTCATTTCATCAGTCCATAAAACCTTAGAAAAATCAGTCTTGAGATATTTCTTGGCCCAGTCTTGATGTTTCAGCTTGTGTGTCTTGTTCAGTGGTGGTCGTCTTTCAGCCTTTCTTACCTTGGCCATGTCTCTGAGTATTGCACACCTTGTGCTTTTGGGCACTCCAGTGATGTTGCAGCTCTGAAATATGGCCAAACTGGTGGCAAGTGGCATCTTGGCAGCTGCACGCTTGACTTTTCTCAGTTCATGGGCAGTTATTTTGCGCCTTGGTTTTTCCACACGCTTCTTGCGACCCTGTTGACTATTTTGAATGAAACGCTTGATTGTTCGATGATCACGCTTCAGAAGCTTTGCAATTTTAAGAGTGCTGCATCCCTCTGCAAGATATCTCACTATTTTTGACTTTTCTGAGCCTGTCAAGTCCTTCTTTTGACCCATTTTGCCAAAGGAAAGGAAGTTGCCTAATAATTATGCACACCTGATATAGGGTGTTGATGTCATTAGACCACACCCCTTCTCATTACAGAGATGCACATCACCTAATATGCTTAATTGGTAGTAGGCTTTCGAGCCTATACAGCTTGGAGTAAGACAACATGCATAAAGAGGATGATGTGGTCAAAATACTCATTTGCCTAATAATTCTGCACTCCCTGTATTCTCAAATACATACAATTGCAAGAAAAAGTATGTGAACCCTTTGGAATGATATGGATTTCTGCACAAATTGGTCATAAAATGTGATCTGATCTTCATCTAAGTCACAACAATAGACAATCACAGTCTGCTTAAACTAATAACACACAAATAATAAAATGTTACCATGTTTTTATTGAACACACCATGTAAACATTCACAGTGCAGGTGGAAAAAGTATGTGAACCCCTAGACTAATTACATCTCCAAGAGGTAATTGGAGTGAGGTGTCAGCCAACTGGAGTCCAATCAATGAGATGAGATTAGAGGTGTTGGTTACAGCTGCTCTGTCCTATAAAAAAAAACACACCAGTTCTGGGTTTGCTTTTCACAAGAAGCATTGCCTGATGTGAATGATACCTTGCACAAAAGAGCTCTCAGAAGACCTACGATTAAGAATTGTTGACTTGCATAAAGCTGGAAAGGGTTATAAAAGTATCTCCAAAAGCCTTGCTGTTCATCAGTCCACGGTAAGACAAATTGTCTATAAATGGAGAAAGTACAGCACTGCTGCTACTCTCCCTAGGAGTGGCCGTCCTGTAAAGATGACTGCAAGAGCACAGTGTAGACTGCTCAATGAGGTGAAGAGGAATCCTAGAGTGTCAGCTAAAGACTTACAAAAGTCTCTGGCATATGCTAACATCCCTGTTGGTGAATCTACGATACGTAAAACACTAAACAAGAATGGATTTCATGGTCGGATACCACAGAGGAAGCCACTGCTGTTCAAAAAAAACATTGCTGCTCGTTTACAGTTTGCACAATAGCACCTGGATGTTCCACAGCAGTACTGGCAAAATATTCTGTGGACAGATGAAACCAAAGTTGAGTTGTTTGGAAGAAACACACAACACTATGTGTGGAGAAAAAGAGGCACAGCACACCAACATCATAATCTCATCCCAACTGTGAAGTATGGTGGTGGGGGCATCATGGTTTGGGGCTGCTTTGCTGCGTCAGGGCCTGGACAGATTGCTGTCATCGAAGGAAATATGAATTCCCAAGTTTATCAAGACATTTTGCAGGAGAACTTAAGGCCATCTGTCCACCAGCTTAAGCTCAACAGAAGATGGATGTTGCAACAGGACAACGACCCAAAGCATAGAAGTAAATCAACAACAGAATGGCTTAAATAGAAGAAAATACACCTTCTGGAGTGGCCCAGTCAGAGTCCTGACCTCAACCCGATTGAGATGCTGTGGCATGACCTCAAGAAAGCAATTCACACCAGATATCCCAAGAATATTGCTGAACTGAAACAGTTATGTAAAGAGGAATGGTCAAGAATTACTCCTGACCGTTGTGCACGTCTGATCTGCAACTACAGGAAACGTTTGGTTGAAGTTATTGCTGCCAAACGAGGTTCAACCAGTTATTAAATCCAAGGGTTCACATACTTTTTCACCTGCAGCGGGTGGGACACCCCGGCTGTCAGTCCTATATGAAATAGTCTCTTGTGAGAAGAGACTTTTAAGCTAATTTACTAATATACTCACCATATGGCGCATTAGACAGAATCGGACTATATCGTTGGAACTTATTATTTCCTCATTACAAATTATAAAGACTTCACCTCCATATTATCAGCCAACATAAAGTCATATTTGCTCATTTGAGTTAGATAATATATAGGAGGATATATTGATGCGGTCACAATCACCTGTGAATATTTCTATGTACTCAGCATTCATGTACTCAGCATTTATGTACTCAGCCAACACTGCTCATAACAGTCTGATATAAGAAGCATCTTTTATTTTGTCATTTTCACTTTTGAACATTTTATATTTTGAACTTTTCATATCACCTATTGAGGGTCTTTAGATTTGGAAATATTCTTTATTGTTTTGAAATGTGCTATTATCACGTATTTTGACTACAATATATAGGACACATTGGTCCGCTATTTACTATTTACCTAACACGTCTTTGGATGAACTATCAGATATAATCAATCCTACGGCTAAGGAGTATATCTTTAAATGGATTAATGTACATATTTATTGGGTTCAATTTTATCTAAATGTATGTATTTTAATGTTTAGATACGGTCTATAATAAATTTATTTTTATATTTAACTTTTGAACTTAGATTGTGAGTGCCTGTTTTTTCTTTTTATAAATATTCTATTGCACACTTTGTGACAGGGTGAGTCACCAAAAATAGAGCACCTCTACCATACAGTAGTAAAAAATTAATAAAAAAAGGAAAGGGGGGTGAGCCACTATATACGTCTGTTATTCATAAGCTTAAATATATATTCTCAGTCACATGGGACTTCTTCCTCAGTTTTTTCCTAATGACCTTAGTTTTCTCAATGCAAATTGGACATGAAAATGGGATTGCAAAAACATGCACATTAAGGTACATAACATATGTCAATCTTTTGCAAAAGAACATAAAGTACCACCTAAACAGAATTTGTATAAGTGGCCAAATAGAAAAATAAATATTAAATGTGTGCATTGCTTTGTGCAGTGTTGACAGAATGATATGCCTTTTTTAGGCATTTCTCCCCAATAGAAAAGGGTATGGGAAAAAACATTGCTTCAACATGCTGTGGTTTAAAAAAAAAATATTAGAAAAAAACTCAACGCTAATGATAAAAACATTAAGAAAAAAATGCAAGTATTTACTAGTTTTGCTCATTTCTGTAGACATTAACCTAACATCTGGAGTGGACAAAATCTGCAAATGTTGACACAAATACCAACACAGCACTGGCTTGGCCAGCCTTAGGATGGTGTTTAGAGATGAGTAAATTTCTTGAAATTAATTTCGGGTCCTATTCAAACGGATAGGGTGGAAGATTCGATTCGAGTATAAATGAATCTGACCCCAATTGAAAGTGCTCGAATTGTCCTGAAAAGTCATGTATGACACTTTGAGATCTCCTAGAACTGGTTCCAACCCCTTTCAAGCTCTTTAGCCCCAAGACAACATTAGTAATGACTAAATGACAGCAACACACTGCACCATATTTCTCGCTTATAAGATGCACCCGATGATAAGACGCAACTAGGTTTTACAGGGATGAAATTAAGAAAAAAATATTTTGAAACCAAAAGATGTATGGGTGCATTAGTATGGATGAGGGGAGTTATAGCCTTATTTAATATAAACACTGTCCAGTGACTGTACCATAATTAGCCCTGATCCATAGGAATGCACCCATGTACTGCAGTACATGGGTGTATTCCTATGGATGAGGATGGGTTATGGTCACATTTAATAGGCTAATTATGGTAAAATCCAGTATATTAAATGTGACAATAACCCCCCTCATCCTTAGGAATACACCAATGTACTGCAGTACATGGATGTATTGCTATGGATGAGAGAGGTTATAGTCATATGTAATACAAACCGGATTCCCAAAAAGTTGGGACACTAAACAAATTGTGAATAAAAACTGAATGCAATGATGTGGAGATGGCAAATGTCAATATTTTATTTGTAATAGAACGTAGATGACAGATCAAACGTTTAATCCAAGTAAATGTATCATTTTAAAGGAAAAATACGTTGATTCAAATTTTCACGGTGTCAACAAATCCCCAAAAAGTTGGGACAAGTAGCAATAAGAGGCTGGAAAAAGTAAATTTGAGCATAACGAAGAGCTGGAAGACCAATTAACACTAATTAGGTCAATTGGCAACATGATTGGGTATAAAAAGAGCTTCTCAGAGTGGCAGTGTCTCTCAGAAGCCAAGATGGGTAGAGGATCACCAATTCCCACAATGTTGCGCAGAAAGATAGTGGAGCAATATCAGAAAGGTGTTACCCAGCGAAAAATTGCAAAGACTTTGCATCTTTCATCATCAACTGTGCATAACATCATCCGAAGATTCAGAGAATCTGGAACAATCTCTGTGCGTAAGGGTCAAGGCCGTAAAACCATACTGGATGCCCGTGATCTCCGGGCCTTTAAACAACACTGCACCACAAACAGGAATGCTACTGTAAAGGAAATCACAGAATGGGCTCAGGAATACTTCCAGAAACCATTGTCAGTGAACACAATCCACCGTGCCATCCGCCGTTGCCAGCTGAAACTCTACAGTGCAAAGAAGAAGCCATTTCTAAGCAAGATCCACAAGCTCAGGCGGTTTCCCTGGGCCAGGGATCATTTAAAATGGAGTGTGGCAAAATGGAAGACTGTTCTGTGGTCAGACGAGTCACGATTCAAAGTTCTTTTTGGAAATCTGGGACGCCATGTCATCCGGACCAAAGAGGACAAGGACAACCCAAGTTGTTATCAACGCTCAGTTCAGAAGCCTGCATCTCTGATGGTATGGGGTTGCATGAGTGCGTGTGGCATGGGCAGCTTGCATGTCTGGAAAGGCACCATCAATGCAGAAAAATATATTCAGGTTCTAGAACATATGCTCCCATCCAGACGTCATCTCTTTCAGGGAAGACCCTGCTTTTTTCAACAAGATAATGCCAGATTACATTCTGCATCAATCACAACATCATGGCTGCGTAGGAGAAGGATCCGGGTACTGAAATGGCCAGTCTGCAGTCCAGATCTTTCACCTATAGAGAACATTTGGCGCATCATAAAGAGGAAGGTGCAACAAAGAAGGCCCAAGACGATTGAACAGTTAGAGGCCTGTATTAGACAACAATGGGAGAGCATTCCTATTTCTAAACTTGAGAAACTGGTCTCCTCGGTCCTCAGACGTCTGTTGAGTGTTGTAAGAAGAAGGGGAGATGCCACACAGTGGTGAAAATGGCCTTGTCCCAACTTTTTGGGGATTTGTTGACACCATGAAATTCTGATTCAACATATTTTTCCCTTAAAATGGTACATTTTCTCAGTTTAAACTTTTGTTCCGTTATTTATGTTCTATTCTGAATAAAATATTAGAAGTTGGCACCTCCACATCATTGCATTCAGTTTTTATTCACAATTTGTATAGTGTCCCAACTTTTTTGGAATCCGGTTTGTACATATTTGTCCAGGTCGGCCACTGAGCTCCCCTTCTTCATATCTAGGCTGTCACTCATCCAGAAGCTTCTGGAGGACACAGTCCAGGAGTCCCAGGGGAAGGCAGTGCTGATTTGTGGCACTGGAAGGTCAGTAACACTTCTTCCCTTCTTCTTTCTCTTATAGCAGTCACGGCAATAGCTGACCAGGCTGATTGGTGGAGGCAGCGGAGCAGCCGGCAGCATTCAGCTTCAATGGCCGCTGCTTACCCCACACTTTCTCCTACTTTCTCCTAGAGGGCGCAGCATCACTTCTTAATGCTGGCGGTGCGCCCCAGGATAACAGCCTGCAATATGCCACTGGATGTGTTTCTGGACAGGTTCACTTTATAAGAGACTCACTGACTCCCCCCCCCCGCCCCCCACTTTGGGAGGAAAAACAGTGCGTCTAATAAAGTGGAAAAAAAGGCAAATAGCTATGGGTAAGCGCATGTGTGCTGGTGGTAGCAAATAGTCTATTTAAAAACACATTGCACTGTTGGATTTCTTATGCTTTTAAAATTAAAAACAGGCAAAAGTTGTCTACTGATGTCATGGGCGGACTGGGAACTTAAAGTGGTCCTGGAAAAAAAAATTAAAAGTGGCCCCATGTTGTCTAAATTATAAGAGTAGACAGGACAACACAAGTAAGCAGGGTCAGCAATACTATGGCCAGCACAAAGTACCGCCCCAGTATTTTTTTTATGTAAGATTGGCAGATAGCTGGCTGATACACATTAAAATTAATTACTGTAGCTTTAAACATTGATGTGCAGTGCAAGCAGTGCCTCACTGAATGGCCGTACCCCAGGGACACACATTAGTATTATACACTACACGGAGTCTGACCCTATCCTGTCCCCAGCCAAAACCGTTCTCTCTGTTGATCAGTTAATTAAATCGAACTGACTACTAGCAACATTATATCTTCCCTAACACTGTACTTGTTTGACCCTAAACTAGCTGTATTATGTGTCTGAAGATAAGCTTTCTTTGCTGTCTCTTTTTCTCTGGCAGATGTCCTGACATATCACTGTACAACCTTAGAATATATACAGTAGGAGGATTGGGATCTTATATACTGCCTATGACATGTAAGTATCATTCCTCTTGACAAACTATACCACCTAGGGCCTCACCCAGGGTTATGTGATACTCATTTTTTATCTTCCTTTTTTATATTATCTGGGATGTCTTCTGATCTGTAAAATGTCAGACACTGTTTAAGCAATTTGTTGAATCACAATTGATTCAGATTCGATGGAGAGCAGAGGTTATGGAAAAATTGAGACAAATTTGATTAGTTTGGAATCACTTCTAGTGGTGTCACAGTCTTTATAGGTGTTTTAGAGGCATTTCACAATATTTTGGTTATTATTATTTTTTTTTTACTGGAATTTTCTGCTGCACTTGATCTTACATGGAAGACTATGTGAATTACTAAACACAGTATTGACAGCCTTTGACCCCTTAAAGTTATATTTGTGTTAATTAAATTGCGAATTATATTTGCATTAGGCCCCCTGCACACGAACGTGTGCTTCCTGTTGCCGTATTGCGGACCGCATTTGTGGATCCGCAATACACGGGTGCCGTTCCGTGGGCATTCTACATCACGGATGCGGACCCATTCACTTGAATGGGTCCGCAAATCCGGAGATGCGGAATGGTACGGAACGGAACCCTACGGAAGCACTTCCGTGGGGTTTCGTCCCGTACTTCCGTTCTGCAAAAAAATAGAACATGTCCTATCTATTTGCGGAACAGCCGGATCGAGGACCCATTAAAGTGAGTTTGTGCATTTTGCGGCCGCAGCAGGACCACGGGGTGCACACGTTCGTGTGCAGGGGGCCTTAGAAATATGATACAACATTAAGTGATGTAGGGGATTTAGAAGAATTTAGGAGATTTTGACAATTTAGAAGGAAATCAACTCTGGACCTGGAGATAACACTGAGGCTTTATAGGCCCAAGTAGTCACACCCACACAGACACACCCAGTGTACACACACACAGAAGGGAATTAACCCTTCCAACACCAGGAAGTGTAGTGAGACCACAAAAAATGAAATACACACAAATACTTACTGCAGCTGTTACCGTTGACAACGACATGTGTGGCAAACGTGTCCTGGGAGCCGGCCAAAAGGCCGAGACACTGCCACCACATGTACTAACACCAAACGTTGCCACAGGCAGCCACAGATGAAAGGAAAATGTCAGAGTGCACACCAAACATAAAACAGAGGGCACACCAGACATTCAGACACATACACACACACAACTCAGGTGTAACCGCATGCACTTGACAGTAAGCTACCTAGCACCAGCTCCGGTTGCTACACTGCCAAGTACAATCACATGTTGCCAGCGGCAACCACAAGTGAGGCAACAAACTAGCGGCCCTCACCTGTGGCTGAACAACAACACCCAAACCGCAGGCAACAGCATGCGGACACAGGAGTGACGACCATGACCATGGCCGTGACACCTTTCTTGTGAATGGGCACAACATTTGCTAATTTCCAATCTTCTGGGACGACTCCTGTTGCCAGTGATTGGTTAAATAAATCTGTTAATGGTTTTGCTAGTTCACCGCTGAGCTCTTTTAATAGCTTTGGGTGTATCCCATCAGGCCCCTGTGACTTATTTGTATTAATTTTAGACAGCTGACTTAGAACCTCTTCCTCTGTAAAGACACATGCATCAAAAGATTCATTAGACTTCTTTCCTAACTGAGGTCCTTCTCCTTCATTTTCCTTTGTAAAAACTGAACAGAAGTATTCATTGAGACAGTCAGCTAGTTCTTTATCTTCTTCCATATACCTTCCTTCTTTTGTTTTTAATTTGGTAATTCCTTGTTTTAGTTTCCTTTTTTCATTTATGTATCTGAAGAATGCCTTATCGCCTTTTTTCCCTGACTGAGCTAATTTCTCTTCTGCCTGTGCTTTAGAAGCTCTTATAACTTGTTTGGCCTCTCTCTGCCTAATCTTATAAATTTGTCTGTCATCCTCGTTTTTTTTTTTTTTTTTTTTATAATTCCTAAATCTTTTTGTTTTTAATGATTTTGGCCACTTCTGCTGAGTACCACAGTGGTCTCTTCCTTTTTTAGCTTTTACTGACAAGCCTAATGCAATTTTCTGTTGCCTTCAATAGTGCCACTTTTAAGTAATTCCCATTTCTCCTGGACTCCAATGAAACTGTTCCAGTCTGTTAGGGACTCGTATACCACTAATCTAATTTTAGAAAAGTCAGTTTTTCTAAAATCTAAAACTTTTGTTTTTGTGTGGTGTGACTCAGTAAACCACACTGACTGGTGATCACTAGATCCCAAGCTTTCCCCTACAGTAATATCAGATACCAAATTCCCATTTGTGAATACTAAATCTAAAATGGCCCCAGCGTCTGGTGATGTCTATGTGTTCCAGACTTAAGGCTGTAATTGACTGCAAAGGATTTGCAACCAAGTATTAAAAAGTGAAAGTTTGATGTATGATTATTATTCAGTCCCATTACTTTTGGTACCTTAACAAGTGGGAGGCACATATGCAAACTGTTGTAATTCCTACACCGTTTCCCTGATTTGGATGTAAATACCCTTAAATTTAAGCTGACAGTCTGCAGTTAAAGCACATCTTGTTCGTTTCATTTCAAATCAAATGTTTGCATTAGACATACTGTTATAATGTGTTTGGTTGAGTTGTTTGTCTATCTCACAATAGGCTACACTTCCTGCTCACACGTCATGCCTGTTCCTGCTCAGTGATCTCTAGAATTGTCACAGAGCATGCCCACTACACTCTCCCATACAACTCAATAGGTTGTTTGAGCTTTTAGATCTATATGTCTACTATAATCTAGCAAATATCTAGAGCTGTTGAGAAAAAAGTGAATAATGAATATTGGATGAGAAAAATAATGTTTAGTGTGTCAGTAAAATAGGTAATAGATCTTCTTAAATAAATATGCTATGTAAAGTTAACTGTAGAGCATTATCAATCTCTCCTGTGCCTATGGAATAATATGTTCATTTAGGCACACCTCAGGGACTGAATTTTCCTTTAGGAAGATAATTGTCTCATGGCATCATGCATACAAGGATGTAATTTGTGCTCTGCTCACCTCACATTTATCCCCATGTAATTAATCTAGATAATTCCATTTGTTTTACATGTGCAGCTTTTACATCACCATGCACATTCTATTCCAAGATGTAACGGAAGTCTACAGCTGTGGGTCTTTACTACTCTAGATAAGAAATGTAATCAGTTCTTTTATTCTCTTCTATGCATGATCAAGGCATCCAAAGCCATGTGTTGTTCTGCATTTCTTCTCTTTTCAATGCAATTCAAATTCAAGAGACTAGATTCATAGATTCAAAATAATACTGTTTATGAATACTGCAGCACAAGCGAAAGATGACTTTTTACTTGATCTGTATAGCAAGGAGTTTCTTAGCAGTCTCATACAGTGTTGCTGAGTTTAAGATTTATTTTTGTTTTTACAACTTATCAGAAAATGACGGACAACCAACATTTTTTACATTCAAATTGGAAAAACAACAAAGATAAAGGGGGTCATTCATGAAACAGAAATATGCCTTAATTAGGAGTACAATAAGGTCCTGTGCGCTGCAATCTGCACTTCTCGCTCACACCAGGTCTAAAAAATAGCGGGCGGGGCAGGGGCCCGGCCGGCAGGCCCATCTCATTTACCATTTTCTACACCTGTTTTAGGCATCGAAAATGGTCTAAATGTAAGAAAGCTAGGAAGCTGTCTTGCATTTAGAAGCAAACAAAAAAAAAGGTATGGCAGCACGCTGAGTTCCGAATGTTTTGGGGTCTAGAAACTCTTACACTTCTGCTTGCTAGATTACTCAGTAAGTCCACAAATAATAAAAAATACATTTACATTTACAAATACATTTATAGAAAAGTCTGGCTGCGCGATACAGCTGAAATCCACCTGGATTGGAGATTACTCCAATCATGGCTGTTTAACCCTTCAGATGGTGCAGTCAATAGCCACCACAGCATCTAAATGGTTAAACCTCTCCTCTTCGACCCCCGCAATGTGATCGCAGAGTTCTGTGTGGCTGTCATGGCAGCTGGGCACCTCATGAAGGACCCCCAGATCTGCCATTGTAGAACTAACGGTAAAATTACAATACACTGCAATATAGTATTGTATTGTACAAGCTATGAAATAATGTCAGGTTCAAGTCCCCTAGGGAGACTAGAAAAGTTGAAAATATTTAGAAAAATATAGAAAAATGCATAAAAAATTAAAAATAAACAAAATTCATATAGCTGAATCTGATAATGTCTATTATCTATTAAAATCTATTAAAATACAGTGGTCTTTCGAGTTACAATGGCCTCAGGATACAATATTTTTAACATATAGTGGCCTTTCCTGGACCATTGTGACTTAAAATCAGACTCAACATACAATGGGGCAGATTCATCATACCTTCACTCCAGAATTCTGGATTCAAAAAATTTTATACCACTCACTAGAGATGGCCTTGCGGTTCGCCCGGCAGTCATTTCGCAGCGAACTTTGCGCATTCGCAATTCGCCGAACATATGGCGATGTCCACCGGTACCATATTCTTTTGCATTGCGCCGAACTTTGACCCATGACACATCCATCAGGTGGGACAGGACAGCCAAATGAGACGTTTCAGCACATGTCTTTATTGACAAACAGATGGATCCCACAGGAGGTTGCCACACTAATAAATCAGACAAGATAGAGGGAAGAAAAATCAGGTGGTCTCTAGGACCTTAGCGTGTTATTGCAGCCTCACCGGCAGTACATTAAAACTAATATTTATTATTTTTGCTACTAAAATAAACATATAAGTCTAGGGATCAAACAATTAAAACTGTCAGGAGTTAGTCATGAACGGGATACTGTCTTTATCACTGGGATGTGGGTAACTTCTTGAACTAATGTGACCCTGAAGGGTTTAAGCCACACACTAAATGTTCACATGTATCATTTTCAAATCCCTACACGACCTTCCTGCCTAAAAACTGAAGCCTGCTTCCCTACATGTTTCGCCGAGCGATTCGGCGTCTTCAGGGGAAACTAACAGGGATAATCGGGAGGGGTACCAGGGGACTACGGAAATGTGGCTGGGGCTAGTTATCTGGCAGGTTGGGAAAGACTTACAATATTCTTCTACCTCTCTGAACACACTGGGCCAGTAAAACCGCTGTAGAATCCGATCCTGCATTTTTTGCATTCCCAGATGACCCCCGAGAACATGCTAACTCTAACACGAGTTTGCGATAAGCCTGGGACACCACCAACTGTTCAATAGATTCACCTCTGAGCTGGTTTACTCGATACAACATCTCTTGATGAACCACAAAACAGGGAAACACCACCTCTGCCCCCGGTTGTTGTGGTTCCCCATCTATTATTAATACATTATTAATCTTTCATTAATACATTTTCCCAGGTTTGTGTCCCAGTGTTGTGCAGAATTATCCCCGGAGACATTGAGGTCGGCTAGCTCCAGACCTGGTGGCAAGTCCTTCATGTCTCCCACCATCGCACTTAGCGGGGTTGTCTCCCCCTCTTCCACCGAAGTTGCGGTCACCCCTACCGCTGGCCCCTCGGACTCAGGTTCCCAGGGTTCTGGTCTCCCCCCTGAGCCCAGCCACTCTGCTAGGGTCACATCTGTCTCACGGGTATCAATAACTTTTGTGTCGGGTCATAGTGCCAGGGTAGTCTCTCACAATTATTAGTTCATATGGTAATTTTGTGCCGCGGCCACCTCATGAGTCCACCTGCCAGGTGGGATAGTCCTTTAAGTCCCCATAAATGCACACAGCGCCGACCCGTCGGCCAGTATACATGACGGGCCGCACCAGGGCAGCTTTTACCAGGCTCCCTGAATCCAGCAGTGCCAACGCCAGAGTGTCCCCCACTTCCACCTGGCACAGGTGGCTATTGTCTACAGTCTTGGAGGTACCTGTGGCACATAGCTTCCTGGCATAAAATGAGTGGCGGCAGCCATAGTTGGTATCCATGGGTTCACCCTGATGGGGACAGTCGGCCCTTATGTGTCCAGGCTTGTGACACCACCAGCAAACCACCGGGGCTGGGTCTGCAGGGGATGCGTCCTGGGCGGGTTTGGCTGGCACTGGCCGCCGGGTCTGGGGTGGAGATTTCCTAGGTTTGACGGGCCCCCTCCCAAAAGCCCTCCAAAACACATCCACCAACAGACGGTCTAGCATAGCAGTGCGAGTCAATATGTCAGGCTGCAGCCATTTCTGCAACCGGTGTAGCGGGTCATAATATTGTGGTCTGGTGGGTTCAGCCGAGTTAAATTCCCAGGGGGCACCCGCTGAGCCCGGACCAATATATTAACCCCCAGTCTCGGCAGAATCTCACCTTTTACGGTCGGGTAGTCGGCCGCTTGATCATCGGGAAAGAACGCCAGGGACGGAGTGACGACCTCAGCTAATTGGTCTCGGGGTAACTTCTCCCTCACACCTTTTCGAAAATCGCTATATAGGTCTCTACGTCATCCGTGGGGGACATCTTAGGGATCAAAACACTGAGACTCCCTAGCTTCTTTGTCAGATGGAGAATAAACCACACCCAGCTGAGACAGCTGGCTGGGTTTAATATAGGCCAATAAAGACCTGGCCTGGAGCATGGGGAGAAGCCACCCACTCAGCACTTTGGCTACTCCCAGTAAGAGCCGTCCCAGATCGGCTTTACAGCTATACTAACAACAAAACAGTGTCAGTCAGCACTAGCTGCCGCTGACACCTAAAACTACCGGCTCTACCTCACCGAGACCAGGAATCTTGGTGACACATTGTAATGCAAGGCTCCAACAAACAGACCAGTGATGAAAGCAAAAAGGTGTTTATTCACCAGAAACATAAACGTCCAGGACACTTGCTGGTAACAAGGAATAATAACAAAAAACCAGGCATGGACGCATGATTGACTCAGCGCGAGTATGCGAGCGCGTGGACCCAGATGCGGAAACGGAAGTCGCAGGAGACACCGGAGACAACCCTGGCCGCGGCGTCTTGTCACTCGCCTGGCCACTCTGTCCCCGGGACTCCGACGGTCCTCCCCTCCGATGTCCACGCAAACGCATTTCCGCACTGGCTCGCAAAGGGGTCAGCGCTGGTGCATCAGAGACACGCATAACCTGTCCCGCAACTCCACGAGGACCCCTCTTGGCTCCCCTGGAGTGCAAAGCAGGTGAGGATCTTACTTTACCCCCCCCCCCCCTCGAGGAGGCGGCTCTGAAGACTCCAAGCAAGCTTTCCTCGGATTATCCCGGTGAAAGGCTGCCACCAACTCATCCGCATGCACCTGGCGAGCAGGTATCCAACATCTCTCCTCTGGACCAAAACCCTTCCAGTCCACCAAGTATTGAAGAGACCTTTGGACAAAACGAGAGTCCAAAATTCTGTTTACTTCGAACTCCGGTACCCCTTGGACCTCCAGCGGGGATGGGGTCTGAATGAAGGGAGTGGAGTCGGCTGCCGATTTGAGAAGTGAAACATGAAAGATGTTCACTCCTCGGATCGACGGTGGAAGAGCAACCTTGTACGTAACTCGGTTGATCTTTTGTGTCACTGGGTATGGGCCAATGAATCGAGGACCCAACTTGGAAGATGGCTGACGCAGCGGAATGTTCCGGGTGGAGACCCACACCTGATCTCCCACCTTAAACTTTTGCTCTACGGTGCGATGACGATCAGCAAATTTCTTCTGTTGCGCCACCGCACTGCGGAGATTCCGCTGGGCCGACGACCAAATGGGACGCCTATCCTTGAACCACTGATCCACCACCGGTGAGTCAGTGGAGGGTCCGGCCAAAGAAGAGAGTCTTGGATCCCTGCCCCCCACGCACCTGAACGGAGACATCTTAGTGGAAGCATGCTCAGAGTTATTATAAGCCACCTCCACAAAGGGTAGATACACTGCCCATTCCTCCTGGCAGTCTGACACGAAGCACCGGAGATATTGCTCCAGGGTCTGGTTAGTCCTTTCCGTCTGACCGTTGGTCTCTGGGTGAAAACCAGAAGAAAAAGACAAATTAATACCCAATCGGGAGCAGAAAGAACGCCAGAAGCGGGAGATGAATTGCACTCCTCTGTCTGAAACAATGTCATCCGGCGCTCCGTGTAATCGAAAGACATGATTCAAGAACAGATCTGCCAATTCTCTGGCCGAGGGCAATCCAGGGAGTGGGATAAAATGGGCCATTTTACTAAAACGGTCCACCACTACCCAGATTACCGTACTTCCAGAGGACCTTGGCAAATCTGTGATGAAATCCATGGAAATGTGAGTCCATGGAGCCTGGGGAATAGGCAGTGGGAGTAAAGTCCCAGAAGGGGCAGACCGAGACGGTTTACATCTGGCGCAAACAGTACATGCCTGGATATAGACCTTAACATCCACGGACATGTTGGGCCACCACACGTGACGTTTAACAAGGGCAAGTGTTTTTTTAACACCCAAATGCCCGGCAGACTTTGAGTCATGAAGCTGTCGGATGACCTCCAATCGAAGGTTAATGGGTATGAACCATCGACCCTCGGGTTTGTCAGGTGGACTCTCTGCCTGTGAGGGCTCAAGAAGAGAGGACAAGTCCTCCATTACTTCTGCGGCCCCCAGGGCAGCAAGAAAACATTTAGTTGGGAGAATGGTTTCTGGCTCAGAGTCCAGGACGGAAGCAGCCTCAGGGAAGCAGCGGGACAGGGCATCTGCCTTCACGTTTTTGGAACCTGGTTTATAAGTGAGGCGGAAATTGAAGCGGGTGAAAAACAATGCCCACCTGGCTTGTCGGGAGTTGAGTCTTTTGGCACTCTCTAGATACTCCAAATTTTTGTGGTCAGTGTAAACCGTGATGGGATGTTCTGCACCCTCTAGCCAATGTCTCCACTCTTGAAAAGCCAATCTTACTCCCAGAAGCTCTCTATTGCCGATATCATAATTACACTCGGCTGGAGAGAGCTTCCGAGAGAAGAAGGCACAGGGATGTAACCTCTCGGGGTCCCCAGAATACTGTGAGAGAACTGCCCCTACACCGACCTCTGAGGCATCGACCTCGAGAACAAAAGGTCTGGAGGTGTCTGGATGAGTAAGAATTGGTGCCGTGCAAAAGGCCTGTTTCAGCGTCTCAAAGGCTCTGACTGCCTCTCTCGTCCACTTAGAAGGATTAGCTCCCTTCTTAGTGAGGTTGGTGAGAGGTACTACTATCGCAGAAAAATTCTTAATAAACTTGCGGTAGAAGTTGGCAAAGCCTAAGAAACGCTGCAACCCCTTAAGATCCTTAGGTTGAGGCCAATCCAAGATTGGATGGGTCCATAGCCAATCCCTTTTCTGAGATAATGTACCCCAGGAAAGGCAACTCCTTCACCTCAAACAGACACTTCTCAAGTTTGGCATAGAGGCGGTTCTCCCTCAGCTTCTGGAAAACCTGACACACGTGTCTCCGATGAGAGACCAGATCCGAGGAGTAGATTAGTATGTCATCTAGATAGACAACAACACATCTATCCAAGAAATCTCTGAGAACATCATTGATGAACTCCTGGAAGACCGCGGGAGCATTACAGAGACCGAAAGGCATCACGAGATACTCGTAATGCCCGTCTCTGGTATTAAATGCGGTCTTCCATTTGTCACCCTAATGCGAACTAAATTATAAGCACCCCTTAAATCGAGTTTGGTGAAGACTCGGGCCCCTGCCACCTGAGAAAACAGATCATTAATCAGAGGCAGTGAATACCGATTCTTCACCGTAATCCGATTAAGGGCACAATAATCGATGCAAGGTCTCAAGCCTCCATCCTTCTTCTCCACAAAGAAGAATCCAGCTCCAGCAGGGGAAGTGGATGGACGAATGAAATTCTTCTCAAGGTTCTCTTTAATATACTCCCGCTGAGCCTGAACCTCAGGCCCAGTGAGATTATAAAGATGCCCTCGTGGTGGCATGGTGCCTGGCAACAGGTCTATAGGACAATCATATGACCTGTGGGGAGGTAATACATCAGCCCCCTGAGGACTGAACACATCTCGGAAATTATGATACTGCTGTGGTAAAGTACTTAATACTTCCATGGAGGCTAGTGACAGGTCGGGACGAATGCACTTAGTAAGGCATTCCGTACTCCACTGACAGATAAGACCCGAGCGCCAGTCCACTACTGGATTATGGAGCCTTAACCAAGGGAGACCCAAAATCACGGGAGTGGATGGCATGTCAAGGACAAAAAGGCTTAAGGTCTCCCGATGATCAGCCCCCACCGTTACCTGTATTCCCGGAGTCATCCACACTGCACGACCATCTTGAAGAGGGGAACCATCAATCGCGGTCACTGACATGGTGGTTTTCGGCTGGATCAACGGGATGCCAAGTCGACGAACCAAGGTTGAGTCCACAAAATTCCCAGCGGCCCCAGAATCGATTAGTGCTGACAACTCATGGACCTTGTCTTGCCACCGTAAGGATATGGATACCATCACCCGGCTTGGAGGAGGGATAATAGCACCTAGGGGGTTCTCCTCTATGCCCCCTAGGTTCATTCGTTTCCCGCCGGCAGGAGGGGACAGGTTTTAACGAGGTGTCCAGACTTCCCGCAAAATAGGCACAGGCCTTTCTGTTGGCGACGAGCTCGTTCTGCCTGTGTGAGATGGGAGGATCCAACCTCCATTGGCTCTTCGGCCGAGAGGATGAAAACCGAGACGACCGTTCCACTCGCCTCTCACGGATTCGCCTGTCGGCATCGATTGCCTGAGAGATAGCCATTTCCAACGAGAAGGGGGTAGGCAAGGCCAAAAGAAGATCCCGGACCGCATCCGAAAGTCCCAAACGGAAGCGATGGCGTAGGGCTGCGTCGCCCCAGGTGGTGAAAGCTGCCCATCGCCTGAATTCTGCAGCGTATTCTTCAGCTGGGCGGCGGCCTTGTTGAATATGCTCAAGATTGGTCTCTGCGGTGCGAGTACGGTCCGGGTCATCGTAAATCACAGCCATAGCCTCGAAGAAGGCATCCACTGACGAAAAAGCTGTATGGTCTTGAGGCAAGTTAAATGCCCAACGTTGGGGGTCTCCACGTAGCAGTGACATTACAATCCCAATTCTCTGCCTGAGAGTGCCAGAAGCCATCGGTCGTAACTGGAAATAAAGGAGACAGGAGTCCCTGAAGTTTAAGAACTCCTGTCGCTCTCCTGTGAAGGGGTCAGGCAGAGGGATCTTAGGTTCTGTTTGATGCCTTGCGATAGTGACGGGTAGTGCTGAGGCTCCCTGGATAAGCTGCTGAACCTCCTCCATCACAGTTGTCAGTTGCTCTTGGATTTGCGCTGCAGCGGCTGCTGGTAAATTTGGGCGTCGTTGGAACAGCAGGTTAACGGCTCCCGTTAATTCATTCAGCTGCTGCTGGATCTTGTCCATGACAACTGTTAGTTGGGCCCACTGTTCTGTAATGCAAGGCACCAACAAACAGACCAGTGATGAAAGCAAAAAGGTGTTTATTCACCAGAAACATAAACGTCCAGGACACTTGCTGGTAACAAGGAATAATAACAAAAAACCAGGCAAGGAGATTCCAGGAATAGTCCCAACCAGTGCTGAATGATGCTGTGCACTTGGCAGTCGAGTCACTCCAGATCTTGGGTCCGCTGTAAGGACAAAGTTCCTGGCAGTCTTCAGTCACTAGGAGTTGTGACCTATACCTGGTTGAGGGAAAATAACAGTGGGCACTGATCACCCTGAGAGACCTCCTTTTAAATGCCTGCTGACCAATCCCAGGGTGCCAAGTGTCCACTACCATAGGTGAACAAATTGCCCTGCACCTGAGTACAAGGCCTAAGGCAATCACAAGTTGATTAACCCATGGCTGGCTCCCTAATCCACTTTGCTCTTGTGAGTCAGTATAATATGCGCCACTGGTCGATGAAGTGCATAAGAAGCGCGTACTCGCGACCGTGTATCCCTTTGTGAACCTGCCCTCGTGCGTACGCACGGACGCATGATTGACTCAGCGCGAGTATGCGAGCGCGTGGACCCAGATGCGGAAACGGAAGTCGCAGGAGACACCGGAGACAACCCTGGCCGCGGCGTCTTGTCATTAGCCTGGCCACTCTGTCCCCGGGACTCCGACGGTCCTCCCCTCCGATGTCCACGCGAACGCATTTCCGCACTGGCTCGCAAAGGGGTCAGCGCTGGTGCATCAGAGACACGCATAACCTGTCCCGCAACTCCACGAGGACCCCTCTTGGCTCCCCTGGAGTGCAAAGCAGGTGAGGATCTTACACACATACCTTCCATCAATGACGGCCCCTTGCGCCTTTCTACAAGTGCTATATATTAGTTTTTGACCCATGCCTGTATTGATTGCGTAATATTCGCATATCGTGATCATTACCTTGATGATTTTTTGAGTAAAAAAAGAAAATAACTCTCGAAGTTGTGATATTTGCAATAAATATTTGTAATTAGAATATTCGCGCTCAACACTACTGATTAAGGGGATTGATATACCTGATTCCACCAAATATTCATTGAGGCCTGCGAGATACCTGCTTCCACAAAATACTGATTAGATGTTTGATATACCTGCTTCCACTGAATATTGATTGAGGCCTACGATATACCTGCTTCCACAAAATACTGATTAAGAGGTTTAATATTCCTGTTTCCACCAAATATTGATTGAGGCGTGCAATATACCTCCTTCCACAAAATACTGATTAAGGGGTTTGATATACCTACTTCGACGAAATACTGATTGAGGTCTGCGATATATACATGCTTCCACAAAATACTGATAAAGGGGATTGATATACCTGCTTCCACCAAATATTGATTAAGGCCTGTAATAAACCTGATTTCACAAAATACTGATTAAGGGGTTTGATATACAGGCTTCCACAAAATACTGATTGAGCCCTGCCATATACCTGCTTCCACAAAATACTGATTAAGGGGTTCGATATACCTGTTTCCACCAAATATTGATTGAGGCTTGCGATATATTTGCTTCCACAAAATACTGATTAAGGGGTTCGATATATTGAGCGTAAAAAGTTAAAACAGCATGTGGAAGATTTCCGATAAATTAAGAGGAAAGTAGTTTCCTTATAGCTGGCCAGCTAAGACCTGTCCTAGGTTGCTAATATAGCTTGTGTGTTTATACAGCTAAACCTGCCAATAACCTTAATCCAGTTTCATATGTTTGTGTGTTAAAGACAAAAGCAGAGTTATTTACAGTGACTTCATGTTTGGATGTCATATAACTGTTATATTTTGTATTGACAGAAGCAGAAAAGATAGTATGCCTTTTAAGATTCATTATATAATGTAAGGTAAGCTCAATGACATAGCAAAAACAACAAAAAGCATAGAGTTTAACTGTTATTGCTGGGCAGGAGTCTTGACCAATCACAGCCAGCCTCACACACAGCCTGTGTGGGAAATTCCCCTAGCAGGAGCTGCTGGAATCATTATTCACCAGAGAGAGAAGCTGAACAAACATTCACTCCACTAAGAGCTGTGTTTTATGGAAGCAGAGAGGCCAAAATAGGTATTTAAAACAGTTATATAATGTTTCTATTGTTAATATAGTGATTAGAACGGTATACTGAACTGGTTGTATGTATGTTTACTTACAGTTCCACCATACAATCATACAAATACCAAACAACTTCCAAATGAACTTCTCATACCAAATAGCAAATTTCAATATGCAAACTGCTCAAAGCAATTGTATAGAGCAAACTACAAACCAAGTTGAGCAAGTTAACTATTGGTTAAACCTCAGATATACCTCTCAAAGAGAGCATAAATGCTTAAATATCTTAAAGTGAGAGTACAGATACTCAAGAGAGAACTATATCCACCATTTGTAGTTGAATGACAAGATTGAACTGTTTAACAACCATCTTATGCATACTGCCATTTTGTGATATCTTTTCAACATGTGTTATGTACATGAACTATGTGCTGCAATGTTATATGAAGAAAAGTTGAAGTTAATAAAGAAGTTATTTCAAGCATTTGGTGTGCTCGTTAAACCTACTGTTTCCATAGAACGACGCTGGAGGAATAACAGAGTAACAGTCTGGTTAGACTAAAAGTCAGAGATATCAAAATTCTTCCAATACCACAGCGCAAAAGGCACTTCATAGTGCTGTGCCTGCCACCCCCCCCCCCCCAAGCTCCTCAGAACCTATTTGATGGCCCAGGTGAGACGTTGCCATGCTGTGCTGTGCTGTGGCTGTTGTGCCTGGAAGCCAAGAGCCACACCGGTCCTGCACTGCTTTCATCTGCAGTCACAGTCCGATCAGTGGCTAACCCCGCTCAATTTGACAGTTGGTAAAGCAAGTTGAAACAGCTGAAACAAAATTGCCCTGAAAATGTCGACTTGGATAAGTGTAAGAGAGGCGGTATATTAGTGATAGGGACCCGTCTGCGGAAGACACCTTGACACTTGGTAGATGGGCCCGACATAAGTTTGATCAAAATGTGAGCTAAGAGCTTCCATTGATCCATTTGCAGTAGGTATAATACCACTTGAATTTAGAATGATCCCCATTTCTCAGCTTTACTGCTAATATGTGTGCGCAGCCATTATTTTTTTATTAACCATGTTTGCTTTATGGATATGCACCTATGACTATGAATAAGAATGTGCAAGTCTAAATATACTTGTACTGTAGTACTAAATATTGTTGTGACATCACAACACTATGTAGCTGTAGCATGTATGTATAGACAGCAGAGAAATATCTCTCACATGCACATTGCATAATTCATTTTCCTGCCACACAGCATATACCACACACACACACTCTAGGGTGGCCGGACAGTCCGGTTTTCAGACTCCTAGTGCAAGGCCAGGATGGCTGGACGGAAGTTCTCCTTTTTTTGTGGTTACACGGGTTGTTGGCAGTTGGCACAGGTCAGGATGGCTTTAGGTATCTCTATCACTGGGAGCAGGGCCTGTCAGCATGTCCAGACCGCACAGTGCACTGTATGATGTGACGTCACAACGTCATCAGCGCTGCTGTGTGTGTGTGGCACGTCCGACGTGTACCTTTAGTTCAGACAGGAGCAGCTGTGGAGCGCGGGTGCCACTCTGATCAATGCTCACTGGCACTGCCTGCCATCTATAATTCCACGCTGGTCCAGGCCGTCCAGTGCTTGAAGAGCCAGCAGAATCAGCACTCAGCCCACTAGGCACAAGGTTAGTACAGATCCCACTGCCCCAGGTACTTACAGGACTATATATCCGAGTATAAATTATATATGGACTAAGCTGGAATAACTTGGGCATCTTCTGTTTTAGTGTTGAGCACGAATATTCAAATAGCGAATTTTTATTGCAACTATCGCCACTTCGAGAATTCGCGAATATTTAGAATATAGTGCTATATATTCATTATATCGAATATTCAGCATTTTTTTCCATCTGAACACATGATTCCTCTCTGCTTCTTGCTTGTGGGCCAATGAGAAGGAAGCAATGTCAAGTTCACAACAATACTTAGTGCACCAATCAGTAATCTGTAGTCAGACCTGCTAAAATGTGAAGTTGCACGTAGTGCGGAAAAATATTCTAATCGCTGCCGATTAGCGCAATCGCGAATATATTGAAGCACTTGACTCTATCTGCATATAAAGCTATTGTAATGTTCTTCCGTTTCAACCATTTTCTCCAGTCTCAAGAGAAACTCATGAAACTTCTAGCAGCTTGAAAAATGTAGCCAAAGTGACCCACGCCTGTATTTCGCGTTACGAATTCGCATTACGTGATTCTTACATTGCCGATAGTTCAATAAAATAATCTCAAATTCACAAAATTCGCAAATATAGGATGAATATTCTACAAAATATTATATATACGTCTTCTTATACACTCACCTAAAGAATTATTAGGAACACCATACTAATATGGTGTTGGACCCCCTTTTGCCTTCAGAACTGCCTTAATTCTACGTGGCATTGATTCAACAAGGTGCTGATAGCATTCTTTAGAAATGTTGGCCCATATTGATAGGATACCATCTTGCCGTTGATGGAGATTTGAGGGATGCACATCCAGGGCACAAAGCTCCCATTCCACCACATCCCAAAGATGCTCTATTGGGTTGAGATCTGGTGACTGTGGGGGCCATTTTAGTACAGTAAACTCATTGTCATGTTCAAGAAACCAATTTGAAATGATTCGAGCTTTGTGACATGGTGCATTATCCTGCTGGAAGTAGCCATCAGAGGATGGGTACATGGTGGTCATGAAGGGATAGACATGGTTAGAAACAATGCTCAGGTAGCCCATGGCATTTAAACAATGGCCAATTGGCACTAAGGGGCCTAAAGTGTGCCCATAAAACCTCCCCCACACCATTACACCACCACCACTAGCCTGCACAGTGGTAACAAGGCATGATGGATACATGTTCGCATTCTGTTTATGCCAAATTCGGACTCTACCATTTGAATGTCTCAACATAAATCGAGACTCATCAGACCAGGAAACATTTTTCCAGTCTTCAACAGTCCAATTTTGGTGAGCTCGTGCAAATTGTAGCCTCTTTTTCTTATTTGTAGTGGAGATGAGTGGTACCCGGTGGGGTCTTCTGCTGTTGTAGCCCATCCGCCTTAAGGTTGTGCGTGTTGTGGCTTCACAAATGCTTTGCTGCATACCTCTGTTGTAACGAGTGGTTATTTCAGTCAACGTTGCTTATCTATCAGCTTGAATCAGTCGGCCCATTCTCCTCCTCTAGCATCAACAAGGCATTTTCGCCCACAGGACTGCCGCATACTGGATGTTTTTCCCTTTTCACACCATTCTTTGTAAACCCTAGAAATGGTTGTGCGTGAAAATCCCAGTAACTAAGCAGATTGTGAAATACTCAGACCGGCCCGTCTGGCACCAACAACCATGCCACGCTCAAAATTGCCTAACTCACCTTTCTTTCCCATTCTGACATTCAGTTTGGAGTTCAGGAGATTGTCTTGACCAGGACCACAACCCTACATGCATTTAAGCAACTGCCATGTGATTGGTTGACTAGATAATCGCATTAATGAGAAAAAGAACAGGTGTTCCTAATAATTCTTTAGGTGAGTGTATATAGTAATATGGACCATGCTGGTATAACCTGGGCATCTAGTATGTAGTATTTAACTATTGTGCGCCACTGTCCCCGGTACACTGTTCTCCTTTTTGGTGCTCTGCAAGTGGCCACCCATTATTTTAAATACTTTTAGTTAAAAAATTTGGGATTATATGCTTGCATCTTTATCATACAGCGCATGTTGGAGCGGGGCTATGACCGGATCCGGGTCCAAGAAGAGAAAAAGCGAATTGTGAGAGAAATACAGAAGCAGCTAAAGAGGGTGTTTAAGGGGAAGCATACTTTGATTGCGAATCGATCATCAAACATTGGGCGGATCTAAAGAGGAGGCACATCGGGTGGATCAGTGAGATCTATGACAGGAAATGCCCAGATACAATGCTTACATTACTTTTGTATCTCTCGCCTACACTCTGTAATGTACATATACAGTAATGCAAATAAGTATTTCATCCCTTTACAAATTATTACTTAGTACCTTGTGTGACACGTACCAAATCAGCCGGTTACATCATACATCTCGACCTTGCTGTGAGTGTATTTATATATTTATACACACATGGAGGTACAGATATATGATGTAACCGGCTGATTTCATATGTTTCACACACACATAAATTAATATTCGTATGTGTGTGTATATTGTGAAGTAGTGACAGACCTCACACAGGTTAGAGGCAAGGAAGGAGTGGATAGTACGGTCCACACCCCTATTCCACCACAGGTGAGTCCAGCTGGAGGTACTCAGGCTGGGATAAAGCACTGGGAGGGTCGCAGGGTCATAGTCAGGCGGACTACTGAGCCTTAATCCCCCACAAGAGACATTGGACTTGAGACTGTGTGTGAACGGTGCTCTGTACACCAGGAGGCTGTGGGACATTGGCTGGGAAAACCGCATCGGTTCACAAGGTGTGAACTGTACCTTATAGGTGAGTCATGGACGTTAATGTATTAGTTAGAGTCTGGACAGGTGAGTGTTTATTGTTTTGTTGTTCCGCTTTTGCTGGTGTGCCACAATAAATGCACTGTTTGGACCTTAAACCTTGTGTCCTGAAGCCATATCTGTAAGGATGATTCCCTGAAAGAAAGCTACCCCTCACAATATATACATAAACTGCAATCATCATTCTGTATTCCAGTAAAAGGCTCCGTCCATCATTACATACATCCCCCACTTAATTTTGATTTTTATATGAGTTCTGAGTTGTTTGTTTAAATTCTGAACATTATGTGATTACAGGTGTTCCCGTTCCCTCCGTCTGCCGGTAAATATGTGCACACAGCAATATAATTCTGCATCCATAACATGTATATTGAATATTTCAAGTGCGTAGTAAGCTTTTGACCGATCAGGCGTTTCCCAGAATTAGGATTTTTTTTCCAGGAAAAGTGGCTTTACAACAAAATTTTTCACTTTCACAAGGGGTAACAGGACAAAATGCACCGCACATTTTGTTACCCATTATATATATATATATATATATAGCAATAAAAAAGGAATGTGGGCAGCACCACTGTCTGTGTAGTATACTCGGAGTGCCAGCGGCTGAGTAGGCGATCCACCTCCAACGATATAAAATAAAAGAATTCCGCAGCACATCCACGTAGTAAAGAAAATGAAAAAACTTTATTCACCAAGCATGCGACGTTTCAATCCTCTCAATGGGATTTTCCTCAAGCAGTGACTGTCACTGCTTGAGGAAAATCCCATTGAGAGGATTGAAACGTCGCATGCTTGGTGAATAAAGTTTTTTCATTTTCTTTACTACGTGGATGTGCTGCGGAATTCTTTTATTATATATATATATATATATATATATATATATATATATGAAGAAAAAAGGCGGCACTGGCTCAACGAAGAAAAAGCGGGTGCACGCCTCAGAGGGAATGGAATGATTTCCCTATTGAAAATAACAAGAAAAATGAGCGGCACTCCAAGTAATAAAGTAGTGAATCCTTTATTCACACCAGTGGTGCAACGTTTCGGCTCTGATCGCGAGCCTTCCTCAAGCAAAGACATAACTCAAATGACTGTGGTTATATAGGAAGTACAAATCATGTGACAGCACCCCAGTGGGTGTGTTTAACAGATCATAAAGATAGAACAATACTGTGCATTAAATCAACATAATATCTACAGTGTACAGTACATATATATGCATATGGTGGTCATCATCAATAGTGAAATCACAAATATAAGGCATGTCTGCAAGTGAACTTCATAAACCTGATGGTATAGTATACCAACGGTCAGTGTGCATACATATGAAAAAAGAGGAGAGGGGGAGGAGCATTGAAGTGTTACACGTAACATACTTAGCAGGTAAGGAGGCTCATTCCTGGCCGTAAACTCGGCGTTCCGGATGTCCGTCTGCGCAGGCGTGGCAGCGCACCAATAATAGATTCTCGGCATGCCGGACACGCTGCGCATCATCACACTGGCGCTGCGCGTCATCTCAATGGGCCGATCCACCTCCGTCACAACGTCGGACACAGTATGTTGTCCTGGGCGCATGCTCAGTAGAAAAACGAGCTGCAGGCGCCATCTTAATAACTGGAGAGCTGCCCATACATACTTACTATGCAATCGCATCCAACCACAGACAAAACGAACATAGGGGGACAGAAAAAGGCACAGGGAATCCCATAATAGGGTACCAATGTGCCCCCAGACGGAAAAACCCCCCAATAGCCACGGAAAACCGCGGCATTTGCAGGAATAACGTCAGGGATTCTGTCGTCCCATACTGCCCGTGAGGGATCTCCTCCAGTGGTGCACAGATGCTGCATAGTGTGTAAGGTTTAGCTCACAGTATCGAAGAATAAAATATGTGACAACAGAGGAATATATATAAGGTGTCGATAAATATCAACACCAGGTGTCTATCACGCCTGACGTTGACAGAACTAAAACAGACATAATATATAAAGTATAATAAAAAAATGGACTCCTTCCGTAGTATGTTGCGTGCACTCCAATCGTATGATCCATACCCCAAAATACAAATAGTGAGTGATCTGAAAAAAGAAGAAAAAGAGAATTAAAATAGGAATAAAAGGAGTTATATAACTCTCTTAGTGTGTACACAATTAGCAAAACAATATCCGGCAAAGCACTAGGGGCAAACAACCCTCACAGAACTTCCCCAAAGTTATAGTCAACATTTAAGCCCTTTGGCTTCAAGCTGTCCAATTTGTGGATCCAGCTAAGCTCTCTACGTTTAAGTGTCCTGGATCTATCTCCACCACGTCGTGGTTGGGGTATATGATCCAGGATCCAGCATCTCAAGTCGCCTTCTTTATGTGCGGCCTCAGAAAAATGTTTGGATAGTGGTAAATCCATACGTTTTTTACGTATACTGAGGCGATGGTTGTTAAGGCGTGTCTTCAATTCAGTTGTTGTCTCGCCAACATAAAGCAAATTACATGGGCAAGACAACACATAGATGACATGGTTAGAATCGCAAGTCAAATGAAATGGAATATTATAGGACACCCCAGTATTGGGATGTACAAAGAATCTTCCCTTGCGAATGTACCTGCAGTTAACGCAGTTTAAACAAGGAAAACAGCCTAAGCCAGACTGAGTCAATTTAGTTTGTTTCAAAGATACCCCGGGGCCTATGTCAGCCTTAACCAGCTGATCACGTAGGTTGCGGGAACGGCGATATGATGACAATGGTGGACGTGAGAACTCGGGGATATCCTTGAAGCATGTACCCAATAGACCCCAATGTTTATTTAAAATCTTGTTGACTGACGGGCTCAGTTCAGTGTATACTGAAACGAACGGAATCCTGGCCTTGTTCTGGACAGTGTTCCGTTTCGTCAGTAACTCCGTTCTATCAAGCGTTCGTGCTCTATTCACATGTTCGTCCAGCAGTCGCTTGGGATAACCCCTGTCACGAAACTTAGCTGCCATGGAATCTAGAGTCGCATCAAGTTTATTCTCATCCGACACAACACGCTTGACGCGGAGAAACTGAGAGAACGGCAACGACCGGATCATTCTCCGAGGGTGTGAGCTATTGTAACACAAAAACGTATTGGTGTCAGTAGGTTTTGTGTACAACTCAGTATCTAGTTCACCCTCATTGAGTGTGACTCGTGTATCCAAGAACTGGATCTCAGTTCGAGAATAGACAAGGGTGAACTGTAAGTCAGGATCCTGGCTATTCAAAAAACTATGGAACTGTGCCAGGTCAGTCTCGGTGCCGGTCCATATGAGGAAGATGTCGTCAATGTATCGCCACCACCTCAGCACCTGGCTGAAGTGGTGGGACAGATAGACGACATCCTCCTCATAGCACCGCATGAATATATTTGCATACGTGGGGGCCACGTGAGACCCCATGGCCACCCCACGTTCTTGCAAGTAAAAAACGTCCCTGAAGAGAAAGTAGTTGTACTGTAACACAATCTTGAGCAATTCAATGATGAATTCAGAGGCTTGAGGAGAAAAGGCCGAGGTCCCCAGCATTTTCTCCACAGCTCTGAGACCCTTGTCATGGGCAATTGACGTGTACAGTGAGGTAACATCAAATGATGCGAGTAACACCGAAGACACCTGGGTTAAATCAACACTTTGCAGTTTGGTCAAGAAATCAGATGTGTCCTGTATGTAGGATGATCCCCCTATGGAAAATTCCCGCAGTACTTTATCCAGGAAAACGGCTATGCCGCTGAAGATGGAATCTGAGCCCGAGACAATGGGGCGACCCGGGGGATCGATGAGGGTCTTGTGAATCTTGGGCAGCACATACAACACCGGAGTGACAGGATGCGCTACCTCAAGAAAGTCACTAAGACCCCCATCGATGATGCCCGCGGCCTTAGCCTCCCTGAGACACCGGCGGATGATATCCGCTATCATGAATTTGGGATCAGAATCCAAAATCCTGTATACCTGAGGGTCACATAATTGTTGCATGATTTCTTGTATATATTTTGTGGTGTCCATTACTACGACCGCACCCCCCTTGTCAGCTGGTTTGAGGGTTATGGTGGGGTCGGATCTAAGGGACTCCAGGGCTTCAATCTCAGTAGTAGTCAAATTGGGATGTCTGAAGGCCCGGCCTCCATTGGAGGAAGACCTGAGCTCAGAGATCTTTCCTCTAAGGAACTGACAGCTTCTCAAGTGAGTGTCTTGTCCAAGGGGTTTTCATTTTGCCCCAATGCACCTATTGACTGGTTTGAACTAGAATCCAATCTGTTTTCTTTCTTTCGACGCATTAAGTTAAAGATTTGGTTCCACAAGAGGAATGTGGCTGCGAGACCCCAGATTAGTGATTTCACTCTGGGCTCCCTCAACCTATTTTCAAAGAGTAACTTTGTACCTGTTATCAATGAGCCATCTGTTGATGCATACATCAGTGCAGTCAAATTGGGGATCTCTGAGCTCAGGTCTTCCTCCAATGGAGGCCGGGCCTTCAGACATCCCAATTTGACTACTACTGAGATTGAAGCCCTGGAGTCCCTTAGATCCGACCCCACCATAACCCTCAAACCAGCTGACAAGGGGGGTGCGGTCGTAGTAATGGACACCACAAAATATATACAAGAAATCATGCGACAATTATGTGACCCTCAGGTATACAGGATTTTGGATTCTGATCCCAAATTCATGATAGCGGATATCATCCGCCGGTGTCTCAGGGAGGCTAAGGCCGCGGGCATCATCGATGGGGGTCTTAGTGACTTTCTTGAGGTAGCGCATCCTGTCACTCCGGTGTTGTATGTGCTGCCCAAGATTCACAAGACCCTCATCGATCCCCCGGGTCGCCCCATTGTCTCGGGCTCAGATTCCATCTTCAGCGGCATAGCCGTTTTCCTGGATAAAGTACTGCGGGAATTTTCCATAGGGGGATCATCCTACATACAGGACACATCTGATTTCTTGACCAAACTGCAAAGTGTTGATTTAACCCAGGTGTCTTCGGTGTTACTCGCATCATTTGATGTTACCTCACTGTACACGTCAATTGCCCATGACAAGGGTCTCAGAGCTGTGGAGAAAATGCTGGGGACCTCGGCCTTTTCTCCTCAAGCCTCTGAATTCATCATTGAATTGCTCAAGATTGTGTTACAGTACAACTACTTTCTCTTCAGGGACGTTTTTTACTTGCAAGAACGTGGGGTGGCCATGGGGTCTCACGTGGCCCCCACGTATGCAAATATATTCATGCGGTGCTATGAGGAGGATGTCGTCTATCTGTCCCACCACTTCAGCCAGGTGCTGAGGTGGTGGCGATACATTGACGACATCTTCCTCATATGGACCGGCACCGAGACTGACCTGGCACAGTTCCATAGTTTTTTGAATAGCCAGGATCCTGACTTACAGTTCACCCTTGTCTATTCTCGAACTGAGATCCAGTTCTTGGATACACGAGTCACACTCAATGAGGGTGAACTAGATACTGAGTTGTACACAAAACCTACTGACACCAATACGTTTTTGTGTTACAATAGCTCACACCCTCGGAGAATGATCCGGTCGTTGCCGTTCTCTCAGTTTCTCCGCGTCAAGCGTGTTGTGTCGGATGAGAATAAACTTGATGCGACTCTAGATTCCATGGCAGCTAAGTTTCGTGACAGGGGTTATCCCAAGCGACTGCTGGACGAACATGTGAATAGAGCACGAACGCTTGATAGAACGGAGTTACTGACGAAACGGAACACTGTCCAGAACAAGGCCAGGATTCCGTTCGTTTCAGTATACACTGAACTGAGCCCGTCAGTCAACAAGATTTTAAATAAACATTGGGGTCTATTGGGTACATGCTTCAAGGATATCCCCGAGTTCTCACGTCCACCATTGTCATCATATCGCCGTTCCCGCAACCTACGTGATCAGCTGGTTAAGGCTGACATAGGCCCCGGGGTATCTTTGAAACAAACTAAATTGACTCAGTCTGGCTTAGGCTGTTTTCCTTGTTTAAACTGCGTTAACTGCAGGTACATTCGCAAGGGAAGATTCTTTGTACATCCCAATACTGGGGTGTCCTATAATATTCCATTTCATTTGACTTGCGATTCTAACCATGTCATCTATGTGTTGTCTTGCCCATGTAATTTGCTTTATGTTGGCGAGACAACAACTGAATTGAAGACACGCCTTAACAACCATCGCCTCAGTATACGTAAAAAACGTATGGATTTACCACTATCCAAACATTTTTCTGAGGCCGCACATAAAGAAGGCGACTTGAGATGCTGGATCCTGGATCATATACCCCAACCACGACGTGGTGGAGATAGATCCAGGACACTTAAACGTAGAGAGCTTAGCTGGATCCACAAATTGGACAGCTTGAAGCCAAAGGGCTTAAATGTTGACTATAACTTTGGGGAAGTTCTGTGAGGGTTGTTTGCCCCTAGTGCTTTGCCGGATATTGTTTTGCTAATTGTGTACACACTAAGAGAGTTATATAACTCCTTTTATTCCTATTTTAATTCTCTTTTTCTTCTTTTTTCAGATCACTCACTATTTGTATTTTGGGGTATGGATCATACGATTGGAGTGCACGCAACATACTACGGAAGGAGTCCATTTTTTTATTATACTTTATATATTATGTCTGTTTTAGTTCTGTCAACGTCAGGCGTGATAGACACCTGGTGTTGATATTTATCGACACCTTATATATATTCCTCTGTTGTCACATATTTTATTCTTCGATACTGTGAGCTAAACCTTACACACTATGCAGCATCTGTGCACCACTGGAGGAGATCCCTCACGGGCAGTATGGGACGACAGAATCCCTGACGTTATTCCTGCAAATGCCGCGGTTTTCCGTGGCTATTGGGGGGTTTTTCCGTCTGGGGGCACATTGGTACCCTATTATGGGATTCCCTGTGCCTTTTTCTGTCCCCCTATGTTCGTTTTGTCTGTGGTTGGATGCGATTGCATAGTAAGTATGTATGGGCAGCTCTCCAGTTATTAAGATGGCGCCTGCAGCTCGTTTTTCTACTGAGCATGCGCCCAGGACAACATACTGTGTCCGACGTTGTGACGGAGGTGGATCGGCCCATTGAGATGACGCGCAGCGCCAGTGTGATGATGCGCAGCGTGTCCGGCATGCCGAGAATCTATTATTGGTGCGCTGCCACGCCTGCGCAGACGGACATCCGGAACGCCGAGTTTACGGCCAGGAATGAGCCTCCTTACCTGCTAAGTATGTTACGTGTAACACTTCAATGCTCCTCCCCCTCTCCTCTTTTTTCATATGTATGCACACTGACCGTTGGTATACTATACCATCAGGTTTATGAAGTTCACTTGCAGACATGCCTTATATTTGTGATTTCACTATTGATGATGACCACCATATGCATATATGTACTGTACACTGTAGATATTATGTTGATTTAATGCACAGTATTGTTCTATCTTTATGATCTGTTAAACACACCCACTGGGGTGCTGTCACATGATTTGTACTTCCTATATAACCACAGTCATTTGAGTTATGTCTTTGCTTGAGGAAGGCTCGCGATCAGAGCCGAAACGTTGCACCACTGGTGTGAATAAAGGATTCACTACTTTATTACTTGGAGTGCCGCTCATTTTTCTTGTTATATATATATATATATATATACTCTACTGAACTATCACTAAAACCAACTATATAATCATCATAAATATCATAAACTAACGAATTGAGAAGTAACTCAGAAGTGCTTTAACAAATATTCCACACAATGCACTAATGGCCTACACATAATTCAGCAGGATCAGGACAGACAGCAGAAGGTAAATGGTAACGTTATAGTATAAGGCCTACACATAGCTGGGCCTAACTCAGCAGGACAGACAGCAGCAGGTAAATGGTAATGCTATAGTATAAGGCCTACACATAGCTGGGCCTAACTCAGCAGGATCAGGACAGACAGCAGCAGGTAAATGTTAACACTGTAGTCTAAGGCTGACACATAACTCAGCAGGATCATAACAGACAGCAGCAGTAGGTAAAGGTAACGGTGGAGTATAAGGCCTACACATAACTCAGCATGATCAAGACAGCAGCAGCAGGTACATGGTAACGGTCGGGTATAAGGCCTACACATAGCTCGGCCTAACTCAGCAGGAACCGAAAGCAGCAGGTTCTTTGTTTGCAGCAGGGATGGGCCCCCACCAGACCGGGGCAACACCAAAAATAAAGTTAGACACCTCTGACAGCAGCAGGTTCTTCATCTAAATGCAATATTTTCCTTTGACAATTTTTTTTTCAAAGGTATTTTAAGTTTGTAAAGCCCAATTATTAAAAAATTAGCTCCACACGCTGCCCGCATCGGTCTGCTCTCAGTTTCCATATCGGGCACATTGAGTCTGGAGCAGAACACTGCGGTAATGCAGCCTGCCTCTACTCCAGTGGCCCACAGTAAAAATTTTATCCAGTGACCGCCTAATGTACCTCCAGCCACAACATCACAAGTTATTTTCTGTCAGGTGAATGCCAATTTTTTGGGGCCTGTACTGGACTACAGTAAAATTTTTAGCCAGTGCCCACCTAATGTACCTCCAGCCACATAATCACAAGTTCTTTTTTGTCAGGTGAATGCCTAATTTTTGGGGCCTGTACTCCAGTGGCCTACAGTAAAAATTTTATCCAGTGACCGCCTAATGTACCTCCAGCCACATCGTCACAAGTTATTTTCTGTCAGGTGAATGCCTAATTTTTAAGGCCTGTACTGGCCTACAGTAAAATTATTTTCCAGTGACCGCCTAATGTACCTCCAGTCACATCATCACAAGTTCTTTTCTGTCAGGTGAATGCTGAATTTTCAGTGCCCGTACTGGCCCACAGTAAAAATGTTATCCAGTGACCGCCTAATGTACCTCCAGCCACATCATCACAAGTTATTTTCTGTCAGGTGAATGCCTAATTTTTGGGGCCTGTACTGGTCTACAGTAAAAATTTTATCCGGTGACCGCCTAATGTACATCCAGCCACATCATCACAAGTTCTTTTTTGTCAGGTGAATGCCTAATTTTTGGGGCCTGTACTCCAGTGGCCTACAGTAAACATTTTATCCAGTGACCGCCTAATGTACCTCCAGCCACATCGTCACAAGTTATTTTCTGTCAGGTGAATGCATAATTTTTGGGGCCTGGACTGGCCTACAGTAAAATTTTTAGCCAGTGACCGCCTAATGTACCTCCAGCCACTAGTTATTTTCTATCAGGTTAATGCCTAATTTTTGGGGCTTGTACTCCTGTGGCCTAAAATAAAATTGGATAAATGTGACATTAATTACACTAACGCAGACTCAAGCAAAACTGACTACAAATATTCTCCTCATGATACATTCTTATTATGTAAAGGCATTTATAGCTTCCAGCAGCTATTCCTGTCTCTTATTTGTACGGAATTGATCTGTATATTTAGCTGTTAAATCTCGTTTAATTTAAATTTTATCTTATTTTAGAAAGAATTTTGGATCTTTGGAACCAATTACCAGTTTTTGAGTTATGGTCTCAAGTTACAATGGTTTCAGCTTACAGTAGTCACCCAGAACCAATTAATATTGTATCTTGAGGGACCACTTTTATCATGTTATTGATTTCACATGGTACACTCTAAAAAATACATTTCCAATTCCAGAATTGCCATTTTTGGTCACCTTGCTTCCCAAAAATAACGTAATGAAAAATGATTGAAAAGTCAGCTGCTCCCCATCTACATTGCATTTTAGAAAAAAATTGAAATCCATATAAACTTGGAATTGCTATAATAATACTGACTCACATAATAAAGTTAGCAAGTCATTTATTTTTATAGTTTCTCAATGTACTTTATGGAACATTAAATGTTGCCATTACAACTCATCCTGCAAAAACAAGGCTATGTCGATGGAAATAATAAAGAAGTTATGTAAGGTAGGGAGAAAAAAACAAAATAGAAAACTGTCTGGGTCCTTAATGGCTCAATTAAGGGCTCTTTCACACTTGCGTTCTTTTCTTCGGCATAGAGTTCTGTCGTCGGGGCTCTATGCCGGAAGAATCCTGATCAGTTTTATCCTAATGGAGTGAAATCCGTTCAGGATGCATCAGGATGTCTTCAGTTCTGGAACGGAACGTTTTTTGGCCGGAGAAAATACCACAGCATGCTGCGCTTTTTGCTCCGGCCAAAAATCCTGAAGACTTGCCGCAAGGCCGGATCCAGAATTAATGCCCATTGAAAGGCATTGATCCGGATCCGGCCTTAAGCTAAACGTCGTTTCGGCGCATTGCCGGATCCGACGTTTAGCTTTTTCTGAATGATTACCATGGCTGCTGGGACGCTAAAGTCCTGGCAGCCATGGTAAAGTGTAGCGGGGAGCAGCATACTTACCGTCCGTGCGGCTCCCGGGGCGCTCCAGAGTGACGTCAGGGCGCCGCACGCGCATGGATGACGTGATCGCATGGCGCGTCATTCATGCGCATGGGGCGCTCTGACGTCATTCTGGAGTGCCCCGGGAGCCGCGCGGACTGTAAGTATACCGCTCCCCCGCTCCCTGCTCCTACTATGGCAACCAGGACTTTAATAGCGTCCTGGCTGCCATAGTAACACTGAAAGCATTATGAAGACGGATCCGTCTTCAAATGCTTTCAGTACACTTGCGTTTTTCCGGATCCGGCGTGTAATTCCGGCAAGTGGAGTACACGCCGGATCCGGACAACGCAAGTGTGAAAGAGGCCTAACAATATTACTCTGTAGGGTTATGTTCACATGCCGTTTTTGTCCCACTTTTAACATATACACATGATGTGTACGTTAAGCGGGTGCCTCCGATATATGCCATACAATGACGTCCATCACCATACGGCCCCATTGTAAAAAAAAAAAAAAAAGATCTGTTAATGTATTTTTTTTTTTTGCTGGACTCTGTGGGATGGAAAAGCATAATTGCTACACTTTTGCATCCTTTTTACCCTATCTTATATATTAAACGTAGGACAAAAATGTGATGTGAACAGCCTCTTAGGCTACTTTCACACTTGCGTTCGGAGCGGATTCGTCTGGTATCTGCACAGACGGATCCGCTCCTATAATGCAAACGATGATATCTGTTCAGAACGGATCCGTCTGCATTATATTTTAGAAAAAAGTCTAAGTCTAATTGTTAGACGGATCCGTCCTGACTTTACACTGAAAGTCAATGGGGGACGGATCCGTTTAAAATTGCACCATATTGTGTCAACGTCAAACGGTTCCGTCCCCATTGACTTACATTGTAAGTCTGGACGGATCCGTTTGGCTCCGCACGGCCAGGCGGACACGAAAACGCTGCAAGCAGCGTTCGGGTGTCCGTCTGCTGAGCGGAACGGAGGCGAAACGGAGCCATACTGATGCATTCTGAGTGGATCCGCATCCACTCAGAATGCATTGGGGCTGTACGGATGCGTTTGGGGCCGCTTGTGAGAGCCTTCAAACGGAACTAACAAGTGGAACCCCGAACGCAAGTGTGAAAGTAGCTCTGTACATTTTCACTCCCGTTTAAGCTGCTGACTTTGAAGATTGCTGTAGGTGATCTTTAACTACATTTCTGGCCTTCTAAGCTTTGAAACTGTTTTATTGGTTTTCTCATAGTACAAAATTATAACAACAGTTTGTGTGTGTTATTGTTATATTAGGTTATAAGCACCTCTAAGCCCATAACTCATGTGAATGGATAGATTTTGTGCACTGTTGTAGTTTGTATATCCATGTAATGTGTTGTAAAAATACACCATTGTCCAATCTTTAAATTGATTTGTTTGGCAAAGTTTCATAATTAGTAATTATTAGTAATTTACCAATCCGGGGCTATTAAAGGGGTTGTTAAGAGCAGATCATTTAGCCTGTATCAATGCTCCCCCTTGCCTTGCAAGGCATAGCGCAGGAGAAGGGCTGTTTGTTTGCTGCCGGTAATGTACCCAGCCTTTTTTCAGTATGCTAGCCAGAGGCTTCTGCCTAGCAGTGGTCTTTAGCGCTGCCCTACCCTGTAAACAGCCTAGTCATTGTCTCCTATGGACGGTGAAAATAAAATACAGGCAAGCCATGTTTGGACTTTTCCTCATTGTGTCACTGTCTCTGTTGCAAAACCTGCCTTTCCTACCTCTCCTGATGCTAATCCTCACAGCAGGAACAGAATTGCAGTGAAGACAATGGTGGGCCCATGGAGCCAGAAGCAGGCATTGGGAACAGGTGAGTATTCTTCCCTTGATAGGTCACCCTGGGGGATATTTAAAAAACTATATGGGTGCGGCCACACGGTCAGGTTTCCTGATGCACTTTTAAAAGCCATAATCAGGGGTGGATCGAAAACACGAGAAAGTAGAAAGGACAGGTACAACTTCTTCTATGTTCTGAATTCACTCCTGGTTTTGGCTTACAAAAACGCATCAGGAAACCTGACCATACCCTCTAAAGTTGGACAATAGATAGAAGCATAATGACCGAACCTCACCTAGAATAGCTAACCTTTGCTAAAACCAACAAAACCTAGCTTTTTCAGTATTTTTTATATTATATTTGCCTGCCTTATTCTCTAAGTATTCTGTTACTTCTACATTGTGTGAACAATTATTAGGCAAATTGTATTTTTGAGGATTAATTTTATTAATGAACAACCACAGTGCTGTTGGTCAATCCAAATTGTTGATAAACCTCAAACCTGAATATTTAAGAAAGTAAACGTGAGCTTTTGGCTTTGGTAGGAGAATATCGGTGTGCATAATTATTAATGGCCAACTATTAGTGGCCAACTATTTAGTTATTATGTAACTAAATGAAATTTTCCAGTCTCACTTTTTTTTTTTCATCTGCTAGTGAGAATAATGAACTCAAAATTTACAAATAAACATTTCTGACATTTCAAAAAATCAGTGTCCAATTTAGCCCCCTCTTCTTTTCAGTAACAGTTATAAGCCTTCCAACCATGGAGTCTCTCAGTTTCTTAATTTGTTGACTTTTTGTGCAGCAGCAACCACCGCCTCCCAGACACTGCTCAGAGAGGTGTACTGTTTTCCTTTACTGTAAATCTCCTGTTTAAGAAGAACCCACAAGTTCTCAATAGGGTTTAGGTAAAGTGAGGAAGGGGGCCATGTCATTATTCTTTAATCCAGGGGCGTACATAGAAATCACTGGGCCCCATAGCAAGAATCTGAATTGGGCTCCCTAATCAGTGGACACAGGGCATGATATGTATGCGAGCACAGCTGAGTGAGTGCAGGGCAGGAGCCCGCATACACATCGCTCCTCCTGCCTGTGTCCACTGTGCTACAGCCAGACGTAGGCCATCCCCCACATCTTAACCCCTTTGCCACCAGCGCCAGTTTGTCATCACTTCTCTTACCCTAAACCCCTTTAACTCTTTACTGCTGATGCTGAGTGTGCACATAGTCACCATTCATATCCCCCCCCTCCCCAAAGGTGACTGATGAGTTGGGGGATGGGTGGCTTAGGAGAATGTTATTGGTGGCTATGTGCACACTCAGCATCAGCAGCAAGAAGTTAGCGGGGTTATCCAACCTCTAATGCCCCTCAAATGCCCAGGGGGGGGGGGGGAGTAGGAGGAAAGCACACTGTCCTCTAGGAGCCTCCCCCCCCCCCCCCGAGTCCTCTATGAGCCTCTATGAGTCCCTCCAACCCCTAATGCCCCCAAAATGCTCAGGATAGTGTGATTTTCTCCTACTCCTCTCCCCCTGGGCATTTTGGGGGGCATTAGGGGTTGGGGGGCTCATAGAGGACAGTGTGCTTTCCTCCTACTACTCCACCCCCCTGGGCATTTTGGGGGGGGCATTAGGAGTTGGGGGCTCATAGAAGACAGTGTGCTTTCCTCCTACTCCCCCATCCCTGGGCATTTTGGGGAGCATTAGGGTTTGGGGGGGATTCATAGAGGACTCAGGGGGGAAGCTCATAGAGGACAGAGTATGAGGAAAGCAGACTGTCCTCTATGAGCCCCCCCTCCCCTCCCTCCCTATGAGTTCTCTTGCTGGCAATGCTGCATTATCCCTTCCCTTACACAACACAACCACCAACCAATCAATCAATAGACCACCGTCCGTGTCTGGTCAGGAACAAGCAGTACTTCAGTCTGGCCTGCACTCACTAGTGCCACTGCACTTGCTGCGGGGAGGGGGTTGCGGGTGCCGCCGATCAAAGGCAAGTGCTGCGGCCCCGCTGCGCCTGCACAACAAGTCTGTGTACTGTCTAAAATAAACGGAGGGGGCGGGGCCTTCCATGCGCTCCGGGCCCCCCTGTGCTGTGGGCCCCATAGCAACGGCGTGGTCTGCCTATATTGGCGGTACTCCACTGCTTTCATCTTTGTGGCCTATACTGGCTAGCCCTGCAATGGAGTACATCGATGCATGCGATGGAGCATTGTTCTGCATAAAAATTATGGTTTTCTTGAAAGATGCAGACTTTTTCCTGTACCACTGCTTGAAGGTTCCAAGGTACCAGTTGCATTTTGATGTGCAAAATCAAAATGGATCCATTTCATGCCGGTTTTGAGATTCTCTGCCGGATCCCAATACGAGAATTAACAACGCAAGTGTGAAAGTATCCTAAGTAATTCGCTAAAAAGAAAAGCCCAGTGACTGGGAGTTGAGAAGTCAGACATGAGGATAAGGCATATCCAGCAGTAGATTATTTCTACAGCAAGGTTGATGCAAGTACAGTAGATGAAAATTACCTAAGTTCTATTGTTTATAATTAGGGATCAGCGAATCGACTTCGGATGAAACATCCAAAGTCGATTTGCATAAAACTTTGTTCCAATACTGCTCCGTACAGTATTAGAATGTATTGGCTCTGATGAGCCAAAGTTATTGCTTCGCAAAGTCTCGCGAGACTTTGCGTAATAACTTCACAGATTAATTTGTACTGTAAAAAAACATTTCCCGAACTCGGGTTCGGTTCCAAGGTACCACTTGTTTCATCCGAAGTCGATTCACTTATCCCTATTTATAATGAAATCTAACTCTGGATAAAAGTTCCTAATACCACAAAGTTGCTCTATTTCAATAAAGAATGCAGGTTTACAGCTATTCTTTCATTCATTTACAGGCCCACAGTGATGAGCGGCAGGGGCAATATTCAAATTCGCGATATTTCGTGAATATTTGGGTTAATATTCGTCATATATTCACGAATTTGAGAATTCGTGATCTCCAGTCATTATTTTCTTTATTTGTGAAAATCGTCATTCGGAAAATTTGCGATAAAATTCGCAATATGAAAATTTGCGATCAACACTACTCCTATAGGCAACTTTCCTATTGGTTGTTAGGGATGTTGCTAAATGCAACGATCAATTTGCAATAAATTTGCAATAAATTTGCGATAAATTCGCAATTAGAATATTTGTGAATACGAACATATAGCCCTATATTCTAAATATTTGCAAATTCTCAAAGTGGCGTTATTCGCCATTCGAATATTCACGCTCAACTTTACAGGCTCATCAAAAGTCCCTCTCATCTCATTAGTCCATAAAACCTGAAAAATCTGATGGTCGGGTTTCAGGCTTCCTTACATTGGCCATATCTCTGAGTACTGAACACCTTGTACTTCTGGGCACTTATGGAGCTTGCAGTTCTCCCTGACAGCACTGGAGGATAATGGGTTCATGGTACCTTTACATTTGATTTTTCTAAAATCTTTGGCAGTTAATTTGCATCATTTTTGTCAACACGTTTTTTGCAACCCTGTTGACTATTTACTATAAAACTTTTGATCTTTCTGTGATTACGCCCCAATATCTTAGCAATTTCAAGAGTGCTGCATACCTCTGAAAGACTTTTAACAATTTTTGACTTTTTAGAGGCAGTTAAATCTCCTTTTTGGCCCATTCTGCCAGAGGAAAACAAGCTGCCTAATAATTATGCACAAATGTTGTGTAAAAGACCGCACAGCTTCTAAATCCTCAGTGGAAATGTCAGTATTCAAAGACACACAGACAGCATCCTCCGATACAATCGATCACTAGATTGAAATCTCGACTTCAGCTCCAGTCAATGCTTTTGCCTCCTAGATATCATACAAGAGACAACTCGACATAGTGAAGTACCGCAGATGTTCTAATAATCTGTGCGATCTTTTACACAACATTTGGGACTAAGTGTGAACCTGAACCTACCTCACCATAGACTTGCTGCGCTCCAGGAGGAGTTGCAGTTTGAGACTTTAGTTTTTGTTTTATTTTTATTAATTTTTTGTACAATTTTATAAATCTAATAATTATGCACACCGAAGTATTCAAAACGGAATTTGGTCTGAAGTTTAGGAAAACTTTGATTCGCAAAGAAGCTGAATTTCCTTGGGCTTCGTGGTAACAAATTAGTTTTTCCTAAAATGGCGACTGCAGGGGATACAAACTGAAAGCAAGAAGCCTGGGAATGCGAGATCACCATAATGCCATGCAGCCAGCCAATCCGCAGATAGCCATCCCCTGTGATGTCACAGTCCTATAAAAGCCTCATCCCGTGAGCTGACCATAGGGAGAGACGTGACAAGCGCTCATGTACTAGGGACAGTGTTGCTGCAAAGTGTTAATAGGACAATATCAAGGAGAGGGAGAGTGCAGGGAGAGTGTATCGCCATGTGCATCACTGTGCACTGTACCGACATTCAGTGGTAAATCTGAGTCAATATAAATCACCTTTATTTATTAAAAATTTCCAAAATGTACAAAAAATTTGAAAAATTCTTAATTTTTTTTTTTTATGTAGCTGCTTTTAAGGCAGATAATGATACCGTATTTTTCGCCCTATAAGACACACTGGCCTATAAGACGCACCTAGGTTTTTGAGGAGGAAAATAAGAAAAAAAAAGTTTTTAACCAAAAGGTGTGCTTTTGGTGGGTTTTGAATTAATGGTGGTCTGTGCATGACACTATTATGGGGGATATGTGGATGACGCACTGTCATGTGGGGGACCTGTGGATGGAACTGTTATGGGAAACCTATGGATGGCACTGTTATGGGGGATCTGTGGATGGCACTGTTATGGGGGATCTGTGGATGGCACTGTTATGGGGAATATGTGAATGGCACTGTTATGGGGGAATCTGTGGATGACACTGTTATGGGGACCTGTGGATGGCACTGTTATGGGGGACCTGTGGATGGCACTGTTATGGGGGATATGTGGATGGCGCTGTTATGGGGGATCTGTGGATGGCACTGTTATGGGGGATCTGTGGATGGCACTGTTATGGGGGATCTGTGGATGGCACTGTTATGGCGGATCTGTGGATGGTACTGCTATGGGATGGGAGATCTGTGGATGGCATTGTTATGGGGTGGGGGGATCTGTGGATGGCAGTGTTGTGGGGTGGGGGATCTGTGGATGGAACTGTTATGGGGGGGAATCTGTGGATGACACTGCTATATGTCATCCACAGATCCCCCTCATAACAGTGTCCCCCAATACACTGGCCCTCTGCTCACCGTAGTATTTATAAACATGAATCCTTATCCTGTTATTAAGTTTAAGTAACGCTGGGCTCTCCCATGTTCCCATGTTCCCCTGTATCCCCACAACACTTACGAACAAGCTTCTATAGCAGGCAGAGCAGACAGTAGTAGTAACGTCACGTCCACTGGCTAAGGAAAAATTCTACTATCCCTCTGTCTGTTGCATTTACCCACGCCTTTATAATTTCCACCCTTTCTTTGAACTACACTTGATAACTGTGTTCCCACAATTATTATATTGCATAAAGTGTTTGGCTTGTTCATCCTTTGTTTCGTAACGTTGGATAAAAGGTTTCCTTTTATTCTTCCTAGAGGATCGGAAAATGTTCAGAATTTCAATAACAGCTGATATAATGTGATAATGTAAGCTATTATTCTAGTTTGTTTAGATAAGTTTTTGTTTTAAACATTTTTAAAAACCATTAAAATATATCCAATGTATAATATTTTATTTTTACAGTAGGCTCCCTAGTCATGTCTAAATGGCTGGAGAACAACATTAATGTACACTTCACTATAGAGCCATATGTATAATACTACTTCATTATGCATCAGGCCTCTCCAGATTGCTTATACAGGTATTTGCCATGTCCACCTCTTCTGTACATTCATATAGTCACAGAAATGGGATATAATAGTACATTACTTTTAGTACTTTTACATTTATTTAACATTTCTAATCGCATTGTATTCTGCAGCGCTGTACAGAATTTGTCATCCTTCACATCAGTCCCTTTCCCCATTGTAGGAAGTCGAATGCAATATATTTTGGCCAACTAATCCCTTATCTTTTCATGTCTTGCTTGTCGAATACACAACTGTCAGCTACTGAGGAAGAGGACAGGAGTCCTGAAACGTGTACACCTGTCTCAACTATGCTGAACATTTTCTATTATTTATAGACATACTTTCCTTTTTATTTTCATCTCATATCACCTACTTTATCATCAGTATCTTGTGACCATTGATACGTTGGAACAGAGTAAGTAAGAACGTAGGATAGAATCAGCTCACCTCCATAAGCGGTGCGGCGCACAAACACAGTGCTGGGTCCCAGGATAAACACCTTGTCTAAAGAGTAGTCTGCTCAGCATTCGCAGAATAAGCATAAAAGAGAGTTTGCCTGCCATGAGGGAGACCGCCCTTAGGTTACTGAATCACTGAATATTGCTGAATTGCAGAATAGAACTTTCAGAAGATCCAAACTATTATTGAAAGGCTGAGTAACCAGAGTAAGATCAGGAACCAAGTACAAGTAAGATCATCACTCTTATACAGTTGAGCTGGAACCTACATATACCACCTCAGTGAGCCTGTTATTGGGATTTACAGCCTTACCATCTGTATTTAAGACAAAGTGCTGCTATACTTATTGCAAGACAAGTAAAGTTCCTGTTAGGTTCAACTACTGCCTCTCTCATCAGTCAACTCTATCTCCTAATTGCTGTGCTTGCATCACGAACAACACAGGGGCCCCCGCCACCAAAACACCTTAAGCATACCCACTACCATCAAGGGCACCTCAACTTCCATCTGGCTGGTGTTCCCTGCAAAAGAGAGTGCCCCGGAGGATTTAGTCCTGTATCCCCCTCCACTGCAGGCCGGCCCAGGGAGCTATGGCAAAAGTGAGTACAACTACTACACCCATTCGGCACACCCTTACACTCCGGTCCGCTGCAAGTCTGCGCAGCTTCATACTACAAAGGTGTAGGCAGTTCATGCGCAACTGTATGGTGTCTGTATTGTGATATAGCACAATATCATGAAGATTGTTACATAAATGTAATGCTCGTGGGGATAATACTTCCATAATTATTACTTCCAACAGAATATGAAAATTTAAGCATACAGAAATATGTAGCATCCAATAGACTACTATGGGTGCCTTATAATGCAGAAGATGTACAGATCTGTAGTACGTCTGTGTGCATGATTTCTTACTGCTGTGATCCCGCAACATACTTTAGGGCACTGTACATAAATGATAGCCACTCTGCTTTTTTGACAGCTGATTTATCTGAATATTAGCTGTGATGTGACATTGAAGTTCAAAGAACATTCAGAGGATTTATCTGAAAAGTTAGCGATCCACAGACCTTTTACTGTCATTGACTTCTTAAAATATCTCTCCTTCTGCTGAAAAAAACCTACTTCAACAGCAAAATAACTTATTGTGGTAAAGGGAGAAGCTTTAATAATTCTTTGCTATTGACTGTATGATTACTCAGCATCACAAGTTACCTGATCTTCTACAGTAGTTCAAGCCTGCATTTATGTACAATGGATAATGATAGGAAAAAATACTTTTCACACCCTATATTAGGCTTATAAATGGTCAAAATGAAAATATAATAAAATAAAGAAAACATATTAGTAATTGCTTTAATATAAAACCATGCATAAGCATATCCAGACTTGTAGGGACATAGTAACAATTCTGGACCTTGTGAATGTGCAGTGAGCCCATATGGGAGACGTCAGGGGGAGGACGGGAGTGGTAGTAGTTGTAGATGGAGGTATTACTCACAGAGATGGCTGCCCTGCGCTCACTGAGCTGGGCACAGTGTAGAGGGCTGCACTTGGTGTTGTTATTTCCCCTGGGGCACACACTAGTTGGGGCCTCTGTGTTGGAAGGTTGGATGCCCTTGCTATTGGTAGTGCCGCAACCCAGAACAGGGTGAATGTAAAGGGTACATTTTTGTAATGTTCTGTTGCTAAGTGAAATGTTGTGATTCACTGTATTTGTATTCCTAATAGCATTGTTTAGGGTAATACTTGGGATCATCCACTTTGTTTGCCAGGAGATGGACCTGGATCCGCCCCCTAGTTAGTGGGTAATGATACTCTAGCTGAGGAAGAGTGAGGACCTACTTGTGCAAGTTCTTCAGAGCTAGGCCTAAGCTCAGAGAACCTTCATCAGAGAGAAAGGGCATTACAACTTCCATCATTACTGCAATCCATACACTGCTATTTGGGGAAAAATTGCACTACTTGGAACTGTGCCCTGTTACTGTTGTATGAACTACTACTCCTATTCTGCACTTTAGTAAAGAAACAAAAGAAACACTTATTTATTAATATCAACTGGCCTGCTTATTGACTCCTCCATCATCTGCCAGCCACTTTATCCACACTATTGGCTTGCACCCTGTAAAAAGACTTTTCATCACGAGCGCCTTAGTCAACACCAGGCAGGAGCCCCACAACCAGGGTGTGCTCTGAGGGAAGAAAGGGTGCACCCTAGTCACTGCATGGCCTCAGGGAGAGCCAAGGGGGTGGGTGGGTAAATTGCCACTGTAAGTACTACTACCACACTTAGGACCAAAACTACCACTCCCATCCTCTGCTCTCCTCTCCTGGGCTATACGCAACACAAATAGGCAAGAAACATGCACTTAGAACTAGACTGAGTTGATTAGTGCAACTCTCATACATGTGTAAACAGAGGTACAACTGCTTATTATTACACCATTCCAATTGTGTCCTGGCTGAGACACAGCTCCAAGGTCCTCTGAGATGGCTAAGCTATATCACTTTACACAGAAAACTCCTTCCAGCTTATTAAGACAGGTACTTTACAAATCTAATACTCTGCATTTCCTTCAGGAGCGCAGACTCTCTTCTTTCTAGCAGCAGGATTGAGACCTGGACAAGTGCTGCAGATTATGTATGACTTCTAAACCACAATTAGACTGGCTCACAGTATTTTTGCATTTATTACACTTAATAAAAATCACAATTATTTACTATTGTAATTGTACAATTATAAAATTAATAAAGTTAATTGCCCACTAAATGTAAAACATATCCTAGTAGTATATCAAAATAGCATAAATATGTGGGTATTTTGGATGCGGAGCTCACGCATATACCCAACTAGCAGGAGTACTCCAAAGGGATAATAGGACCACTTGATTATGCTGCGTGGTGTCAGTCAATAGCGCATTGAATCCATACTTTGACAATGTTCAGATGGTTATAAAATAACTTGCCAAATGTTCAACATACCAATCGGTAAGAAGATATCCACCCTGCGGTCCACGGTATGTTCTTATAATGTCCGGAGGATACTTTGTACTTATTCTCGTAGCGGTATCTGCTAACTACCTCCTGCCACGAGGTAGTATCACCGCTTCTCCTTCTCGGCGTCTCACGTGACCTGACCTGTAGGTGGTTCACTTGGTCGGTGATGACATCCACCTGCGCCAGTCGGAGTAGCGGGAGTTCGTATAGCAGAACTATACCGGTACGGGGTTCAACTCCCCTTCACAGGAACTGTTTGGATGGTGGTTGAATCAGTCCTCTTTAGAGATTAAGTCACTGCCGTTACCGCATGGATTTTTCTCGGGTGGTTCTAAATAATAAATAGCACGGATCCTTTTTTGTGCTTAGACAGGAATAGCGCATCACTGGCTGGGTCCTGTTCACACTGATTTATCCTAGACGCGTTTCAGAACCGTAGTTCCTTCCTCAGTAGGCAAATGTGAAATGCTACATGTGTACAGACTGGACATGTCTTTATATCCCCTTTTTGGGTTTAATAAAATATCTGGTCTGGATTCTTAATTAATTGGCTTCAAGGGATTTACCACTTGCAGCCTGATTTTGTCATGGATCCAGACAGAGGATTTTTGACACACATGTGTCATGCTTTGTGGGCAACATATATATACTATATAGTACCAAATATAAAAAGAACTAAAAACATTATTTTTACATAAAAAAACCTTCTATATAAAAATAGGAATAAAAAATAAAAAATAAAAAGTAGAGATAGATGGTAGATGAACTGAACAATCAAAGAGACAATAAAAAATAAAATAGAGTACAATTATCATAGAAATAAAATAAAGATTTTTGAAGAAGATTACAAAAAATGAATAAATAAAGATAAGAATACAAATAGACATATGAGATGAAAGAATAAGTATAAGAATGAATATACAAAATAGAAATAAAAATAAAAATAAAAATAAGACATGGATCAGCAATGGTGGTATGGTATTGACAATTTTATAGCTGGATCCTGAGTTTGAAGGTCCTGGACTGATCTACGTGGGAGGGAGAGGGGGGGAGGAACGCAGGGAAAGTCGGCGTGTCGCCACACAGCCCAACACCGACTAACCATGTGGTCCCACCACCCTCCCCTATAGGAAACCAAAAATTTCGATCTCTGAATTCAGTCCCTGTGGCATCAGGGACCCAAACTCAAAGATCTTCCTTGATTCTTGTCTGGACTGATATGTATGACTTCTACAATATCAGCATACCTCACAACTTAAAGGGAGTCTTTCAGCTAATCTGAGCATTTTAGACCTTTCTTTTCTGTGTCCCTCGTCCAGATCATGAAAAAAAACACTTTTTAAACGTATGCAAATGAGCTTCTGAAGGTGCCCAGGGGTGGCATTACTGTGTGATGTGCCCAGAAAAACACATGAGTAGGGTATTGTCCATTCCTCGTGGGCCTCTTACCGTTCCCCTTAAAAAAAAAACTTTTTCAACTCAAACTTAACAATAACTCCCTGAGACCAGTTTGGATTTAAATGGCCACAGCAGCAGTTTATTAATAAATACATAACATAAATAAACAAAAACTACAGTTGTTTATTCCCTGACGAGGGAGGTCCTTGAAGCCCCAGACTCGTTATCACAACTCTCCAAACAGGCCCATCCATCTTGCCTCCAGCCGTAAAACACCAGCTCGGAGACCAACTGACGGACGCCTTTTTTCACCAGCCAACCGTCCAACCATGGGAGTCCAGCCCCACCAATGAGGCCCTCCCATTCTCCCGAAGTATCCGTACCACCAACTTCGAGGACCTCCCACCGCCAACGACGCGCAAACTGACAACCTCCCTCAGGCTTGCGCGTTCCTCCATGACCTCAGAGCCCTCTCAATCCCCTCTTGCAAACCAAGCGACCACATATCAATCCCCACAGCATTTAAATGTACCCCGTCCACTCTCCAAAACGCCCCCACACCTGGCTCCAGTTCCATATGACGCACTGCCACTGCCCCGTTCCGCGCCATGAATTTCCCCAAAATCCTATTGACCTTAATCCTCGCCTTGTTAAGACGCTCTACCGACCTCGCCCCACGCTACACCTGGCGAGGAACAATGTCCGACCAAACTGTTACCATGGCCGGGAACAAAGACCATAAACGCAACTCCCTAACCGGCTTACCCCCCAAGTCATTTCCCCCCACATGTAACACCAATACGTCCGGGGGGCTACCCAGCCGTGCGTACCGGTGAACCTCCTTCATAACCCCTTCACACAACATACCCCTTACCCCAATTCAATGAACAACTGCAACATCCCTATCGAACCCTAACTGCCTTCCGTCCGGACGAACGTCCGCCCTCAGCGTCCCCCAAAACACGAAGGAGTGTCCGAGTATCCACACCAACGCGGGCCTATTACCTGAAAGATTTAACAAAGAAAAAACACAAGACTCCATCATTCAACAAGCATCATTAATCCAACAACCCCACCCTAACATAAGACCTAAACCTCACTGATTCCCATCTCCCAATCCTCTTAATCACCTCATCCCTCATCCCGCTCTAGCTGCCTCAGTAGTGGCACCTATCCTGAACGAATGCCCAGTAAAATCCCCCGCCGCAATACCCAGCTCGCGCAGGCAGAGCTTAAACACTGCCACGAACTGATATCGTGACAGATACAACCCGTCCTCATGCCTAAGCAATGGACCCGACGTTGCCAAACCCCCCACATCATACTTCCGCAAGCACTGCACCGGGCACATAGCACAGCCCGGGACCTCAAACAACCGTACATAATTGCCCTTTCCTTCCCTGTCCGTCTTTGACCTACGAATCCTGATGACAACCCTGTCACTTGATAGCACGACATCCTCCTTCAACAACCCCCCACCAACAGACCGAACACTACCACACACCAATTCCCCCAAGCGAAATACCCAAAAAACGCTAGGGGAAAAGCAACCCTGAACAGCTTCCCCTCCCAAACTGAGCGACAACACACTTCCACTTGCACACCCAATTTTAACAACAATTCAAAAGAGACCGGCCTCCTCCTGTCCTCCGCCCGCTTCCCACGCCTCCAACCCTTCAACACCTGCCTCACCAAAAAGGTCTTTGTCACATCCGGTAACCCCCTCAACTTGAAACCAAAAGCAAGCCCCGCCGTCCATCTATTCATTTTTGCAACAGACCACCCCTGCTCCTTCACATGCCCCAAAAACAACAACAGAGGGGTCTCCCCCTCATCCACTAACACCCCCAAATCCTCACACCACCTCTGCCATTCATTCCACGTTTTACCGTAAGCTACCCACGTCCCTGTACTCATCGAGTCCTGCAGAAACCTTCCTATGGTACCTCCAACAACTCCCACATGGAATCCGGGCACACCAACCCCTCGCCGTCCGCTCCCGGCGCCAACTGCCGAAACCGCTCCCATTGCGAACGAGAAAGAATTAGACACACCAGGCACATGAACCGCCACAATCCAAGCATTCAAAGATAAACAAACTAACACCAAATGCTGCAACAAACGAACTACGGGCGGCGACGACGCCATCATGCTATTAATGGCCTGTAGAGTTGAGCGAACACCTGGATGTTCGGGTTCGAGAAGTTCGGCCGAACTTCCCGGAAATGTTCGGGTTCGGGATCCGAACCCGATCCAAACTTCGTCCCGAACCCCATTGAAGTCAATGGGGACCCGAACTTTTCGGCACTAAAACGGCTGTAAAACAGCCCAGGAAAGGGCTAGAGGGCTGCAAAAGGCAGCAACATGTAGGTAAATCCCCTGCAAACAAATGTGGATAGGGAAATGAATTAAAATAAAAATTAAATAAATAAAAATTAACCAAAATCAATTGGAGAGAGGTCCCATAGCAGAGAATCTGGCTTCCCGTCACCCACCACTCAGATATTTAGGCCCCGGCACCCAGGCAGAGGAGAGAGGTCCCGTAACAGAGAATCTGGCTTCATGTCAGCAGAGAATCAGTCTTCATATCATAGCAGAGAATCAGGCTTCACGTCAGCCACCAGTGCAACAGTCCATTGGCATATATTTAGGCCCAGCACACAGGCAGAGGAGAGAGGTCCCGTAACAGAGGATCTGGCTTCATGTCAGCAGAGAATTAGTCTGCATGTCATAGCAGAGAATGAGGCTTCACGTCAGCCACCACTGCAACAGTCCATTGGCATATATTTAGGCCCAGCACCCAGGCAGAGGAGAGAGGTCCCGTAACAGACAATCTGGCTTCATGTCAGCAGAGAATCAGTCTGCATGTCATAGCAGAGAATCAGGCTTCACGTCACCCACCACTGCAACAGTCCATTGTCATAAATTTAGGCCCAGCACCCAGGCAGAGGAGAGAGGTCCCGTAACAGACAATCTGGCTTCATGTCAGCAGAGAATCAGTCTTCATATCATAGCAGAGAATCAGGCTTCACGTCAGCCACCAGTGCAACAGTCCATTGGCATATATTTAGGCCCAGCACACAGGCAGAGGAGAGAGGTCCCGTAACAGAGGATCTGGCTTCATGTCAGCAGAGAATTAGTCTGCATGTCATAGCAGAGAATGAGGCTTCACGTCAGCCACCACTGCAACAGTCCATTGGCATATATTTAGGCCCAGCACCCAGGCAGAGGAGAGAGGTCCCGTAACAGACAATCTGGCTTCATGTCAGCAGAGAATCAGTCTGCATGTCATAGCAGAGAATCAGGCTTCACGTCACCCACCACTGCAACAGTCCATTGTCATAAATTTAGGCCCAGCACCCAGGCAGAGGAGAGAGGTCCCGTAACAGACAATCTGGCTTCATGTCAGCAGAGAATCAGTCTTCATATCATAGCAGAGAATCAGGCTTCACTTCAGCCACCAGTGCAACAGTCCATTGGCATATATTTAGGCCCAGCACACAGGCAGAGGAGAGAGGTCCCGTAACAGAGGATCTGGCTTCATGTCAGCAGAGAATTAGTCTGCATGTCATAGCAGAGAATGAGGCTTCACGTCAGCCACCACTGCAACAGTCCATTGGCATATATTTAGGCCCAGCACCCAGGCAGAGGAGAGAGGTCCCGTAACAGACAATCTGGCTTCATGTCAGCAGAGAATCAGTCTGCATGTCATAGCAGAGAATCAGGCTTCACGTCACCCACCACTGCAACAGTCCATTGTCATAAATTTAGGCCCAGCACCCAGGCAGAGGAGAGAGGTCCCGTAACAGACAATCTGGCTTCATGTCAGCAGAGAATTAGTCTGCATGTCATAGCAGAGAATGAGGCTTCACGTCAGCCACCACTGCAACAGTCCATTGGCATATATTTAGGCCCAGCACCCAGGCAGAGGAGAGAGGTCCCGTAACAGACAATCTGGCTTCATGTCAGCAGAGAATCAGTCTGCATGTCATAGCAGAGAATCAGACTTCACGTCACCCACCACTGCAACAGTCCATTGTCATAAATTTAGGCCCAGCACCCAGGCAGAGGAGAGAGGTCCCGTAACAGACAATCTGGCTTCATGTCAGCAGAGAATCAGTCTTCATATCATAGCAGAGAATCAGGCTTCACGTCAGCCACCACTGCAACAGTCCATTGGCATATATTTAGGCCCAGCACACAGGCAGAGGAGAGAGGTCCCGTAACAGAGGATCTGTCTTCATGTCAGCAGAGAATTAGTCTGCATGTCATAGCAGAGAATGAGGCTTCACGTCAGCCACCACTGCAACAGTCCATTGGCATATATTTAGGCCCAGCACCCAGGCAGAGGAGAGAGGTCCCGTAACAGACAATCTGGCTTCATGTCAGCAGAGAATCAGTCTGCATGTCATAGCAGAAAATCAGGCTTCACGTCAGCCACCACTGCAACAGTCCATTGTCAGATATTTAGGCCCAGCACCCAGGCAGAGGAGAGAGGTCCCGTAACAGAGGATCTGGCTTCATGTCAGCAGAGAATTAGTCTGCATGTCATAGCAGAGAATCAGGCTTCACGTCACCCAACATTGGAACAGTCCATTGGCATATATTTAGGCCCTGGCACCCAGACAGAGGAGAGGTTCATTCAACTTTGGGTAGCCTCGCAATATAATGGTAAAATGAAAATAAAAATAGGATTGAATGAGGAAGTGCCCTGGAGTCCAATAATATATGGTTAAGGGGAGGTAGTTAAAGGGAACCTGTCACCATGATTTAGCGCATAGAGCTGGGGACATGGGCTGCTAGATGGCCACTAGCACATCTGCAGTACCCAGGTCCCATAGCTCTCTGCGCTTTTATGGTGTTAAAATACCGTTTTTAGTGATATGCAAATTACCTCCTATGTGTCCTGTAGCCGGAGATGAGTCCAGCGGAAGGGAGCCCAGCACCGCCCCGCGTCCGCCGAATCTCCTCCTTGCCTGCTGACGTCATAGAGCTGCATTGCCGAAATCTCGCGATGCGCGAGCTAGCGCATGCGCAGTCTCGGCATCATGTTCATTCCCTGTACTGGAATCAGCACAGGGAACGAACTACGCATGCGCTAGCTCGCGCATCGCGAGATTTCGGCACTGCAGCTCTATGACGTCAGCAGGCAAGGAGGAGATTCGGCGGACGCGGGGCGGTGTTGGGCTCCCTTCCGCTGGACTCATCTCCGGCTACAGGACACATAGGAGGTAATTTGCATATCACTAAAAACGGTATTTTAACACCATAAAAGCGCAGAGAGCTATGGGACCTGGGTACTGCAGATGTGCTAGTGGCCATCTAGCAGCCCATGTCCCCAGCTCTATGCGCTAAATCATGGTGACAGGTTTCCTTTAATGTCTAATCTGGACAAGGGACGGACAGGTCCTGTGGGATCCATGCCTGGTTCATTTTTATGAACGTCAGCTTGTCCACATTGGCTGTAGACAGGCGGCTGCGTTTGTCTGTAATGACGCCCCCTGCCGTGCTGAATACACGTTCAGACAAAACGCTGGCTGCCGGGCAGGCCAGCACCTCCAAGGCATAAAAGGCTAGCTCTGGCCACGTGGACAATTTAGAGACCCAGAAGTTGAATGGGGCCGAACCATCAGTCAGTACGTGGAGGGGTGTGCACACGTACTGTTCCACCATGTTAGTGAAATGTTGCCTCCTGCTAACACGTTGCGTATCAGGTGGTGGTGCAGTTAGCTGTGGCGTGTTGACAAAACTTTTCCACATCTCTGCCATGCTAACCCTGCCCTCAGAGGAGCTGGCCGTGACACAGCTGCCTTGGCGACCTCTTGCTCCTCCTCTGCCTTGGCCTTGGGCTTCCACTTGTTCCCCTGTGACATTTGGGAATGCTCTCAGTAGCGCGTCTACCAACGTGCGCTTGTACTCGCGCATCTTCCTATCACGCTCCAGTGCAGGAAGTAAGGTGGGCACATTGTCTTTGTAGCGTGGATCCAGCAGGGTGGCAACCCAGTAGTCCGCACAGGTTAAAATGTGGGCAACTCTGCTGTCGTTGCGCAGGCACTGCAGCATGTAGTCGCTCATGTGTGCCAGGCTGCCCAGGGGTAAGGACAAGCTGTCCTCTGTGGGAGGCGTATCGTCATCGTCCTGCCTTTCCCCCCAGCCACGCACCAGTGATGGACCCGAGCTGCGTTGGATGCCACCCCGCTGTGACCATGCTTCATCCTCATCCACCTCCTCCTCATCCTCGTCCTCCTCGTCCTCCAGTAGTGGGCCCTGGCTGGCCACATTTGTACCTGGCCTCTGCTGTTGCAAAAAACCTCCCTCTGAGTCACTTCGAAGAGACTGGCCTGAAAGTGCTAAAAATGACCCTTCTTCCTCCTCCTCCTCCTCCTCCTCCTCCTGGGCCACCTCCTCTTCCATCATCGCCCTAAGTGTTTTCTCAAGGAGATATAGAAGTGGTATTGTAACGCTGATAACGGCGTCATCGCCACTGGCCATGTTGGTGGAGTACTCGAAACAGCGCAACAGGGCACACAGGTCTCGCATGGAGGCCCAGTCATTGGTGGTGAAGTGGTGCTGTTCTGTAGTGCGACTGACCCGTGCGTGCTGCAGCTGAAACTCCACTATGGCCTGCTGCTGCTCGCACAGTCTGTCCAGCATGTGCAAGGTGGAGTTCCACCTGGTGGGCACGTCGCATATGAGGCGGTGAGCGGGAAGGCCAAAGTTACGCTGTAGCGCAGACAGGCGAGCAGCAGCAGGATGTGAACGCCGGAAGCGCGAACAGACGGCCCGCACTTTATGCAGCAGCTCTGACATGTCGGGGTAGTTGTGAATGAACTTCTGCACCACCAAATTCAGCACATGCGCCAAGCAAGGGATGTGCGTCAAATTGGCTAGTCCCAGAGCTGCAACGAGATTTCGCCCATTATCACACACCACCAGGCCGGGCTTGAGGCTCACCGGCAGCAACCACTCGTCGGTCTGTTGTTCTCTACCCCACCACAACTCCTGTGTGGTGTGGGGCCTGTCCCCCAAACATATGAGTTTCAGAATGGCCTGCTGACGTTTACCCCGGGCTGTGCTGAAGTTGGTGGTGAAGGTGTGTGGCTGACTGGATGAGCAGGTGGAAGAAGAGGAGGAGGAAGCCGAGAAGGAGGAGGTGGCAACAGGAGGCAAAGAATGTTGCCCTGCGATCCTTGGCGGCGGAAGGACGTGCGCCAAACAGCTCTCCGCCTGGGGCCCAGCTGCCACTACATTTACCCAGTGTGCAGTTAGGGAGATATAGCGTCCCTGGCCGTGCTTACTGGTCCACGTATCTGTGGTTAGGTGGACCTTGCTACAGATGGCGTTGCGCAGTGCACACTTGATTTTATTGGATACTTGGTTGTGCAGGGAAGGCACGGCTCTCTTGGAGAAGTAGTGGCGGCTGGGAACAACATACTGTGGGACAGCAAGCGACATAAGCTGTTTGAAGCTGTCTGTGTCCACCAGCCTAAATGACAGCATTTCATAGGCCAGTAGTTTAGAAATGCTGGCATTCAGGGCCAGGGATCGAGGGTGGCTAGGTGGGAATTTACACTTTCTCTCAAATGTTTGTGAGATGGAGAGCTGAACGCTGGCGTGTGACATGGTTGAGACGCTTGGTGACGGAGGTGGTGGTGGTGGTGTTGGTGGTACATCCCCTGTTTGCTGGGCGGCAGGTGCCAACGTTCCTCCAGAGGCGGAGGAAGAGGCCGAGGCGGCAGCAGCAGAAGAGGTAGCAGGGGGAGCCTGAGTGACTTCCTTGGTTTTAAGGTGTTTACTCCACTGCAGTTCATGCTTTGCATGCAGGTGCCTGGTCATGCAGGTTGTGCTCAGGTTCAGAACGTTAATGCCTCGCTTCAGGCTCTGATGGCACAGCGTGCAAACCACTCGGGTCTTGTCGTCAGCACATTGTTTGAAGAAGTGCCATGCCAGGGAACTCCTTGAAGCTGCCTTTGGGGTGCTCGGTCCCAGATGGCGGCGGTCAGTAGCAGGCGGAGTCTCTTGGCGGCGGGTGTTCTGCTTTTGCCCACTGCTCCCTCTTTTGCTACGCTGTTGGCTCGGTCTCACCACTGCCTCTTCCTCCGAACTGTGAAAGTCAGTGGCACGACCTTCATTCCATGTGGGGTCTAGGACCTCATCGTCCCCTGCATCGTCTTCCACCCAGTCTTGATCCCTGACCTCCTGTTCAGTCTGCACACTGCAGAAAGACGCAGCAGTTGGCACCTGTGTTTCGTCATCATCAGAGACGTGCTGAGGTGGTATTCCCATGTCCTCATCATCAGGAAACATAAGTGGTTGTGCGTCAGTGCATTCTATGTCTTTCACCGCTGGGGAAGGGCTAGGTGGATGCCCTTGGGAAACCCTGCCAGCGGAGTCTTCAAACAGCATAAGAGACTGCTGCATAACTTGAGGCTGAGACAGTTTCCCTGGTATGCATGGGGGTGATGTGACAGACTGATGGGGTTGGTTTTCAGGCGCCATCTGTGCGCTTTCTGCAGAAGACTGGGTGGGAGATAATGTGAACGTGCTGGATCCACTGTCGGCCACCCAATTGACTAATGCCTGTACCTGCTCAGGCCTTACCATCCTTAGAACGGCATTGGGCCCCACCATATATCGCTGTAAATTCTGGCGGCTACTGGGACCTGAGGTAGTTGGTACACTAGGACGTGTGGATGTGGCAGAACGGCCACGTCCTCTCCCAGCACCAGAGGGTCCACTAACACCACCACGACCATGTCCACGTCCGCGTCCCTTACTAGATGTTTTCCTCATTGTTATGGTTCACCACAACAACAAAAATATTATTTGGCCCAATGTATTGTATTCAAATTCAGCGGGATATAAATTTGAGGCCTAGTATTTAGGCGCTGGGTGACCGGTATGGATTTAGTGACAGAATTAGACTTGGAAATGCACAGTAGCGTGTGTGTGAAGTTATTCTGAATGACCCTATGTGCACCTTGAATATTATATACCCTTTTAGGGATAGATTTCAAATAGCTCTGATATAGCAGAAACCACTAAATTATGAAATTGCTAAATTGGGAATTGTATTTCAACCCAGAACAAAAAATGTGCTTTGACGGACACTAAATAACTTTCCCATCCACAACAGGACAGCGGTAACGAGAGATTTAGCGGGATATAAATTTGAGGCCTAGTATTTAGGCGCTGGGTGACCGGTATGCATTTACTCACAGAATTAGACTTGGAAATGCACAGTAGCGTGTGTGTGAAGTTATTCTGAATGACCCTATGTGCACCTTGAATATTATATACCCTTTTAGGGATAGATTTCAAATATCTCTGATATAGCAGAAACCACTAAATTATGAAATTGCTAAATTGGGAATTGTATTTCAACCCAGAACAAAAAATGTGCTTTGACGGACACTAAATAACTTTCCCATCCACAACAGGACAGCGGTAACGAGAGATTTAGCGGGATATAAATTTGAGGCCTAGTATTTAGGCGCTGGGTGACCGGTATGGATTTACTAACAGAATTAGACTTGGAAATGCACAGTAGCGTGTGTGTGAAGTTATTCTGAATGACCCTATGTGCACCTTGAATATTATATACCCTTTTAGGGATAGATTTCAAATAGCTCTGATATAGCAGAAACCACTAAATTATGAAATTGCTAAATTGGGAATTGTATTTCAACCCAGAACAAAAAATGTGCTTTGACGGACACTAAATAACTTGCCCAGCCACAACAGTACAGCGGTAACGACAGATTTAGCGGGATATAGATTTGAGGCCTAGTATTTAGGCGCTGGGTGACCGGTATGGATTTAGTGACAGAATTAGACTGGGATATGGCCAAAAAATAACCACACTATTGCTGGTTAAATGCACTTGGTGTGACAGCTTGACCAACCACACTACTGAGGGTTAAATGCACTTGGTGACGGGCGCAGCTTGCCCCTGATGTAGTATATGGCCAAAAAATGAACAGACTATTGCTGGTTAAATGCACTTGGTGACGGGCGCAGTTTCCCCCTGATTTAGTATATGGCCAAAAAATGAACAGACTATTGCTGGTTAAATGCACTTGGTGTGACAGCTTCACCCTGATGTAGGCTTTAGCCAAAAAACAACCACACCATTGAGGGTTAAATGCACTTGGTGACGGGCGCAGCTTGCCCCTGATGTAGTATATGGCCAAAAAATGAACAGACTATTGCTGGTTAAATGCACTTGGTGTGACAGATTGAACAACCACACTACTGAGGGTTAAATGCACTTGGTGACGGGCGCAGCTTGCCCCTGATGTAGTATATGGCCAAAAAATGAACAGACTATTGCTGGTTAAATGCACTTGGTGTCACAGCTTGACCAACCACACTACTGAGGGTTAAATGCACTTGGTGACGGGCGCAGCTTGCCCCTGATGTAGTATATGGCCAAAAAATGAACAGACTATTGCTGGTTAAATGCACTTGGTGACGGGCGCAGCTTGCCCCTGATTTAGTATATGGCCAAAAAATGAACAGACTATTGCTGGTTAAATGCACTTGGTGTGATAGCTTGACCAACCACACTACTGAGGGTTAAATGCACTTGGTGACGGGCACAGCTTGCCCCTGATGTAGTATATGGCCAAAAAATAAACAGACTATTGCTGGTTAAATGCACTTGGTGTGACAGCTTCACCCTGATGTAGGCTTTAGCCAAAAAACAACCACACCATTGAGGGTTAAATGCACTTGGTGACAGGCGCAGCTTGCCCCTGATGTAGTATATGGCCAAAAAATAAACAGACTATTGCTGGTTAAATGCACTTGGTGTGACAGCTTCACCCTGATGTAGGCTTTAGCCAAAAAACAACCACACCATTGAGGGTTAAATGCACTTGGTCGCAGCTTGGATGCACTTGGTCGCAGCACCGCACAAGACACAAAATGGCCGCCGATCACCCCAGAAAAAAGTGACTGACAAACGGTCTGGGCAGCCTAAAAACAGTGAGCAATTGAGTATCAGCAGCTCAATGATCCACAGCTGCAGATCGATCAATTAATCAAGTGCTTTGGAGGAGTTAATCTTCCTAATCTCGCCCTACTGTCGCAGCCGCAACCTCTCCCTACGCTAATCAGAGCAGAGTGACGGGCGGTGCTATGTGACTCCAGCTTAAATAGAGGCTGGGTCACATGGTGCTCTGGCCAATCACAGCCATGCCAATAGTAGGCATGGCTGTGACGGCCTCTTGGGGCAAGTTGTATGACGCTTGTTGATTGGCTGCTTTGCAGCCTTTCAAAAAGCGCCAAGAAAGCGTCACAAAAGCGCCAAGAAAGCGACGAACACCGAACCCGAACCCAGACTTTTACGAAAATGTCCGGGTTCGGGTCCGTGTCACGGACACCCCAAAATTCGGTACGAACCCGAACTATACAGTTCGAGTTCGCTCATCCCTAATGGCCTGTACCACCCCCAAATTATCACAATGGAATCTAATCTTTTTATTCCTAAAACAATCCCCCCCACAAAACCACTGCAAGCACAATTGGGAAAAGCTCCAATAACGCCAGGTTCTTAACCCAACCCCGCTCCACCCAAGAAATTGGCCAACTCCCCGCACACCACTGCCCATGACAATACACCCCAAAACCCGAACCCCCAGCCGCGTCTGAAAACAAATCAAAATCGAAATTATCCACCGCCTCCCCCAAAACCAACGTCCTTCCATTAAAATGCTGCAAAAATTCCGCCCAAACCGCCAAATCCCTTTTAAGTTCCTTGCCCAACCTAACAAAATGATGCGGGGCCGTAACTCCCGCCGTAGCCCCCGCCAACTGCCGCCCAAAAATTCTCCCCATTGGCATAATCCTACATGCAAAATTGAGCTTGCCCAACAAAGATTGCAAATCCTTCAGCCTAATCTTCACCGCCCTCCGCGTCTGCTCCACCACCAGCCGCAGATCCCGTACCTTCTCCTCCGGCAACCGACACTCCATACTGTCCGTGTTAATCACAATACCCAGAAAGCTCAACTCCGAAGTAGGACCCACAGTCTTCTCTTCCGCCAACGGTACCCCGAACCTCCCAAAAACCAACTCCAACGTGCTCAACAACACCGAACAAACCTTAGACCCCGCCGGTCCCAAACAAAGAAAATCATCCAAGTAATGAACAACCCGAAACGTCCTTAACAACCCACTCCAAAAATGAACTAAACGCTTCAAAATATGCACAAGACACAGAACACCCCATCGGTAAACATCTATCCACAAAGTACTGTCCATCCCAGTAGCACCCCAACAAATGCAAACTGTCTAGATTCACAGGCAGGAGCCGGAATGCAGCCTCGATGTCAGTCTTAGCTAACAACGTCCCCACCCCCAACTTCCGCCCAACCTACAGCCGCATCAAATGAAGTGTACGCCACCGAACAGAGTTCCGGATCAATACCCTCATTGACCGACGCACCCTTCGGGTATGACAAATGATGAATGAGCCGAAACTTATTCGGCTCCTTCTTAGGTACAATCCCCAAAGGTGATATACGCAAACCAGCCAGCGGAAGATCCGAAAATGGACCGCCCATCCTCCCCAAAGCAACCTCCTTGGCCAACTTGTCAGCCACCACCTCCAGGTGTTCCAATGCCGCGCGCAGATTCCTCTTCCTCATAACAACCGGCAACGGTGCCGATGGAATAGAAAACCACTTATTAAACCCGTCCCTCAAAAACTCTGCCACCCCTCTTTTGGGATGCCTACTTAAATAGGGCTCCATCCTTTCCACCCGCACCGGAGTCAGACCCTTTTCCAGCCGCCTCCCCACCCCTCTGTCTGTTACCTCTAAAGCACCTGTTGGCCCCGTGGGAACCTCCACACCCTGAACACTCGTGCTTAAATCTACACTTCGACCCAAACCTACAATTACCCTTGTTAAAGAGGAAACAGAGCCCTTTTGCGGAGGCGACCGTGAATGCCGACTGCCCGGATCCCCCCGACTCACTCCGAAAGTACTGCCCCGCCCGTACAGGAGCCATCACCCGCATCCACAACCCAATATCCTTATGATCCCACCGGATGCTATTTCGAACCGCCATCCTCTGCCGAAACTGCTCGTCATACCGCAGCCAGCCAGTCCCCCCGTATACCCGCCAAGCCTCCCCAATTGCATCCATATAACAAAAAAGAGATGAACAACACTCCGGCTTCCGTTCCCCAATCACGCTGGCCAAAATAGCAAAGGCCTGAAGCCAATTTGAAAAAGTCTGCGGGATCAGCCGAAACCTCCGTTTTTCGTCCTCCTCCTTCTTCCCTTCATCTTTTTTTAACTTATCCAAATTAAACCTCTCCAAAGGGAGCAGGGAAAATATCTCTACATATTCCCCCCTCCAAATCCTCTCACGCACCTCCTGTTTCAAATGCGCCCCCAGTGGCCCCTCAAAACACACGTATACTTCGCCACGCGCCCCGTCATCCACCGATTGTCTATCTGCCTCCCCCCCACCTGCGTCTGCACTGACACCGAATCACACACCCTGCCAGTCACCTCACCAAGTCCCCTACCCCCCCCCCCCCAGCCCCCATCCCCCACGCCTGCACCGGGGAAACACCAGCCGCACCCAAACCCGAAATCCACCCTGCCAAACTCTGAAAAAACTGCCCCAAACCTTTCCCCAGGTCCCCTTGCGAACCACCCATCCCCCCGGGCAACCAGCCCATGGATTAAGTGCCCCCCCAAACCCCTCACCTGGCTGCCGGGGGGCTGTGAACCCCGCAGCCGAAGAGCCTGCCTCCTGATGGTCTTCTGGCACACTCTCATCCTCCTCTCTTCTTTCCAGGGACTCCTCACTCGTCGCCGCAGACATCCCAGCCGGCCGGCTGGATGCGTCCTGAGATGACCTTCCTCTGTGGGCGGAGCCACAGCCATGCTGGCTGTTCACCTCCTGCGGCCTGTGCACCCCCACCGGCTCCATGCGCACAGCCGTGTCTACACCGGGCTCACTCCCTTGCCGAGTGGCCTCCCCCGGACTAGGGGCACCCGCCGAACTCGGTCCCGAGCCCACGTCCCGCGATGCTGAAGGCGGGGTAGGAATCCCACCGCCTGAAACCGGGTCCCGCCGTGCATTAGGATTCCTCCCGCTCTGGGCGGCACTGGCCACAGACACCCTGCCAGCCCCCGGTTGCGGAGGGTCCCCGCAGGGGCTCCGCACCCGGCGCCGAGCCCTGGGGGTCACCTCTGGACTAAGGCGCGCTGGCGGCCGTACCCGCCGCAGCCGTCTCGTACGTGGCGGTGAGCTGACTGTACTCACCGCCGGCCCCTGTAGCAGGCCGGACACCTGCTCCTGCAGCCATTCGGGTCCCCGAGCCTCCGCCGCTGCCCGCAACTGCTAAATGATCAGCTCTACCGCCTGCATGATGTGAGTGAGTGCTTCTAAGATGGCGCCGGTTACCTCCCCTTCTTATAACCTAACCTAAAAGCCCACCCACTCTATTCTCCACCCACCATACTTTCAGACCTTAACCCCTACACTGCCGGCCCCCTCAGGCCAAACTTTATCATGTCGGCCTCCCCTCAACTGCGTCCCCAGTACGGCCTCACTTCTCTTTCAGCCCTCTGGCCCACCCTTCTGTCCTATTACCTCCTCCGCCTCCAGCCGGCGAAAGTCACGAGTGGCACAAGAGGACGGCAGGCTGGCTGTATTTAGTTGGCCGGCGCATGCGCAATATGAAAAGCTGTTCCTCTGCCCATAATGGGCAGAGCAGTTCCCAGTCTGACTTCTTCTATTGCCACTCGTTACGTCCGCCGGCTGGAGGCAGAGGAGGAGGTAATAATAGGACAGAACGGCTGGCCAGGGGGCTGAAAGAGGTGTTTTTCTGGGCACATCGCCCAGTAACGCCGCCCCTGGGCACTTGCAGAAGCTCATTAGCATACGTTTAAAAAGTGTTTTTTTCCATGAACTGGACAAGGGACACAGAAAAGAAAGGTACCATTGTAATGAGGGTTAAAGAGTCTATAACCTGATCTGAGCGGTCTAAAAAGCTCAGATTAGGTGAAAGACTCCCTTTAAAAAAAATCACAAAGAGAGACAATATGTGCAGTGGTACACTTTTTTTTTATACTAGGCCATGCCTCTAACTCCGCCCAAAGCATAACTATACACATCCAGTACCCTTAATGCTCCCACCTAGTAATTATTCCCTCTTTCTGCCAGCATACAGTAGTAATGCCCACACTGTGCCCCCTTCACAGTAAAAATTCCCACATGTGTCTTCTTCACAGTAGTAATGCTCATGTGTGCCCCCTTCACAGTAGTTATGTCCAGATATGTGCCCCTCACATTAGTTATGCCAAGATATGTGCCCCCTTCACAGTAGATATGCTCAGATGTACCCCTTTCACAGTAAGTAAAAAAAAAAAGTAAATACTCACCAGCAGTGTGATATGTGACAGTACATCATGCTGCTGCTGTAGAGCACTGGCTGCTGAGGTGAATGGTGAAGCGGGGAGCTCCACCATTACAATCAGCTGAGAGCAGGACATCAATCCTGGACTGTCCCACAGGATCTGGGACGGTTGGGAGGTATGATATCAGGCCAAATGCCATTGTGTTTGTAGCAGCTGTAGCAGTCTCTTGCACCGCCTGCTCAGCTGGGTATGGTTCACAGGAGTCCACTGGAACTTTTGTGTAGTCAGAATGGCTGGACTGACTGGCAGAGACTGGCAAGTAGGTGTTACTTCCTCAGAGGCCTGAACTCAAAATCTCTGTAGCAATAGAAGGAAGAAGTGGAGCTGGGCTCACTTGTAACCCACCCAATTTTTGTTTTTCACTCCCTGCATTCCCAAAGCCATAACATTTTTATTTTTTGTTCACACACATAGTAGTTGTATTAAGGCATGTTTCTTGAAGGAGTTGTACTTTTTAATGACACAATTTACTATTGCATTTAATGTAGTGCAAAGTTGGCGAAAATTCCAAATGGGATGGAATTGGAAAAAAAATTCTCAGTTTTATAGGTTTTGTTTTTACTTTCATTCTATGGGTCAGTACGATTACGGCGATACTGCATTTATGTTTTTTTTCATCACCATATTGTGACCGCATAACTTTTTTATAGTTATGTATAACGGCAAATTTTTTGTGGGATTATCTGTGGTTTTTAGTGATACAGTTTTGGAATGTGCTTGACTTTTGATAACTTTTCAATTACATTTTTTTGGGAAGTGAAGTGATGAAAAAATGACAGCATTTATTTATTTATTTTTTCCATTTTAATAGTACAGGCATTTTCGGCTGTGACAATGCCCATGATGTTTACATTTTTTATTGGTTATATTTTTTGGGGTCTAGGGAAATGGGGTGTTATTTGAATTTTTATATTTTTTAAATATTTTTAAAAACTTTTTTTTTTTATGTTCTTGTATTCGATAATGAATATCTATGCATTGCAGAATACTGCATTCAGTATATTGCAGTTCAGTACTGGCACCTGAAAGCCTGTATTGGAATATATTAGTAATTGGCCTGAAAATCTCAGGCCTATTACTAGTATGGGATGCCTTCCCCGATCTCAGCCAGGGGAAGGCGGGCCAGGTTGGGAAGTGCGTGGCTCCTGGTTTTAGTGATCCCATTTCAACACTCACATTTGACCACATCATCTGAGAGGTTGAATATCTGCTATCGCCATTATCAGTGATCGCAGACATTAGCCCTGGGCATCTGCAGTGTAAAACAGCAGAAACTCGGTGGTCATGGTGCTCGCTGCACTGATTAGCGGGTGTCATTTTTAAGGATCAGACTTTTGTCTTACATGTGTAATGGAGGTCCGGAAAAGTTAAATGAATAAATTACAAGTTATACAGAATATTTTCCCATGAAATGATATATCAATCTGCTCAGCTCCTCCTGGTCTATAACATGCTGCCTGCAGATTGCCCTATGTTTTCTTGGTGATCGGCTCACTTTAAGTCATGTGTTTAGTTAGTTTATATGAATACAGCTGATTGTCACATGTTACCAAATGTTTCCTCTCAACAATTTAATAGTGGTTGGTAAAGAGAAAGTGCACGGAAAATGTAAGCTTCTTCTGCCAAATACACTGAGGAGCCAAAGAGAGACAGTTGGCTCACTGTAATGTCCTGAGTGACTGGAAGGGCATATTAGGTCAAAGAAAACACACAGTGCTTTATGTCCTACATTGCTGAGCCCAAATCATTTCAATATGCAAACATCAAACATGAATGACTCTACTTGAAAAGTCAACAGCAGTCAACACCAGGTCCCTCCTGGACAACAGACAGCAGCTTGCTCATTTATTCCATCTCATGATTAGGGGTCATAATTTATGTGTATTGAGTTGTGTGACCAACAATTTTTCGGCATTCATGAATAATATCCTATCACACCATACTTCCTGATGGAAGGTCAATATAGAGTTTTTTTTTCAGGATTTTACTTTCTCTATATTAAGGTTAGGCATTGGTGTATGAATAATGTGGTCGAAGCTCTGGGATTCCAATCTATCACCAGAACTCTAAGGCTACTTTCACACTCGCGATTTGGTTTCCGTTTGTGAGATCCGTTCAGGGCTCTCACATACGGTCCAAAACGGATCAGTTTTGCCCTAATGCATTCTGAATGGATAAGGATGCGCTCAGAATGCATCAGTATGCCTCCGTTTCGCCTCCATTCCACTCTGGAGGCGGACACCAAAACGATGCTTGCAGCAATTTGGTGTCCGCCTGATGATGCGGAGGCAAACGGATCCGTCCTGACACACAATGGAAGTCAATGGGAATGGATCCGTTTTCACTGACACCATATTACACAATAGAAAACGGATCCCTCCCCCATTGACTTTTAATGGTGTATAAGACAAATCGGTTTTGGCAATGTTAAAGATAATACAAACGGATCCGTTCTGAACGGATGCATGCGGTTGTATTATTGGTGCGGATCCATGACAGATCCGCACCAAACGCGAGTGTGAAAGTAGTCTAACAAGTGTTCCAGTCATTCTTCTTCCAAGGGTCTGATCACTAATGGTCACACATTGATATCCTATATTAGGTATAGGCTGTCAATGTAAAATACAGGAAAGCTCATTAGCTGATGTAGACTAACTACAGATAGCATATAGCCCAGCATATTGATAGCATGATTGGCAGAGAAAATAAAAGTGACATTCAAAGTGAACAAAATCAGTTTTTAAGTCTGAGGCTTTCTGCATCTTTATCATGTGGAATATAGATACTTGCAAAAGACCCCTTATACAGACCAGATTTCCTGTATGACAAATTTTCAGTTTATCATATATTATGCATACTGGCCATCTTCTTTCAGAAGACTACCCTCCTAGATAACCTTTTTTTCAATGCAATATTGGGTAGTTTTCTCAAAGAGAATTCACTATACATTGTATGACTAAATACATAAGGGCACCGCTTCTACTTAATGAGATTGGTCATGTCATCCTTATTCATTACAATGAAGTACATCTGGTAATACAATATACAGTACATTGTAAAAAAAAATACTGAAATGCTCAGTAACTTTCAATATTATACGCCATAGATTTATCCAACAAGCATATTCTCTACGTTGTTGCACCAAACACAATCGAAGACTTTCAGGAGCTTTTCAAATGCTTATATTACAACCACATTTTAGGGTCACAGGAGCTACAACCACATGTAGTGCAGTTGATTTGGTTAACCATAAAAATGGTCATCTTATACCAATTAAGCCTTTGGATACATTGGAATCTCATCCTTAAAGGGGTTCTCCAGGAATTAAGAAAATAAGAATACTTAAATATGACTTCATTTTAAATATATTCCCAAATACCTTTCATTAGTTATAATGGCTCATTTTGTCTAGGGAGCAATCATCAGGCGGAACAAAATAGCAACTGTCCTATTAGTGCACACAGAACCTGTCCTAGTCACACAGCAGGACAAGTTACTTCACAACACTGAGCTAAAGAGCTGCCACATCCTCCTCTCTGCTCTACTTGTTGGGGATTATGATCCTAAATACAGATGATATCTTCAGCTCAATCTCTGTAGGAATGGAACTCATAAGGAGACATGAAGTACAGAGAGGAGGTGGGGATGTGGATAATTAGCAGCAGTACTTGTATGCAGTCTCCATTACCACAGTCCCACATTACCATGGTCTGTACTCTCTATACTTCATGTCTCCTCGTGAACTCCATTCCTAAAGAGTTTCATATGAAGATCTTATCAGATACATTCAGGATCATAATGCCTAGAAGGATTTCCCAAAAATGCCTTCGCCCTGCACGATTCAGGCGGGCTGGGGAGGGGGGGGGGGGGGCGGAAGATGGGGATATGTCGGGGTTCAGCTCTGAACTCGGACAACCCCTTTAAGTATTTTAATTTTTTTAATTCCTTGAGAACCCCAATGATGTTCCTCTCCATTTCAAAACCTATTGGAAAGCTATCTTAGAGTGGAGACTTTTATAGCAGAGTGTTGTGATATTTGTAACAAATGCAATCCAAAACCAAAAATGATATGCTTTGTCCACTTTTTGGGTTATGCAAAAAAAAAATTAAGATTGACCCTTTTACCATATGCAGATGCACCACACCAGCTATGCCAAGAGGTAAGCTTTAAACTAAAAGCAGGACTGAAAGAACATGTGTTATTAATAGTGCAACACAGATTGAAATAAGTAATCTAAACAATGAGGATTTCATTGATACTAGTAGGATATTTTAACGTCTGATATTTTCTTCTACTCCAGACAGAATTTCAGGCTCTTTAAATTCCCATCAGACGCTCCTTCCACTTTACAAATAAAGGATAATAATAAGCCCAGATAATAATAGGCTATTAGATGTTTGTGCGTCATCTTTTGATTTTCCAGTTTCTGTCCTTCTTTCCTGTATATTTTATTATGCTTGTGCAATCTTAGTCATTTGTATTTTTAAATATGTTTTTCTTTGTTAATTTTATTGTTTATGATTGAACATTCTTCTCAAATAGAAATATTACATTACAGATACAGTATCAGGGTACTTTGAATACTTTGATTCCACAGATTTGTAGTTGTTCTTTATTACCATTTAACTTTGTATTTGAATTTTGTTCATTGTAAATGCTTTTTAGTTGTACAGTCACGGTCTTATGTATATGATAGCACCACAAAATAAGCATCCGTGTTATTATGGTAGTATGTGTCAGTCATCAGTTTGGTCTTGCACAGTTCTGTGCAGTGACATTTTTTATGCGGTTTTGGTTACAAGGGTGATGAATGTGACCAGAAATGCCAGCTTATGCTGTATTTTGAACCAGCATCAAAAACACAAAGGAAATGCTACAAGTCACAATGCAATGTGTGTTGACATTTTCTGAGCCAAAGATTTTCCCTGGGTAATCGATTCATCTAAGGCTGCTTTCACACTAGCGTTCGCTGGTCCGCTCGTGAGCTCCGTTTGAAGGAGCTCACGAGCGGACCCGAACGCAGCCGTCCAGCCCTGATGCAGTCTGAATGGAGGCGGATCCGCTCAGACTGCATCAGTCTGGCGGCGTTCAGCCTCCGCTCCGCTCGCCTCCGTGCGGACAGCTGAACGCTGCTTGCAGCGTTCGGGTGTCCGCCTGGCCGTGCGGAGGCGTGCGGATCCGTGCGGATCCGTCCAGACTTTCAATGTAAGTCAATGGGGACGGATCCGTTTGAAGATGCCACAATGTGGCTCAATCTTCAAGCGGATCCGTCCCCCATTGACTTTACATTGAAAGTCTGGACGGATCCGTACTAGGCTATTTTCACACTTAGCTGTTCTATGCTAAAAATAATGCAGACGGATCCGTTCTGAACGGAGCCTCCGTCTGCATTATTATGAGCGGATCCGTTCAGAACGGATCCGCCCGAACGCTAGTGTGAAAGTAGCCTAAGAATTGCCACTGCATCCTAGTAGTCCTTCAATCAGAAATTGATTGGAAAATTTAATAATTTACTTATCTACATGTTACAACTTTAGGGGGTTGTCCAGGAAAAATGTATACTTACCTGCTCACATGTGCTGCTGCAGCCAACGACTGGCCTCATCAGTTATGTGTCCTTATTGCTGGGTCATGTGCAACTTGGGGACATATCACCGCTGAAGCCAAAATGGTGCATGTGACCCCATCCATGCAAGAAGTTGAGGGACAGAGACCGGAGGTCCAGCGAACATAGCCCTGGCAACATGGAGCTGGAATAGAGTGGTGGGGAGCAGGTAAGTATAGCTCTCTTCTTAGCTCTGGCTTGTGGGGAGACAGTTTAAGAAAATCCTGGAAACCCATGTAATGCAGTTTTACAACTACTAAAAAACAAGGCTAAGTCTTGTCACCACTAGGCTAGGAATAGGCACACTTTAATGGATGAAAGAAAGAAATGGAGGGGTACTCCTTTCCATTTTCTTCGAAAATCAGGTTTGCCTGTAGGAAGAATGGTTATTTTGCATGATCTAGCTATTTTATGCGCAAGTCAATGGAGACATATAAAATCATGAAAATATTAATGCATTGTAGTACTTGTAGTACTAATGATTGAATCAGGTAGTATCCATCTACCTTGCTCCAGTCAACTCTCTGTTTTTTATCTCCCTGAACTGCACTGTAGATTTTGAGTCTTTGTGCAGACCAGACCAACCTTTTAAAGGGAACCTGTCACCCAAAAATCGCCTATTAAGCTGTTTACAGTACCTTATAGTGCTGTATACTCGTTTCTTGATGCACTTTTTGTTCGTTTTCCCGCATGTCTGCTCATTCAGAAATCGATGTTATATTCAGTTGCTGCCCCGTGCTTCAAGTCAGGCTTGAAGTCACGGGGGCAGCGGCCTCGGCGTCTTACATGGCCCTCTCCCCGCCCCCTGCCTCTGTTACTGACAGCCGAACTCCGAATCCGGGACCGCGCTCAACGGCCGCATGCGCAGTAAAGGGCGGCAGGAGCGCGGTCCCGGCTGCCGCGCGTACTACGCGCCGTCTTACTTTCGCCGCACTGCGCATGCGCCCGACATCCTGTATCAAACGCGCCCGCGCCCAGATGCCGGGCGCGGGCGCGTTTGATACAGGATGTCGGGCGCATGCGCAGTGCGGCGAAAGTAAGACGGCGCGTAGTACGCGCGGCAGCCGGGACCGCGCTCCTGCCGCCCTTTACTGCGCATGCGGCCGTTGAGCGCGGTCCCGGATTCGGAGTTCGGCTGTCAGTAACAGAGGCAGGGGGCGGGGAGAGGGCCATGTAAGACGCCGAGGCCGCTGCCCCCGTGACTTCAAGCCTGACTTGAAGCACGGGGCAGCAGCTGAATATAACATCGATTTCTGAATGAGCAGACATGCGGGAAAACGAACAAAAAGTGCATCAAGAAACGAGTATACAGCACTATAAGGTACTGTAAACAGCTTAATAGGCGATTTTTGGGTGACAGGTTCCCTTTAAGATATATATCATGTACTGGTGGCTTTATTTCCATACATGCCACTGTAAACTGAAACTGTTGCTAAGGTAAGCAGGGGAGCAGTTTGCATAATCTCTTTTGCATGAGAAATTACTTCCACTGCAAAGTTTGCCTGCAGCAATCCGCCCACACAGTACTATGGCTTAAAGTTTGTTTTACTATAAATGTAATGGAAATCCTAAAATAAACCAGTTTAAAAACTAGAACAAACCATAGGCGAAAATGAAAAATCAACATCATGTGTTATATAGAACATATAAGGGCTGTCTTATGCAGACAACCCTTTTTTAAAGCAAAAAGGGAAGTATATCATTTTGTAGACAGTAGATAAAAAAAATAAACTCTTTGCTTACTGGTTTAATTAGAGGAATAAAAATACATCATTCTTTAGTGATATCATTAGATTATGAAAAGTTCATCATTCTTTTATGATGTCATCAGAGGACTAAAAACTGCATTCCTTAAAGGGGTTGTCCGGGTTCAGGGCAGGGCAAGGGGGAGCATCGAAGCAAAAAAAAAGCTCCGAAGCTCTACTCATTCATGGTGAATGAATGCAAATCAGATTGTGTCCGGGTTCAGGTCCGAACCTGGACTACCCCTTTAAAGGGGTTCTCTCATCTGAGACATTGGTGGCATATCACTAGGATATGCTACCAATGTCAGATAGATGCAGGTCTCACTTCCAGGACTAATCTCCAGAACGGGACTCTTAGGCCCCATTCACACGTCTGCAATTTTGTTCCGCATTTTGCGGAACGGAATTGCAGACCTATTCATTTCTATGGGGCTGCACGATGTGTGGCCCGGCTCTGGAAATGCGGACCAGCACTTCCGAGTCTGCATTTCCGTTCCCGATAAAAATAGAACATGTCCTATTCTTGTCCACAATTGCGGACAAGAATAGGCATATTCTATTAGTGCGGAACGCACATTGCCGTGTCCGTGTTTTGCGGATCTGCGGATCCGCAAAACATGTTACGGACGTGTGAATGGATCCTTAAAGTGAGCAGAGAGCAGCCGGACATGCGCAACCACCCTCCATTTATTTTTATGGGACTGCCGAAAATAGCCAAGTGCTGGCTCAGCTATCTCCAGCAGTCCCACTGAAGTTACTGGGCCTGTTGCCACGCTTGGGTGATATGTCAATTTCTATGGGACTTGCAAAAATTGCATGGCTAAAAGTTATCAAATGTATTAAAGATGTGAGACATATTTTGGCGTAATATTTATATATTTATGATAATATTGACTATTCGGCTCCAATATTTTACCCATAACAACCAAACTGCTCATGCAAGTAAAGCTACTTTCACATTAGCGACATACTTCTCCGGCAGGCTGTTCCGGAAGGTGAACAGTCTGCCGGATGTGTGCTGCCGCTAGTGTCCGCCCCGGCCCAATTCACTATAATGGGGGCAGGCCGGAGGTCTGGCCGTAGCACGGCAAACATGTCGAGAGGTGGCCAGAATAAAACTACTATAGCCTGCCGGCGAAGTATGCCGCTAATGTGAAAGTAGCCTAAAACAATTAGAGGAAGTTTGCCACCTCCAAATCGGGTTCAAAGTAAGCACACTGCCATGTAGAGTAGGTGCCCCAACATATAAACGTACATTTCTTGTCAAAATGTGGTACTCTAATCCTGAAACATGCTTTTCTTTTTATTTTTATGCAACTAAGGTTTTCCGTGCACCATTGGCAGAGCTTTTCTGTTTGGTGCACCTGTCTTCCCAAACGTTATCGCTACCAGCTCTGAAATCTCATGGACTGGCAATCAAACAAGAAGAGGGGGGGGGGGGGTGATGGTAGGCGTTATAGCAGAACAATGGTGCAGCAAATAGATCAGCACTGCCTTCTGCGCACCAAAAGCTTTATTTGCATAAAAATAAAAAGGATTTGGGAACCAGATTTTCCCAAAGAAGATATGGTTATGTTTTGAGGTGCTTACCCTATAAAGTAGGAAATCTACTTTGAGATGGATTTTGGAGGTGACAGGCTTTCTGTAAAGTAGTCACTTGAGTTTTCATACTGAAACTATAATATATCCAACAGATACAATGGGAGTTGTACTGACTCATACCTTGCTCTTTCATTTGACAGTCGTAAGTTGCTTTGTAACAGCAACCTATTTTATCATCTTTGCTAATAATGAGAATTTTGCGTGCCACTCCCAAGAGGGAATTGTGTGCACTAGTGACGTTCTTACTGTTTACCAAGTCTTCTCACTCTCTAAAGGTTATTAGAAGGAAATCCTGGACGTAATGTGCCAGTTAGGAATGATTCAGCAGTGTAAACAGTCTAAAGCACATTGACCTGACAGAGGAGGGGACGCACTGTTCAGATGCTATTTTTAGTTTTTGTAACAATTCAGTTTAGATTTGGTTTCTTTGGAAACACAAATCACTGCAAAAAATGCACCAAAATGATACGCAACTGACAATACTAGCTAATTCCTCAGGCCAATGTTAAAAGCTGAGAACTTTGCTAATATCTCCCAGTCAGGAACATATCGGAGCCCCTCATGCACCACGTCACGGTGTCTCAGCAGGCATGGGGTCCTACCACCAAACTCCCCGTGGTGTGTGAACAGGGTGGTCTCACTAATCATAGTGGTATCATAGTGGTATCACCAATGCACTGTGAGGTCGGATAAAGCTGTGAGCCGCACCCACAACAGACCATGTGACACAGAAGCCGCACCCACAACAGACCATGTGACACAGAAGCCGCACCCACAACAGACCATGTGACACAGAAGCCGCACCCACAACAGACCATGTGACACAGAAGCCACCAGGTGCAAAAGAATGTTACCAACAAAATAAAGTGGTTTCTTTGGAAACACATCCATTGGTTTATAAATGTAAAATGGGCGATTTCTAGATAATAAATAATAAAGACACAATTGGGAACATTAGGTACATAATGTGGCATTATTATAAGTCATTGAAGGTTTAGTACCCAGGCTGTACCAGATAATAGTCCATTAGGCAAGAAACCTGCAGGAACAGGCTTGTTCATATTTGGAGGTGAGCTTTACATGAACCCTAAATCACAGAAAAAATGCACCACACGGATATGCCACTGACTATACTGGCTAGTCATAAATGCAGATATTAAAAGCTGAGACTTTTGCCAATATATTCCTGTCAGGAAGATATCGGAGCCCCAAGCACCACGTCACGGTTCTCAGCATGGCAAGGGGTCCTACCACTACGCTACCTATGGTGTGAACAAGGTCTGAGGGTGATGTAATCCAGCTCACAGCCAGGCTTCCACACAACCGCCTAGCAGGACAGCTAGTGCAATGTGAACAAAGCCAGACTGTAAGCCACACCCATATCAGACTATGTAATGGAGGCTACCAGGTGCAAAGAGTGTTTGAATGCCAGGTGAAGGCACATACACTACATATAAAACAAGACAAAAACACAGAAATATAGTGGCAAATCTGGGGGAGCTGCTCAACCCCTAACACTGTAGCGTGTTTTTCATTGGGGGAGCAGCCCCACCGCATGTGGACCGCAGCAAACGACTATCCCCAGCAAAAAATATTTTGCATACGGTGGAGGATGTCGGCGCGGTCCACATGCACCACAAAGGCATCCTACACAAAACGGAGCATTGTGCGGATGAAAATATAATCATAAATCACAGAAAAAATGCACCACACGGATATGCCACTGACTATACTGGCTAGTCATAAATGCAGATATTAAAAGCTGAGACTTTTGCCAATATATTCCTGTCAGGAAGATATCGGAGCCCCAAGCACCACGTCACGGTTCTCAGCATGGCAAGGGGTCCTACCACTACGCTACCTATGGTGTGAACAAGGTCTGAGGGTGATGTAAGCGGTGGGGCTGCTCCCCCAATGAAAAACACGCTACAGTGTTAGGAGTTGAGCAGCTCCCCCAGATTTGCCACTATATTTCTGTGTTTTTGTCTTGTTTTATATGTAGTGTATGTGCCTTTACCTGGCATTCAAACACTCTTTGCACCTGGTAGCCTCCATTACATAGTCTGATATGGGTGTGGCTTACAGTCTGGCTTTGTTCACATTGCACTAGTTGTCCTGCTGGGCGGTTGTGTGGAAGCCTGGCTGTGAGCTGGATTACATCACCCTCAGACCTTGTTCACACCATAGGTAGCGTAGTGGTAGGACCCCTTGCCATGCTGAGAACCGTGACGTGGTGCTTGGGGCTCCGATATCTTCCTGACAGGAATATATTGGCAAAAGTCTCAGCTTTTAATATCTGCATTTATGACTAGCCAGTATAGTCAGTGGCATATCCGTGTGGTGCATTTTTTCTGTGATTTATGATTATATTTTCATCCGCACAATGCTCCGTTTTGTGTAGGATGCCTTTGTGGTGCATGTGGACCGCGCCGACATCCTCCACCGTATGCAAAATATTTTTTGCTGGGGATAGTCGTTTGCTGCGGTCCACATGCGGTGGGGCTGCTCCCCCAATGAAAAACACGCTACAGTGTTAGGGGTTGAGCAGCTCCCCCAGATTTGCCACTATATTTCTGTGTTTTTGTCTTTACATGAACCCGTAACTCTCATTCTGATAATCCATTTAGACAAGTTTGTTCCTGGTCATACAGATGGTCAGAAGCATCTATAATCTGTACCCAAATGGTCCAAAGACTGCATCCATGAGTTAAATGGTAATCTGTATCGTTTCAATACTGTACGGAGCGAGCGCTCCATACAGTATTAGAATGTATTGGCTCCGATGAGCTGACGTTATTACTTCCCGAAGTCTCGCGAGACTTTGTATAATAACTTCAGAAATTGATTTATACTGTAAAAAAACATTTTCTGAACTTGGGTTCGGTTCCATGTGGTACCTTGGAACCAAACCAGAGTTCGGGAAATGTTTTTTTTACAGTATAAATACATTTCTGAAGTCAATATACAAAGTCTCTCGAGACTTCCCGAATTAATAACTTCGGCTCATCAGAGCCAATACATGATAATACTGTACGGAGCACTTGCTCCATATAGTAGTGAAACTAAGTTTTATGCGAATCAACTTCGGATGTTTAATCCAAAGTCGATTTGCTCATCTCTACTGTTTATGTTACAGCGACCTACAAGAAGCGATGCCAAAGGTACAAATGCAAAAAAGTGTATATGCTTTATTAAATAACATGATTACATACATACAAGACGTTATGTTACAAAGAAATAGCAGCAGGAAAAAAACACCTTCCCGGTGGTACACTACATTATAAGTAATAATACCGTATAAATAGCAATAATAAATCTATATAATATGTGGCAGAGTCTCCTATATAAATATGTTCAATATCCCTATGTAGGACAAGAGAGTCACTACCAGAGACAGTAACAACAGTCAGACCTGCAAATATAGCTGAACCATATGGAAACCAAGTGGAACCACGGCGCCTAGCAGAGTACTGACCAGAAAAACAATAATGAACATGTATAGGGGAGACTCACCAGACAAAGTAGTGTATCCAGACCGGGATGGCGTTACATCATAAAAAATGTACATAAAAAAAGGGAACGTATATATGTCTATATAAAATGGATATATATCTAAAGGAATACGTCTAAAAGGACATATACAAAATGGGATAGAAATCTGTATAAGAATAACTTCAATAAGAGATAAACAATAAAAATAATATCTAAAAATTATATATAAAGATATTTATAAATATTTAAAAACAGGAATATAGCTCCAAGTGGGGGTCATCTAGTGTATTGAAGGCCTAATCTTACTGTACTCTGATATCATAGTCCTACCCGGGAACCGGCCGAATCCGACAATACATTAATAGTTGGTATATTCAAGGGCTTCGTTTAGACCAAATATCCATTTTATAGGAAAAATACGTACCTGGTATTTTACTTTCCTTGAGTACGGAGGCAGCACATCACGGGTTACCCCCATTCCCTTCAGATTGTAGGACCGCCCACCTAGATAAATCAGAATAATTAATCAATTAATTAGCTCCCTAATATAGGGCGGCAACCAGAATACATCCTTGTGTTAAAAAAATAGATCCAGACACAAAACAATACAGGAGGAGGTTCTCTGCCTTTCTGAACTCCTTGGTTCTGAGAAGGTAAATTTCAATTGCCCTCTTAACATCTAGTGTGTGTAATGCACTCTGTTGTTCATCAGAAGGATCGGGAAAGAACGCTGGAAGGAAAGACTCTCTGTTAATGTTAGAAGAAGATGAGACTTTTGGTTGGAAGAAATGGCATGGTACGAAGTAGCACTACGTCATGAAGAATCCTCAGGTACGGATGTTTAGAGGAAAGGGCCCGTAGCTCTCCAAACCGCTTTGCTGACGTAATTGCAATTAGAAAGGACACCTTGTAGGTAAGCCATTTGAAATCAGCTTGCTGGAGAGGTTCGAATGGAGAAGTCGTTAATCTTCTAAGTACCAAGGACAGGTCCCAGATCGGTAAGGGTTCTCGAAAAATAGGTCTTAACTTTTTTACTGCTTTAAAGAACCTGACGATGAGCGGGTGATGAATGAATCTATTTTCAGTCATGGCATTGATCGCCGTCATATGTGCCCTTAGTGTATTGGGTTTGAGACCCTTCTGAAAACCGTCTTGAAGGAACTGCAGTACAGAAGAGATGTTAATGACTGAACAACCCGACTCACAGAGCCACTCTGAGAACTTATTCCAGATCTTGGCATACTTCATATTTGTCGATTGTTTACGAGAGCAAAGAAGTGTATTAATTACTGAGTCTGAGAGTCCTCTTTCTTCTAGCGCAGATCTTTCAGCCTCCAGGCTGCGAGGTGTAGTCTTCCCAGATGCTGATGATACAGACCCTCTTGAATTAAAAGATCCGGAACTAGAGGGAGCTTCCAGAATTCCCCCTTGGAAAGCTGGAGAAGAAGGGGAAACCACGACCTTCTCGGCAAGAATGGCGCAATTAGTATCGCCTGAGGCCTCTCTGCAAGGATCTTCCGAAGGACTCTCACAATGAGAGGGACCGGATGAAAGATGTACACGAATAGGTGTTTCCAGCTGAAGGAAAAAGCATCCACCTGAGTGGGGTCTTCCCACTTGTTCAGAGAGCAAAACCTTGGCAGCTTCTTGTTCCTTCTGGACGCCATCCGGTCCCACGCTGGCAGACCCCATTTGGCCACTATTTGCTGGAATACATCTTGATTCAGCTCCCATTCTGCTGGTTTGATCATCCTCCGACTCAGCCGATCCGCTTGAGTATTGCAGCAACCTTTGATATGCATGGCTCTTAATTCTAAAAGGTGGGATTCTGCCCAGGTGAAGATTTGTTTGCACAAGCTCAGGAGAACCGCATTCCTCGTCCCTCCTTGCTTGTTCAGGTAAAATACCACCGGGAGATTGTCTGAACGCATAAGCACAGGCTTCCCTATTATCTCTGCTGCAAACTGGTGGAGAGCCAAGTGGACTGCCTTCAGCTCCTTGAAATTTGAAGATTGTTTCTTCATTTGCAGGGACCAGAGGCCTTGAACCCATTTGTCTTGGAGGTGTGCTCCCCAGCCTTGGCCAGATGCGTCTGTAGTGATTACGACCGGAGACATGAACTGGAAACTCTTCCCAGAGGAAAGATTCTTGGTCTGAAGCCACCAGTTTAGACTCTGAATTGTTGAAGGCTTCAGCCTCACTCTTGCTTTCAGACTGTGGTGGCTGTGATGCCACGTTTGTAGCATATCCTGCTGTAAGTCCTTGGTATGAATCATGGCCCAGGGGACGGCATCAGCTGTCGCTGTCATATGTCCTAGTGTCTTCATGACTCTGCGAACCGAAGGACGATGTAAGGATGATAATAGGGTTCTTATCTCCTTCTTTAAAGTCCCAATCTTTACAGTTGGCAGGAAAAGTGTCATGCTGCGTGTATCTATCGTGAATCCTAGGAAGGACTTGGAGGTAGTAGGAATGATTTCTGACTTCTTCCAATTTATTAGAAATCCCAGGGATTGAAGCAGTTTCACCGCTTCCTGGAGATTAATCTGCAGAAGGTGTTTGGATTGGGCTGCTAGAAGCCAGTCGTCCAGGTAGGGGAAAACCTGAATATTCTGGAGACGAAGAGTCACCGTTACTATGATTGCAATCTTGGTAAAAATTCTTGGTGACGAGCAGAGGCCAAAAGGAAGAGCCTTGAACTGGAAGTGAGAAATGCCTTCCTCCCTCTGAATAGCCAGTCTTAGAAATCTTCTGGATGACACTCTTATGGGGATGTGTAGATACGCGTCCTTCAAGTCTAAGGATACCATGTACTGATCTCTTGTGAGTACTGCTGTTATCGACCTTATAGTCTCCATCTTGAAGTGAACTTTCTTCAGGTACTGATTTAAGTAACGCAGATCTATGATGAGACAGCTTCTTCCATCTGCCTTGGGTATGTGGAATACTCTGGAGTATACCCCCTTTCCCCTCTGGTGGTAAGGAACGGGTTCCAGTGCGCCTTTTCCTAGAAATTCTTCTAGTAAACGACCTAGTAGAGGATCTCCTCCTCTGTTTGTCAAAAATCTGTCTCTTGGGAAGAGAACCCATGATGAATCTCAGAAACGGAAAGCAAAAACTCTAGTGTGAAAGTAGCCTAAGCCACATTTTATGCATACAGTACATTTAAAAAAGACTCTACCACCTAAAACCAGTACCACCTTTTCATAGGTTTAATTAAGCTTGATATTTATCAAAAGTAAAGAGCTTCTTAATATTAAAGGGGTTATCCGGGGCTGCAAAACTGATGGTCCATCCTCAGTATAGGCTATCAACGTCTGATCAGGGGTAGTCTAAATCTCAGCTTCCTTGCTCCTCAGCTGACTGAAGGCACAGCTCGATGCTTTTGACAGTGGCTGTGCCTTGTATTACTGCTTATTGTAGACCCCCAATTAATGGTCTATCTTGTAAATAGGATATTCCTTTGTAGGTTGTCTGCTGAGAAATTTGCAGGGTACATTTTAAATAATTGAAGACCTCTGATGATGTTAGCAGATATTTTTTCTATGTGATATACCCTCTAATTGTGTGGCTCCCAGTTCTAATTGTACTATGTCAATTGAGAATGGTACAGTTTGTGGGGTTGTCCAAGTTATATTTTATTCTCCCACACTCCCAGGAGCCTGATAAAATAATAATAATATATTTTTTTTAAACTATTTAACCCTCCCCGGGCCCCTTCCGATCTAGCGCTGCCACTCGGTTCTGCACCAAGCCCCTGTGGAGCCGGTGTATACATCAGGAATGGTAATGGCCCTGGTGCAGTGTTGTGTCACAATGTACTCCCTCAGGCCATTGCTCTATGGGGACCAGTGCAGGGTACGGTCATGAGCCGTTTGGGGCACAGCTGACTGCGGTCGAATAGCCTGTGGCCAATTAAGTCGCAGCTGCCTCCTATTTAACTAATGAAGACTGCACTGTATAGCTTGGGTGCATTGTTAATGGGCCCCCAGCACCTTCAATACTGCACGGCTATTAACAATGCAGACCGGCTATACAGTGCGGTCTTCATTAGTTAATTAAGAGGTAGCTACAGCCTAAGTGGCTGCGCGGTGCTCCACCGCAGCGGTACTCAACCACAGTGGGCCAGGCCCCAAACAGCTCATGACCGCGCCGTGTGGTCGTACCCTAAAAAAGAACTTGGAAAACCTCTCTAATCACTAGCATATAGGCTGTTCTCTCCTGCTAATGACTTGATGGATCATTAGCAGTTAATGTCTTCCTCATCTCTTCGTGTGTTTACAACCTCAACTATTCCATTAGTTTTCATATACAGAATTAGGCCTCTTGCACATGAATGCGCTGTGTTTTGTGGTGCGCAAATTGCGGATCCGCAAAACACGGATGCCGCCTGTGTGCCCCCTTGCAATTTGCAGAATGGAGCAGACGGCTCATTATAGAAATGCCTATTCTTGTATCTTTTACGGCCCCATTGAAGTGAATGGGTCCACACGGTCGTGTGCAAGAGGCCTTATACTAATATCGGGTAACATGGCTGTAACATGGGGAGGTTTAAAGGGTTAAGATTGCATGGTCATGTTTGTAAAGGGCTTCTGCTTCTTTGGAACATTTTGTAATATGCTTCTTTACCATGGAGACCTGTGTGCTGACTTGCTGTGTTACTTTCTCATGGACCATTAGATATTTTCATCTCGCTGTATCTGTAAATGAGCAACCTCATTAATGCTGAAGAGCACTCAAGCTACAATACAGTTGATATTTTCCTAAAACTTGCAGATGGAGAACAGAAAAAAGAGAAGAAAAATGGCTAGTGTGAAATCAGTTCTGCAGAAAAAATATCTTGTAGTGATTTATTGCGGATATTTTAATCATATTTTTGTTGTGGCCTCTCATGTGCAAAGCTTCACTAATATCAACATTAGAGGCTCAGTTTGGAGCCTCCATCCAAAATTCTAGAGCTAGGCCGGATTGCATGAAGACATACCCTATTATAGCCATGCAGTATACCAGGTGTGTACATAGTTGCCAACAGTCCTCAATTTGCAGGGACTGTTCCTAATTTTCAGAGACAGTCCCTGAAATTCTGGCTGTCCTGAGCCAAAAATGTGTGGTTTAGTACGTAAGCCCCAACTATAAGTGGGTGGTCCCATGCATTTCAGGCATTCCCGTGGCAGGGCTTACATGTCCTGAATTTACCAACCACAATGTTAAGTATGTGTATATCATAATCCGTTACTGCTTGCATTCCGTTTTTTCTGCTCCTATGATGGAACAGAATTACGCAATGGTTAATGTAGATGCGAACAAACTCTAGAGTTTCATGTATTGCACACAATTGTGTACATTTCGGCCTCTCATATGATTTTATGCATTTTGAGGGCCAAAGTTTCTATATCAGGTGCTGTATCTAGACCATATTTCCTCCTCGAGGCATTGAAAACCCCAAGCAATTATTACCTAGAAAAATTCAGCAAAGTGCAGTAACACACTTTTCAATGGTCAACTGCATTTTGTTTTTAGACATATGGGTAGCTCCATCATGACGCCTTTTATTTTCGCCTTTATGGTGTGTATGTGTATAAATAGTGTATGTGTATTAGTGAATCTGTGAGTGTGCATGTATGTGTATATGCTGTATAGATTGTGTGTATATTTGTGTATATGGAAGCATGCATAACACTGTATTGTGGTATAATTTGAGCCTTGCATGCAGTTTTTTTTTTTTGTGGCCAATATTTGGCAGTATAATTTTAGTATTAAACTATTTTTGCTGCCTAGTGAGCACTGATTTACTTGGGCCCATTAGGAATAATATTATTTAGAGACAGTATATTATTATCAAGAATCTGTATTATTCAAATTACTCTGTGGCTAACTTACAGGCCGAAAAGATTTGATGACAGTATTCCAATAGATACCTCATATATGGGAAAAACTTAAAGGGGGTGTCTCGTCAGTGTAATCAGCTGATTGCTTTAGTCCCACTCCAGAGAACTAGCATTAGCCAGACCCATAACTTTCTATCGACCAAGGGCCCACACATCAGCAGAGTTGTCATTACTACAGGAATTCATTACGGATGCAGGCCTCAGAAGACATACTCTTTGTCGCACACTGCTTGGTGATGTTGTATGTAGGGATCCAACCCCGTTTTATAGTTAAGAATAGAAACTACAGCACGTACTAGGACTTTATTCGATATACGGCATAGATCGTGTGTAACGTTTCGGCTCGCAGGCCTTCACATCAGACACTAGCCGTGAAGAAATTAAAACAGAGAAATATCAAAGTTACAGTGACACTGTGTGAAATATGACCAAAGTAAATACATACATAAAAAAATCCATACATGAACAAAAAATCTAATTAAATATGCAAACTGATAATAAAATAATAAAGGAGATGGCTTCTGATCCAGGTGCCATGCATGTACATTTCTGGATTATGTATCTTGTCAAACCGGTTCAATGCCAGTTGCCCAAGGATAATGACCTGATATCTATATTGCTCAGTTAAAGATCTAGATGTACAATCTAACATAGAAATGGGATGTTTATGCTTCTATAGGTAGGGGGTAGTATTGTCCCTAGATTGAGAGAACATGGTAGTAGTGAAATACAGATGTGTGCAGTATCAGGGAAGTAAGTGTGTGTCAAAATGGATCCGAAGTACTCACCTCTGCCGCAGATAAGAAGAAAATAAATAGATACTGGTAGATAGCAGGCGCTTCTGCACAGGTATGTGGTGTTTAGCCAGTTTAAAAATGGCGCCTAATGCTGAAACTAAGGTGTCCAGCTTATAAAGGGGCGGCCGCATCATGTGATTGCATGGTGTTCCACGGACCCGGAAGTGGTGTCCGTGTGGAACGCATGGTGTAATAAAATGGGATAACAATAATAAGGTATAAGGGCCCATAGAATAAGAGTAATGCAAGAGAGTGGAGGTATTTGTTCACTAAGTACTGCTGTGGTGGGGCGCACGGAGAGCCGGTGTTCTGCCGAAAGTCTATAGTTTGCCGAAAGTCTATAGCGGAAGTCACGTGGCGCGCTGCGCAAGTGCACAAGCGTACTTCAGCGAAGCATTCCTGCAGCCTCCACTGCAGTAGTTCGCACACCGCGCGTGCGCACACTTAAGGGTATAGATTTCTTAAAGTGACAGTCATCTCCATTAAAATGCAGCTCTATTAATCTACATTAATTTGTACCCTCGCGGGCTCGCTTCGCTCGCCACGCATCGCTCGCCACGCATCGGGCTCGGCCTCGCTGCGCTCGGCATTTAGTAGAACTAACTCTATGCCGCCATTGATAGTAAAGAAGGAAATGGATAGTAAAGAAAGAGATGGATAGTCTATTTCTTTACTATCCATTTCCTTCTTTACTATCAATGGCGGCATAGAGTTAGTCTTACTAAATGCCGAGCGCAGCGAGGCTGAGCCCGATGCGTGGCGAGCAAAGCGAGCCCGCGAGGGTACAAATTAATGTAGATGCTGTATTTTACTGGAGGTGACTGTCACTTTAAGGCGATGATTCGGATGATTTGTGGAAGTGCGCTTGTGCGCTTGTGCAGCGCACCACGTCACTTCCGCTATAGACTTTCGGCAAGCTATAGAGATCTGGCAGAACACCGGAATGCCATGCCGATGCAGTTCAGCCACCGGTAGTAGATGCGTTCCAACCACAGGAAGTGCGGTCCCATGGAAAGCATCACGTGGTGTGGTGCATGTGCTTCAGGGGTGAATCACAGGCGCATGATGCTGGAAGAATGTGCGGGTAAAGAATGAGAATGGAAGAGTAAACTGAACAGGAAAAAGAAAAATTTTCAAAAGAGAATAGAAAAAATAGAAGCAAGGAGAAAAATGGTTAGAGTAATAGAAAAAAGGAAAATAAGCAATACAAAATGAGAATGATAATACTTAAAAATGATGGAAGGGATGAACAAAATAAAAAGAAAAAGAAAATAAAGATAAAATAATACAGAAGGGTAGAAAAATTATGGATATTGTAAAGATGTATGTAAAAATCAACATCTACAAGAAAATGGCATATACATAAAATATTAGCATCTTATAAGTAGTGGAGGGAAAAAAGTAATTGTCAAAGAAATTAATACAAAAAAAACTATAAAAAAATAAGAATAAAAATAAAAAATCAAGAAAATTAACAGAAATCAAAAATCAAGGAAAAAATCAAAGAAAATAACAAAAAGGATTAGGTGAATACCAGAAATTGAGAAAATGGAGCAGAAAATAAGAAAAAATAAGAAAAAAAGAGTGAGAAAAAAATTCTGAATAATCAAAAATTTTATTAAATAAAAATAAAAATGAAAATCAATGATAATGGGAAGAATAAAGAAAAAAGAAGAATAAAGTGTGGCAGATAGAGATAAATTACCCAAAGGATACCATGGTACGGCAGTAGGAGCGGTTCAATACGATTAAACGGCCTGTGAATGAGAAATAATGCAGGTTATATCATTGCATCATAATATGATAGACACGTATTTACACTATCTCACAGGAAAGCATGGATTTCAGGTTCCCTGTTAAGCCCTTTTGGCGTGAGGCTCTGTAATGTTTGGATCTATTAAGCCTCTCGTATTTTGAGTTGCTTAGATCTATCTCCTCAATCGCTCGATCACCTGAAATTTGAGCTGTGAGATGTTATGTCGTGCCTGTTTGAAGAATGCCGGTACAGGAAGTGTGCAGGCCTCATCCATGATGTAATCCACAGAGGTCAACTCAGAAGTATTAACTCTTTAATCACTGACAATATGCTTTACTATGCAAAACTTTAAAATGCACTTGTCAGCACAAAAGCCCATCATGATACATGCATGGCCAAACAAATGTGCTTAGTGAGCTTATATAATACCTGTATTCATTTTTTACATACTGTAGACAGGTAAACCTGGCCTAGGGACAGCCTTCTCTCACGACAGGAGATTGCATTCTCACAGATCTAAAGTCCATCCATGTACTTGGTCATAACACAATATAACAATGACAGAATGATCGCTCCGATCTGCTTTCTCCTTTGATCGCAAAGCACATTGTGTGATCTAAACTCATTCAGACCCATTGTCTGAGACCAAGAAATAATGATGTAGAAACGAATCCAAAATTATGTTGAGTATTATATTGTATTCTTCAGCATGGAGCAGCACTGTAGGCCTAGATTATAGACTTTAAAAGTAAAAGTTGTGGGGGTACCCAGGTCCAGGACAATCCAGGGTCTGGAACCAGAGCTCCTTCTGTTCCAGTTGTCATCAAACCCTGTGTACTGTGTGTCTACCACTCACAACACATGTCATTGGCCACCTATTTGATGCATTATGAAAATATTCGTCAAGGCTAGAGAAAGCCACAGGCATGAGATCAATGGTGTCCATGTTTTTAGGGACTTCCACAAGGCAGCTGTAAGTTCTCTGCAAAGGAACCGAAGGACTTGACAAGTTAGATTTTTACTTCCTGGTTAAATTGTTTTCTGGCTCTTGCATTGTCTGGAAATTGGCTACAGTTTTGTAATAAGGACTAATGTGCACATGGTAAACATGCGTGGGTAATGTTTGTTACTGACCAAAATGTGTATTAACCCTATGCCTATAATTAGAGATGAGCGAATCGAAGCTGACGTTCCGAAAAATTCGATTTGCACTGAATGCAAATTTCCTCGCGCTTTGTGGTAACGAATCAAATTTTTTACTAAAATAGCTTGTGCACGTGTGAGGACATGGAGAAAGGAACTCTGGGAAGGCAGGATCACCCATAATGCCATACATGCAGCCAATCAGCAGCCAGCCAGCCAGCCCTGTGATGTCACAGCCCTATAAATAGCGGCAGCCATCTTAAATTCTGCTATTTATCAGTGCACTTAGTGCAGGGAGAGACGTCTGCAGGTGCTAGGGACAGTGATAGAAAAAACGTCATCGTGCTAAAAAAACTAAACGATTTACAAGTGCAAGGCAAGATTATTCAAGGTGTAGGGAAAGCATAGGGGGGAATCATTCCACAGCATTTCTGTTGGACAGGGTTCAGTTGGGGAGGTTAAAGCCTGGGTAATAGGAACATTCCTATTACACCTTGCTGCACTGACTGGGGATCCAAATTGCCATTTTACAGCTATGTAATTCTATCAAACCGTTCTTATTAGGGTGCAAGTGCTGTTTGATACAGGAATTAACAAGAGTTATTACAAGGAAATATTTCTGCATTTTATTTATCTTGTGCGGTGCAGTCATATGTTCTAAAGCAGGCACGCTCAACCTGCAGCCCTCCAGCTGTTGGAAAAATACAACTCCCATAATTCCATTAACAGTCTACAGAAGGGCATGGTGGGAGTTGTAGTTTTACAACAGGGCCCCAGGTTGAGGAAAAAAAAGGGCTTATTAGACGTTGTGTGCTTAAGTGCGAAAATTACAGCCCTTTTTGTCGTGTATTAGTGGCAAAGGTAAAATATATTTGCCGCTCAGCGGTGCAGTTATCTGTTTTAAAGCTCTTTTTTGCGTGTATTAGTGGAAAAAGGAAAAATATCTTTGCCGCTCAGCGGTGCAGTTATCTGTTTTAAAGCCCTTTTTTGCGTGTATTAGTGGAAAAAGGAAAAATATATTTGACGCTCAGTGGTGCATTGATATATTCTAAAGCACAGTTTGCCGTGTATTAGTGGCAAAAAATATATATATTCGCCGTTCAGTGTTGCACTTATTTGTTGATAAGCCTTTTGTGTAAAAGTAGAAAAAAATAAAGGCCTAATTGCCGTTCTGCGGTGCAGCTATATGTGGTGAAGCCCTTTTCGTGGGATGGAGTGAAATACGTAGTGGTGAAATTTGTTATGTGAAACAGGTTTTTTGGGGGAAAATTGATGGGTGAGTGTAGACTTTCTTCTGTATGAATCGAATTCCATTATCCTTTCATCGGTGAAATTTTTTATTTCAACCATGTTTTCTTCAGGAAAATTGATGGGTGATTGTACACCTACTTTTGCGGTATGGACCGAATTACGTATTGGTGAAATTTTTTATGTGAACAGGCTTTTTGGGGGAAAATTGATGGGTGATAGTAGACTTCCTTCTGTATGAACCGAATTAAGTCGTCGTGGGTTCTGCAGTAAACATAATGAAAATGCTGATGACAACACACCAGCAGACTTTGCCTTTACCGTCTATTCACAATTAAATCAAGCAGCTTCACTAAGTTGCAAACATTCATGTGTTTTTATCTGCTCCGTCTGCATTCGATCTCCACAGCACACAAGACATGACAGGGGAGCCTCTGCTTTGTAATCCAAGTCCACTTAAGATCAGGAGTTCCATCAGAATTGTGCGGAACAACCCTGCTGCCTGTGCAAAGCCATAACAAAAGGACTCCATAGGCATACACATCAAAGAAAGCTGAAAATGGTTGCCCCAATTTTAATTCAGGAGTAGAGATGTCGCGAACATAAAATTTTCCGTTCGCGATCGGCGTTCCGTTCGCGAATTTCCACAAATGTTTGCGAACGTGCGAACCGGGCAAACCGCCATAAACTTCAATAGACAGGCGGATTTTAAAACCCACAGGGACTCTTTCTGGCCACAATAGTGATGGAAAAGTTGTTTCAAGGGGACTAACACCTGGACTGTGGCATGCTGGAGGGGAATCCATGGCAAAACTCCCATGGAAAATTACGTAGTTGACGCAGAATGTGGTAAGTTGAATTCGCAATGCGATTAATATAACCTGAATTAATCGCAATGCGATTACAACTTAGATCTGAGTTCCTAATGGTTGTATTGCAAGAATTTACGAATATAGTACTATAGTCTCAATCTTCGTTATATTCTAGCAATACAACCATTAGGAACCCAGCTCTAAGTTGAATTCGAAATGCGATTAATATAACCTGCATTAATCGCATTGCGATTACAACTTAGATCTGAGTTCCTAATGGTTGTATTGCTAGAATTGACGAATATAACGAATATAGCACTATATTCTCAATCTTCGTTATATTCTAGCAATACAACAACCATTAGGAACCCAGCTCTAAGTTAAGTTCGCAATGCAATTAATATAACCTGTATTAATCGCATTGCGATTGCAACTTTGTCAAATTTGTGACACTGCAGCTTCCGAATGAATCTAAAATGGATGCTGTCCAGGAGGTGGGAGGGTCTGGGAGGGAGGGTCTGCTGCTGATTGGCTGGAATGTGTCTGCTGACTGTGAGGTACAGGGTCAAAGTTTACACAATGATGACGAATAGGGGGGCGGACCGAACATCGCATATGTTCGCCCACCGCGGCAAACGCGAACAAGCTTTGTTCGCCGGGAACTATTCGCCGGCGAATAGTTCGGGACATCTCTATTCAGGAGCAGTAAACAGCGGAAAGCAAATATAGTTAGCTGACTCCACTGCTCTGTATCTCTTGTGAAGTCAATGTCTCCAGCTATGCCCCTCTTGCGTTTTAGGGTACTTTCACACTTGCGTTTTTCTTTTCCGGCATAGAGTTCCGTCACAGGGGCTCTATACCGGAAAAGAACTGATCAGGCATATCCCCATGCATTCTGAATGGAGAGTAATCCGTTCAGTTTGCATCAGGATGTCTTCAGTTCAGTCGTTTTGACTGATCAGGCAAAAGAGAAAACCGCAGCATGCTACGGTTTTATCTCCGGCGAAAAAAACTGAAGACATGCCTGAACTTTTTTCCCATAGGAATGTATTAGCGCCGGATCCGGCATTCAGAATACCGGAATGCCGGATCCGTCGTTCCGGCATGCGCATGCGCAGATCGGTAAAAATGTGAAAAAATGTACAAGACGGATCCGTCTGTCCGCATGACAAGCGGAGAGACGGATCCGTCCTTGCAATGCATTTGTGAGACGGATCCGCATCCGGATCCATCTCACAAATGCTTTCAGGCAGCAGCAGATCGGCGGATCCGGCGGCCAGTTCCGACGACGGAACTGCCCGCCGGATCACACTGCCGCAAGTGTGAAAGTAGCCTAACTCTGAAAATACTTTATTTTCATGTAGAGATCAAAGAATTATGTTGTAGGCAAGTTATGTGCGACCTCTCTCAATCACTTTCCGTTCAGCGGTGCAAATATATGTGGTAAAGCCCTTTTTGCTGTGAAATTCTTTATGTGACACTGGCTTTTTTTCTGAAAATGTATGGGTGAATGTACACCTACTTTTGTGGTATGGAAGGACTTACTTAGTGGAGAAATTCTTTATGTGACAGTTTTTTGGGGGGGAGATTTATGGGTGATTGTACACCTCCTTTTGCAAGATGGGCCAAATTACGTAGTGGTGAAATGTGTTATGTGAAATGTTTTTTTTTGTGAAAATTTATGGGTGACTGTACACCTCCTTTTGCTGTATGTGTTGAATTACGCAGTGTTGAAATTTTTAATTTCAACGTAAACTCCGCTGCTCTGTATCTTTTGTGAAATCAATGTTTCCAAATATGCCCTTCTCGCGATTTACACTAAATACATTATTTTCATGTAGAGATCCAAGAATTATCTTGGAGGCATATAGTGTATACAAGCCATGTGCGACCCCTCTCATCACTCTCACACTGTTTTGCACCTGGTTTGCCTGTGCGAATGGAGTCACACAGGAAAGAAACTGCTCCGTGTCCTTCATCAAGAAATAGAATCCTGGCTTTTTCCGCAACAACTCAAAATCGGAACCATGGTGACCGACAACAGGAAGAACATGTTGTCGGCGTTGCGTCAAGGAGGGCTGACGTGTTCAATCTGGTTGTCAAGCGGTTCCTGAAGTCTTCCACCCATCTGCAAGACATCCTAAAAATGGCCAGGAAACTTTGCATGCACTTCAGCCACTTGTACACCGCAAAGCACACCCTCTTTGAGCTGCAGAGGCAGAACGGAATCCCCCAACATAGGCTGATATGCAACGTTTCCAACCATTGGAATTCCACCACCCATATGTTAGACCGACTATACGAACAGAGAAAGGCCATCAACGATTTCTTGATGATCCAAGCCGACAAGAGTAGTCCCCTATGTAACTTCGATGTCAGCCAGTGGCAGCTCATGTGTGACACCTGAGGTTTGCTCAGGCCCTTTGAGGAGGCCACATTATTTGTCAGTCGCCAGGACTACGGGATGAACCATGTCATTCCACTACTTCATGTCCTGGAACAGATGCTGGTAAACCTAGCTGGTCAGGGGATTGGAGACATGGCGTCTAGAAAGATGTCGGCAGAGTTTGATACGTTTGTCTGTCAATATTTCTGTTTACAGTCAGTGAACAGGAACATCATTTATCGCAAGGATATGCAAACACCAACCAATGGGGTGTTAACCACAAGAAGTAGGTCATCTACACGAAGAAGCAGTCATTTTCACAGCTTGAGGTATCCTCCCGGAAGCTTGACCTCTGCACGTCGATGGTCTGCATTGCAAAGCTTGTCTAAAAGAAAAATCCTGCAGTGCACCCCCTTGGAGGAAACTCTTGATCTGGCACAGGCTGCTTTGCTCCTTCAAAAACAATGGACTCTGTACACCAGACTGAAAGAGTATTCCAAGCACCTCTCTGCTCACATAGCTGCCAAGAAGCAGAAGGGTCTGGCCATTGAAGTGGGTTCAGAGCTGGACCTAAAAACCAAATTTTCCTGTTTACCTGGACTCAAAGGAAATGACAGAGATCCACTGGCTCTGCTCATACAGATTTAATCAAAGCCTCCACTCACCAAGGCAAGCACAGAGGACCGGATTGTGTGGACAAGTTGGTTCTGCGGGACGTTCACAGAGGACGATCTATTGGAGGTGTTACCAAAGACATTTACTTGCCTCCCGCTCTTCCTGTATAACAGCTCCAAGGCGCTCACCGCTATCGTAGGGACAAGGTTCCAAAGAAACTTTGACTGTTGTTTGGGTAAGCTGGTGATCAGAGCTTGTTTTCCCTGTGCCCGTTGAACCTCGCATGGACATTTCTTATTCCATCTACGCAGTGGACTTCAAGACTTTATGGAATGATATTCATAAATCAAAGGACGGAGGAAGTGGACAATTTATCACAATGTCTTTACTCGCATTTATTCAGACACTTTAGAATCCACTTATCAGCAACCTAGCTCATTACGGAATGAGCTGGAGACGGCTTGTTCGCTGGACTGTCCTCCAGTTATCAGCCATAACCCCATACATTTCTTGATCCATATGCATTAACATCGTGGTTATCCCGACACTGGTCGTCAATCCATTCTTGTTGATGAAGCACTTTGTTTTTTTAGTTTGTCTTTTAAATCTTGTGGTTTTGCCCCTTCTGTGTTGTATTTTATGTGTGTTAATATCCTGTTTGTTAAATAACGTTTTTTTTCTCCCCGTTAAAAAAAATAAAAATAAGAATTGGCTTATGATTTGGTAGCCAAAAGCAGGAGTGGGTACAAAACACAGAAGACATGCAACTATTCCATTCACGTGTCATCTCTGTTTTGGATCCACTCCTGCTTTTTTTGGCATTAGCAATACTGATGGATTACTGATCAAATGCTGACCAAGTGAAGGCGGATGCTTCACAGACAGGATCCGGTTTTTGGGGGTTATTGTTCTGATAGATCAGAGAAAGAGCAAAATAATGAGTAAGGTCAACACATACATACTGCTGACACCCTCTCTGCTCTCTTGGGGGGCTCTACTTGTGTAAGCATTTAATAGAACAGGTTCTGTAGACATCTATGTGGAATCAGCTGATGACGGTGTAAAAGGAGTGCGCTTCTTCTTGGCGCTAACATTGACCTGTAAGGCTGAGTTCGTACGTGAGTTATTTAGTCAGTTTTGGCCCCGTGACCGCCCAAATAAGTGAAGTTTGCTGGCATTCTAAGAGTGACGCCTGTTATCTGCATGTCATACGGACTCACAGTATTAGTTCACAACCAAAGCAGACTCCCTATGCATGTTACTGCAAGGCACAGTGTTCTACACCACTATAAAGGCTCTCTGTAGTCAGGGAATACAAGTTTTTATGTAATTCGCTGCAGATTTATTCGGATCGAACCGAATAAAAAAAAAAAAAATTGGCGAACCGGCGAATATAATTTTTGAATTTCTAATCTCTACCTATGATCATTCTGTCTTGTGTACATGTTATGTGGATCAGTTACTCACATATTCCAAATGGGTCACATACAGGGTTGCCAACCGTCCAGAAATTTCTGGACAATCCGTAAAAATAGTAAACTTTTTTTCTATGTCAGTGAAAAAAAAAGATTAGAGTTTTTTTTAGGTTGTTGTGCTTGACTAGATTATTTTGGTTTTAATTATCATCATTTTACAGCTCACAGAAAATTCTGGTAATGAGATCTTATCGGTATATTGAGCTATAGAACGGTATTATTTATAATCTTTAGCATTCATTATGGTTTTTCAATCTGTCAGTAAAAAATGTTGGCTGTCCATGATTTTGGGATAAGTGGTCCATAAAAAAGAAAAATTCTGGTTGGCAACCCTGGTCACATACGTAAGGTATAGAATAAAGACAAATGACATACTGATGGTAGGCATTGTACACTATGGAGACAGTCATACAGCCCGCATGTTATATTCCTGTACATACAGTATATCGCAGTCTCTTATAATCATAGCACTTTATTAACTGATGGTCACATATTCACATCTGTGTTGGGGCCTCTGCTGCAGGTCCATAAAAAATGAAAGATACGTTATTTTGTCAGATAAAGTGCAGGGCTCCCTGATAGAAACCTTACAGACCCATCCTTTGATGAAAAGGGCACTTCTATTGTTTTTGTTGTTCGCTCCTATAAAGAACAGAACCATGGAAAAACTAGCGCAGAAGTGAACAAAGCCTTAGGATACATTCACATTGTAGTGTAAATGTTGCAGCTTTTATGTGCAGAGTTTACAGTAGCATCAAAATGGACGAGATTAAAAAAAAAGTCTCATCCACACACTGGGGAAAGCGTCTGCACTAGAATCCATATATAACTTGACAAGTGGTGCATAGTCATTTCTGCTGCAGATTTCTGCTACAGATCTCACCTTTTGCCGTGAAATCTGTGGCAAATCCACAGCTTTTCCACACTGAAATCCGCATGATTTGGTGCTCAGTTCCACCCTTTAACTGCCACGAGCCAGATCTTCTTTTAAAAGCTGTGACAGTTACAGGTAGAAAGCTGCAGCAGAGAGGAGACGCCCCTGAATTATTACAAAGAGAGAGAGCTGCAGTGGAAGTGACATGCCCCTGAGCTGTGATATGGAGAGAGCTGCAGCAAAAGGGACATGCTCCAAGAGCTGTGATAGGGAGAGAATTGTAACAGAAAGGACGTGCCCCCTGAGCTGCAGCAGAAAGGACATGGCCCAGAGCTGCCAGCCTGAAATAAATCGAGCAGAGCAATTGATGTGAGGGGGGCACTGGATCCATGTAAGGTACAGGGCTGGATCTAGCTTTCTTAGAAAGAGATTGTCATGTACTATATTATTTATGGCTTTCATTTTTGCTTTAATCATGGGATACCCCTTTTAATGGACAGTATCTTTTACTGTGCTGTTCTTCTGAATGATATCCTGCTATTTATTTGAGCGTGAAATGTGAGTCTTGCTAGTTTGCGCTATTGCATTGTAAGAAGTATTCAACCCCACTATGCTGCTGGTTCAGAGACCAAGGCATAAAACTGGATGGAAACATTACAACTTCTGAGTCTTGGCAAGGAATGAAAAGATTTCTCAGATCTCCAGGCAAATGGCCAGGAACAGACATAAAATGAGGCTCCATCACAAAGCTCTGTGTCTTCCTAAAAAGCCCTTTGCCCTTCCAAGCCCGTTTACAAAAATGTACAAGATAAGCAGTCCTAAAAATACTGCTTCTGTGCAGGAGAGGAATAACTTTAAGTACAATAAATGTCTCCATGTGTATCTTACTGTAAAACTAAGGAAAAATGAGCTTCATTTGTATTTGGATGACGCATTTTGTGCTCCTAGCGGTGTGAACATATAGAACCTCAATGCATGTTGAATAGAGAAATGGATCTATATGCGGATATATGCCCACACAGGCCTTTTTAATTGCATAGCTAACATTTGGATTATGGGAACAAATGTGGGGGTGGCACACCATTTGATTGGCAGCAGCACTGTTAAGATGGCAGCAGACAGAATCTCTGCCACTGTGCAACCTGTCACTCCCCAGCATAGCAGAACATTGGGAGAACACAATAGACTGATTGCACACTGCCTAATATGGTGTGATGTGCTCCTAATAACTATATCAGAGAATATAGGCATATAATAGAGGACTGAATAATTTATTTTATTTAAAGGGTTTCTGTCACCAGATTTAACCCTATTAAGCTAGCTGACATTAGCGATGTGCTAATGTCAGCTAAACCTAACTAGCCTATTCCTACTTTTATTTACGCCAGAAATCTAACTTGTATAATATGGTAATTAGCCTCTAGGAGCGGGGTGTGTGGGGGGGCGGGGGGGGGGTTGTTCCTGCTCCTAGAGGCTGTTCTCCCACCAAGTCCTGATTGACAGGCAGCGCTCGCATCTATCTGCCAGCCCTCTATTCGGCGCAGGTGCGGTGAGGGAGAGTCGCTCGCAGGCTGCCAGCTTCCTCACCTAACTTTAAAGTTGCTAAGGTGACCAAAAAGGTCAAATTCATGGAGAATCGAAGGCAAGCCTATCCTGGGAGAGGTTAAATATATAAGCAGGTCGTCCGCGAACAGAGATAGTTTGTGTTCTGTATTACCAAGTCTAAGACCCGAAATAGAGGGATTTGCACGGAGGGCATTCGCCAGGGATTACATCACTAGAGTGTATAGAAAAGGGGACAGGGGACACCCCTGACGAGTACCGTTTCGAATATCAAAAGGGGCAGACAGGAGCCCATTAACACGAATACAGGCAGAAGGGGAGGAGTAAAGAGCTAATATCCTATGGATCATTCTGTCTCCTAGGCCAATATGACGCAGAGTTTCCTCTAGGAACCGCCAGTTTACCCTATCAAATGCCTTCTCTGCGTCTACAGCGAGAAGGCATAACAGTATTTTGAGTTGTCGTAATCTCACTATCAGCCCTAACGTTTTAAGTGCATTATCGCGAGCTTCCCACCCTGGGACAAATCCAACTTGCTCTTTGTGGATACAACCTGGGATGTGGGGGTGGAGCCTCAGGGCCAAAAGCTTGGCATACATCTTGAGATCCACCTTGAGCAAGGAGATAGGCCTGTAATTGGAACAAGTTGCAGGGTCCCTACCTGGTTTAGGGATAACTGTGATATGTGCCTGGAGAGCTTGACCTGTAAATGTGCAATCAGGTGAAATGGAGTTAAAGGTCTCAACAAGTAAAGGAGTAAGGTCCTCACAAAGGATTTTATAAAATCGTGAGGTCATCCCATCAGGGCCTGGGGACTTCAGATTCTTGATCACTGCTTCTAACTCAGGAGGGGTAAAATCATCTTTCAGAGTGATCGCGTCTGCGGCAGGTATGGGGGCGGGGCCAAATTGGGCTAGATAATTACGAGTTTCATCTCCATGCGAAGATTCCCGCGGGAGATCTGGCGCTGGAAGGTTATACAAGGAGGCATAGTAGGACCTGAACTCTGCAGTGATGTCCACAGGGTTATATACGGAGTCTCCTGCTCGTGTGTTAATTGAGGGAACATGAGTCAGCGTCGTTCGGGGATGCAAGGCTCGAGCTAACCAACTGCCACATTTATCGCCATACTCAAAGAACCCATGCCTAACTTTGTCTCTAAAGCACAGGGATTTTTGATCCAAAATCTGTAATATTTGTTGTTGCACTAAGGAAATGTCCGATTTTAGAGCATCAGAAGGGGAGGTTTTGTTTAGATTTTCTTTCATGGCGAGATCAGATAAGAGGGATTTCAATTTGTGGGAGCGTTCCCTTTTTAGTCTGGTACCATGGGAAATAAACACACCCCGAAGCACGCATTTGAGGGCCTCCCATTTAATAGGGGGGGGGCAGTCAAATCCGCTTGATGGTCACTAATAAAATCAGATATGGCTTTCCGGATGTCTGCCAAGCAGGTTATGTCTGAGAGCCAGTTGTCGTTCAATCTCCATGAGAAGGGACGGAGGCAAGAGGGCTGGGAAGAGATAAGGCCAAACACAGGCGCATGGTCAGACCACAGGCGGGTGTAAATTGAGCACTTAGGCCCAAAGTCTAACAGCTGTTGAGAGATGAAGATGTGGTCAAGTCTACCATAGCTATTGTGTATTGGGGAATAGAAACTATAATCCCTGACACCTGGATGCAGAATACGCCACAGATCTACTAGACGAAGTGCCATGAGATCAGATTTGAATCTGCGAAGAGAACTCAGGGAGATTGAGGACCTACCAGAGGAGGAGTCCATCAACGGGTCCATTACCAGGTTGAAATCACCTCCAAGGATAATCGGGGAGCCGTCAGCAAATTTGGACCGTTTTTTCAAGATCTTGGATCCATAGGTAGTCTGCCCCTGGTTAGGAAAATAAACATTAGCTACAGTTACAACAGAGCGATCTACCGAGAGCTTAATGAACATAAACCTGCCTTTCAAGTCTATCTCTGAAGATAAGACCGTATGACCGAATGATTTGTGAAACCCTATGGACACTCTCCCCGACCTACTGGCAGGATTAGGACCATGGAACCATGTCCGGTAATAACGGTTAGTGTATTTGGGCACGGCACCTGTCTTAAAGTGAGTTTCCTGGATCATAGCAATCATAACGCTCTTCTTATGAAGACTATACAGAATCTGACTACGCTTCTCGGGTTTATTGAAACCCCTGACATTAAAAGTGCAAAACGATATAGGTGCCATTTTGTGGAGTAGTAGTGAGAAAGAAGCATAATCCCCGAGATCCTTTCAGAGACAGTAGGAATGCACCAGGGGCACAGCAAGGGAAACATAAGGGAGGGAAGACAAAAAGACAAACATTCAAACACATATTAGTGCACATAAAACAAATGTAAACCTATTGGGAGAACCAACAATGTCAGTTGAGAAGGTACTAAGTGACGACCGAGGTCGCTCGCGGCGGTGTGTGCCGCGGTCCCTAAGTGGGGTAGGGAGAAGACAAGGACTAAGCCGTCTCCTTACCGGACTCCAACTAACAATAAAGCAGAAATATTATTGCAAAATACAACAGGACAAGTGCGTGCGTAGATCTAAAGGACCCACCCACGAGATAATACTTTGCATAGATAGCTATAATAGTGCAAAACAATAAAGGGAGCAAGAGGGTGAGAATCCCCTCAGGTGTGTAAGCAAAAACGGAAGGATATCGCCGACAGTCAATCGTCAGGATCAGGTGCGCGTCTAGAAGCCCTCTTCTGTTTAGGTGAGGTTGTCTGCCATCTTTCCCTCTGTGGAACAGTGACGGGTTGCCTGGGACTCGGCCAATCAGGTAGCTCCAGGCGTGGAAGATCAAAGGCTGCGCGGAGGCCAGCGAGGTCATCTAGGGATCTGAATACAGCCGATTTCCCATCTTTAGAAGCAGACAATTGAAATGGATATCCCCATCTGTAGGGTATGTCCTTGGCTTTAAGTGCCGCCAAAAGCGGTTTCAGCGCTTTGCGTAGCTGTAGGGTACGCCTGGCCAGGTCCTGCAATATAATGACTTCTTTATCAGCATGCATGGTCTTCCCAGCAGTTCTGGCCGCTTTAAGAATGGCCTCTTTATCTTTATAAAAGTGGATACGGCAAATAACCTCCCTGGGGCGATTAGGATCACTCAATTTAGGACCTAGGGCTCTATGGATGCGATCAATTTCAAGAGATTGTCCCAGATCTCTGGACAGCAGTGTATTGAAAAAGGAAATAGCCCACTTCTCCAGATCTTGTGGCAATATATCTTCAGGGAGGCCTCTAATGCGCAGGTTGTTCCTCCTATTTCTATTTTCAATATCGTCCAAATGAGTGAGGATGTCCTGAATCTAGACAGAGTGCGCCTGGATAGCTTGTTGGTGGGAGTCTAGGACCACTAACATTTGATCCTGCATGGTTTCAGCCTCTTCCACCAGAATGATGGGAGAGTGCAGGGAGACTTCAGGGAGAGAAGCGAGAGTGATGGGAGAGTGAAGGTAGAGTGAAGGGAGACTAATTCTGCATCAGTTTTATTTATTTATTCCTACATTTACTTATTTCTACATCAGCCATAAACTAAGATATGTAATTCAATACCAATAAGATGGAACCCTTTATTATTCCACTGCCAGAGTGCCAACTAATACCATCCAGTCTGCACCCCTTAGGGGGGCCAGGTCTTAATGATGACCATCCTCATCTTTTGCTGGCTTCTCCCAAATCATCCTTCAAAGTCTCCAAGTCCTAGAAAAGTCAGCAAGATGCAGAGAGAGTAGGAGCTGGATGTTCCTGATGACATATTCTCATCAACATTAGATGATGTGGAAAAGGAGGAAAAGCACATGGAAGAAGAAGGACTCCCACCTGTAGGGCAGGAGAGTGCTGGGGTTGGAGAAGTGGGTATGTCAGAGCTGATTAAAATTCTTTGTTTATTGTCAAATAACCTGCAGGAGATTGCAGGGTAGAACAGCAATAATATGCATATTGTTCCCCCATCCTAACCAGCCAAACCCCATACCAGAAACAGCCCCTGTTTAAAGGTGCCACATGGCCATTAACAATGAAGAAGGACTATACAGTGCGGTCTTCATTATTAAATGAAACTGTGGGCTACTTCACCACAGCAATGCTGCAACCTGCCCGCAGCATGGCCTTACCTTATTGCCTAAGTATACCTGATTTATAATGTTTGTGACTAATTAAAGTGGTTATCCAATGTCTAAAATGCACCCCCAATGGCCAGGCCCCTCATTTAGATGATATATACCCCATTCTCCGACACCCGCATAACTCCTGATTCTGGAAGGCCACCACTGCGTCTCCCTGTAGCATGGATCAAAACATCCGGTGAAGGGGGGAGCAGCCAATAGTAGACCGTGCAGGTGACGCTAGGGAGGCTCATCCCTGTTGCGGCCTGCTATTGGCTGGTCTCCCCTGTCACCAGATGTTTTGATCCACACGATGGGGAGATGCAGCGGCAGCCGTGCGAACATCCGCAGTGAAGCGGGTGCCGGGGAGCAGGGTATGTATAATCTTTATGAGGGGCATGTTTTAAACATTGGATAATCTCTTTAATTCGTAACGAAACAAATTTCTTGGATAACTTCAGCCAAGCTGCCGAATCAAATTTTTCAATACTTTGCTCATCATCTGTCCATATTAGGCTTCTTTCACACATCCGTTTCAGTGATGATGTCCATGAAGGGTCCGTGTTTTGTGTGTCTATCTGTTTTTCCCTTAGGCCGAAAAGGGGATTTTCACAGCATTTCCTACCAGTGGGCAGTGAAAAACCACTGACAAAACATGGATTCATTAATGTTCTGGCAGTGGTTTTCACGGACCCAAAGAATTCAATGGGCATGTTTGGTCCACATCAAGTAATGCATGTCTCCATTGTTCTTCTACTGCCCAAGGTCAGTGGGAAATCACTGGTGCATGAATAAACACATTAAAGTCAATGGATCAGTGTGTTGGGTGTGGAGAACAGAGACAACACATGGCTGTGATTAACGGACGTGTGGAAGAGGCCTTACACTGATAACACACTATTACATCAGAGTTTGCAGGAGGGCTGGGGAGCACCTACTGCCATCATACATATTGCAGAGACACGCAGGACCAACAGCAGGTGTCATTTTCATCTGGTATTCATGGAAGGAACATTTGCAGTGACCCACGGGGTGCGATCTGGAAGGAGGGGAGTGATAGTTGTGGCACTGATAGAAGCGATAGTGGATCATGGTGGCTGTCCTCACTAGAGCACTCTCTGGGGCAGTGAAAGGACGGTGCACCCTTTCTTCCCTTGGGAAACAACCTGGGCCTTTTGAGGACTCCACCCAGTGGTAGTTGGGGTGCCTTTGATGGTGCAAAGGGTGCAAGGCAAGAGAATAGGTGCAGAGCCGATAATGGATGATGGAGTCAATGACCAGGCCTGTTTGGCTACAATAAATAAAGTCTGAGAGTTGCAGTACATATAGCAGCAATAGCAATGGCTCTGAGGTACATTACAGACTCTTCCCAATAGTTGTGTATAGGCAATAACAATGATGATAGTAATCCTCCCTAAGTCTCACTCTAAGTTCACTTTACAATCTTTCCGGGCCAGTATTCCGCGTGGATGCGATGCGTGAGTTGAACGCATTGCACCCGCACCGAATCCCGACCCATTTATTTCTATGGGGCTGTTCACATGAGCGGTGATTTTCACACATCACTTATGCGTTGCGTGAAAATCTCAGCATGCTCTATTTTGTGCGTTTTTCACGTAACGCAGGCCCCATAGAAATGAATGGGGTTGCGTGAAAATCACAAGCAAGTGCGGATACGGTGCGATTTTCACGCGCGGTTGCTAGGAGACCATCGGGATGGAGACCCGATCATTATTATTTTCCCTTATAATATGGTTATAAGGGAAAATAATAGCATTCAGAATACAGAATGCATAGTAAAATAGCGCTGGAGGGGTTAAAAAAAAAATATATATTTTTTTTTAACTCACCTTAATCCACTTGCCCGCACAGCCCGGCATCTCTTCTGTCTGTCTTCGGTGCTGTATGCAGGACCAGGACCTGTGGTGACGTCACCCCGGTCATCACATGATCCATCACATGATCTTTTACCATGGTGATGGACCATGTGAAGACCGGAGTGACGTCACCACAGATCCTGTTCCTGCACACAGCAAAGAAAGAAAACAGAAGAGTTGCCAGCTGCGCGATCAAGTGGATTAGGCCTCATGCACACAACAGTATTTTTTTGCGGTCCGCAAAAAGGGGTTCCGTTGTTCCGTGATCCGTGTCCATTTTTGTTTACGTGTGTCTTCCTTTATTTTTGGAGGATCTCCAGACATGAAGGAAAGTAAAGAAAAATCTAAGTCAAGTTTGCCATGCAAATGATAGGAAAAAAACGGACGCGGACGTGGATGACAATCTTGTGTGCCTCCGTGTTTTTTCACGGACCCATTGACTTGAATAGGTCCGCGAACCGTTGTCCGTGAAAAAAATAGGGCAGGTCCTATTTTTTTCACGGACTGGAAACACGGATCACGGACGCGGATGACAAACGGTGCATTAGTCGAGTTTTTCACGGACCCATTGAAAGTCAATGGGTCCACAGAAAATCACGGAAAATGGAACAACGGACACGGGACACAACGGTCCTGTGCATGAGGCCCTAAGGTGAGTTAAATTATTATTATTATTTTTTTAACCCCTCCAGCGCTATTTTACTATGCATTCTGTATAACCATGTTATAAGGGAAAATAATACAATCTACAGAACACCGATCCCAAGCCCGAACTTCTGTGAAGAAGTTCGGGTTTGGGTACCAAACATGCCGATTTTTCTCACGCTAGTGCAAAACGCATTACAATGTTTTGCACTCGCGCCGAAAAATTGCGGATGTTCCCGCAACGCACCTGCACCTTTTCCCGCAACGTCCGTCTGAAAGAGGCCTAACTCTTTCTGCAGTTCGCAGGCTGCAGGGTACATGTCTTAGATCCGGATGGCCAGATTTTGTCAAAGTGTGGTGGGTTGCAAAGCAATATATTGTTTCCACAAGCAGTAAAGTCTTATTGCCATAAATGTGTGGGACCATAATGTCTTTCCAGCAGAGCATTGATGGTTCTAAACCTTCTTTGGATGTCTGTTATATTTCTCTCAAGGGAAGTCCTTCAGTTAGGCCTAGTTCACACGAACGTATGGCTTTTATAGTTTTTTGCGGTCTGTTTTTCACGGATCCGTTGTTCCGTTTTTGAGTTATGTTTTGTTTCCGTTTCTGTTCCGTTTTTCTGTTCCGTTTTTCCGTATGGCATATACAGTATACAGTAATTACATAGAAAAAATTGGGCTGGGCATAACATTTTCAATAGATGGTTCAGAAAAAACGGAACGGAAACAGAAGACATACAGATGCATTTCCGTATGTGTTCCGTTTTTTTTTGCGGACCCATTGACTTGAATGGAGCCACGACCCGTGATTTACGGCCAAATATAGGACAAGCTCTATCTTTCAACGGAACAGAAAAACGGAAATACAGAAACGGAATGCATACGGAACACATTCAGTTTTTTTTGCAAACCATTGAAATGAATGGTTCCGTATACGGAACACAAAAAAACGGCCCGTACACTCGAAAAAAAAACGTTTGTGTGAACTAGGCCTTAAGCTGTTCTCTGATAGTTCTCAGCAATGGTGTTTTCCTGTATGTTCTCTTCAGGCATTCTTTTCAGGAGCTCACACATGCATGTGTTTCCTCTAGCTTTGCTAAGGTAACACTCACTAACCAGGAGGTAGGACCAGCCCATCACCCAGGAAACTGGACAAAGGCTACCAGAGCTAATTATTTGTTGCCTATACATAACTATTAGGGTCCATTCACACGTCCAATTCTGTGGAACAGGCGCGGACCCATTCATTCTCTATCAGGCATTAATGGATGCAGACAGCACACAGTGCATCCGCATTTCCGAAGCACGCCCCCGATCTTCTGGTCCGCGGCTCTGGAAATTGCGGACAGAAATAGGCAGTTTTATAGGGGGTGCCGGCCGGGTGTATTGCAGATCCGCAATACACGACGGACGTGTGAACTTTTATTGTCCATTTACACAATGTCTGTGCTATACAATGTGCTCTTCAGGGTATCCAGCAGCTTCCCTGGCCAGCTCTATCACCAGATCTCTCCCCATTGAGAATGTCTGGGACTGGATGGGCTGATGGATCTCCCATGTACATCAGCCAATCAGTAAGCTGCGCGGCGGCGCCCGCCGCTACGGTCCAGAGAAGTCAGACGCCTTACAGTAGCTTCTGGGACCTTAGATTCCGGGGGGGCCTTATTATCGGGGAGGCCTTATTATGGGGATGGTCTTATTTTCGGGGGATGCCTTATATTACAGCAAGAGGCAAAACTGGAAGTAGGTCTTATTTTCGGGGGATGTCTGCAGGATACCATACAGAACCTGTATACCTCCATAGCCAACTGTATATCATCTTGCATCCAGGATAGAGATACGAGGAATAAAAAGAAGAGGGGATTAGTTATCAGACCCTTTTTGATGTAAAGAGTCTGGGATATCCAGGCAGGGCGCCAAAAAGAAGGACCGTTAGTGTATGATGTAAAATTCCAGGTATATTATGGGTGTGTTTAATTACTGATGCAGCACGCCAGACCTGCAGGGTATAGTGATAGTGAGGTCACGGTATGGGCAATCAAGGGTTACTCACTTTTCTGAGGAGAACCCTGGGCAGGCATGCGACAGTGAAGGAGAGGTAGACACTAGTTCCTCTGGGGCACACTCTGGATGTAGGGACCAGGCCTGATGGTGTGTGAGGTGCCCTGGATGTTGCAGGTATTTTGAGTGCCTTAGGTAAGGTCTCTTTAAGGATCGTGACGCCAGTGCCTGTAACGGTGGCACACCGGTTTGCAGGAGGATTAATGGAGTACACAGTTGATAAACCAAACGTTGCTTTACTTCAGGCAACAGTCCAACTTTATGCAAGCAATTGCAGGGGTGTATAATGCAGTCCTTTACAGTACAAAATGCACAGCAGGTTTACTTGATAGCACAGCAGGTTTCAATCTTGCAAGATACTTGGAGGGCAAACAGTTAATGCTTTGCAGTACAATGCTGCTCTATCCCCTCAGCTATTCTAGCCACTTCCGGTCCAAAGGCCCTGTTCAATATGTATCAATATGTATGATGTGATTTTTCGCCATTTCCTGTATATGAACAATTGCCAACCCCTACCTCCCCTCCCCCTATATACAGACACCAGAAATGACGTCACTCCCTCCCGTTTTTTTGGCACAGTTTTTTTGCGCCCTTTTTACTGTATAAATACCTGCTACTATGTATGATGCACTTATGCTCCTGATGAAGGGGATCCCAGTGACCCCGAAACGCGTTGAGCCTACTCCAACACCTACCCTGTGCTAATAATAAAAAAGGAAATTAACCAGATGTTCCACTTGTGACTGACGTTATTTCCGGACGATCTTACAGGCGATCCAGGCGCAGGAGGAAGGCGATGTGCTTTATTCCACCCTGCTGTCACGGCTGAGGATGGGGGAAACCCTCAGCCGTGCAATGGTGGAAGATGGTCGCTGCTTGACCAGGACAACAGGATTAGGGAGCAGGTCACCTCCTATCACGTCCCTAACCTGACCCTAACTCCTAGCTGCATGGGCTGACCTTTAAGGTAGGAGGGCCCATGCTCAGGAACCTCGGAGTCCTAACTCACCCTCTGACCGGTCCCTGGACTAGGAGTCAGGGTAAGACAACCTGTTCCTTCTGGATACGGAGGAACAGGAGTCTCACTGGCCAAGCTGCAAGGAAGGGAGAACAAGTACAACCTATGGCAATGGCAGGTGAGTGTTTTGCTTGTGGCAATATACAGTAAAAAGGGCGCAAAAAAACGGTGCCAAAAAAACGGGAGGGAGTGACGTCATTTCTGGTGTGCGTTCCAGAGTGGAACACATTGTAGCCGGCATAGATTGGAGTTGTTTCAGACTTGAGGCATTTGGCGTATAAAGGCATCTGGCCTTATACAGGTTTTTTTCTTCCGTTTTTTGTCCTATCAAGGATAGAGGCAGTCCAACAGGGTGCTACAGCTATATTTCAGTTGTATAGTATCCCCAATAAATAATTTTGCTCTAATATTGTAGAAAGTTTAATTCGATTTCAACAACTTTTTATTGGTGCCTTATTTTTTTTGTCAAAGACTCTAAGATTATGTATAAACACTTAGTACTGTAGGTCTGTAGTAAGATTTTCCTAAATACTTTCTATTTTTAGTCAGGAATGTGTACATGTAATTAAACAGAACTGTTATTTTTAGTAATGAATGTATATACTTGTAATTTAACAGAACTGTTATTTTTAGTAATGAATGTATATACATGTAATTGAACAGAAATGTTTATTTTTGTTTTCCTGGTGACATCACCATGATTTATTCTCTATTACAGCATACTACATACTGTAGATGCTATATCCAGGAATATACATGACCTATCTTTTGCTGTATGTTGCGGATCACAGACCCATTGAAGGCAATGGGTCTGCGCCACGATACAGAGTTCACACAGCCAGAGTCCATGTTTTACGGACCTGCTGTTTGTAGTCTGCAACAAGGGCATGGCGCCCATACGGTCGTCTGAATAGGACCTTAGGACATTTATATTCATGCACTGTGCCTTGTACAATTACTTTGACCAGTATAGTTTACCAGAAACATTTTAACCAATAATAGCACTAGAACAGCACTTCAATAGTTAACAAAGCTGTTAAATTGAAACACAAAGCTGATATCTATGAACATTAACCCTTAGGATACAGGAGGTTTTTTTATTTTCAGTTTTCTTCCCTATCTTCCTTGAGCCATAACTTTTTTACTTTTCCGTTCACATATCCATATGAGGGCTTATTTTTTGTGGGACAAGTTATACTTTCCAATGCCAACATTTATTTCACATTCCACATAGGTTTTTATGTCTAAATAGTGTAAAAATTAATTAAAACTTTGAAAAATATTTGACCCCCATAACTTTTTTTTTTTTATAGTTATATCTACTGAGCTGTGTGGGGGCTCATTTTTTGCAGGACAATCTAAAGTTTTCATTGATACTATTTTTGAGTATGTGTGAAAGTGAATTTTTTATCACATTTTATAACTTTTTTGGGGTAAGAAAAGCAATGAAAAATTGCAAATTGGCCATTTTGCCAATTTTTTTCTGTTACGCCATTCGCCATATTGGAAAAATATTTTTATATTTTAATAGTATGGGCATTTTTAGACGCGATGATGCCCATAATATTTATATTTTTGTTATTTGTGTAATTTTTTTATTATTGTACAGAAAGGGGGGTGATTTAAACTTTCATATTTTTTAACATTTTTTATATATTTTTTAACTTTTTTATGGTTTTGTGTTTGGGACAAAACTTAGTATTTTTTTTAATTCTGGATCATTGTGTTTATTATATACCCATATTGGTACAGAGTTGCTCATTTCTTATGTTGGTTGCTGACCAAAATATGAATTGCAGCTTCAATACCCTGGGTCTCTTCAGAGAGACCCAGTATATTAAAATCAATTACCGGCATCCTCATTGGCCGCAGAAGATGCTGGTAAGAAGCCAGGAAGCTCAAGTTTCTGGGTTTTTCACCCTTCAGATGCCGTGATCACACTTGATCACGGCATCTAAAAGCTTAAATGAACGTGATTGTCAGACGTGAGTGGGTGCCATGTTTGCCCATCGCTCCAGCACCGTACATGTACGGCGTTGGTAGTGAAGGGGTTAAAACAATTTCTATTTATATGTGGTCAAAACAAGGAGACATACTGAGGCTGATGCTGTTAAAATTGTATTAATATTTCTTTTTAATGATAATACTAATTGATAAGGAATCACTTGAATCATTAGAGAGATCGGAATGTCTGCAGCCACTTTAACCACCTCAGCTCCTCTAGCTTAAACCCCCTTAATGACCAGATCACTTTTTTATAATTCTGCACTACACTACTTTCACGGTTTATTGCTCGGTCATACAACTTACCACCCAAATTAAATTTACCTCCTTTTCTTCTCACTAATAGAGCTTTCATTTGGTGGTATTTCATTGCTGCTGAAATTTTAACTTTTTTTGATATTAATCAATATTGACCGAATTTTTTCTGTTGTAAAATTTTTCAAATAAAACTACATTTCTATATAAATTTTTCGCTAAATGTATTGTTCTACATGTCTTTGATAAAAAAAAAATACAATAAGTGTATATTTATTGGTTTGGGTAAAAGTTATAGCGTTTACAAACTATGGTGCAAAAAAATTAATTTACGCACTTTAACTGTCATGTTTCCTGAGGTTCTACAATGCCCAGACAGTAGAAACACCCCACAAATGACCCCATTTTGGAAAGTAGACACCCCAAGGTATTCCGTGACTACTTCTAACTCCAAACTACTTCTCACGCTTTAGGGCCCCTAAAATGCAAGGGCAGTATCAATAACCCACAAGTGACCCCATTTTAGAAAGAAGACACCCCAAGGTATTCCGTGAGGGGTATGGTGAGTTCATGTAACATTTTATTTTTTGTCACAAGTTAGTGAAATATGAGACTTTGTAAGAAAATAAAAAAAATTCAATTTCCGCTAACTTGTGACAAAAAATAAAAACTTCCATGAACTCACTATGCCCATCAGCGAATACCTTAGGGTGTCTACTTTCCAAAATGGGGTCATTTGTGGGGTGTTTCTACTGTCTGGGCATTGTAGAACCTCAGGAAACATGACAGTTAAAGTGCGTAAATTAATTTTTTTGCACCATAGTTTGTAAACGCTATAACTTTTACCCAAACCAATAAATATACACTTATTGTATTTTTTTTTTATCAAAGACATGTAGAACAATACATTTAGCGAAAAATTTATATAGAAATGTAGTTTTATTTGAAAAATTTTACATTTCTATATAAATTTTTCGCTAAATGTATTGTTCTACATGTCTTTGATAAAAAAAAAATACAATAAGTGTATATTTATTGGTTTGGGTAAAAGTTATAGCGTTTACAAACTATGGTGCAAAAAAATTAATTTACGCACTTTAACTGTCATGTTTCCTGAGGTTCTACAATGCCCAGACAGTAGAAACACCCCACAAATGACCCCATTTTGGAAAGTAGACACCCTAAGGTATTCGCTTTTTTATTTTCTTACAAAGTCTCATATTTCACTAACTTGTGACAAAAAATAAAATGTTACATGAACTCACCAAACAAAAAAAAACAATTTCTGTTAACTTGTGGCAAAAAAAAAATCCTCTATGAGCTCGCCATGCCCCTCGAAAGTGATCTTTATAGCGCCTCAGCGATTTTACAGTGTTTTTGCAGTGATCAGAAAACATTTCTGTCACTGCGGTGGGGCGGGCTGAACGCCTGATCGGACGAACACTGCGTTTTTTGTAAAGCCTATAGAACATGTCCTTCACATTTTCTATATAGTTCTGGCAATGTGCGGATCCACAAAATGCGGAAAGCACATTGCCGGTGTCCATGTTTTGCGGATCCGCGAAACACATACGGACGTCTGAATGGAGCCTTACAGGAGGGTGATCAATGACAGGGGGGTGATCAGGGAGTCTATATGGGGTGATCAGGGGTTAATAAGTGATAGGGGGGGTGTAGTGTAGTGTGGTGATTGGTGCTACTTACAGAGCTGCCTGTGTCCTCTGGTGGTCGATCCAAGCAAAAGGGACCACCAGAGGACCAGGTAGTAGGTATATTAGACGCTGTTAACAAAACAGCGTCTAATATACCTTTTTGGGGTTAAAAAAAATCGCATCTACAGCCTGCCAGCGAATGATCGCTGCTGGCAGGCTGTAGTTCAACTTTTCAGCTGCGTGTCGCTGTGAACGCGAGCGCGTTCACGCGAAATCTCGGCTCTCTCTCGATGACGCGTAGATGCGTCCAGGAGGAATAACCCGGCCGCCCGCAGGATGCATCCCTGCGTTAGGCGGTCGGGAGGTGGTTAAAGAAATTCTCTAGCTGGAAGTGCACCAGTATGCAATTTTAGTTTAGAGTGGGCCATATTCTTTAACACTGCACATAATGGGACAGATTTGCTAATGAAAATGTGGCAGAATTCTGACTCAAATTGAGCCAGAATTCTGGTGCACATGCTATGTACCTCACATGCTGTGTACCCCTTAAATTGCATCACTGTGCCAATTTCATGCAGTGATATCCTCCACAGTATGCGAAGGAAAGATCAGCAATGTAATCGCTCGTCTCCATAACTCACTCGTTTGCCAAACAATGATTTTTGTGACCTCATGAATGATGCAATTACCCAATAAGCAAGCATTTAGGTCGTTCATCTGGGAATCAGCGGCACTTTTACACCGCCAGATAATCGTTAACGAGCATTCCTATGAACACTTGTTACTGATCATCTGGCCAAGAATTGGCCTGTGCAGAGGGCCCTTAAGTTGAAACTAGCTTCAACATACAATGCCTCGGACTCAGATTCAACAAATCACCGTGGACATTTCTCTGGTACACCTGTATTGCTTGTCTAGTATCTCCTCTTTACAGTACACTGTGGTACTACATGTCATGTACTGCCCTCTCTCTGTGCCAGGATGAAATGCTCCTTTGGAGGTTGGGTGAGGGTGGCTTCTTTTTCTGGTACACTTTGTGCCATACAGGGGCTGCATGGTGGCTCAGTGGTTAGCACTGGTACCTTGCAGAGCTGGGGTCCTAGGTTTGAATCTGACCATGGACAACATCTCCATGGAGTTTGCATGTTCTCCCCGTGTTTGCGTGGGGTTTCTTCGGGTACTCCGGTTTCCTGCCACACTGCCACATACTGTTAGGGAACCTAGATTGTGAGCCCCATTGGGGACAGCTTGATGCTAATGCCTGTAAAGTGCTTCGGAATATAGTAACGCTATATAAGTGCATAAAATAAAAATAAATGAATACAGCCATCCTGGAAAAGCTCCTGTCCTCAACATACAGTAGAAAGTGATTTACAACTTCCAGTAGCTATTCCTGGCTGTTATATATAAATATCTGTCTTAGTTATCTGCTTATTGTTTTATCTTCATTTTCTGTTATCTTGGGATGACATTTGATGGCTTGGGACTAATTATTAGTTTTCCATAGAGTTATGGGAACAAGTTACAATGGTTTCAACTTGCAATGGTCGCCCAAGAGCCAATTAATATTGTAACTTGAGGGCCTACTCTATTAGTATTATTAAGTCTGCACCAATGTGGCTGTACCATATCTAGCACATAGACACTTCTGTGCAGAGAGGTGCTCTGCTACGATTGGACCGTGACACAAACAGGGAGAAGGAGATGCCCACTGAGAAATCCTGGAGTCTCCTCCTCCCTGTAACGATGCTCAGTATTAACATACTGGGCGTGAAAACTGCAGGGGCACAGTGGGGCATGCAAGGGGTATATGAAAAAAAGAACAAGGATGGCAGCATCACCGGAGTGTACCCCGCAAGTAAAGGTACCTAATTAAACAAAAAAATGAAAGGGCCTCTTTAAGGATAAGACAAATGTATCAAACAACATGAGAAATTTTATAAATGTAGCATAAAGTACAACACAGACTCACGCAAAACTGACTTCAAATATTCCCCTTGTGATAAATGCTTCCCTATGTGTCACTTTTCTCATCAGAGATGTGAATCCTCCAAGATTCAGTCCATTTCCCACTGGATGACTGAGTCGCATAGCCTAAGTCTCTCTGATTTTCACCCTTAATGTCTTGAAAGGAAGTATGGTGATTTTCAGCTGGATATCCAGGTTGCAGTCCTCAGATTGGTTATTAATTGGCTGCAGTTGAGTTGATGGAGCAGAAGCATACTCAGATTGAAGATCATAGAATGAAGCCAAGGAAGAGAGTAATAATAACATTATAGTTGTCAACAACAGAGTGCTCAGGATTAGACAGTCCTGAAGACAAGACAAAAAGCCTGGGAATCAGCCTCCTGCACAGCCAGCAACGTGATATGTGTGTGGGAGCGAGTCCTGCTGCTGGATGTGCCGATCATCAGGGAAGCAGGAAAGTATTAGATTTTTTTTTTCATTGAGTCGGATTGGGCACTAGTGGCTAAAGGGGGGGCACAGGAAGGACATAACCATTGTGGAGGGGCACAAAAGTGGGCATACCTACTATGAGGGAGCACAAAGGTGGGCATAACTAAAGTAAGAGTGCCATGGTTGCGGTGTAAGTGGGAAACTCCACACCAAGCACAGAAGGGAAGGGGATAGGAACTAGGCCTGGAAACTAGCGTAAAGGAGAAGATCACCTCCTAGAACAACCCTTATCCAAGTCCTGACTCACTATCAGTATGAACTGACCTCGATGGTAGTAAAGTTCATACACAGGAACCTAGAGCCCTAACATATCCTGTAGGACCCTGGAATAGTGACAGGACTTGAGGCAACCTATTTCTCCACCAAAAGAATGAACAGGAGTCTCCCTCAGGCCTAGATACAAAAGACAGGAAATACAGCAAACAAAATACAAAAGGAAAGATGACACTTAACTTTATGTGGAGCAAAGGCAGCGCCAGGAGCTCAACCGAGATCCACCAACCAGCTATCTCAAAGTCAAGAAACTGAGGCTATAAACTGCACCCTCAGAAAGGGTGAGCAGAAATAAATAGAAGTTAAATTACCAAACCAACAACACTTGCAAGAGGTGTGGTCATTACCAAAAGAACACAGACACAAATGATCCACAAGGAACCAGTCAGATTAACCCACATGTTGCCAGTCTCTCTGATCTCCTGTCACCTGTCACGGGAGTGTTCGTGAGAGTACCCCTGGCACCTAGGACCGACCTTATCCGGGTGAGACTTGTGAAAGGCTTTCACCAAGTGACTGGCATTCACGCCGGATGCCGGTACCCACATCCTCTCTTCTGGTCCATAACCCTTCCAGTGGACAAGATACTGAAGAGATCTACGGAGAACTGGGTCATGAGTCAATTATCTTGGCGATCTGAAATTCCAAACTACAGTCCACCATGACAGGAGAGGGTGGCAAGGAAGACGGCTCCAAAGGTATAACATATCTCTTCAACAAAGATTTTTGAAACACATTATTCATTTTCAGGGTCTGGGGAAGTTCAAGACGAAAAGCCACAGGATTAATGATGGCAGTGATCTTATATGGACCAATAAATCTTGGACCCAACTTCCAAGAAGGTACCTTCAACTTATTGTTTCTTGTGGACAGCCACACAGAATCATTATTGGAGGGCTGACGCGCCCACATACTGCGGCGGAGCACGGGAGCGCTTAGTTCCCTGCCCCGCTGATGATCACCGCCATAGGCTTTTATTTTATTTTATTTTTTATGTGCCAACTATGGGGGAAGACACACAGCCGGACATGTGTGGGAAAAATATCATGGTGGGTTACTGTGTGGGGGCAAATAATTATGGGAGGGATTACTATGTGTGGGCAAATAATTATGGGAGGGATTACTATGTGTGGGCAAATTACTATATGGGGCAATGTGGGGGAAACTACTGTGTGGGGCAAATTACTATATGGGGGCAGTGTGGAGGAAATTACTGTGGGGGGGGCAGTGTGGGCAAAACTACTGTGTGGGGGGCAGTGTGGGGGAAACTACTGTGCAGGGACAATTACTGTGTGGGGGCAGAGTGGGGGAAACTACTATGTGGGGGCAGTGTGGGGGAAACTACTGTGTGGGGGAAACTACTGTGCGGGGACAGTGTGGGTGAAATTACTGTGTGGGGGCAGTTTGAGGGAAACTACTGTGTGGGGGCAGTGTGGGGAAAACACTGTGTTGGAAATTACTGTGTAGGGGAAACTACTGATTGGGGCAGTGTGAGGGGGACTACTGTATGGGGGCAGTGTGGGGGGAATTACTGTGTGGGAGCAGTGTGGGGGAATTACTGTGTGGGAGCAGTGTGGGGGAAACTACTGTGTGAGGGAAATTACTGTGTGGGGGCAATGTGGGGGAAACTGTGTGGGGCCAGTGTGGGGGAAACTCATGTGTGGGGGCAGTGTGGGGGAAACTACTGTGTGGGGGAAATTACTGTGTGGGGGAAATTACTGTGTGGGGGAAACTACTGTATGGGGGCAGTTTGGGGGAAACTACAGTGTGGGAGCAGTGTGGGGAGAATTACTGTGTGGGGGCAGTGTGCGGGAAATGAATGTGGGGGAAATTATGGTGGGGGGGCAGTGTGGGGGAAATTACTGTGTGGTGGAAATTACTGTATGGGGGCAGTGTGGGGGAAATTACTGTGTGTGGGGGGCCATTACTATGAGGAGATTACTATGGGGGGCAGTGTGGGGGAAATTACTATATGGGGCAGCTTGTGGGGCGTTGCTATTGAGGAGATACTGTAGGGGCAATTCTATTATTTCTGGGGACACTATATAGGGTGTTATTATTACTGGGGGCATTATAGCTCCTGTAGACACTATAGGAGCATTTGGGGTAATTTATAAAACTGGTGTAAAGTAGAACTGGCTTATTTGCCCATAGCAGCCAATCAGATTCCACCTTTCATATTTGACAGCTCTTTTGGAAATCCAGTTCTAGTTTAGACCAGTTTGATAATTAACCCCAATTATGTCTACTGGGGTCACTATCTTTTCAGCAGTATAATACCTGGTAATACTGGCACCAGAGGCGTATCTATCACGAGGCAAACAAGGCATTTGCCTGGGGCGGCACTTGCCAATGGGGCGGCAAAATGCCTTGTTTGCCTAGTTAGTTAACGTACACAAATACGCCAATTTTTTTTCCCCTTGCTTTGTCCGATACTTGCCTATCCGATCCTTCACTATGCCGCTGCGAGCGGCAGCATCGCCGACGCCGCATTGTGAAGGAGTGACTTACTTCCTCCTCCCTCCTGCTCCCGACCCCAGGTGTTTCCGGAATTTTCACCTACCCGGCCTTGCTACCCACGTCACTTCTAGTAGTGACGTGGGAGGTGCGTCTCTCCCCTCGGCTCCTGATTGGCTCTCCTGGGGGTTTGTCGGTGCAGGCGCAGAGGATTCCCACGTAGCAGAATATTCCGGCCCACTGCGTATGCGCGAAGAAGACGGCTCGGCGCAAGCGTAGTAGGAGCCGAAGGTAGCAGAAAATTCCGGCTCCTACTGCGCCTGCGCAGAGTCGTCTTTTTTGCTCATGCGCAGTGGGTCAGAAATATTCACAACACAAGCGGCAGCCACAGCCAGCCGGGAAAAGTCTGTCCAGACCGGCTCCTTCCTCACACACCGACACCGTCCGTCCGTCATAGAACAGAGTTGGCCACTTTGCCTGACTCCTGGCCTACCCTGCGAGGAGTGTCCAGGTCCAGGTCCAGGCAGAGGAACAAACAGGAGTGAGTGAGACGAGAGAGTTAAAAAGCAAATAGTGCACGTGCACAGTGAGAGTGAGACTCATAAATAAAGGTGGTATGATGTCAGACTGTCTATGGTGGCCCTGGCCTCTCCTTGAGGCTGCCCCATACAGACTGTATGGGGCAGCCTCAAGGAGAGGCCAGGGCCACCATAGACAGTCTGACATACATACCACCTTTATTTATTGGTGCAGTCACAAGGAGACACTAAACTGTATGGGGGCTGCCACAAGCAAATAGTGCACTCTGCACTGTGTCATAAATAAATGTGGTATGTGTGTCAGATTGTCTATGGTGGCCCTGGCCTCTCCTTGAGGCTGCCCCATACAGTCTGTATGGGGCAGCCTCAAGGAGAGGCCAGTGCCACCATAGACAGTCTGACACACATACTACATTTATTTATGACACAGTGCAGAGTGCACTATTTGCTTGTGGCAGCCCCCATACAGTTTAGTGTCTCCTTGTGGCTGCCCCCGTCCCCGCCCCCTATACAGTATAACGTCTCCTTATGTCTGCCCCCCATACAGTATGTATAATGTCTCCTTGTGGCTGCCCCCGTCCCCCATACAGTATATCGTCTCCTTGAGGCTGCCCCCATACAGTATAACGTCTTGTTGAGGCTGCCCCATACAGTATAACGTCTCGTTGAGGCTGCCCCCATACAGTATAACGTCTCCTTGAGGCTGCCCCATACAGTATAACGTCTCCTTGAGGCTGCCCCATACAGTATAACGTCCCCTTGTGTTTTTTTCTTTTAAACGGGTATTTATTGCAAAATATATACCATTATCGCGATAAATTTCTTAATATTGTTATGCAAAACAGGACAGGGTGGAGCCTAAAGAGGAAGGGGTGGGGTTTACAGAGGGAGGGGTTTGGCCATGACAGGAAGGGGTGGGTCAAATTTATATTAGGGGGGTGCCCGAATTTAGTCTCGCCTAGGGCAGCACAAAACCAAGATACACCACTGACTGGCACAGTATTGGGGGTGGCAGCAGGATGACACTGTTTGGACACCAGGATGGGGAGGTTGATGAAAAAACTCTGTAGAGACGAGATGCGGCTGAAAGAATTTGTCATGGCGGTTTAACGGAGAAGAGGAAAGAGAAGGTCTACATGACAGGAGATGTCCCTGGATGTAAGAGGTATGTGGTGTCAAGTAATGGGGGGAGGGGGACTGAGTGCCAGAGAAAAGACCTGCCCCAGGTGCCAAACACCCTAGGCTCGGCACTGAGTGGGAGATAGTCAGTGTAGGTTAGATCGTGATATAATGTAGCTGATGTTGCTGTCCATACATATATGCTACAGACATAGTGCTGTAATGTCACAAGTTCACAACAATACTTATTGCACCAATCAGTAATATGTAGTCAGACCTGCTAAAATGTGAAGTTGCATGTATTGCGTCAAAATATTTGCATCATTAATTGCTGATTTGCGCAATTGCGAATATATTGGAGCACTCTATCAGCATATAAAGCTATTGTAATGTTCTGCCGTGCCAACCATTTTCTCCAGTCTCAGGAATCTTCTAGCAACTTGAAAAATGTAGCAAAAGGGACCCATGCCTGTATTGGATGTGCAATACGCACATATTACATTGCCGATTTTAACAATAAAGAAAATTATGGAGACATTTTTGAATTCGCAAATTTATGACTAATATTCTCCCAAATATTCACGAAATATCGTGAATTAGAATATTGCCCCTTCCGCTCATCCCTATGCAGCGATAGTATCCATGGCTGAACTGATACAGACAAACAAAAATTATGGTTATTCGGCGGTTTATAATGTCACAGATGCGGTGTGGGTGGGAAACTACACACCAAGTACAGGAGGGAAGGGGATAGGAACTAGGCCTGGCAACTAGGGTAAAGGAGAAGGTCACCTCCTAGAACAACCCTAATCCAAGTCCTGACTTACTATCAGTATGAACTGACCTCGATGGTAGAAAAGTTCATACACAGGAACCTAGAGCCCTAACACACCCTGAAGGGCCCTGGAATAGTGACAGGACTTGAGGCAACCTATTCCTCCACCAAAAGAATGAACAGGAGTCTCCCTCAGGCCTAGATTCAAATGACAGGGAAATACAGCAAACAAAATACAAAAGAAAAGATGACACTTAACTTCACATGGAGCAAATGCAGCGCCAGGAGCTCAACCAAGATCCACCAACCAGCTAGCTCAAAGTCCAGAAACTGAAGCTATAAACCGCACCCCCAGAAGGGGTGAGCAGAAATAAATAGGGGAAGTTAAATGACCAAACCAACAACACCTGCAAGAGGTGTGGTCATTACCGAAACAACACAGACACAAATGATCCACAAGGAACCAGTCAGATTAACCCACATGTTGCCAGTCTCTCTGATCTCCTGGCACCTGTCACGAGAGTGTTTGTGACAGAGAGGCCACAAGGAGGACATAATTAGTGTGAAGGGGCACAAAAGTGGGCATACCTACTGTGAAAGGGCAAAAAGGTGGTCATAACTACTGTGAAGGGGCACAAAGGTGGGCATAACCATTGTGAAGGGGCAAAAAGGTTGGCATAAGTACTGTGAGAGGACAGAAAATGGGCAGTAGTACTGTGAGGGGCACAATGTCGATATTACTTTTGTGAGGGGCACAATGTGAGCAATAATACAGTGCGGTAGAACGAAGGGGAAATGCCCTAGATTACCCTATTATACATCAGGATGGCTCTGTCTTATAGGTCAGTACAGTGCACCTGCTGGGGGTTTCACAGCGCCAGTTACCATCCCTTCCTTATGTGATTATTCTGGATGACGTAGGACCAGTTGGTTCTTTAATTTAGTGCAAGGTGCAGAGGCATTGCTAGGTTAAAACATTCGGGGCCTGGGCCCCTGATATTTTGTCCCAGGCCCCAAAAGTCCTGCCTGCTTGCTAGATACAACTGTATTGCCATCCACAGGACGGCAATGCATTGAATCTAATGCGGTGGAAGAGCTGAAGGACCTGTGGTGACATCATAGGTCATGTGGCCAGTAAAACAGTCAGTGGTTGAGAAGGACCTGCGATGATGTCACCATCATGTGACCAGTGCAGCAGAGGGTCGGCAGGGAAGAGGAGAAGAAGCTGAGGTGATGTCTGCTACATCAGGAGAGCTAAGTGAAAGGAGAGGCAGAGCAATGCTGGGAGTTGTGGTTATTTAACTGGGACTGTATGTTGGGGATGAAGGGAAGGATGTTATTTACATGGAACTGTGTGTTGGAGGTGGATGGGGAGAGGGTCATGTTATTTACATGGGACTGTATGTTGATAGTGGCTATAGGAGGGAGTGATGTTATTTACATAGGACTTTATGTTGGAGGGGGCTGGGGCAGGGGGATGTTATTTACATGGGACTGTATTTTGGAGGGGGCTGGGTGAGGCAGTGATGTTATTTACCTGGAACTGTATGTTGATGGCGGCTGTGGGAGGGAGTGATGTTATTTACATAGGACTGAATGTTACAGGGGTCTGAGGGAGGGAGTGATGTTATTTACATGGGACTGAATGTTCAGGGGCAATGTTATTTACGTGGGACTGTATTTTGAAGGTGGTTGGTGGTGGGGAATAATGATATTTACATGGGACTGAATGTTGAGGGGGCGATGTTTACATGGGAATGCATGTTGGAGGCGCCTGGGGAGAGGGTGATATTATTTACTTGGGACTGTATGTTGAAGGCGGCTGGGGAGGAGGTGGTGTTATTTACATGGGACTATATTTTGGAGGGGGCTGTAGATAGAAATGGATGTTATTTACATGGGACTATATATTGGAGGGGGCTGAAGAGATGGTGTGATGTTATTTACATGGGACTGTATGGTAGAGGGAGGGAACTAGTGTTATTTACATGGGACTGTATGTTGCAGGGGGTGAAGGTAGGGGAATGAAGTTATTTACATAGGGCTGTAGTTTGGAAGGGGCAGGAGAGATGGTGTGATGTTATTTACATGGGACTGTATGGTGGAGGCGGGAATATAATAACAGGGGACACTGCAAATCCAGGGGACATTATAGGCGTTCTTATTACTACTGAGGGCTCTATAGGAGGGACTTTGAGATCTACCTTATTTCTACTAAGAGTACTATGGGGGCCTTAATACTACTGAGGGGTCTGTAGAGAGCTTTATTACCACTGGGGGAACAATAGGGGGCCTTATTTGTATTGGGGGTTCTGTGAGGTCATTATTAATACTGGGGAGCTCTTCTACTAATGGGTGCACTCTTGGGGAGCATTATTACGGTTGGGGGCACTGTAGGGGGCAGTATTACTATGGGGGAACAGATTTTTCTTCAGGATAGTATCTGTGGGTATTGGGGGGCACAGAGAGCAGCAGGATAACACTGTTGGGACTCCAGGTTGGGGGATGATGATAGAAATATGAGGAAGCTAAGATGTCTGTGTATCACACTCTGCAGAGACGAGGCGGCTGAGAAAATTTGTACGAACCGAATGGAGAAGATGATGACAGAGAAGATCTACATCCGAGGAGACGTCGCCTGGGTGGCCCTGGATGTGAGAGGTATGTGCTGCTGTATAGTAAGTACAGCAAAATGCGGTGGGTGTGGGAGGGGGGACGGCTTAGAGAACTGGGCCATATTCATTGTGGCATGGGCCCCGAATCTTTTGAGACCCTAACAATGTCCCTGGCAAGGTGTCATTGCCATGCACTCTATGATGGATTTTATTAGGTAGGACTGGGTGATTATAGCTATGCATTGGGTGGAGTGGCTTAGTAGTGTAAAAAAAAATGCTGCAGCTTGACAACCTTTTTCCTCTTTATGTAAATTTGAGGGCCACGTGTGCGGGTGGGGAGGCTGCAGGGGGTTGATCCTGAATCCTTGCCCCGGGTGCAAGAAAACCTAGCTACACCTCTGCAAGTGACAAATTCAATAAAGAACCTGAGAGCAGAATCCAGAACAAAGTCAGGCTCAGTAGCCAGAAACAATATGAAGTATCTTATTTGCAAGCAATGTTATCAGGCACTTTAGATGGCTGATGGGACCAGTATCATCCAGGAGTGCCAGTTAATAAAAAAAAATAAAGATGGTACATCCTTTCAAGCCCGGAGTTTTTTTTCCCCGTTTTGCACTCCCTGCCTTCCCAGAGCCATAGCTTTTTTATTTGTATGTTCACATAGCTATATGAGTGCTTGTTTTTTGCGGGACAAGCTTTACTTTCCAACGCCACATTTAATATTGCATGTGATGTAGTGGGAAGCGGGAAAAAAAATTCCAAATGGGTTAAATTGCAAAAAAAAAAAGCAATTCCACCACAGTTTTACGAGTTTTTTATTTACAACGTTCGATGTGCGATAAAACTGACTGATTACTTTTATTCTACAGGTCAGTACGAATCCGGCGATACCTTATATTAGGCATCCTCAAACGTCAGCCCTCCAGCTGTTGCAAAACTACAACTCCCAGCATGCCTGAACAGTCTACAGGTATCAGCCTACAGCAGGGTACTGTGGGAGTTGTAGTTTTACAACAGCTGGAGGGCCGCAGTTTGAGGATGCCTGCCTTATACAGGTCCTTCTAAAAAAATTGCATATTGTGATAAAGTTCATTATTTTCTGTAATGTACTGATAAACATTAGACTTTCATATATTTTAGATTCATTACACACCAACTGAAGTAGTTCAAGCCTTTTATTGTTTTAATATTGATGATTTTGGCATACAGCTCATGAAAACCCAAAATTCCTATCTCAAAAAATTTGCATATCATAAAAAAGGTTCTCTAAACGAGCTATTAACCTAATCATCTGAATCAACTAATTAACTCTAACCACCTGCAAAAGATTCCTGAGGCTTTTAAAAACTCCCAGCCTGGTTCATTACTCAAAACCGCAATCATGGGTAAGACTGCCGACCTGACTGCTGTCCAGAAGGCCATCATTGACACCCTCAAGCAAGAGGGTAAGACACAGAAGGAAATTTCTGAACGAATAGGCTGTTCCCAGAGTGCTGTATCAAGGCACCTCAGTGGGAAGTCTGTGGGAAGGAAAAAGTGTGGCAGAAAACGCTGCACAACGAGAAGAGGTGACCGGACCCTGAGGAAGATTGTGGAGAAGGCCCGATTCCAGACCTTGGGGGACCTGCGGAAGCAGTGGACTGAGTCTGGAGTAGAAACATCCAGAGCCACTTTTTTTTGTATTAAAAACACTTTTCTTTTATTGGTCGGATGAAATATGCTAATTTTTTTAATAGGAATTTTGGGTTTTCATGAGCTGTATGCCAAAATCATCAATATTAAAGCAATAAAAGGCTTGAACTACTTCAGTTGGTGTGTAATGAATCTAAAATATATGAAAGTCTAATGTTTCTCAGTACATTACAGAAAATAATGAACTTTATCACAATATGCTAATTTTTTTAGAAGGACCTGTATGTATAGTTTTTCTTGCATTTTGATAGTGATAAAAAAAAAAGAAAAAGTGGAAAAAAAAATCTGCTTTATTTTTTTGTCGCAATATTTTGATGCCTATAACTTTTTTGTAATTATGTCTACGGAACCATTTTTTGCAGGGCGATTTGAACTTTTCATTGATATCCTTCTGGGGTGTGTATGACTTTTTGATCACTTCATATTTACATATTTAATTTTTGTAGAAAATGAAGTGACCAAAAACGGCGAATATGCCATTTGGATGCTTTTTTCTGTTTTGCTGTTTGCCGTATGGGGAATATATTTTTATACTATGGGCGTTTTTTTCGCATATCGCATACATGATGTGTATTTTTTTTTGTTCTTTTATTTTTATTTTGAGAAAAGGGGGGTGATTAGAATTTTTTTTTTGTTGACACTTTTTTATAGTTCCCATAGGAAACTATAGCATGCAATCATCTGATTGCTATTCTCATAGACTCCATTGGAATCAATTGAAATCTATTAGAAAATTGCTCGTATCCTATGGAGCCCTATTACAGGCAAGGGCTCCATAGGAAATACTATGCAGCAGCCTTGTGTCATTCATAAAGACCGGGGCTGCTGCATACACGCTCCGGCTCCTCCGATCGCCACACGGGGTAACCGGCGCACAACCGAAAGCTTTCGCTTTCGGTTTTCAGCGCGCTCATATGCCGTGGTCAGAACTGACCAAGGCATCTGCAGGGTTAAATGTACGCGATCGGCATTACCGCTGGTTGTGGACATGAGCTGCGGATGTCTGCTAAAAAAAGCAGGCGGCCACTCGCGGCTATGGCACCTGCAGCGGACAGGAGTGGGCACCATGTTTAAACACACGCCCGATGACGTACATCTACATCACAGGGCGTGAAAGGGTTAAAAATGAAAAGCCTACTTGGCCTCAAATCGAAACTCTAGCAATGAATACATGATGCTGCAGTGAGGTAGCCCCTAACTTTGTGTCCCCACATACACTGTCGAGGTGTCACCACGTGTTGCTGCTCTCCAGAGGGAATGGTAAGGCGTGGTACACCCAATAATAAATATGTACAGAGAGTCAGATGGGTTTCTTTACCCGAGAAACTCAAATGCAAAACAATTCAGACAAGGCACTGAGCTGGCTTCTCCATTCTCCCCCCTGGTCGCAGAATGTTCTATGCTCAGGAAAGGTCTGAACTAGCTGTCCCTGTCTTTCTTAGAAGGCTGGTACCCTGCCCAAAGGGCTAGTGGCCTACCATCTCTGGCTCAGTTGTCCGGCTGGCTTCCTGGTCAAAGGGTGACCCAGGATCCATGGCAAAGAATCCCCATCTCAGCATCTTCTGGTCACTCGTGCAGTCTGGCAGAGTCTCTCCTATTAAACATAATCTCTATTTAAAGACAACTAGGGGCTCTGGCTGCTCTTCTGTTATACAGTTTCTAACTGATCTAGAACCTTGTAGTGGGACACGTGAACCTGGAGAATCACAGCCTAAGGGCTCATGCCCACGAATGTAAGGGCTCCATGCCTGTGCTGCGGACCTCATACGACAGTTCCGCAATACACGAGTCACCAGCCGTGTGCATTCTGCATCACGGAAGCGGACCCATTCACTTGAGTGGGTCCGCAAACCCGGAGATGCGGATTGGAACCCCATGGAAGCACTACGGAGTGCTTCCATTGTGTTTTTGGACGTGCCTCCGCACCTGCAAAAAAGGAGTGCATGCACTACTTTTTTGCGGTGCAGACCATTGGATGCAGATCGCGGACCCCATTCAAGTGAATAGGTCCGCGATCCGCATGCGGATGCCCCACAGTCGGTGCCCGTGCATTGCGGACGGCAATTTGCTGTCCACAGCACCGGCATGGAGCCCTTACGTTCGTGGGCATGAGCCCTAACAGAAACAATGCTGCAATTCAAAGCTGCCATAGACTTTTGGGCATTAATAAAAGTCAATGGAAATGACCGAGCAGTTTCAGTTGAGTTCAGTCTGAGACAGTATTAAACTAGACAGTTAAAAGTTCTCTGTCTTTTTCCCATTAAACCAATTAACCATTTCCCCAATCAGTGCAAATTGCAGATCAGCAGTATAAAACCGTGTAAGTGCAAACAATGGCATAAATCATAGTGCAAGTTAACCCTTCAAAGTGCACTAATGTAGTGAGTTGATGGCTTTACATAGCAGAAAGTGAGGGAAATGTCCACAAACATCCAGACTCAAAAGTACTCCCCTTCTTTGTGTTTGCTAGCAATACAGTTTCTCTGTATAGGGTAGTCCTCCACCAAGTAGTAGAGGGGATGTGACCAACAATGGCTGGACCCACCCCAGGCAGGCTGCCAGCTTCCTCACCGCGCCTGCGCCGAATACTGAACGGCACGAGATTTCACCAGAGCACAGGGCTGGCAGATAGATGCGAGCGCTGCCTGGCCCTGTCAATCAGGACTTGGAGGGAGGCGACAAAGGTGGGAGAATGGAGCCTCTAGGAGCAGGAACAATGCGCTCCTAGAGGCTAATTAGCAGATTATAAAAGTTAGATTTCTGGTGTAATGAGGCATAGATAAAAGTAGGAATAGGCTACTTAGGTTTAGCTGACATTAGCACATCGCTAATGTCAGCTAGCTTAATAGGGTTAAATCTGGTGACAGAATCTCTTTAAAATGTGCATTTTAACTGGGACCCTTAAGCATCATTCACAAGTCAGTGTTTTAGGCAGAATGCACACGGCCGTTTTTCACAGCCGTGAGCGGTCCGTGGAACCACGGGCTGGATTCCTGCTGAGAGCAGGAGCGCACGGCGTCATTGGTTGCTATGACGCCGTGCGCTCCCTGCTGCTGCCGCAATACAGTAATACACGGCCGTGTGCATTCGGCCTTAGGCCTATTGCACACGACCGTATGGCTTTTTCAGTGTTTTGCAATCCGTTTTTCACGGATCCGTGTTCCGTTTTTTGTTTCCGTTGTGTTTCTGTTCCGTTTTTCCGTTCCGTATGGCATATACAGTATACAGTAATTACATAGATAAAATGGGGCTGGGACATAACATTTTCAATAGATGGTTCAGCAAAAAACTGAACGGAAACGGAAGACATACGGATGCATTTCCGTATGTGTTCCGTTTTTTTGCGGACCCATTGACTTGAATGGAGCCACGGAGCGTGATTTGCGGGCAATAATAGGACATGTTCTATCTTTAAACAGAACGGAAAAACGGAATGCATATGGAGTACATTCAGTTTTTTTTGCGGAACCATTGAAATGAATGGTTCTGTATACGGACCATATACGGAGCGCAAAAAAACGGCCAGTAACGGGGGAAAAAAAACTGTTGTGTGCAGAAGGCCTTAGTCAGTGATTTCCATCAGTGATTGTGAAACAAAACCAGGTGCGGCTCTAAACACAGAACAGGTGCAGATCTTTCCCTTATACCTTATGTTCGTGGAGGCTCTAGTCCTGGTTTCAGCTCACAATGACCGATGGAAATCACCGACCAAAACACTGACGTGTGAATGAGGCTTTAGAATGATTTTTTATTATTTAACCGAATGAAATCATGACACGGGGTTCGCTAACATCCCACAACAATTGGATTTGTAAGGTTATTAAAAACTTCCTGAAGAACATGCAACTTAATTATACCTTAAATGAAATCAGTTTCATCACTTTGGACACTATATATATTCCATTTCCTAGCCCTTACTACAGATCTAATCTCTGTTTCTGCAAAATTCAATAAAGGAAGACGGTAACTCACAATTTAGTCTGATTAAATTATAAGGAAAATTACATTTATTTGCATGATTGTAAAGTTAGAATCGTATAAAGCTTGTAAATCTGTGAAGATATGTTGTCTATTTAAAAAGCTATTTGACTGGTTCAGGGCTAACTTTATTAGAATTATTTTAGACAGGTTAAAAGAGTTGTCTCACGTCAGCAAGTGGCATGTATCATGCACAGAAAGTTAATACAATGCACTTACTAATGTATGTGATTCTCCATATTGCCTCCTTTGCTGGCTGGATTCATTTTACCATCACATTATGCACTGCTCATTTCCATGGTTACGACTATCCTGCTATCCAGCAGTGATGGCCATTAGAGATGAGCGAATTTCTCAAAAATTCAATTCGGCCATTTCATCAAATTTTTAGATAAATTTTGTTTCGATTTGAATTTATTCGAGACAAATTGCATAAAAAAACTGCTATATCCTGGCTGCAGAGAGCCTTTATAGAGGTGTAGAACACTGTGCCTTGCAGTAACACGCATAGGGAGTCTGCTGTGGTAGTGAAACAGTACTGTGAGTCCGTATGACAAGCACATGACAGGTGTCCCTCTTAGGCCTCATGCACACGACCTTTGTTGTGGTCCGCATCTGAGCCACAATTTTCTACAATGGGCCGCCAATTCCGTTCCGCAAATTGGTCGTTCCGTTAATTTGCGAACTGCAAAAAACGGAACAGTCGTGTGCATGAGGCCTTAGAATCACTGCACACTTCACTTACCGTATTTGGACAGTTACGGGGCCAAAACTGACCAAATAACTCAAGTGTGAACTCAGCCTTAGGGCGCATGCACACGACTGTGCCGTTTTTTGAGGTCCGCAAATTGTGGATCTGCATAAAACGGATGCCGCCCATGTGCCTTCCGCATTAGGCCCATTATAGAAATGCCTATTCTTGTCCGCAAAACGTACAAGAATAGGACATGCCTCATATTTTTTGCGGGGCCATGGAATGGAGCAACGGGTGCGGACCCATTGAAATGAATGGCTCCGTATACGGCCCGTATACGGAATGCAAAAAACTTTCATGTGCATGAGCCCTTAGGCCTCTTGCACACAACTGTATGTATTTTGCGGTCAGCAAAAAACTGATCCGCAAAAAATATGGATGACATCCGTGTGCATTCCGTATGTTGTGAAATGGAACAGCTGGCCCCTAATAGAACAGTACTATCCTTGTCCGTAATGCAGATAATAATAGGACTAGTTCTATTTTTTTGTGAAACGGAAATACAGAAATGGAATGCACACGGAGTACCTTCCGTTTTTTTTCCACAAAAAGGACTTAAACAGCATGAAAATAAGTTTGTGTGCAAAAGGCCTTATAGGTCAATGTTAGTGTCAGGGAGAAGCGCACTCCTTTTACACCGTCGACAGCTTATTCCACATAGATGTCTACAGATCCTGTTCTATTAAACGCTGATACAAGTAGAGGGTGTCAGCAGTAAGTTTGTGTTGAGGTCACTGATTATTTTGCCTTTCCTCTGATCTGTCAGAACAATAACCCCCAAAAAACAGATCTTGTCTGTGGAGTATCCGCCTTCACTCGGTCAGCATTTGGTCAGTAATCCATCAGTATTGCTGAAGCCCAAAAAAACAGGAGTGGATCCAAAACAGAGGTGACACGTGAATGGAATAGTTGCATGTCTTCTGTGTTTTGTTTCAGTTGCACAGAAGAAAATGAAAGGAGATCAGGCGGCACTGCTTCCACTGGTGTTTCCGTAATGATGAACCAGACCGTAGTGCGGTACACAATGTTGCAAGCGGCGACGGCCGTTTCGCGCGCGGGATCGCGCTTCCTCAGGCCGTGACACGGACCCGAAACCGGACATTTTCGTAAAAGTCCGGGTTCGGGTTCGGTGTTCGTCGCTTTCTTGGCGCTTTTTGAAAGGCTGCAAAGCAGCCAATCAACAAGCGTCATACTACTTGCCCCAAGAGGCCGTCACAGCCATGCCTACTATTGGCATGGCTGTGATTGGCCAGAGCACCATGTGACCCAGCCTCTATTTAAGCTGGAGTCACATAGCGCCGCCCGTCACTCTGCTCTGATTAGCGTAGGGAGAGGTTGCAGCTGCGACAGTAGGGCGAGATTAGGCTGATTAACTCCTCCAAAAGACTCCATCCATTGATCGATCTGCAGCTGTGGATGATTGAACTGCTGCTATTGAATTGCTCACTGTTTTTAGGCTGCCCAGAGCGTTTTTCAGTCACTTTTTTCTGGGGTAATCGGCGGCCATTTTGTGTTGCGCCAGCACAAGCTGCCACCAAGCGCATTTAACCCTCAATGGTGTGGTTGTTTTTTGGCTAAAGCCTACATCAGGGTGAAGCTGTCACACCAAGTGCATTTAACCAGCAATAGTCTGTTTATTTTTTGGCCATATACTAAATCAGGGGCAAGCTGCGCCTGTCACCAAGTGCATTTAACCCTCAGTAATGTGGTTGGTCAAGCTGTCACACCAAGTGCATTTAACCATCAATAGTGTGGTTATTTTTTGGCCATATCCCAGTGTAATTCTGTCAGTAAACGTATACCTGTCACCCAGCGCCTAAATACTAGGCCTCAAGTTTATATCCAGCTAAATCTGTCGTTACTGCTGTACTGTTGTGGCTGGGCAAGTTATTTAGTGTCCGTCAAAGCACATTTTTTGTTCTGGGTTGAAATACAATTCCCAATTTAGCAATTTCCTAATTTAGTGGTTTCTGCTGTATCAGGCCTACTTTAAATACATCCCTAAAAGGGTATATCAGAATCAAGGTGCTGATAGGGTCATTCTGAATAACTTCACACACACGCTACAGTGCATTTCCAAGTCTAATTCTGTCAGTAAACCTATACCTGTCACCCAGCGCCTAAATACTAGGCCTCAAATTTATATCCAGCTAAATCTGTCGTTACTGCTGTACTGTTGTGGCTGGGCAAGTTACTTAGTGTCCGTTAAAGCACAGTTTTTGTTCTGGGTTGAAATACAATTCCCAATTTAGCAATTTCCTAATTTAGTGGTTTCTGCTGTATCAGCCCTACTTTAAATACATCCCTAAAAGGGTATATCAGAATCAAGGTGCTGATAGGGTCATTCTGAATAACTTCACACACACGCTACAGTGCATTTCCAAGTCTAATTCTGTCAGTAAACCTATACCTGTCACCCAGCGCCTAAATACTACCCCTAAAATTCATAGTCAGCTAAATCTGTGGTTACTGCTGTGCCTGTATTAGTGTAATACTGTACCTAAATAGATAGCCAGATAGTGTTAGGTGTCTAAAAAAAGGCCTGAATTTGAATTCAATACATTGGGCCAAATAATATTTTTGTTGTTGTGGTGAACGATAACAATGAGGAAAACATCTAGTAAGGGACGCGGACGTGGACATGGTCGTGGTGGTGTTAGTGGACCCTCTGGTGCTGGGAGAGGACGTGGCCGTTCTGCCACATCCACACGTCCTAGTGTACCAACTACCTCAGGTCCCAGTAGCCGCCAGAATTTACAGCGATATATGGTGGGGCCCAATGCCGTTCTAAGGATGGTAAGGCCTGAGCAGGTACAGGCATTAGTCAATTGGGTGGCCGACAGTGGATCCAGCACGTTCACATTATCTCCCACCCAGTCTTCTGCAGAAAGCGCACAGATGGCGCCTGAAAACCAACCCCATCAGTCTGTCACATCACCCCCATGCATATCAGGGAAACTGTCTGAGCCTCAAGTTATGCAGCAGTCTCTTATGCTGTTTGAAGACTCTGCTGGCAGGGTTTCCCAAGGGCATCCACCTAGCCCTTCCCCAGCGGTGGAAGACATAGAATGCACTGACGCACAACCACTTATGTTTCCTGATGATGAGGACATGGGAATACCACCTCAACAAGTCTCTGATGATGACGAAACACAGGTGCCAACTGCTGCGTCTTTCTGCAGTGTGCAGACTGAACAGGAGGTCAGGGATCAAGACTGGGTGGAAGACGATGCAGGGGACGATGAGGTCCTAGACCCCACATGGAATGAAGGTCGTGCCACTGACTTTCACAGTTCGGAGGAAGAGGCAGTGGTGAGACCGAGCCAACAGCGTAGCAAAAGAGGGAGCAGTGGGCAAAAGCAGAACACCCGCCGCCAAGAGACTCCGCCTGCTACTGACCGCCGCCATCTGGGACCGAGCACCCCAAAGGCAGCTTCAAGGAGTTCCCTGGCATGGCACTTCTTCAAACAATGTGCTGACGACAAGACCCGAGTGGTTTGCACGCTGTGCCATCAGAGCCTGAAGCGAGGCATTAACGTTCTGAACCTTAGCACAACCTGCATGACCAGGCACCTGCATGCAAAGCATGAACTGCAGTGGAGTAAACACCTTAAAAACAAGGAAGTCACTCAGGCTCCCCCTGCTACCTCTTCTGCTGCTGCCGCCTCGGCCTCTTCTGCTGCTGCCGCCTCGGCCTCTTCTGCTGCTGCCGCCTCGGCCTCTTCCTCCGCCTCTGGAGGAACGTTGGCACCTGCCGCCCAGCAAACAGGGGATGTACCACCAACACCACCACCACCTCCGTCACCAAGCATCTCAACCATGTCACACGGCAGCGTTCAGCTCTCCATCTCACAAACATTTGAGAGAAAGCGTAAATTCCCACCTAGCCACCCTCGATCCCTGGCCCTGAATGCCAGCATTTCTAAACTACTGGCCTATGAAATGCTGTCATTTAGGCTGGTGGACACAGACAGCATCAAACAGCTCATGTCGCTTGCTGTCCCACAGTATATTGTTCCCAGCCGCCACTACTTCTCCAAGAGAGCCGTGCCTTCCCTGCACAACCAAGTATCCGATAAAATCAAGTGTGCACTGCGCAACGCCATCTATAGCAAGGTCCCCCTAACCACAGATACGTGGACCAGTAAGCACGGCCAGGGACGCTATATCTCCCTAACTGCACACTGGGTAAATGTAGTGGCAGCTGGGCCCCAGGCGGAGAGCTGTTTGGCGCACGTCCTTCCGCCGCCAAGGATCGCAGGGCAACATTCTTTGCCTCCTGTTGCCACCTCCTCCTTCTCGGCTTCCTCCTCCTCTTCTTCCACCTGCTCATCCAGTCAGCCACACACCTTCACCACCAACTTCAGCACAGCCCGGGGTAAATGTCAGCAGGCCATTCTGAAACTCATATGTTTGGAGGACAGGCCCCACACCGCACAGGAGTTGTGGCGTGGTATAGAACAACAGACCGATGAGTGGTTGCTGCTGGTGAGCCTCAAGCCCGGCCTGGTGGTGTGCGATAATGGGCGAAATCTCATTGCAGCTCTGGGACTAGCCGGTTTGACGCACATCCCTTGCCTGGCGCATGTGCTGAATTTGGTGGTGCAGAAGTTCATTCACAACTACCCCGACATGTCAGAGCTGCTGCATAAAGTGCGGGCCGTCTGTTCGCGCTTCCGGCGTTCACATCCTGCCGCTGCTCGCCTGTCTGCGCTACAGCGTAACTTCGGCCTTCCCGCTCACCGCCTCATATGCGACATGCCCACCAGATGGAACTCCACCTTGCACATGCTGGACAGACTGTGCGAGCAGCAGCAGGCCATAGTGGAGTTTCAGCTGCAGCACGCACGGGTCAGTCGCACTGCGGAACAGCACCACTTCACCACCAATGAATGGGCCTCCATGCGAGACCTGTGTGCCCTGTTGCGCTGTTTCGAGTACTCCACCAATATGGCCAGTGGCGATGACGCCGTTATCAGCGTTACAATACCACTTCTATGTCTCCTTGAGAAAACACTTAGGGCGATGATGGAAGAGGAGGTGGCCCAGGAGGAGGAGGAGGAGGAGGAGGAAGAGGGGTCATTTTTAGCACTTTCAGGCCAGTCTCTTCGAAGTGACTCAGAGGGAGGTTTTTTGCAACAGCAGAGGCCAGGTACAAATGTGGCCAGCCAGGGCCCACTACTGGAGGACGAGGATGAGGAGGAGGTGGAGGAGGATGAGGATGAAGCATGGTCACAGCGGGGTGGCACCCAACGCAGCTCGGGCCCATCACTGGTGCGTGGCTGGGGGGAAAGGCAGGACGATGACGATACGCCTCCCACAGAGGACAGCTTGTCCTTACCCCTGGGCAGCCTGGCACACATGAGCGACTACATGCTGCAGTGCCTGCGCAACGACAGCAGAGTTGCCCACATTTTAACGTGTGCGGACTACTGGGTTGCCACCCTGCTGGATCCACGCTACAAAGACAATGTGCCCACCTTACTTCCTGCTCTGGAGCGTGATAGGAAGATACGCGAGTACAAGCGCATGTTGGTAGACGTGCTACTGAGAGCATTCCTAAATGTCACAGGGGAACAAGTGGAAGCCCAAGGCCAAGGCAGAGGAGGAGCAAGAGGTCGCCAAGGCAGCTGTGTCACGGCCAGCTCCTCTGAGGGCAGGGTTAGCATGGCAGAGATGTGGAAAAGTTTTGTCAACACGCCACAGCTAACTGCACCACCACCTGATACGCAACGTGTTAGCAGGAGGCAACATTTCACTAACATGGTGGAACAGTACGTGTGCACACCCCTCCACGTACTGACTGATGGTTCGGCCCCATTCAACTTCTGGGTCTCTAAATTGTCCACGTGGCCAGAGCTAGCCTTTTATGCCTTGGAGGTGCTGGCCTGCCCGGCGGCCAGCGTTTTGTCTGAACGTGTATTCAGCACGGCAGGGGGCGTCATTACAGACAAACGCAGCCGCCTGTCTACAGCCAATGTGGACAAGCTGACGTTCATAAAAATGAACCAGGCATGGATCCCACAGGACCTTGTGCAGATTAGACATTAACTACCTCCCCTTAACCATATATTATTGTACTCCAGGGCACTTCCTTATTCAATCCTATTTTTATTTTCATTTTACCATTATATGGCGAGGCTACCCAAAGTTGAATGAACCTCTCTTCTGTCTGGGTGCCGGGGCCTAAATATATGCCAATGGACTGTTCCAATGTTGGGTGACGTGAAGCCTTATTCTCTGCTATGACATGCAGACTAATTCTCTGCTGACATGAAGCCAGATTCTCTGTTACGGGACCTCTCTCCTCTGCCTGGGTGCTGGGCCTAAATATATGCCAACGGACTGTTGCAGTGGTGGCTGACATGAAGCCTGATTCTCTGCTATGACATGCAGACTGATTCTCTGCTGACATGAAGCCAGATTCTCTGTTACGGGACCTCTCTCCTCTGGCTGGGTGCCTGGGCCTAAATATATAACAATGGACTGTTGCAGTGGTGGCTGACGTGAAGCCTGATTCTCTGCTATGACATGCAGACTGATTCTCTGCTGACATGAAGACAGATTCTCTGTTACGGGACCTCTCTCCTCTGCCTGGGTGCTGGGCCTAAATATCTGACAATGGACTGTTGCAGTGGTGGCTGACGTGAAGCCTGTTTCTCTGCTATGACATGCAGACTGATTCTCTGCTGACATGAAGCCAGATCCTCTGTTACGGGACCTCTCTCCTCTGCCTGGGTGCTGGGCCTAAATATATGCCAATGGACTGTTGCAGTGGTGGCTGACGTGAAGCCTGATTCTCTGCTATGACATGCAGACTGATTCTCTGCTGACATGAAGACAGATTCTCTGTTACGGGACCTCTCTCCTCTGCCTGTGTGCTGGGCCTAAATATATGCCAATGGACTGTTGCAGTGGTGGCTGACGTGAAGCCTGATTCTCTGCTATGACATGCAGACTGATTCTCTGCTGAGATGAAGCCAGATCCTCTGTTACGGGACCTCTCTCCTCTGCCTGGGTGCTGGGCCTAAATATATGCCAATGGACTGTTGCAGAGGTGGCTGACGTGAAGCCTGATTCTCTGCTATGACATGCAGGCTGATTCTCTGCTGACATGAAGACAGATTCTCTGTTACGGGACCTCTCTCCTCTGCCTGTGTGCTGGGCCTAAATATATGCCAATGGACTGTTGCAGTGGTGGCTGACGTGAAGCCTGATTCTCTGCTATGACATGCAGACTGACTCTCTGCTGACATGAAGCCAGATCCTCTGTTACGGGACCTCTCTCCTCTGGCTGGGTGCCTGGGCCTAAATATATGACAATGGACTGTTACAGTGGTGGCTGACGTGAAGCCTGATTCTCTGCTATGACATGCAGACTGATTCTCTGCTGACATGAAGCCAGATTCTCTGTTACGGGACCTCTCTCCTCTGGCTGGGTGCCTGGGCCTAAATATATGACAATGGACTGTTGCAGTGGTGGCTGACGTGAAGCCTGATTCTCTGCTATGACATGCAGACTGATTCTCTGCTGACATGAAGCCAGATTCTCTGTTACGGGACCTCTCTCCTCTGGCTGGGTGCCTGGGCCTAAATATATGACAATGGACTGTTGCAGTGGTGGCTGACGTGAAGCCTGTTTCTCTGCTATGACATGCAGACTGAGTCTCTGCTGACATGAAGACAGATTCTCTGTTACGGGACCTCTCTCCTCTGCCTGTGTGCTAAGCCTAAATATATGCCAATGGACTGTTGCAGTGGTGGCTGACATGAAGCCTGATTCTCTGCTATGACATGCAGACTGATTCTCTGCTGAGATGAAGCCAGATCCTCTGTTACGGGACCTCTCTCCTCTGCCTGGGTGCTGGGCCTAAATATATGCCAATGGACTGTTGCAGTGGTGGCTGACGTGAAGCCTGATTCTCTGCTATGACATGCAGACTGATTCTCTGCTGACATGAAGCCAGATCCTCTGTTACGGGACCTCTCTCCTCTGCCTGGGTGCTGGGCCTAAATATATGCCTATGGACTGTTGCAGTGGTGGCTGACGTGAAGCCTGATTCTCTGCTATGACATGCAGACTGATTCTCTGCTGACATGAAGACAGATTCTCTGTTACGGGACCTCTCTCCTCTGCCTGGGTGCTGGGCCTAAATATATGACAATGGACTGTTGCAGTGGTGGCTGACGTGAAGCCTGATTCTCTGCTATGACATGCAGACTGATTCTCTGCTGACATGAAGCCAGATTCTCTGTTACGGGACCTCTCTCCTCTGCCTGGGTGCCGGGGCCTAAATATCTGAGAATGGACTGTTCCAGTGGTGGGTGACGTGAAGCCAGATTCTCTGCTATGGGACCTCTCTCCAATTGATATTGGTTAATTTTTATTTATTTTATTTTTATTTTTATTCATTTCCCTATCCACATTTGTTTGCATGGGATTTACCTACATGTTGCTGCCTTTTGCAGCCCTCTAGCCCTTTCCTGGGCTGTTTTACAGCCTTTTTAGTGCCGAAAAGTTCGGGTCCCCATTGACTTCAATGGGGTTCGGGACGAAGTTCGGATCGGGTTCGGATCCCGAACCCGAACATTTCCGGGAAGTTCGGCCGAACTTCTCGAACCCGAACATCCAGGTGTCTGCTCAACTCTATTGGTGACTATATCATCTCCAGCAAGCAAATTACATCTTCTGGCCCATTTTATATATACACCCCTGATGAGAGGATGGTTGTTCTTTGCCTCAGAAACGTGCATGATGGGATCTTCTCAGGGCCAAACAGGGATCGCAATTCCAGGGTTAGGTTCCGGACGGGGACCCAACTAGTGGGATACCCCGTGTTTAGACCAAAGGGTTATCGTAGGGTCCTGAGGGTCGACTAGGGATAGCAAGGAACATCTTCCTGTGATCCCTCTACATTGTGCTGACTCTCAACCGCCGAAGTGGACCACCCTGACCAGAAACATCGAAACGGAGGTGTCCAGAGTATCCACCACCTGTAGGGTAGGACACCTGGTTTTCCAGTGGTGCTGCCGCGCACCCTATGATTTGGGTGAAACTGTGCATGCCCTGTTGCACGTTTTTTTTTACACCCATATCATTATATGTTCTCTGTTTTGTTGTGTGTCGTTGTGCATTTTGTTTATGCTGTGAAACACCGGTTTGCATTATATGTTTGCTATCGGAACATAAGGTGCTAGTATAACACCATTGCTGATACCTTATTTGTTGTGCGGTTTGGGTACCGGTACACACTCTTTTCTGTTACCCTCAGTGCTCCACATCCTTTGAATTAGTGTGGACACAGCTGTCACCGTTCTCTCACAGCCCCCTCTCAATTCGGGGAAGGGGAAAACGGTATTGTGTATTCAGCTTCTTTATGCACACGTGGTGCCGGCATACATTGTTTGCCGCCGCCCTGTTCTATTGTTCAGGTACTGGTGCATACCAGCTCTTGTTACCTCCTGTGTTCGACGCTGTCTGAATAAGTGTGGGCACAGTTGTTATCGTTTTCATCAAGCCCCCCTCTTTGACTGTGGGGCATTGGAAACGGCTTTGTGTATTCAGCTTATTGTATTTTGAGGGATATATCCCATCTATTTTATATTAAAAAGTAAAAGTTAAGTAATAAATAATCCAGATCACTAATTACCGATTCCTATGACTTATGTGAGTGATTATACACGAATATCAATTTTCTTTGATTTGTTATAACAATAATGTATGTCAAACACATTAAATACAGAAAAAACTGCTAAATGAGATAATATATGTGCAAATGCAATAATAACTGGGAACATTGGTAGACAAAATATACACCTCCTGTCCCGACAAGTAATATTAATATTAATCTAAACCTCAAAATACAACTTTACATGCTTTTGTCTTTGCAAACTCATCAATCACGTTGTTCATGTACAACATCTTCAATACATCGCTTTCAATTGATAATACTGATAAAGAGGTTAGTCTGTCATCAGTCATTGATGATCTCAGATACGTTTCAATGAGTTTTAACTTAGAAAAGCTGCGTTCTCCTGACACCACAGAAACAGGAATTGTTAATAGAATCCGAAGTGCTAGCCACATGTTTGGAAATGTGTCAGTCAGGCCATTTCTCACTATGAAATTGAGTGTATGGCGTGGTGCTGTGGCATCTTGAGGTAGTAGGCTTTGAATATGCCAAAGCTCCTCTGAAAGATCTAGACCATTAATGTCAGATTGGCTGCTCTTCTCTAATGCCTTCTGCAACTGCAAGTAACAGTCCCTTAAGTTTTCTCTTGCTGGAATCGATGTCTGATATCGTATAGAAATCTCCATACTTTGTTGTGTTGTTACATTTGAGTAAAACACTCCTCCAAAGATTTAGCAGCAGTATCAACCAAAACATAAAAAAAAAAAATCAATCTTAAATTTTTCTGTGGATACGAGAAGGCTTTTTAAAAACAGGCTCCACATTCACTTTTTCTGCTAGTTCCTTTGCAATTTGGAAGGAGCTTTCAAATCCAGACTCTCTGAAATGTATTTAAAAATTAGGTTAGGTTTGAGACTAAATTATATCCTCCGCCTCATTCTGCATTGCTTTGCTCACAATATTAACTTGGTACAATATATCATACCAAACACACAATGACATTATAAATTTAAACTCCGCAATCTGCTGAGATAGTGTGTTAGCCTCATGACAAATGTTTGGTTCAGTGTGGGTTTCCTCAGACAAAACGATCAATGCTTCTTGTATTTTGCCTAGATTATGTCTTAGTGGTTTTAGGCAATTTATACAGCATTCCCACCGCGTGGTGCACAAAGGCTTTAAAGTGAGACCAGAAACATGGTCAGAAAAATTTTTCCATCTCTTCACGGATCCTGAGAATAGAACATAAAGGCGCTGAATGATCCCAAATAGTAGCATCGATTCCTTGCATGAACGTACTGCTTCTCCAATAACCAGATAAGGACAATGACAGCCACATGGTGCAAATACTGCTCTTGGGTTTATGTTTAAAATTTTTGACCAAACACCATAGTTTTTACCTGCCATATTGGCTCCATTGTCATAACCTTGTCCACGACAATTATCAATGTCCAAATTTTTTCCTGCAAGAAATTCAAGGAGGAAATCACTCAATCCTTTTCCAGTCGTATCCTCTACTTTACAAAAACCAAGGAAATGTTCCTTTACTTGAAAATTTCCAGAAATGTCTTCCAAAAATGGAATTGTAAAAGACATCTGCTCTTTATAGCTTATATCTGGAGTGCAATCAAGAATAATGGAAAAATATTTTGAATTTCTGCAGCGTTGTAAAATGTCCTCAATTACCTGTTTAGCCATAAGATTTATTATTTCATTTTGAATTGTTTTTCCACAGTAGTGGTCACCAGTTTCTTTTGATACCACCCTGCATAAGTGTCACACTGTCATATTTTCCTAATAGTTCGACGAGACCTAAAAAATTTCCATGATTAGATGTAAAAAGTCGATCCAAAGAGCCTCTGAAGGCCAGACTACGCTCTGCTAAAACTGGACAATATTTAACAGCCTCTCCATCACAGATCTCCAGTGTTGCCTTTCAAGGATCATGAGATTTTGGTAGTTTTGATCAATCGCATGTTTTGATTTCAGTCTCAGTTGTGTTTCAGTCCACATCTGCTGGGCTGTAAAATGGCCGCTGGAGGTTTCATGCGATTTCAAAATATTTGACATATGTGTTCAGTCATCTGATCCTCCAAGGGCAAGCGATGTTTTAGGATTCTTATCAAATAATTTGCAAGAGAAACAGAATACTTTATTGGCAGATGAGGAGTATACCAACCATCGCCGTGTTTGTTCTTCACCACTGTCTAATTTTCTTTTATAGAATGCTGAAGAAAAATGCCAATTATAGGCATCTTTTTTAAAATCAACACCTTGTACCTGTACAGGACGAACATCTAAAATACTATTAATATTCTTAGATATCAATTTTGGCCACAAAGCAGGATCTGTCAAGCTTGATTTTTCATATGTGCTTATGGTTTCATCAAAAGGGTCTGGGACAGAAGGTATATTAGAATCCTCTTCTTCCAAAGATGTTCTAGATGTTGAAGGCTCACTGAGCTGAAGATGTACATCACTTTGGCAGCTTTCTTAATTTTTCTTCTCTGGTTTGTAAACCACTAGGTGCTGGTGTTCCAAAACATTTTTTTATTACTCCAGCACTCTTCTTGTCCTCCAAATCCATAAGAGCCCTTCGTTTTCGATTTTGTGCACCTGACAGTTTTTTGGGACCCATAATGCTGCTACACGATACGGTATCTGAATCTATGGGACTCCTGTGGATATACCATAGAAGTTTTATCTGCAGTGCTATGTAACGCCACAGATAACACAGTGATAACTCAGAGTACAGATAATGTAGTAGATGTCACCTGCAGTCCTATGTAACACCACAGATAACACAGTGATAACTCTCTGAGTACAGTCTACAGATAATGTAGTAGATGTCACCTGCAGTCCTATGTAACACCACAAATAACAAATAGCTCTCTGAATACAGATAACACAGTGATGGCTCTCTGATTTCCGAAAATGTAGTAGTGTTGTTAGCTCCGGTCCTATGTAAAACCACAGATAACACTAGTGCTGATAATGTGGTAGTGTTACCTGCAGTCCTATGTAAAACCACAGATAACACTAGTGCTGAATAATGTGGCAGTGTTACCTGCAGTCCTATGTAAAACCACAGATAACACTAGTGTCGATCATGTGGAAGTGTTAACTTTGTCCTTAGTGTGCCTCCCTGTGTCTATCGCACGGACTCCATGCTGGCGCTGCCTCCTCTTCCATCTTCTTCTTGCCCCGCACAGAATGTTCTGAACTTCTGATGCAGCTGCGTCAAGACATAGGAACACTGTGGGCATGGTGATACACACAGGGAGAGACACACACACATACAGGGACAGACACACAGGGAGAGACACACACACATACAGGGAGAGACACACACATACAGGGAGAAACACAAACACACATACAGGGACGGACACACACACACAGGGACGGACACACACACACAGGGACGGACACACACACACACAGGGACGGGGACACACACACACACACACACACACACAGGGACGGACACACACACACAGGGACGGACAGTCACACACAGGGACGGACAGTCACACACACACACACACACAGGAAAGGACACACACACACATACATAAAATAAAAAAACTTTTAAACCACAATAGATATTGCAAAAAGATATAAAAAATTTGATATGCTACATGACTCCCTTCCCATTGGAAAAATTTGCCCTTGATATATGGTGGCTTTCAAGATGATGGTTATATTCCAGACATAGCCTAAAAGATAGGACCCTCACCCATTACTTACTGAGGTATTCAGATATTTCATTTTCCTTTTCGGTTCTGAAATAAAAGGGTGCCCTTAGACTTTTGACTCACCTTGTATATGGATTAGTATTTAAAGGGGTTATCCGAGATCTACAGTGGGATGCGAAAGTTTGGGCAACCTTGTGAATCGCTATGATTTTCCTGTATAAATCGTTGGTTGTTACGATAAAACATGTCAGTTAAATATATCATATAGGAGACACACACAGTGATATTTGAGAAGTGAAATGAAGTTTATTGGATTTACAGAAAGTGCGCTATAATTGTTTAAACACAATTAGGCAGGTGCATAAATTTGGGCACTGTTGTCATTTTATTGCTTCCAAAACCTGTAGAACTAATTATTGGAACTCAAATTGGCTTGGTAAGCTCAGTGACCCCTGACCTACATACACAGGTGAATCCAATTATGAGAAAGAGTATTTAAGGGGGTCAATTGTACGTTTCCCTCCTCTTTTAATTTTCTCTGAAGAGTAGCAACATGGGGGTCTCAAAACAACTCTCAAATGACCTGAAGACAAAGTTCACCATCATGGTTAAGGGTAAGGATACAGAAAGCTGTCTCAGAGATTTCAGCTGTCTGTTTCCACAGTTAGGAACATATTGAGGAAATGGAAGACCACAGGCTCAGTTCAAGTTAAGGCTCGAAGTGGCAGACCAAGAAAAATCTCGGATAGACAGAAGCGACGAATGGTGAGAACAGTCAGAGTCAACCCACAGGCCAGCACCAAAGACCTACAACATCATCTTGCTGCAGATGGAGTCACTGTGCATCGTTCAACCATTCGGCGCACTTTACACAAGGAGATGCTGTATGCGAGAGTGATGCAGAGGAAGCCTTTTCTCCCCCCACAGCACAAAAAGTGCCGCTTGAGGTGGGCAAAAGCACATTTGGACAAGCCAGCTTCATTTTGGAATTAGGTGCTGTGGACTGATGAAACTAAAATTGAGTTATTTGGCCATAACAAGGGGCGTTATGCATGGAGGAAAAAGAACACAGCATTCAAAGAAAAACACCTGCTACCTACAGTAAAATATGGTGGTGGTTCCATCATGCTGTGGAGCTGCGTGGCCAGTGCAGGGACTGGGAATCTTGTCAAAGCTGAGGGACGCATGGATTCCATTCAGTATCAGCAGATTCTGGAGACCAATGTCCAGGAATCAGTGACAAAGCTGAAGCTGCGCCGGGGCTGGATCTTTCAACAAGACAATGACCCTAAACACTGCTCCAAATCCACTAAGGCATTTATGCAGAGGAACAAGTACAACGTTCTGGAATGGCCATCTCAGTCCCCAGACCTGAATATAATTGAAAATCTGTGGTGTGATTTAAAAAGAGCTGTCCATGCTCGGAAGCCATCAAACCTGAATGAACTAAAGATGTTTTGTAAAGAGGAATGGCCCCAAATACCTTCAACCAGAATCCAGACTCTCATTGGAACCTACAGGTAGCGTTTAGAGGCTGTAATTTCTGCAAAAGGAGGATCTACAAAATATTGATTTCATTTCTTTTTTGTGGTGCCCAAATTTATGCACCTACCTAATTTTGTTTAAACAATTATAGCACACTTTCTGTAAATCCAATAAACTTCATTTCACTTCTCAAATATCACTGTGTGTGTCTCCTATATGATATATTTAACTGACATTTCTTATCGTAACAACCAACGATTTATACAGGAAAATCATGACGATTAACAAGGTTGCCCAAACTTTTGCATCCCACTGTATATCCCCCTCCCCCCATATCCCCAGGCCCCTCACAGAAGTTGTACTTACCTCGTTTCCCAGCACCCGCGTCGCTTCTTATACCGGCATGGCCACCACAGCATTTCCCTATCACATGGATGAAAACATCCAGCGTTTGGGGGGGCAGCCGATAGAAGGCTGCAACGGGAACGAGCCTCCCTAGTATCGCAGGTGATGCTAGGGAAGCTTGTCCCCGTCTCGGCCTGCTTTTGGCTGCCCTCCACCCCAGTGACGGATGTTTTCATCCTGGTGACGGGGAGAAGCAGTGGCCGTGGGTGCCTGGTAAATATTCGAATTCACAATATTTCACAAATATTTGGGCGACTATTCGTCATATATTCGTGAATTCGCTATCTTCGTTCATTATTTTTTATCAATGCAAAAATCGCAATGTAAAATTTGCTTACTGCACATGCACAAAAGGGGCGTGGCCTAGTTTAGCAACTGTTTTCAAACTATCCGAAGTTTGAGGAGATTGGAAAACATGGTTGGCAGCAATTTTCACGACAGTGAGGAAGAACTCCTGATCACTGTAAGTAATTTGACATTATAGCAGTGTATTTAATTACTTTTCACATGCATGTCAGAACAATTGCTTTATATGCAGATAGAATGTTAAAAAATATTCACGAAAAATCGTCATTTATTATGCAAATGTTTTTTGGGCAAAACATACAACTTCACATTTTATCAGGTCTAAGTAGATATTACTGATTGGTGCACTAAGTATTGTTGTGACATCACAGCACTATGTCTGTAGCATGTATGTATGGACAGCATAGAAATATCTCTCACATGCATATCCATTTTCCTGACGCACACTATACCCCCCCAACACACACACAGTCTATAGATTAGAGTTTGTGTCCTGTTTGTCAGGACTCAGGAAAAGCTTTCTTTGTCTTACCGCCAATATTTGCTGGTAAATTTAGATTTTCCCAGGGTGCACCATGGGGAGGCGAACCAGCTTTACACCCCATACCATACCATCACCACTAGACAGGTACATCTCTGCTTTGCTGGCCAATATCTGATTGCTCAGACCCCACACACATACAATTGCAATACAATCAGATCAGATAATGGTAACATTAAATCTAATATTTCCCCTTCAAAGACCTAAATACTTTTTGATGTTTTGTTGGGGGCATTATTTTCAATACTTGTATCTAAAAAAAATGGGATGATATGCTTGCATCTTTATCCTGCAGCGCATGTTAGAGTGGGGCTATCATAGGACCCGGGTCCAGGCTGAGAAGCAGAGGATTGTGAGGGAGATCCGTTTCGAGCTCTTAAGGAAGTTCAATGGCAGGCACCCTAGGATTGCCATATTGAAGAAATGATCCGATTGGAAGAGGAGGAACTCAGAGCGGATCAGAGAGATCTGTGACAGAATATGCCTAGGTACAATACTTATATTACTTTTGTATCTCTCTCCAACACTCTGTAATGTATATATACAGTTATGAAAATAAGTATTTCATCCCTTTACAAATGATAACTTATTAACTGGTGTGACATGTAGCAAATCAGCAGGTTACATATCTACCTCGCCATGAGTATATATATATATATCTATACGCACAGTTAGGTACAGATATATGATGTAACCGGCTGATATTTTGCGTTTCACACACACATATATGTGTGTATATATACATAAACTGCCATCATCATTCTGTATTCCAGTAAAAGGCCCTGTCCATCATTACATTAGATACATTCCCCACTTAATTTGCATTTGTTCTGCGTTCTGAGTTGTTTGTCTAAATTCTGAACATTGTGTGATTACAAGGGTTCCCATTCTCTCCATCCTCCGAAGGCCTTCGACAGAGGATCTGGAGGTGGTGATTTTGTCTGCCAAGGAGGGAGAGGAGGGAGAGCAGGCAGCACCTTTCCAGCAGCAGCAGCATGAGGCGCCACCCCCACCTGATGTGGGCGAAGAGGTGGAAGTGCAAGAGGCTGGACCCTCCCAGCAGCCGGATTCTCCCCACCCAGCTCCTGATGATGATGAAGAGTAGGAGGTTGTCACAAGCCCCCGCCAGAAGGGTAAATATGTGCACATTGCAATATAATTCTGTATCCATAGCTCTTAATCTGAATGCAAGTAATTTTCATTTTTTTTATCCTAACAGTACTGATTAATAAAAAATAAATAAAAAATGCGGAAGCTGATATGCAAGCAGATGCAGAAGATGGATGGGCTGCACCTCAAACGCATGCAGGAGATATTGGAACCTCATGACCAACTAAAAAAGTTGCCATAGAGCAGGGTTTCTCAACTCCGGTCCTCGGGACCCACCTACCAGTCTGGATTTGAGACTATCCCACAGAATGAATACCTGTGGTAAGTCCTGATGCATTGACACTAATTATATCACCTGCTCAATACTAAGGAAATTCTGAAAACATGACTGGTAGGTGGGTCCCGAGGACCGGAGTTGAGAAACCCTGCCATGGAGGCATGTTTGTAAATATATATTTGTTTTTCCGTTCTAACGTATGCTTCTGTTTTTTTATACAGTTTTTTTTCATGTTATTTTGAACGATTAGGTTGCAGTAAGGCACCTTTAGTCCAGGGTCAAACTCATCAGGATCAGGACAGACAGCAGCAGCAGCATGTAAATGGTAATGGAGTAGTTTAAGGCCTACACATAGCTTGGCCAAAATAATCAGGACAGACAGCAGCAGGTAAATGGTAACATTGTAGCATAAGGCCTACACATAGCTAGGCCAAAATCATCAGGACAGACAGCAGTAGGTAAATGGTAGCAATGTAGTATAAGGCCTACACATAGCAAAGCCGTAATCATCAGGACAGACAGTAGCAGCAAGTAAATGTTAACGTTGTAGTATAAGGCCTACAAATAGCTTGGCCAAAATAATCAGGACAGACAGCAGCAGAAGCAGCATGTAAATGCTAACGAGGTAATATAAGGCCTACACATAGCTCGGCCAAAATCATCAGGATAGACAGCAGCAGCATGTAAATGGTAATGTTGTAGTATAAGGCCTACACATAGCTCGGCCAAACTAATCAGGACAGATAGCAGCAACAGCAGCATGTAAATGGTAACGGGGTAGTATAAGGCCTACACATAGCTCTGCCAAACTCATCAGGACAGACAGTAGCAGCAGCAGCATGTAAATGGTACCGGGGTAGTATAAGGCCTACACATAGCTCGTCCAAATTCACCAGGGCAAAAAAATATAAAAATTATATATATATATATATATATATATATATATATATATATATATATATACACACATGCCACGGCACAGCATCCAGAAAATATGCGTTTATTCACCCCAAAGCGATGTTTCGGTCCACACAATGGGACCTTTCTCAAACAGTGACAAAAGTGAATGGTGCCAAGTACAAATACAAATACTAACTCAGGTGATTATTTAATGAAAAGTATTAATAATTGAATTACAATGAATGTGTTTGATTAGAATTGTGTCTAAAAATAAAAAATCCTTTAAACATTTTTTTGTTACCTAATATACAAGTGTCCATTCTGTGAAGAGATTAATAACTTCAATTAAACTATATGAATTCATAATATGTGCTTAATTCATCAAAATTACATAAAAAATAAAATTATGTCCAAAACAAATTGTGTCATTACAATATCAGGAGTACCGATTAAAAACATAATGGAGAGGGCCAAGAACTAACCAGCATGGATCCGATATAGTGCCCCGTTTGTTTAACAGCGCATGTTGGCGCATTGCTTCCGCATTACATAAAGAAACATGTGATGCAATCACATGATCTCATCGAAGGAGGAACAGACACAGGCCACGAGTGTCCATAGACAGGGCGTTCACTTGATAACAGATCACGTGTTCGCAACTGAAATTGAATGCAAGCTGAGCCACAAATGCATCCTGTCTATGCGGTCACATGATAGCAACCATGGAAGTGAGAAGAATAACTCCCGAAATGGTGACATGGCTTTTAAGAATATTATATATACCATAGTTTATATTGCAAATTGAAAAGCTGTCAAGAAGTCACATAAAATGTAAATGTATATATAGATATATACAGTACATGTGGCAATAACGCTCCATTCCCAAAACCGGATTACCATACGGATGAGTATAACACCAGTCACACCCAACCATGTGGAGAGGCCAACATAGAAGTCAGGCATCCTGTTCAGGCCTAGAGATGGCCTTGTGGTTCGCCCGGCGGTCGTTTCACTGCAAACTTTGCTCGTTCACGGAATGGGCAAACATATGGCGATGTCCGCCGGTGCCATATTCTTTTACATTGTGAAGAACTTTAACCCATGACACATCCATCAGGAGGTGCAGGACAGCCAATTGAGACATTTCAGCACATGGACATTTCCCCTACCTTATAAATAAACCTGATCTAGCAGCCATTTTACATTCAGTCTTTTGCCAGTGTAGGGAGAGGTTGCTGTGTGGAGCAGGGAATGAACTGTTAGGGACACCAAATGCTAGCTAATAGGGCAAAAAAAAGTCCTTTTATACTTATAATTTACTTTCTAACATAGAAAGTGTATTACAGTGCATTTGTATTGTGCAGCAGTTGTGTGCGGTTCTGCTGCGATACTGCAACTACACAGAGTGCCAAACGCCATTGGAGCAAATAATTTCTACTGGTGTGATATACCAGTTGCCCCCCCAAAAAACTGATTGAAGCAGGGGTGTTATATACCAATTATATACTTTCTATATAATGCATTTGGGTAGTGCAGCATTTGTTTGCGGTTTTGCTGCGTTACCTCAGCTACAGATAGTGACAAACCACATTGGAACAAATAATTTCTACTGGTTTGATATACCAGTTGCCCTCCCGAAAAAACTGATTTAAGCAGGGGTGTTATATACTTTCTATATAGTGCATTTGGGTAGTGCACCATTTGTTTGTGGTTTTGCTGCGTTTCCTCAGCTACAGATAGTAACAAACGACATTGGAACTAATAATTTCTACTGGTGTGATATACCAGTTGCCCCCAGAAAAAAGTGAAAAAAATAAGTGGGCTACAGTAAAATTGTTATTCAGTGAACGCATAATGTACCTCAAGCCACATAATCACAATTTCTTTTGTCAGGTGAATGCCTAATTTTTAAGGTCCAACAGTGCGCATTTCTGAGAATTTCCCTTTAAGACGCATAAAAATGTCCCCTAAATAAGATACATTTTTTTATTATTTTTTTGGTCATTGATCCCCCACTAGTATTTCACTGTCCATGTTGTGGGACGGTTTGTACACTTCTACTAAGTATTTGGTGGCTGCAAATATGAGCTGAAGGTTTTTCAGGTTCACCTGCCTTTAAAGTGAATGGGGCCCACCGCAAACTTGCAGTTCGTTAACATTTGATCGCGTTGGCGCTGTTATGTTTACGAACCGTCTCAACCGATGTTCGTCCATCACTATTCAGGACATCAGACAACACCATGTTCGAACCTAAATCCTGATTAAAACAAACAAGAAAATAATAAAATAATGAACTAATTAGGTTCCTCAATCAGTCCTGTACAATGTTAACTGCACAAGACCTTTTGACAAGGGAAGCCCACATGCGGTCCCAACCTAGTTTTAGTAAGAACCACACTAGGGCCGCCCAAATCCCAAGTAAAGCAAAATTATGACGTATAAAATGAAATAAAGTAAAAAATTGTTTTTGGTGAATGAACCGTAACACTGCATGATTGTATTTTATTCAAACAAATAAATAAATATATATATATATATATATATATATATATATATAATAATCAGAGCACATGCGAAAAAATTAAGCATGCACACCAGTTTAAGAGAATTCTAATACTCGATAGTTGATAAAGTCCCAGGGCGAATAAGTGGTCCATGCTGATTGTCCTCAGTAGGATCCTGTTCCTGCTGAGTTAGGCCCAGCTATGTGTATGCCTTATACTACAGCGTTACCATTTACCTGCTGCAGTCTGTCCTGCTCCTGCTGAGTTTGGTCGAGCTAGGTGTAGGCCTTATACTACAGCATTACCATTTACCTGCTTGTACGAAAAAAGGTTAACACTTGTAATCAGCATATCAGAATTTAAAATCTCCAAGTTGCCCGACCCGGGTTTCGCTGATTGAGCTTCGTCGGTGTGGAGATTTTAAATTCTGATATGCTGATTACAAGTGTAACTTTGTGAGTACAATATTTACGGGACATATATGTGAATGTGCTTCATTATTCTGCGACCCCTTGGTTTTTATAGGTTTGGATGAGGGGACTTACATTTCGTACCGTGCTTGGATCTGATGGTGTAAAACTGCATGGTGTGAAAGAGGACCTCAGGAATATCTCCAGCGCAATCCTATTTTCGTACAAGCAGGTAAATGGTAATGCTGTAGTATAAGGCCTACACCTAGCTCGACCAAACTCAGCAGGAGCAGGACAGACTGCAGCAGGTAAATGGTAACGCTGTAGTATAAGGCATACACATAGCAGGGCCTAACTCAGCAGGAACAGAACAGACAGCAGCAGGGAAATGGTAACGTTGTAGTATAAAGCATGCACATAGCTGGGCCTAACTCAGCTATATCAGGACAGACAGCAACAGCTTGCAAATGGTAATGCTGTAGTATAAGGCATACACATAGCTGGGCATAACTCAGCAGGAACAGAACAGACAACAGCAGGGAAATGGTAATGCTGTAGTATAAGGCATACACATAGCTGGGCCTAACACAGCAGGAAAAGAAAAGACGGCAGCAGGGAAATGTTAACGCTGTAATATAAGGCATACACATAGCTGGGCCTAACTCAGTAATATCGGAACAGACAGCAGCAGCTAGTAAATGGTAACGATGTAGTATAAGGCATACACATAGCTGGGCCTAGCTTAGCAGGAACAGAACAGACAGCAGCAGGGAAATGTTAATGCTGTGGTATAAGGTATGCACATAGCTGGGCCTAACTCAGCAATATCAGGACAGACAGCAGCAGGTGGTAAATGGTAATGCTGTAGTATAAGCCATATACATAGCTGGGCCTACCTTAGCAGGAACAGAACAGACAGCACCAGTGAAATGGTAACGCTATAGTATAAGGCCAACACATAACTCATGAAGATCAGGACATACAGCAGCAGCAGGTAAAGTTAACAGTGGAGCATAAGGCCTACACATAACTCAACATGATCAGGACAGACAGCAGCAGGTACATGGTAATGGTCAAGTCTAAGTCTTACCTATAGCTCGGCCTAACTCAGCAGGAACAGACAGCAGAAGGTTCTTTGTTTGCAGCAGGAATGTGTTCCCAGAAATGGGCCCCCACCAGATAGGGGCAACACCAAAAATAAACTTAGACACCTCGGACAGCAGCAGGTTCTTTGTCTAGAGCAGGAATGTGCTCCCGAACATGCAAAATGCTATATTTTCCTTTGACAAAATTGTTTTTCAAATATATTTTAAGTTTGTAAAGCCCACAATAAGTTAGTACAACATTAGCTCCACACGCTGCCTGCACCGGTCTGCTCTCAGTTTCCATATCGGGCACATTAAGTCTGGAGAAAAACACTGCGGGAACGCAGCCTGACGCACCGTGTGCTGATTTCTCCAAGCCAGAGGGCAGCAGGACAGGTGGGGTTTAGCAGCGGCTCTCTCATCCTCCTTTTGTCTGTGAGGAAGCTTGGTTACCGCCGCTTGCACGACCAATACATGATCAGAGCCACACGCAGGCTGGGCTCTGGCCATCGGCAGCACTCAGCCATCCTCTGCCTGTCTGAACACAGTGAGAAGCCAGCGGGTCTGGAAGTGTCCCTGGCTCTGCCGCCGGGATCAGTTCCCCTCTCCTCGGTGGTGACTCAGTCACGGTCCTCGGCGGCTGCCTACAGTGCGCAGCCTGGACCATCGATCGCAGGTCAGGCTGCTGAATAAGCCTTTAGCTGCCAGGCTTGGCTACACACGGGGAGGTAGTGCCACACAGCCCAGGCCAGACTTCACCAGGAAGGGGCTGACAGGCAACAGGGAGGACCACCACTTTCATCCAGCAGAGCGAAGTTTGTAGTCTGTTTTGATGGCAGCATGTGTTCTCAAGTTACATAGAACATAGGGTCTGCCTGCTCCAGCCGGAGGAGCAGACAGGACCGCAGGTTCTGCATGCAGGCATCCCTCCGGCTGGGTGGGATGAACTGCTCCAGTTTCCCTTGCAGTGAGGGTCTAAAAGGGTGGCCAACCAAAAATCATCCCTCTCCTTAATTTTCCTGATCCGGGGGTCCCTCCGAAGGCAGCACAGCATGTGGGAGAGCCATTGGGAAGAGGACAGCCCGCTGTGCCTCTTCTTGCCTGCCCGGGACCATGACATCTTGGTCCTCCTGCTGCTGATGCTCCCTGTGGGAGTCGCCCCATCGACGAACTAACGGTGCCCCCCAGCATCGGCTCTTCCTCCTGACCAGGCCCAGACCCCTGAATGTCAACAAACTCCTCAACAAATTCTTCCTCCTCCTGGTCCTGGGCCTGGTCTTGGTGGAGCAGTGTTGCCTCTTCTTGCTCCACCAAGGCACTCTCTCCAGCATCGAGCAGGCATTCTAGTGTCCTGTCCAGCAGGAAAACTATGGGGGGCACGTCATTGAGGCCAATATGCTCCCCGCTGACCATCTTGGTTGCCTGCTCGAATGGGGCCAACACGTGGCAGACCTGGTGTATCTGCCCCCACTCCACATTGGTGATTTAGGGGAGTGGGTGTGATGGCCTGGTAGTTCCTTGGTCCAGCAGACACTCTTTCACCACCCGTCGCTGCTCCCACAACCTCTCCAGCATATGAATGGTGGAGTTCCACCGCGTCACACTGTCCACAATCAGCCTGTGAGGTGGCAGGCTGTTGTCCTGCTGCAGTTTGGACAGGGACGCGTTGGCAGAGTGTCAACAGTGGCTGGCAATCCTTCATACCCTTTGCACGATATCGCTGAACCATGGGTATGTGCGCAGAAACTTCTGTATCACAAGGTTGAGGACATGTGCCATGCAGGGCATGTGTGTTAGACTGCCAGCATGGAGGGCAGCGCGGAAGTTGCTGCTATTGTCACAGACAACTATACCTGCCTGGAGCCTTCGGGGTGTCAGACACTTGTGGACCTGAGCCTGGAGGGTGGCCAGATGCCACCACATCTGATGATCCCTCCCCGGCGCCTTGGAGGGACACCCAATGGCTGTGAAGCTGATTTATCGTCTCTGCCCATATCTGCTGGTCCAGGCATCCATTGTCAGATGCACCCTATCGGTGACAGCATGATCCAGCGACAGGGATACATTCTGCACAATGTGCTAGTGTAGGGCAGGGACATCGGTCCTGGCAATGAAATGGCGGCTGGGGAGACGCCATCTGGGTTGGGCCTGCTCCAACATTTGCTGGAATGGATTGCAGTCCACAATATTGAAGGGCAGCAGATGCTGGGCAATAACTCTTGCCAGGAGCCCATTGAGTGAACGCACCCGTAGGTCCCAGGGGGCGTAGGCCGCAGTGCGTTCAAATGCTTCGGCAACCGATGGCTGGCACCGGACGGAAGTGGAGGCGATAGAGGAGGGTGAAAGGGAGGCAGAGGTCTGGCTGCTGGTACCAGTACCTCTAGAAGAGGGAGTGGGAATGCATTGTTGGAAGGGGGTGTCTTCAGGACAGTGGCAGGAACTGCTGTCCCATGCGCACTGCTACTGGGGCTGTTGAGACTACCCTACATCTGGTCCCACTCTCGCCAGTGGTTGACTCTCAGGTGCTGGGTAAGGGCAGTGGTACCTAGCTGAGCATAAGACCTCCCTCTCTTCACCCTGGCATGGCACAGCTGACAGATGGCAATTGTGTGATCGTCTACTGCCAGGGTGAAGTAAGCGACTTATGCACGACCTCCTGTCAGATGGGGTCGTGCTGGCTTGCGCCTATTTGGGCTTGATGCGCACCGGTGGATCCAGCACCTGCTGCTGCCGCCTCCTTCTGCCATTACCAGTGGAGCCCCTGCCACTGGGTTCCCTGGTAACCTGGTGCATCGTTTGCCTTGGGTGCCTACCTTCCTCATCAGTGCTGCTGTCACCTGACAAGGAAGGTGGCACCCATTTTCGGTCACCCTCCTCTTTATCCCCAGTAATGTCAGACCCAAGGTCGACCAGTGATTGACTGAGGGGAACATCAGACGTGGAGCCCCTTACCTGGCTCCCCTGTCCCCTCACTGATGCCTGGGTCTGACTAGGTGCGGGGATTCTGTGTCTGAAACCATCCGCACCAGTTGGAAGGGATGTCACTGGGGTACTGACGGGCAGTACCCCCTCCTCCTCCTCCATCCCTTCCAAAAGGTCCTAAGCATCCGGACCGAGCTCTAGCTAACTCTCCTGCATTACCTCCCCCAAGATTTCCCTATCGCTGTCAAACAGCATCAGGGACGAGTCTTGGGGGCTGGGGGCTGGTCCTGCAGGAGGCAGAGAGCTCCGTGCCACTGGCTTGTGTCATGAATGACACAACTGCCTCGGCGTCCTGAGATGAAATGGGGCAGCTGCCATGCACAAAAAAATCATGGATGAGGCGGACGACCCTGACACCTGCGCCCGCCACTCCATGGGTAGAGGAGCGTCCCCGTGCTGGCAGCAGTCCAGCACTGGAACCAACTCCCCTACCATGACCACAGCTGCCGGCACGCCCACTTATGATATGCCTACAATGTTTTTAAACACTAGGAAAAAAATATAGAAAGAAAATAATGAGGGAGTTTGGGCTAACTTTATTGGGTTGGGGACAATGGGGCAAAAATAAAATAAACATGAAACCCTAAGACAATGACACAAAAACAGACAGGAAAAGCCTTTTTTTCTCAGACAAAAGACGCTGACAAAAATTTCTCCCTAGCACACAAAACCCTCAAAGAGTAACCCTAAAACATAGCAAAATATTATTTTTTTGTTTTTTTCACAGACAAAAGATGCTGACAATAATCCCTCCCTAGCACACGAAATCCTAAAACAGTAACACTAAAACACAGCCAAAGATTTTTTTTTTCCACAGACAAAAGACGCTGACAATAATCCTGGCACACGAAACCCTAAAACATAGCAAAATACTATTTATTTATTTTTCACAGACTAAACAGACAGCAAAAGGCTAAACTATACTATATCTCTATCTAACCTACACTACACCCTGCACTGGAACCTATCAGCTACACTATTCACTAACTAACCTACACTATCTCCCACTATCTGGATTATATGTTTAACCACCTCCCGACCGCCTAACGCACGGATGCGTCCGGGAGGTGGTTGATTTACTCCTCCTGGACGCATCCGTGCGTCATCTCGCGAGACGCGAGATTTCGGTCACAGCCGGCCTGCGCATGCGCATCGCGGGCCGGCAAAAGTTCAAGGAGCATTTCGTCAGCAACCTGCCAGCCAATGATCGCGGCTGGCAGGTTGCTGATTTTTTAAAAAAAACAATCAGAAGCCACATAGCAGATCATATTAGTAAATATGATCTGTTATATGGCTGCCCTGCTCCTCTGCTGGTCCTTTTCGTCGGTTGGATCCAGCAGAGGAGCAGGCTACACAGTGAGTACACCAAACACCACATACTAGCCCCAGATCACCCCCCTGATCCCCAATTAACCCTATGATCACCCCTTTGATCGCCCCTGTCAATCACTAGTGAAAGGAAAAAAGTGATCAGTGCAAACTGTCACTTTTTTTTCCACTGGTATTGACTGTTAGGTTTTAGGATAGTTTAGGCCCCTTGGTTAGGTAGTTCAGGGATCAGTTAGCTCCCAGCCCACCGCACCGCAGTCCCTTATTCGCTGATTAGCGTATCGCTAATCAGCATTTGTACTTTTATAGTATCTGGAAGTGATCAAAACTGATCACGGTCAGATCTATAATTGTATTAGTGTCACTTTAGTTCGCCCTCCACCCAAAACGCAGTGTTTGCCCGATCAGGCCTGATCGGTTGCCCACACGTGCGTTCACCCACGCCCGCCCCACCGCAGTGACAAAAATTATTTTTTTTTTGATCACTGCACATTCACTTTACACACGCTGCGGCGATAAAAAAAAATCTGTTTTGATATTTTTTATCAACCGCAGCGGCCTCCGGTACTTCGCTAGCCTCCCATTTGTAAGACAGGCTTGCTTTTTTTCTTGGGTAGTCTCAGGGAATACCCCTAAATTTAGTTGCCCAAATGTCAAACAGGGGGTATTCTTCTGAAGAGGCCTACAGGCTTCTGACCCAGTCGGATGAGGAATGGGAACCCTCATCTGATGAATCTAGCGGGTCAGAATATGAACCTGTAGAAAGCAGTGGCTCTCTGACCCAAAGTTCGGACGAGGAGGCTGAGGTCCCTGATACCACCAGGCGTACCCGGCCCCGTGTCGCTAGACCGCAGGTTGCGCAGGATCCGCTTCAAGAGCAGCAGAGTGGGGCTGGTGCTGTCGGATTACGTGGTGAGGCATACACCAGCAGCGCAGCCCTTCCTGGACCTAGTACCAGCACTGCCGTAGAACATGGTGAAGTAGCGAGCACCAGAAGGGCAGTTGAAGCTGGTACGGTGGCACGTGCAGTAGTGACCCCGTCGCAGCCACCGCAAAGACATGCCCGTAGAGCCCCTAGAATCCCTGAGGTGCTGGCAAACCCTGATTGGCAGTCCCCAACTTCAGCCGCACCTGTAGTTCCCCCTTTCACCGCCCAGTCTGGAGTTCGGGTTGAGACAGCTCAGATCGGTTCAGCCCTGAGACAAATCGGTATGCCACACAATTTATAACCGCTAACCCGGGAAGCTTTTATGCCCAGCCTTTCCGGTGGAAACCAGTCCAAGTTTCCGAAATTAAATTTTTTTGGGGCCTTCTCCTCAACATGGGTCTAACTAAAAAGCATGAATTGCGGTCATATTGGTCCACGAACCCATTTCATCACATTCCCATGTTCTCTGCTGCTATGTCCAGGACACGATTTGAGACCATCCTGCGTTTCCTGCACTTTAGCGACAACACCGCCTCCCGTCCCAGAGGCCACCCAGCTTTTGACCGGCTCCACAAAATTCGGCCCCTCATAGACCATTTCAACCAGAAATTTGCAGATTTGTATACCCCAGAGCAAAACATCTGCGTAGACGAGTCCCTAATACATTTTACCGGGCGCCTTGGCTTCAAACAATACATCCCAAGCAAGCGCGCCCGGTATGGGGTCAAATTGTATAAGCTCTGTGAAAGGGCCACAGGCTATACCCACAAATTTCGTGTCTATGAGGGAAAAGATCAGACCCTGGAGCCGGTCGGTTGCCCTGACTACCTGGGGAGCAGTGGGAAGATAGTCTGGGACTTGGTGTCACCCTTATTCGGCAAGGGGTACCATCTTTATGTGGACAATTTCTACAGAAGTGTGGCCCTCTTTAGGCATTTGTTTCTAGAACGGATTGGCGCCTGTGGCACCGCGCGAACTAGTCGCGCGGGCTTCCCCCAACGGCTCGTTAGCACCCGTCTTGCAAGGGGGCAGAGGGCCGCACTGTGTAACGAAGAACTGCTCGTGGTGAAATGGAGAGACAAGCGTGACGTTTACATGCTCTTCTCCATTCACGCAGACACGACAATACAAATTGAGCGAGCAACCTGTGTCATTGAAAAGCCCCTCTCAGTCCACAACTATAACCTTCACATGGGAGGGGTGGACTTCAATGACCAGATGTTGTCTCCGTATTTAGTTTCCCACAGAACCAGACGCTGGTATAAGAAGGTGTCTGTATATTTGATTCAATTGGCTCTGTATAATAGTTTTGTTCTCTACAGTAAGGCTGGGAGAACACGATCCTTCCTCAAATTTTAGGAAGAGATCATCGAGAGCCTCCTGTTCCCAGGAGGTTCCGTGGCCCCATCCACCAGTGTAGTTAGCCGTCTACACGAGCGACATTTCCCCAATGTCGTTGCTGGTACCTCAACCCAACCGTCACCCCGAAAAAGATGTCGTGTCTGTAGCAGGAGTGGAATAAGGCGTGACACCCGCTATTTCTGTGCTGACTGTCCTGACCACCCTGCCCTATGCTTAGGGGAGTGTTTCCGGAAGTACCACACACAGGTACACCTAGCATAGGGATCACATCTCACCAGGACAGGCACACAGGGCTATTAGGGCCCATTCACTCACAGCTGCTGCAAACGTCTCCTTTCACCTGGGACAAAGTGCATAACGCACTTCGCCACATCTTTGGGCGATTTGCGCTTTGCACATTGACCCATGGGGAAGGAGAGGTTTGTTCTATAAAGGTAAAAAAAAACAGTAAGCAAAAAGGTTAATGTTTAGTTCAAAAAGTTAAAGTTTATATGTTCTGTTCCAAAGTTAATAAAATTATTGTGTTGCGGCCTGGTTTTCTCTTTTTTTTTTTTTTTTTTTACCTTCCAGGTGGACCAACCGATCGACTAGCTGCAGCACTGATGTGCTTTCTGACAGAAGCATTGCGCTGCTGTCAGATTACACGCAAGTCAGTGTATGCGGCGCTGCAAGACGAGATTTCTACTCTGCAGTAAAAGATAAGTTTGCCAAGGCATACGAGCTGAGGAGGAGGCGGCGTTCCTATGCTTTGGCAAACACTTTGTATATAAAAAAAATAAAAAAATAAAAAAATTCCCGGCAATGATTTATTCATCTACATCGATTAATGTGAATGGAGAAATCTGGTTTGCCAGGGCATACGAGCTAAGTGGGTATGGATGTTGGGCGGAGCTCCTATGTCCTGGCAGACGCCTTTCCCCTCCATTTTTTTTTTTTGGCAGAGATTTTTTCATCCACATTGATCGATGCGAATGAAGAAATCTGTGCCGTTCATTTTTTTCTTTCAGCCCAGAGGCTGGACGGAAAAAAAAATCTCATTACCTGTATGCTCAATATAAGGAGAATAGCAGAAACTCCTAATGCTGGCCATACATGTAATGATTGCGGAGACCCTCAAATGCCAGGGCAGTACAAACACCCCACAACTGACCCCATTTTGGAAAGAAGACACCCCAAGGCATTCGCTGAGGAGCATATTGAGTCCATGAAAGATTAAAATTTTTGTCCCAAGTTAGCGGAAATTGAGACTTTGTGAGAAAAAAAATATATATCAATTTCCGCTAACTTATGCCAAAAAAAAAAATATTTCGATGAACTTGCCAGGCCCCTCATTGAATACCTTGGGGTGTCTTCTTTCTAAAGTGGGGTCATATGTGGGGTATTTATACTGCCCTGGCTTTTTAGGGGCCCTAAAGCGTAAGAAGTCTGGGATCCTAAAAATGCCCTCCTAAAAGGAATTTGGGCACCTTTACGCATCTAGGCTACAAAAAAGTGTCACACATCTGGTATCGCCATACTCAGGAGAAGCTGGGGAATGTGTTTTGGGGTGTCATTTTACATATACCCATGCTGGGTGAGATAAATATCTTGGTCAAATGCCAACTTTGTATAAAAAAATTGGAAAAGTTGTCTTTTGCCAAGATATTTCTCTCACCCAGCATGGTTATATGTAAAATGACACCCCAAAACACATTCCCCAACTTCTCCTGAGTACGGCGATACCAGACGTGTGACACTTTTTTGCAGCCTAGGTGGGCAAAGGGACCCACATTCCAAAGTGCACCTTTCGGATTTCACCGGTCATTTTTTACAGATTTTGATTGCAAAGTACTTCTCACACATTTGGGCCCCTAAATTGCCAGGGCAGTATAACTACGCCACAAGTGACCCCATTTTGGAAAGAAGACACCCCAAGGTATTCAGTGAGGGGCATGGCGAGTTCCTAGATATTTTTTTTTTTTGTCGCAAGTTAGTGGAATATGAGACTTTGTAAATAAATAAAAAAATCATCATTTTCCGCTAATTTGTGACAAAAAAAAAATAATTATAGGAACTCGCCGTGCCCCTCACGGAATACCTTGGGGTGTCTTCTTTCCAAAATGGGGTCACTTGTGGCGTAGTTATACTGCCCTGGCAATTTAGGGGCCCAAATGTGTGAGAAGTACTTTGCAATCAAAATGTGTAAAAAATGGCCTGCAAAATCCGAAAGGTGCACTTTGGAATATGTGCCCCTTTGCCCACCTTGGCTGCAAAAAAGTGTCACACATCTGGTATTGCCGTACTCAGGAGAAGTTGGGGAATGTGCTTTGGGGTGTCATTTTACATATAACCATGCTGGGTGAGAGAAATATCTTGGCAAAAGACAACTTTTCCAATTTCTTTATACAAAGTTGGCATTTGACCAAGATATTTATCTCACCCAGCATGGGTATATGTAAAATGACACCCCAAAACACATTCCCCAACTTCTCGTGAGTATGGCGATACCAGATGTGTGACACTTTTTTGCAGCCAAGGTGGGCAAAGGGGCACATATTCCAAAGTGCACCTTTCGGATTTTGCAGGCCATTTTTTACACATTTTGATTGCAATTTGGGCCCCTAAATTGCCAGGGCAGTATAACTACGCCACAAGTGACCCCATTTTGGAAAGAAGACACCCCAAGGTATTCCGTGAGAGGCATGGCGAGTTCCTAGAATTTTTTATTTTTTGTCGCAAGTTAGTGGAATATGAGACTTTGTAAGAAAAAAAATTAAAAAATCATCATTTTCCGCTAACTTGTAACAAAAAATAAAAAGTTCTATGAACTCACTATGCCCATCAGCGAATACCTTAGGGTGTCTACTTTCCGAAATGGGGTCATTTGTGGGGGTTTTCTACTGTTTGGGCATTGTAGAACCTCAGGAAACATGACAGGTGCTCAGAAAGTCAGAGCTGCTTCAAAAAGCGGAAATTCACATTTTTGTACCATAGTTTGTAAACGCTATAACTTTTACCCAAACCATTTTTTTTTTTTTGCCCAAACATTTTTTTTTATCAAAGACATGTAGAACAATAAATTTAGCGAAACATTTATATATGGATGTCATTTTTTTTGCCAAATTTTACAGCTGAAAGTGAAAAATGTAATTTTTTTGCAAAAAAATAATTACATTTTGATTAATAACAAAAAAAGTAAAAATGTCAGCAGCAATGAAATACCACCAAATGAAAGCTCTATTAGTGAGAAGAAAAGCAGGTAAAATTCATTTGGGTGGTAAGTTGCATGACCGAGCGATAAATGGTGAAAGTAGTGTAGTGCAGAAGTGTAAAAAGTGGCCTGGTCATTAAGGGGGTTTTAGCTAGCGGGGTTGAAGTGGTTAAGCTAACTAATAGGGATGAGCGAACTCGAACTGTATAGTTCGGGTTCGTACCGAATTTTGGGGTGTCCGTGACACGGACCCGAACCCGGACATTTTCGTAAAAGTCCGGGTTCGGGTTCGGTGTTCGTCGCTTTCTTGGCGCTTTTTGAAAGGCTGCAAAGCAGCCAATCAACAAGCGTCATACTACTTGCCCCAAGAGGCCATCACAGCCATGCCTACTATTGGCATGGCTGTGATTGGCCAGAGCACCATGTGACCCAGCCTCTATTTAAGCTGGAGTCACATAGCGCCGCTAGGTTGCGGCTGCGACAGTAGGGCGAGATTAGGCAGATTAACTCCTCCAAAGGACTTGATTAATTGATCGATCTGCAGCTGTGGATCATTGAGCTGCTGATACTCAATTGCTCACTGTTTTTAGGCTGCCCAGACCGTTTGTCAGTCACTTTTTTCTGGGGTGATCGGCGGCCATTTTGTGTCTTGTGGTGCGCCAGCACAAGCTGCGACCAAGTGCATTTAACCCTCAATGGTGTGGTTGTTTTTTGGCTAAAGCCTACATCAGAATGAAGCTGTCACACCAAGTGCATTTAACCAGCAATAGTCTGTTTATTTTTTGGCCATATACTACATCAGGGGCAAGCTGCGCCCGTCACCAAGTACATTTAACCCTCAGTAGTGTGGTTGGTCAAGCTGTCACACCAAGTGCATTTAACCAGCAATAGTCTGTTCATTTTTTGGCCATATACTACATCAGGGGCAAGCTGCGCCTGTCACCAAGTGCATTTAACCCTCAATGGTGTGGTTGTTTTTCGGCTAAAGCCTACATCAGGGTGAAGCTGTCACACCAAGTGCATTTAACCAGCAATAGTCTGTTTATTTTTTGGCCATATACTACATCAGGGGCAAGCTGCGCCCGTCACCAAGTGCATTTAACCCTCAGTAGTGTGGTTGGTCAAGCTGTCACACCAAGTGCATTTAACCAGCAAAAGTCTGTTCATTTTTTGGCCATATACTACATCAGGGGCAAGCTGCACCCGTCACCAAGTGCATTTAACCCTCAGTAGTGTGGTTGGTCAAGCTGTCACACCAAGTGCATTTAACCAGCAATAGTCTGTTCATTTTTTGGCCATATACTACATCAGGGGCAAGCTGCGCCTGTCACCAAGTGCATTTAACCCTCAGTAGTGTGGTTGGTCAAGCTGTCACACCAAGTGCATTTAACCAGCAATAGTGTGGTTATTTTTTGGCCATATCCCAGTCTAATTATGTCAGTAAATCCATACCGGTCACCCAGCGCCTAAATACTAGGCCTCAAATTTATATCCCGCTAAATCTGTCTTTACTGCTGTACTGTTCTGGCTGGGCAAGTTATTTAGTGTCCGTCAAAGCACATTTTTTGTTCTGGGTTGAAAAACAATTCCCAATTTAGCAATTTCCTAATTTAGTGGTTTCTGCTGTATCAGAGCTATTTGAAATCTATCCCTAAAAGGGTATATAATATTCAAGGTGCACATAGGGTCATTCAGAATAACTTCACACACACGCTACTGTGCATTTCCAAGTCTAATTCTGTCAGTAAATCCATACCGGTCACCCAGCGCCTAAATACTAGGCCTCAAATTTATATCCCGCTAAATCTGTTTTTACTGCTGTACTGTTCTGGCTGGGCAAGTTATTTAGTGTCCGTCAAAGCACATTTTTTGTTCTGGGTTGAAATACAATTCCCAATTTAGCAATTTCATAATTTAGTGGTTTCTGCTATATCAGAGCTATTTGAAATCTATCCCTAAAAGGGTATATAATATTCAAGGTGCACATAGGGTCATTCAGAATAACTTCACACACACGCTACTGTGCATTTCCAAGTCTAATTCTGTCAGTAAATCCATACCGGTCACCCAGCGCCTAAATACTAGGCCTCAAATTTATATTCAGCTGAATTTGAATACAATACATAGGGCCAAATAATATTTTTGTTGTTGTGGTGAACGATAACAATGAGGAAAACATCTAGTAAGGGACGCGGACATGGTCGTGGTGGTGTTAGTGGACCCTCTGGTGCTGGGAGAGGACGTGGCCGTTCTGCCACATCCACACGTCCTAGTGTACCAACTACCTCAGGACCCAGTAGCCGCCAGAATTTACAGTGATATATGGTGGGGCCCAATGCCGTTCTAAGGATGGTAAGGCCTGAGCAGGTACAGGCATTAGTCAATTGGGTGGCCGACAATGGATCCAGCCCGTTAACTTTATCTCCCACCCAGTCTTCTGCAGAAAGCGCACAGATGGCGCCTGAAAACCAACCCCATCAGTCTGTCACATCACCCCCATGCATATCAGGGAAACTGTCTGAGCCTCAAGTTATGCAGCAGTCTCTTATGCTGTTTGAAGACTCCGCTGGCAGGGTTTCCCAAGGGCATCCACCTAGCCCTTCCCCAGCGGTGAAAGACATAGAATGCACTGACGCACAACCACTTATGTTTCCTGATGATGAGGACATGGGAATACCACCTCAGCATGTCTCTGATGATGACGAAACACAGGTGCCAACTGCTGCGTTTTTCTGCAGTGTGCAGACTGAACAGGAGGTCAGGGATCAAGACTGGGTGGAAGACGATGCAGGGGACGATGAGGTCCTAGACCCCACATGGAATGAAGGTCGTGCCACTGACTTTCACAGTTCGGAGGAAGAGGCAGTGGTGAGACCGAGCCAACAGCGTAGCAAAAGAGGGAGCAGTGGGCAAAAGCAGAACACCCGCCGCCAAGAGACTCCGCCTGCTACCGACCGCCGCCATCTGGGACCGAGCACCCCAAAGGCAGCTTCAAGGAGTTCCCTGGCATGGCACTTCTTCAAACAATGTGCTGACGACAAGACCCGAGTGGTTTGCACGCTGTGCCATCAGAGCCTGAAGCGAGGCATTAACGTTCTGAACCTGAGCACAACCTGCATGACCAGGCACCTGCATGCAAAGCATGAACTGCAGTGGAGTAAACACCTTAAAACCAAGGAAGTCACTCAGGCTCCCCCTGCTACCTCTTCTGCTGCTGCCGCCTCGGCCTCTTCTGCTGCTGCCGCCTCGGCCTCTTCCTCTGCCTCTGGAGGAACGTTGGCACCTGCCGCCCAGCAAACAGGGGATGTACCACCAACACCACCACCACCTCCGTCACCAAGCATCTCAACCATGTCACACGCCAGCGTTCAGCTCTCCATCTCACAAACATTTGAGAGAAAGCGTAAATTCCCACCTAGCCACCCTCGATCCCTGGCCCTGAATGCCAGCATTTCTAAACTACTGGCCTATGAAATGCTGTCATTTAGGCTGGTGGACACAGACAGCTTCAAACAGCTCATGTCGCTTGCTGTCCCACAGTATGTTGTTCCCAGCCGCCACTACTTCTCCAAGAGAGCCGTGCCTTCCCTGCACAACCAAGTATCCGATAAAATCAAGTGTGCACTGCGCAACGCCATCTGTGGCAAGGTCCACCTAACCACAGATACGTGGACCAGTAAGCACGGCCAGGGAAGCTATATCTCCCTAACTGCACACTGGGTAAATGTAGTGGCAGCTGGGCCCCAGGCGGAGAGCTGTTTGGCGCACGTCCTTCCGCCGCCAAGGATCGCAGGGCAACATTCTTTGCCTCCTGTTGCCACCTCCTCCTACTCGACTTCCTCCTCCTCTTCTTCCACCTGCTCATCTAGTCAGCCACACACCTTCACCACCAACTTCAGCACAGCCCGGGGTAAACGTCAGCAGGCCATTCTGAAACTCATGTTTGGGGGACAGGCCCCACACCGCACAGGAGTTGTGGCAGGGTATAGAACAACAGACCGACGAGTGGTTGCTGCCGGTGAGCCTCAAGCCCGGCCTGGTGGTGTGTGATAATGGGCGAAATCTCGTTGCAGCTCTGTGACTAGCCAGTTTGACGCACATCCCTTGCTTGGCGCATGTGCTGAATTTGGTGGTGAAGAAGTTCATTCACAACTACCCCGACATGTCAGAGCTGCTGCATAAAGTGCGGGCCATCTGTTCGCGCTTCCGGCGTTCACATCCTGCTGCTGCTCGCCTGTCTGCGCTACAGCGTAACTTCGGCCTTCCCGCTCACCGCCTCATATGCGACGTGCCCACCAGGTGGAACTCCACCTTGCACATGCTGGACAGACTGTGCGAGCAGCAGCAGGCCATAGTGGAGTTTCAGCTGCAGCACGCACGGGTCAGTCGCACTACAGAACAGCACTACTTCACCACCAATGACTGGGCCTCCATGCGAGACCTGTGTGCCCTGTTGCGCTGTTTCGAGTACTCCACCAACATGGCCAGTGGCGATGACGCCGTTATCAGCGTTACAATACCACTTCTATGTCTCCTTGAGAAAACACTTAGGGCGATGATGGAAGAGGAGGTGGCCCAGGAGGAGGAGGAGGAGGAGGAGGAAGAGGGGTCATTTTTAGCACTTTCAGGCCAGTCTCTTCGAAGTGACTCAGAGGGAGGTTTTTGGCAACAGCAGAGGCCAGGTACAAATGTGGCCAGCCAGGGCCCACTACTGGAGGACGAGGAGGACGAGGAGGAGGTGGAGGAGGATGAGGATGAAGCATGGTCACAGCGGGGTGGCACCCAACGCAGCTCGGGTCCATCACTGGTGCGTGGCTGGGGGGAAAGGCAGGACGATGACGATACGCCTCCCACAGAGGACAGCTTGTCCTTACACCTGGGCAGCCTGGCACACATGAGCGACTACATGCTGCAGTGCCTGCGCAACGACAGCAGAGTTGCCCACATTTTAGCATGTGCGGACTACTGGGTTGCCACCCTGCTGGATCCACGCTACAAAGACAATGTGCCCACCTTACTTCCTGCACTGGAGCGTGATAGGAAGATGCGCGAGTACAAGCGCACGTTGGTAGACGCGCTACTGAGAGAATTCCCAAATGTCACAGGGGAACAAGTGGAAGCCCAAGGCCAAGGCAGAGGAGGAGCAAGAGGTCGCCAAGGCAGCTGGGTCACGGCCAGCTCCTCTGAGGGCAGGGTTAGCATGGCAGAGATGTGGAAAAGTTTTGTCAACACGCCACAGCTAACTGCACCACCACCTGATACGCAACGTGTTAGCAGGAGGCAACATTTCACTAACATGGTGGAACAGTACGTGTGCACACCCCTCCACGTACTGACTGATGGTTCGGCCCCATTCAACTACTGGGTCTCTAAATTGTCCACGTGGCCAGAGCTAGCCTTTTATGCCTTGGAGGTGCTGGCCTGCCCGGCGGCCAGCGTTTTGTCTGAACGTGTATTCAGCATGGCAGGGGGCATCATTACAGACAAACGCAGCCGCCTGTCTACAGCCAATGTGGACAAGCTGACGTTCATAAAAATGAACCAGGCATGGATCCCACAGGACCCGTCCGTCCCTTGTCCAGATTAGACATTAACTACCTCCCCTTAACCATATATTATTGTACTCCAGGGCACTTCCTCATTCAATCCTATTTTTATTTTCATTTTACCATTATATTGCGAGGCTACCCAAATTTGAATGAACCTCTCCTCTGTCTGGGTGCCGGGGCCTAAATATATGCCAATGGACTGTTCCAATGTTGGGTGACGTGAAGCCTGATTCTCTGCTATGATATGAAGACTGATTCTCTGCTGACATGAAGCCAGATTGTCTGTTACGGGACCTCTCTCCTCTGCCTGGGTGCTGGGTCTAAATTTATGACAATGGACTGTTGCAGTGGTGGCTGACGTGAAGCCTGATTCTCTGCTATGACATGAAGACTGATTCTCTGCTGACATGAAGCCAGATTGTCTGTTACGGGACCTCTCTCCTCTGCCTGGGTGCTGGGCCTAAATTTATTAAAATGGACTGTTACAGTGGTGGGTGACGTGAAGCCTGATTCTCTGCTATGACATGAAGACTGATTCTCTGCTGACATGAAGCCAGTTTGTCTGTTACGGGACCCCTCTCCTCTGCCTGGGTGCTGGGCCTAAATATCTGACAATGGACTGTTGCATTGGTGGCTGACGTGAAGCCTGATTCTCTGCTATGATATGAAGACTGATTCTCTGCTGACATGAAGCCAGATTGTCTGTTACGGGACCTCTCTCCTCTGCCTGGGTGCTGGGCCTAAATTTATGAAAATGGACTGTTACAGTGGTGGGTGACGTGAAACCTGATTTTCTGCTATGATATGAAGACTGATTCTCTGCTGACATGAAGCCAGATTGTCTGTTACGGGACCTCTCTCCTCTGCCTGGGTGCTGGGCCTAAATTTATGACAATGGACTGTTGCAGTGGTGGCTGACGTGAAGCCTGATTCTCTGCTATGACATGAAGACTGATTCTCTGCTGACATGAAGCCATATTGTCTGTTACGGGACCTCTCTCCTCTGCCTGGGTGTTGGGCCTAAATTTATGACAATGGACTGTTGCAGTGGTGGCTGACGTGAAGCCTGATTCTCTGCTATGACATGCAGACTGATTCTCTGCTGACATGAAGACAGATTCTGTTACGGGACCTCTCTCCTCTGCCTGGGTGCCGGGGCCTAAATATCTGAGAATGGACTGTTCCAGTGGTGGGTGACGTGAAGCCAGAGTCTCTGCTATGGGACCTCTCTCCAATTGATTTTGGTTAATTTATATTTATTTAATTTTTATTTTAATTCATTTCCCTATCCACATTTGTTTGCAGGGGATTTACCTACATGTTGCTGCCTTTTGCAGCCCTCTAGCCCTTTCCTGGGCTGTTTTACAGCCTTTTTAGTACCGAAAAGTTCGGGTCCCCATTGACTTCAATGGGGTTCGGGTTCGGGACGAAGTTCGGATCGGGTTCGGATCCCGAACCCGAACATTTCCAGGAAGTTCGGCCGAACTTCTCGAACATCCAGGTGTTCGCTCAACTCTACTAACTAACTCTCTAACCCACACTACACCCTGCACTGGAACCTATCAGCTACGCTATTCACTAACTAACTTACACTAACTATCTGGATTATATATATGACTCAGCTAACTAACTAATATACCCAACACCCTGCACTGGAACCTATGAGCTACACTATTCACTAACTAACCTACTCTATCTACCACTAACTATCTGGATTATATATATATGAGGTATCAAATGTAATATGACACAGCTATTCAGCAAAGCACAGAAATCACACTCCTCTCTCTCTCTCTCTCTCTCTCAACTGCATGAAACAGCAAAAAATGGCTGCTGATCCCCAGCAGCTCTTATATAGTAAGTGGTAGGCAACTTTCCTATTGGTTGCTAGGGATGTTGCTAAGCTCTGACAAAGATATTGCAGCCTTCTCATTGGCCCATAATCCAGAAGCAGGGAGGGATCATGTGTACTGTTTAAAAAAATAAATAAAAATATCTGCGATTACGAATATATAGTGCTATATTCTAAATATTTGCTAATTCTCGAAGTGCCTGGGAGCAAGGTAAGTACAACCTCTGTGAGGTGCCCGGGCAAAGGAGGGGGGGGGGGGGCATTATATATCTTGGATAACCCCTTTAAGTTTTAAGTTTTATATGTGGAAAACAAAGAACCTAATACTTTAAGATTTTATTTACTACTATGGGAGAATACAGTTCTTTATTTGTGGTCGGATCGGCTATCAGAAAGGTGTACCTAACCTATCTAACCCTATCTTACAACAAGCATTAGAATTGTGCCATAACTGCTGCGGTAGGGCAGCCTAAAGGGGGCCACCCTAATATGAAGTGACTGTAAGATGGCGTGGGTGGGTGGGTGAAATCAGCTGAATCGTCGTCAGCCTAGGCCCACAGGAGCCTATAAAAAGCCTAGTAACCAGCCAGCCTGGGCTCACAGGTGCAAGTAAGTAGCCGTGTAATCACCCTCCCCTCCCACAAATACAGCAAAGTTCTTTGCTTACTACTTGTGGTCGGATCGGCTATCAGAAAGGTGTACCTAACCTATCTAACCCTATCTATACAACAAGCAGTAGAATTGTGCCATAACTGCTGCGGTAGGGCAGCCTAAAGGGGCCAAAAAGCGTAGACCTTAGCTTAGAGTAAAACATATACATACCATTACGACACCCGCTTTGAACGCAGAAGACACTACACGATGAAGGCGCGGAATATACCGTACATATCAGAGACTTCTATATACCTTACCTCTTTGTCACGTGCGACGGCACATTGTTCTAGGAGGTAGCTAAAGTTGATGCTTTTGATAGAGTGGTCGGTAATCAGAAACGATTTACTCCTATGTTGACGAACATATGAACATATTACGAGAAGGTCTGAATCCAGAGAGCTGCAGACTGAAACAACAATGGTGAATGTGATGGAAGGGCTTAAATGAAGTCCAACCATTCGCTAAGGGCCCTGCTCAGACACCAACTGTTACTGGTAGCAAAAACTTCACCTATACTTATTCCCCAGGCCACCGCTTTAATTATTCTTAATATTTTTATAAAGGACCCAAAAGGTTAGAGAATGGCATATGCCGCTTAACTCTAGTAATGGATCAAGTGAAATTTGTAGACTCACCAGACCTGGGGAACCATAAGCACGAATACATCTTCCAGTGTACCTCCCACTGGAAGATGGACCGGTACCCGGAACAAGGTGTGACACCAACACCCCCAGCCTGAGTGTGAAAATGAATTAAGCATGCCTATAATGCCTATAATGAAGACATAATGTACACACAATGCCTACCGCTATGACAGGACGAGCTTAAGGTCATGATAGGCTACGTATGCTGCGCCTGTAGTCGTGCTAGGACTTATCGTGGCAGTAAACGTGACAGGACTTCGTAATCGCCTGTAGTCGTGACAGGACTTCGTAATCGCCTGTTGTCGTGACAGGACTTCGTAATCGCCTGTTGTCGTGACAGGACTTCGTAATCGCCTGTTGTCGTGACAGGACTTCGTAATCACCTGTAGTCGTGACAGGACTTATTAATAGCCAGGCGCGAGAGACGCTAATGGCGGCCCCAGGCGCCAGCGAGGGAAGAAACGTAAACCTGAAAGAAAGCAGGTATGTTCATCAGGAGAACGGTATCAGAGCGGTGCACTGACTGCCCTAGAGAAAATACTGAGTAACCATGATGTAGCAATGAAAAGGAAAATGCAGCCTTAAGTGGAAGCCGAATATGGAACAACTGCTGTAAGAACAGGTGGGTGAACGCAGCTCTGGATGTGAGTAGTGCCTAAAACATGGTATGGGCCCAGCTCTGAGCATGAAGAGCAAGGTATAACGCAGCTGTGAATGCAATCTGAAGTGACAGGGTATTACTGTGATGCAACAGCAACGCATGAACGCAGCTCCAGTAGTAAATAGAGTATAAAATTGTAAATGCAGACACATGGACGTAGCTTTGAAGGTAACGAACCTAACCATGATCATTCGACCATTAGCACCCCACCCCCCTCGCCCCAGAGTGCTACAAGTCACCAATGGTGTAACCAAGTCCGATCCTACCGTGAATGCCAGTACTCGCCTGGCACCTTCTGCCATTACCCAGGTGCGAACGAACCTCCACATAATGCTGCAGGCTTTTTTTATTTTATTTTTTCTCTCTCTCTTCTTAGATGGTCACCACAGCACCACCCAAGAAAACATAAACGTGTATGAACATAAACCCTGATGCAACGCCAATTAATCAACATATAGTGCACCTATAACCTAGCACAGAACCGCTGACACATGCGTGCCCATAACATACAGTTTATAGATTAAACACACTTACCTACAAGAGCATCAGAACTCAAATACAGGCGCCTAGACTGATCTGCATGAATCCCCATATACAGACCACTGATATACATTCCCCAACACCTTGCATGTTTGGTGTTAACTGCGGATGTGCCCCCACATGTAAAACAGGTAACAGAAAACACACTTTTTTTTTTTAGCAGATATAAGAAACATGCGACCATACCTACTCTAGGCGCATGCTACACCAATAACTATATGCAATAGCCCCCAACGAGCCCCTAAACAGCCAGACATTCACTAGACTTTTAGCACCCAACTCTGCTTTGAACCAGAATACTGCGAATCGCATACCGCACTGTGGGCACCGTGCCATCAAGTGCAATACTACAGCATTTTTTTTATTTTTTATTTTTTTTTTTTTACCATTGATACGCAAAACACAGCATGCATAGCTTGAACCAACTAACAACCATCGCTCAACCATTTAGCGCCCAACTCTTCTACATCTCAAAGCGCTACATGTTGCGGACCGTGGCATTGGTCCCGTGCAAACCACTCCGATCCTACCATGAATACCAGCGCCCTCCTAAGACATTCTGCCATCGCCCAGCCGTAAGGAGCCTCCACACCATGCTGCTGTATCCTAGAGCCGACTCACAGGTAGTGAAATCAGCTGAATCGTCGTCAGCCTTGGCCCACAGGAGCCTATAAATAGCCTAGTAACCAGCCAGCCTGGCCTCACAGGTGCAAGTAAGTAGCCGTGTAATGAGCCTCCCCTCCCACAAATACAGCAAAGTTCTTTGCTTACTACTTATTTTACTCAAAAGCTGTGCTGCGGGCAGGTTGCTGCTAAAAGAGATGTGGACTACATTTTTTGATTCAGCTAAGAAAGCTCCCACATACTCTAGCTGTTAGACAACACCTTATCTTCTCCAGAGCACAAAGGTTCCATCCTACCAAAGTGAACACGCCTCCTTGCTACGTCATATATGCTTTTCTGCTGTTAGAGAAGACTCCATTACAAGATGGTGCCTGTAGTTAGATATTTACATAGTTCACATACCCCAGTTAGTAAAACAATGCACAATGTGGAGATGCCAAGTGTTAATCTGCTGTACTTCCTGTAATGAATGAGAATTTGCTTTGACCCCAGTGTGTGTGTCACAGTTATTTTCTTCCGTGCACGTAAAACCCTTGGGTTACTATTAATTTGGAGCAGTAGAGCAAACGTGATCAGCCCTGACTAAGGTAGTTTTCCACACTGCCATGCTGCGGTGAAGAACCACGTGGCTAATTAGCCCACAGCTGCCTTTCATTTAATAAGGAAGACTGCACTTTCTTCAGCACCTTAAATACACCTTTAAACAGGGCCTGTACCCATTTCTCCAACCCCAGTGCTCTACTGCCCTACAGGTGGGAGCCCCTCTTCTGCCATCTGCTTTCTCTCCTTTTCCACATCATCTAATATCGATGAGAATATGTCATCGGGAATGAGATCATGTCATCCAGCTCCTCCGCTCCCTGCATCTTACTGACTTTTTTAAAGATATGTAGACTTCGAAGGATGATTTGGAGGAAGTAAAGCCAGAAAAAGATGAGGATGGTCATCGTTAGGATCTGGCCCCCCATGGGGTGCAGACTGGATGTTATTTGTTGGCACACTGGCAGTGGGATAATAAAGGCGTCCATGTTATTGGTATTGAATTACATATCTTTGTTTATGGCTGATGTTGAAATACGTAAATGTAGGAATAAATAAATAAAACTGAATTAGGAAACCTGACCGTGTGGCCATACTTTTAGTTTTGTACTTTCATACAGTGCTGGCACGGGGAAAATAAGACATCACACTATAACTATTCAGCTCAATGGTTTGTGCATATAATGCAGGACATGTCCTCCAGTGTGAGAGACGCTCCACTGAAGATGCGGGATAGAAGACCCAATCAGAATTTCCTAATTGGGTGTATAAAACTAGGTTTTCTAAACTAGACAAGCCCTTTAATTGCTGTAGTTCTAGTACTCTCATCGCTTATACTATACCTTCATTAACATGATTCATTCTATCATTATTTTCCCTCTACAGAAACGAATACTGAAATAATGTAATGTGCGGATTTTTTTTCTTGCAGACATGTAGAAGAGATATTTTGAAATGACAACTTTTGTTGTCTTACCTGAAATCAAGACATATCTGGGTAAGGGTGTTATACAGGTCTCATGTTTCATCCATGGTGCCAAAGGAAACCCATAGTTTAAATCCAATGTAGGAAAAGGTCATGAGTTTCCTTGGAATCTTCTGATCATATGATGTCAGAATCATTTTTAGAAGTTAGATTCTTGTTTAGATAAGATCTTATTACTATTGTGTCATTTTAATATTATGAGACTTGGCATCATGTTCAGCATAGAATAAGTAGTCATGCTGCTCAGGGCATGGTGAGATTAAATACTGGAATATCGCTTTGAGGCGTACAAAGGAGCAATCAGAATCAGGCCCTGATGTCTGGGGGACCCAAAGGCCCCTTGCCACATAAGAGGCCACAGTATTTTAAATTATACATGGCAGGTGGGGGCCTGTGGCAGATATTGCACTGGGGCTCAAGCACTTCATGCTGTGACTCTGTAGCATTACTTCAGAGGATTACATTTTTATGCAATAACCTTATACGTATTTTTAAATGTGCCCCAAACGGGTGCTTAACCGTAATAACTTTGCAGTATTTGTGCACTAAAGACTAAAGTTATTTAGACACCCTTCCCATGTCACTACTAATTTTGATGCCACATACATTTCCAGGATGAATGGCCATTATGCAAATCCCCATATTACACTCCAGCTGCCTGAATTTCCTTCTGCTAATTACTGTTGACATGGATTTAATAAGCAATCAGAATGAATGGCCGTAATTTGCATGGTATTGTTTGTTGTGTACTTGACAAATTATTTTGAGCTTTCTAAATTCTAATGAGAAAACGAATGCGCACACAGGTCATTGGTGGATTATGCTGGTGGAATATGATATCTTTCTATTTATTTTAAGGAATCTGAGAAGTTTGGGAAAGAGAGATAAGTTGTGACTGTGAGTGATGTGCTATTACTTTCTAATTTTCCTGCTTGTGCTTCAAATTATTTGCAATATTAAAGGGACAAATCAAAGTTTTTTAATCGCATATTAACTACCTGTAGGTGAGTATTATATGTAATTTTTCTTCAAAAAAAATGGGTGGATGGTTTTCTGGATATATTTTTGAAGTCATTCCAAGTATGCTAGATTATTTGGTTGAGGTTTCTCTTACTTCTACAGTATGAAATCCACTATCAAATCTGCTTCAAAGAAGTAAGGCTACTTTAACACTAGCTTTTTTTGCAGTATCCGTTACCATAATACAACCGCATGCATCCATCATGAACTGATCCGTTTGTATTTTCTGTAACACAGCCATGATGGATCCGACATGAACACCATTGGGAACAGTCAACGAGGGAAGGATCCGTTCTCTATTTGGTCAGAGAAATTATTACAATATTCAAGACCTGAATGTAATGCAAAAAAAAAGTGTCTACTGACTCACCCAAATGAGAATATGCTGGATATCATAGATGCAGGCTATGTATGCACCTCAAAGTGTTTTGAACAGCATCAGTAGGTCATAAAAAAACTTTATTGACCTGCCTGAGACATGTTTGTAGGCAGTCTGAAATGTCCTCCATCTCATCCCAATCCTCTTTCACATGTCCGTGAAGACATCCATCGTCAACCATGAAGATGTCCGTGAAGAATCTGTGTTGGGTCTGTGTGTGTGTTTTTTGCCCTTTATGTGTCATCCATATTGTACAGACACTGCTAGGCTAAAAATTGGTTTCCAGAAGATCTCCTAGCAACAATCTATGAAAACCATGGACCAAACACACATAGCATCTGTGTTGCGTCCATGGTTTTCATGACCTACAGGCTATAATATGCATGATCCATAATCATAGTCAAAATTAGGACATACTGTACTTCAGTGGTGTTACCAAGTCCATGAAAAACCAAGTCCAAGTGATTTCACCAAGTGAATAGACACATTAAAGGCAATGGGCGCATGTGCTGTGTGCTGGCTACAATCTGCCACTGATTTTGCTGCTAATCCACATTCTAAACTCATCAACAATTTTCCCTGACAGATAGCTGTCAGTCACTGATAGGAACGCCTCGTTGACTTTAAGGCTTGGTCTACATGACATTTGTCGCGCGACAACTTTTCTAATGGCAGTCTATGGTGTCGAACTGCAACAAGCGACATGCTGCGACTGCAACGCGAGAGTTGCAGAAAAATCCATCTCCAGTCGCAGCATGTTGCATGTTGCAGTGCAACACCATAGACTGCCATTAGAAAAATTGTTGCGCGACATTGGTGCAACAAAATGTTGCGCGACAAATGTCGTTGTGTAAACCTAGCCTTAAAATGTCATGCAACAAATGTTGCAGTGCAGTTGTGCCCTATCTGTCGCGCGACAAATGTCGTCGTGTAGACCTAGCCTTAAGCTGTGAATGAGCAGGAATTTATGGTGACAGATTCTCTTCAACTCCTTAAGGACACGGCCATATTTCACCTTAAGGACCAGGCCATTTTTTGCAAATCTGACCAGTGTCACTTTATGTGTGAATAACTTTAAAATGCTTTTACTTATCCAGGCCATTCTGAGAATGTTTTTTTGTCACAAGTTGTACTTTATGACATTAGTAAAATGGAGTGAAATTTTTTTATTTTTTATTTATAAAAAAATTCCAAATTTACCAAAAATTGTGAAAAATTAGCAAATATCCAAATTTCTAATTTCTATACTTTTATAATAAATAGTAATACCTCCAAATATAGTTATTATTTTACATTCCCCTTATGTCTACGTCATGTTTGGATCATTTTGGGAATGCCATTTTATTTTTTGGGGACGTTACAAGGCTTAAAAGTTTAGAAGCAAATTTAGAAATTTTTCAGAAAATTTCTAAAACCCACTTTTTCAGGACCAGTTCAGGTCTGAAGTCACTTTGTGAGGCTTACATAATAGAAACCACCCAAAAATAACCCTATTTTACAAACTACACCCCTCGAAGTATTTAAAACTAATTTTACAAACTTTTTTAACCCTTTAGGCGTTCCACAAGAATTAATGGAAAACAGAGATAACATTTCTAAATTTCACTTTTTAGGCAGATTTTCCATTTTAAGAATTTTTTTCCAGTTACAAAGCAAGGGTTAACAGCCAAACAAAACTCTATATTTATGGCCCTGATTCTGTCGTTTACAGAAACACCCCATATGTGGTCATAAACTGCTGTACGGGCACACGGCAGGGCACAGAAGAAAAGGAATGCCATACGGTTTTTGGAAGGCAAATTATGCCCTCCTGATGCACCCCTAGAGTAGAAACTCAAAAAAAGTTACCCCATTTTGGAAACTACGGGATAGGGTGGCAGTTTTGTTGGCACTATTTTAGGGTACATTTTTGGTTGCTCTATATTAGGCCTAGTTCACACGACCGTATGGCTTTTATTGTTTTTTGCGGTCCGTTTTTCACGGATCCGTTGTTCCGTTTTTAAGTTCCGTTGTGTTTCCGTTTCCTTTCCGTTTTTCCGTTCCGTTTTTCCGTATGGCATATACAGTATACAGTAATTACATAGAAAAAATTGGGCTGGGCATAACATTTTCAATAGATGATTCAGAAAAAACGGAACGGAAACGGAAGACATACGGATGCATTTCCGTATGTGTTCCGTTTTTTTTGCGGACCCATTGACTTGAATGGAGCCACGACCCGTGATTTACGGCCAAATATAGGACAAGCTCTATCTTTCAACGGAACGGAAAAACGGAAATACGGAAACGGAATGCATACGGAACACATTCCGTTTTTTTTGCGGAACCATTGAAATGAATGGTTCCGTATACGGACCGTATACGGAACACAAAAAAACGGCCCGTACACCCGCAAAAAAAACGTTCGTGTGAACTAGGCCTTACACTTTTTCTGAGGCAAGGTAACAAGAAATAGTTGTTTTGGCACCGTTGTTGATTTTTGTTATTTACAACATTCATCTGACAGGTTAGATCATGTGGTATTTTTATAGAGCGGGTTTTCATGGATGCTACAATACCAAACATGACAACTTTTTTGGTTATTTGTTTCAGTTTTACATAACAAAGCATTAAAAAAATAATAATCATTCTTTAGTGTCTCCACATTCTGAAAGCCATAGTTTTATTTATTTTTTGGGCGACTGCCTTGTGTAGGGGCTAATTTTTTTCGGGATGAGATGATGGTTTAATTGGCACTATTTTGTGGTGAGTATGACTTTTTGATCGCTTGCTATTACACTTTTTGTGATGTAAGGTGACAAAAAATGACTTTATGTACACAGTTTTTATTTTTATTTTTTTACGGTATTCACCTGAGGGGTTAGTTCATGTAATATCTTTATATAGCAGGTTATTACGGATGCGGCGATACATAATATGTCTACTTTTTATTTATTTATGTAAGTTTTATACAATGATTTCATTTTTGAAACAAAAAAAAATCATGTTTTAGTGTCTCCATAGTCTGAAAGCCATCGTTTTTGGGCGATTATCTTGGGTAGGGTATGATTTTTGCGGGATGAGATGACGATTTGATTTGCACTATTTCGGGGTGCGTATGACTTTTTGATCGCTTGCTATTACACTTTTTGTGATGTAAGGTAACAAAAAATAGCTTTTTTTACACTGTTTTTATTTTTCATTTTTTTACGGTGTTTACCTGAGGGGTTAGGTCATGTGATATTTTTGTAGAGCAGGTTCTTACGGATGCGGCGATACCTAATATGTATAATTTTTTTATTTACTTAAGTTTTACACAATACCAGCATTTTTTAAACAAAAAAATTATATTTTAGTGTCTCCATATTCTATTTATTTTTTGGGCGATTGTCTTAGGTAGGGGCTCATGTTTTGGGGGATGAGGTGACGGTTAGATTGGTACTATTTTGGGGGACATACGCCTTTTTGATCACTTGGTGTTGCACTTTTTGTGATGTAAGGTGACAAAAATAGATTTTATTTTCACAGTTTTTATTTTATTTTTTATGGTATTTATTGGACAGGGTGGATCATGTGATACATTTATAGAGCCGGTCATTATGGATGCGGCGATACCTAACATGTGTGTTTTTGTTTTCTTATAAAATAAAGGGAAATGGGCGTTTTTTTTTCTTTTTTTACTTTATTAATTTTATTACTTTATTCATTTTATTAAAAACACTTTTTTAACTTTTTTTCTGTACTTTATTTCTGATGTTCACTTTTGGGGGTCTGATCCCCTCTGCAATGCATTACAATACATCTGTATTGTAATGCATTGCCTGTAAGTGTATGACACTGAGTCATACGCTAATAGGTTGTATATGAGACCCAGCGATGGATCTCCTCGGCTCCCGTAGAAGGCAGGTCCCGATGCCGTGCAAGGCATTTGGCAGCCTCTGCATGGCATCAGGCTGCCTTCTAAGACATCGAGTCCCCGCCACAGCAGCGCTGGGACTTGATGGGCTCACTCAAACACAAACCCCTTCTATGCTGTGGTCAGCGGCATAGAAGGGGTTAATCAGCAGGGATCGCCGATACGGAGGGGTCACAGGGCCCCCCTCGGCATTGACCCAGGGTGCCTGCTGATTGATTTCAGCAGGCACCCAGTTCCGATCACCACCCGCTGCGCAGCGGTGATCGGAAATACACATGACGTACCAGTACGTCATGTGTCCCCAACAGGTTAAAGTGCCCCCAATAGTTATAATGCCCTCTGTGGTGTCCCAGTACACAATTAGTTATAATGTTCCCACCTGTAGTGCCCCCAATATTCACAGTGCCCCCTTGTAGTTTTAATAGTGGTTATACTGATACCTTGCTTAACCCCACAAGCCTCTCTCAGCCTTCATTTCCTATATCCTGGCACAGGCAATCACAATGATGTCATCACTTCACAACCACCTGCACTGCCTCATAGGCTTCTGGTCTAGTGGCTTGTGACCTAAGAGAGTGAATGGCGGGGCCGGGATTCATTGGTTCCCGTTGCCTGCCACACTATTCTGAGGTTGAACCGGCAGCAGGCACTACTTTTAGATGTATTGGCCTTGGGTGGATCACTCCAGCACAAGCTTATATGGCATTTCCATGAATTGCCAGACTGGAAGTCTGGCATTGTTGACATGTATGTTTTATGGTGGCTGTGTTTATTGATGGCTTGTAGATTGGCTGCTTGTAGATTGACAAAAATATCAGTTTTACAAATGATGTGGTTACCGCAGGATTTTTTCTTGGTTTGATGATGTGTCATTATAATCTGCCAGCTTGGAAGTTCTGTTCCTTTGTGGCCCTTTTCTGTCTCCTCCATATTTATCAAGGCCTATAAAAAGAAAAATAGAGCTGTTATTCCATCAGTCATTCTAATCATCTACCTTTTATCATGAGGATTACCTTGCAGATAATCTTCCCTTTACAGCAGCAGTAAACTGACAATGGATTCTCTATTCATTTGTGCTGGCTGCTATACAAGGACAATATTTTGTATTTAATTTTTAATGGCATAGTACAAAAAACAATTGTCTCCTTAAAGAGCAAAGAGTCAGCAATCAGCAAGAATGGTGAAGGGTTTATAAAATGTGCACTATGTTCTTAACAATAATCCATTATGATAATATATGCCTGCCAAGACTTAGAGGTGTAGGGCATCAACATTTGTGTAGTACTTCAGGGGGCTTAAAGGGTTTACCTAAGATAATTACCAATTCTAGTAATGGCCTCAAATGCTGTAAAAATAAGAAAGATTATATACTCACCCTTTTCTTCTGCGCTGTTCTCAGTGCCACTGGTCCGTTTCTTCTCCTAGTCTGTTTATTGCAATAGTGACATGCAGGTATACAGCACATGACCACTGCATTCAACCATTATCCTTATTAGTATACTTGCATGTGACCGCTGCAGTCTAGAAACAGACAGCAGATGAATGACTAAAGCACCAGCGGAGAGAACTGTGCAGAAGAAAGGTAAGTATGTAATCTTTTTCATTTTACTGCATTTGTGACCATTACTCTAAGTTTTAATTATCTCAGACAACCCCTTTAACCACTTAAAGGAAAAGCCAATTTTGGCCTTCAGGACACAACCCTTTTTTTCAAATCTGACACATGTCACTCTATGTGGTAATAACTATGCCTTTACTTATCCAAGTGATTCTCGTGACACTATTGGGGAGATTTATCATCTCCCTTGCGCCAGAAACGTGGCTTTGAAAAGTCCCAAGCTGTCTATCTGCATTTCATCATAAATGTGGTGAATCCTCCAAGAGTGCAGGGGATATCAAGACCGGCGCAGAAAGAGCCTGTCTTGATAAATCTCCCCCATTGTACTTTATGTTAGTGGTACATTTTTTATTGATTTATTTTAAAAAATCCCAAATTTTATGATAATTTTACAAAATTTGGCATTTTTCAAAACATTTTTTGTTGCTTTTAAGACATATAGTAATAGTTCACAAAATAGTTAATAACCAATAGTTAACATATGTCCACTTTATGTTGACATCATTGTTCAATCACACTGTTATTTTCTGAAGATGTTGGACTTTAGCAGCAGTTTTACAAATTTTCAAGAACATTTCCAGATTTTTTTTAGGGAATAATTCCGTTTTGAAGTGGCTTTGAGTGGCCTATATATTTGAACTCCCCCTATAAATTCCCATATTTTAAAAACTGCAAACCTCGGACTATTTAAAATGTTATTTATAAAGTTGGGTAAACCTTTAGGTGTTTCACAGGAATTAATACAAATGAAGGTAAAATTTTAATTTTATAAATTTTTTGCATGATTTTTCTTTTTTATCTTTGCATTTTTTGGAACACAGCAGGTGGAAAATTAGAACTAAAACCCCCACATTTATTACCATATTCTGCAGTTTTCATAAATATCACATATGTGGCCCTAGAGTGCTTCTTGACTGAAATTCCAGCCTCAGAAATGAAGACACACCTTGTGGATTTTGGAGCCATCATTTTTAGGAAGGTTTCAGGCATTTAAGGGTTTGCAGAGGCTTTGAGACACCAATACATTAGAAATGTCCCCAAAAGGCCCTACTATGGAAACTAAACCTTTTGAAGATTTAAAATAGAGGCGTAGTAAGCATTTTGAAACCACATAATAAAATGTTTTGCAATTGGGACATTAAAGTAAAAAATTACATGTTAACAATAAAATGTAGTTTTTTCTCAAATACTTACATGTTTACAAGGGTTGACTATTTCTCCCAAGCATGGCAATACCCAATATGTAGTCGTTATCTGCTGGGTATAGCTCAGAACGGAGGAGCGCCATTTGACTTTCAAAACGCAGATTTTACTGGAATGGGTTTGTCAAACTTGCAACACCCCTGAAGTACCAGTACAGTGGAAAGCCCAAGAAATAACCCAATTTTTACTATACCCACAAGGAATTCAGCTAGGGATGTACTGATGGTTTTTGACCCCACAGATGTTTCATAGAATTTTTTGACATTGGCCCAACAGTACGTTGCTTAAGCCCCAATTTTCTTCCTTTTTACAAAGGTTAAAAACAGAAAAAGAATTACATAATTTGTTACACAATTTGTTTGAAGTATGGAAATACTGTGATCATAAACTGCTATTTAGGGAAACAGCAGCAATAAGAAAGAAGGCATCTGGATTTTGTAACATGGAATTTGCTAAAATAGTTTTTAAGAGCCATAACCTTTTTATTTTTATGTTGACCAAGCTTGTTTATTGTAGGACAAGCCTTCGTTTTTATTGGTACTATTTTGGGGTACATTTGTATTTTTGATTGCTTTTTATTTAACAATTTTTGAGAGGTGAAGTGAGTTCACTGTGATGTATAAATAAATCAGTTGTATTTTGCATCACCATTTACTAACACCCATAGCATTTTTCGGTTGAGGTAGCTGTGTGAGGATTTGTTTTGAGCGGGACATGCTGTAGTTTTAATTGGTACCAATTTGGGGTACATATGACTTTTTTTTTTTTGATATAAGTATAGTACTGATACTAATTTGTATTATTCTTATATTTATTTATTTATAGAGTTCACCATGCGGTATATGTGATAACTTTATTCTTCAGTAGAGATGAGCGAATCGAAGTTGACGAAGTGGAATTCGATACGAATTTCAGGAAAAATTTGATTTGCACCGAATTCGAATTTCCTCACGCTTTGTGGTAACGAATCACATTTTTTCCTAAAATGGCTGCTGCACTTGTGAGGATATGGAGCAAGGAACCCTGGGAACGTGGGGTCATTCATAATGCCATGCATGCAGCCAATCAGCAGCCAGCCAGCCCTGTGATGTCACAGCCCTCAGCCATCTTGGATTCTGCCATTTTCCAGTGTAATTAGTGCAGGGAGAGACGTCAGCAGGCGCTAAGGACAGTGCTAGGAAAAACTTCAATGTGCTAAAAAAAAATATTTACAGGTTCAGGGAAAGATTATTCAAGGAGTAGGGAAAGGATAGCATTTATGTAGAACAGGGTTCATTAGGGCAGGTTACAGCCTGGGTAATAGGAACAATCCTATTACACCTTGCTGCACTGACTTCGGATCGAAAAATTACAGCCCTTTTTGGCGTGTATTAGTGGCACAAAAAAAATTCATTTGCCGTTTAGAGGTGCAATTATATGTTCTAAAGTCTTTTGTGGAGTGTATAAGTGGAAAAAAGAAAAATATATTTGCCGTTCAGCAGTGCAGTTATATGTTCTAAAGCCTTTTGTGGAGTGTACGTGGAAAAAAAATATATATATTTGCTGTTCAGCAGTGCAGTTATATGTTCTAAAGCCTTTGGTGGAGTGTATAAGTAGAAAGAGAAAAATATATTTGCCGTTCAGCGGTGCAGTTATACGTTCTAGTCTTTTGTGGAGTGTATAAGTGGAAAAAAAATAAGGGCCTATTTGCTGTAAAGCGGTGCAGTTATATGTTCTAAAGCCCTTTTTGCCATGTATAAGTGGCAAAAGAAAAATATATTTGCCATTCAGAGGTGCAGTTATATGTTCTAAAGCCTTTTGTGTCTTGTATAAGTGGAAAACAATAAGGGCCTATTTGCCGTTCAGCGCTGCATTTATATGTTCTAAACCCCTTTTGTGGAGTGCATAAGTGGAAAAAAGAAAAATATATTTGCCATTCAGCGGTGCAGTTATATGTTCTAAAGCCTTTTGTGGAGTGTATAAGTTGAAAAAAGAAAAATATATTTGCCATTCAGCGGTGCAATTATATGTTCTAAAGCCCTTTTTTTGTGTGTATTAGTGGCACAAAAAAAGCATTTGCTGTTGTGTGGTGAAGTGAGAAAATTACAGTCCTTTTTGGTGTGTATTAGTGGAAACAAATAAGGGCTTATTAGCAGTTGTGTGGTAAAGTGAGAAAATTACAGCCTTTTTTGGGGTGTTTTAATTTCCTTTTTCTTTATTTATTTGATCTAACAGTATGTCAGACAGAAAAGTGCCAGGCCCTGCACAGGGGAGTGGCAGAGTCCTAAATGTTGCACAAATGGCCCGATGCATGCTCACTTGCTTGCGTATTGACAGGAACTGTCACCATTCGGAAGAGGGATGACTTCTGGGTCTCTACCTTGTCGGACCCTCGCTACAAGTCCAAAATGGGGGCCTTTTTTACACCCGCTGAGAGGGAGGACAAATTTAACTACTATAGAGACATTCCTATGTAGTGAGTTGGCCGCTGCCTATCTGCGCCATCATCCATCCTCTCGCAGGTCTGACCGGGGTGCCCTCTGCACTCACGTTCCTCTGCCATGGCTGCTGTGGTAGGGTGGAGGGGTATTAGCTGTTCCAGCTACATCAGCAGCAACTTGAGTCTAGAGTCGCTGATGAGCAGCTTTCTTCACCTGCCTAGTGAAGAAACAACTCACCAGCAGCAGCTAGACCTGGAGCAGGACCTGAACCAGCAGGTGGTGGCGTACTTGGACAGTACTCTGCCACCGCAAATTGAAGATCCGCTGGACTACTGGGCAGCAAAACTGGATTTGTGGCCGCAACTAGCAGAGTTTGCCCTATAAAAGCTGTCCTGCCCAGCCAGTAGTGTTGCATCAGAGCGGGTTTTTAGTGTAACAGGGGCCATAGTTACCCCAAGAAGAACTTGCCTGTCCACCCAAAATATGGAGTGACTGACCTTTGTCAAGATGAATCAGGCGTGGATCAGCCAGGATTTCCGCCCATCAATGCCTGATGCATCAAACTAGATCATCCACGGTGCCACATCAACACTTTGACAAAAGAGACTGGTTTCTTCTGGCTACCTGCCTCAGCTACTATTCTGATGCTGCCACCCACCTGATGCCACACATCTGATGCCAAGTGATTCTTCTTTCACCCACCATCTGCAACTAGTACTCGTATTGCCACCCACCTCCCCACTCTGTCACCGGGTCACTCTGTGGTCTTCTGATGCTGTTGCAACCTCCTCACTATGTCACCTTTCCACTCTGTGGTCTCCTGATGCTGCTGCCACCTCCCCACTCTGTCACCAAGTCAGTCTGTGGTCTCCTGATGCTGCTGCCACCTTCACAATATGTCACCTTGCCACTCTGTGGTCTCTTGATGCTGCCGTCACCTCCACACTATGTCACCCTGCCACTCTGTGGTCTCCTGATGCTGCTGCCACCTTCACACTAGGTCACCTTGCCATTCTGTGGTCTCCTGATGCTGCTACCACTTCCCCACTATGTTACCTTGCCACTCCGTGGTCTCATGATGCTGCTTCTGCCACCTCGACACTGTCATTGTGCCACTCTGTGGCCTTCACCTGATGCTGCCACCACCTCCACACTCTGTCATTGTGTCACTCTGTGACTTCCTGATGCTTCCGCCACCTCCACACTCTATCATTGTCCCACTCTGTGGCCTCCTGATTCTGCTGCCATCTCCACACTCTGTCATTTATTTTGCCTTTCAGCCGGGCTGACATCATCATTTATTTGACCCTTCTTCTGATCTGTCAGAAGGAATGAAAAATGAGACGCACAATGGATCCTGTCTATGTAGCAGCTGTAAGGCCTGTATGGTCCCATCTGAAATAATCTGTGATGTCAACAAAAACTTACTGCTGACACCCTCTCCACTCTGTCGGGGGGGGGGGGGGGGGCTCTATATGTATAAGCATTTATTGAGAACAGGTTCTGTAGACATCTATGTGGAGTCAGCTGACGACGTATAAAAGGAGTGCGCTTCTTCTTGGCGCTAACATAGACTTGTAAGGGTGAGTTCATACTTGAGTTATTTGGTCAGTTTTGGCCCCGTGACCGCCCAAATAAGTGAAGTGTGCAGTGATTCTAAGAGCGACGCCTGTCATCTGCATGTCACACTGACTCACAGTATTATTTCACTACCACAGCAGACCCATATGCGTGTTACTGCAAGTCACAGTGTTCTACACGACTATAAAGGCTTTCTGCAGCCAGAAATTAGCCGGTTTTATCGCTATTCGCCACAAATAACGTGATTCACCGCAAATAAATTCGGATTGACACCTATATATAGGTATTTATTGTTTTACTACTTTTGCATCATAAAAATCTAAATTTTTGGGTGGAAAATCAGTTGTACTTTGCATCGCCAAATACTAACATCCATAAAATTTTTATTTTTCTGTCAATGTAGCTGTCTGAGTTTTTGATTTTTGTTGAATGGGCTGTCGTTTTTACCGTTTTGGGGTATATATGACTTTTTGATAGCTCTTTATCTCACTTTTGGGATTGTAAAGTGGGCAAAAATGTTTTATTTATTTTTTGGGGTTCACCACACGGTATATATGATTAACGTTATATTGATGACGTTATTCTTTAGATTGATACGATTATAGTATCTAACATTAGAGATGATCGAATTTCAAATTTTGAAATTTGTTAATACTTTGTTTGTTGGTAAAAGGTGAGTTGCATTATGGGCGACCACCACTATTTCATTACCCTGGTACCGTGAGTAACCAACATATAGTTGTTGCAGTTATATTAGATCTGTTATATATCTTCTTGAGCTTGTTGTTACTAAGGGTGATTACTACATACGTACGGTTTTCTGTCTGCTACGTAATGGGTGCCCTGTGATCTCCTATTTACCCACATTTATCTCTATATATATTTGCGCATCATTGGTAGAGGTAATTTTGATCATTAACTAAATCACGCCTGGATAGGCAGATTCTCTTTATATATTGATATCACGTAATTGAGGGATTGTACTTTTTACTATAGTACATAATAAAGGTTATATTTTAAGGGTAATTTTTTCTTCTGTGATGTTGCTAAAATAAAAGTGAAGCAACTTTACAGTTGGTTTTGTAAAGAAAAATATATATAAAAATTCACAGGAAATATGAAAAACTAGTAAAATTTAACAAATTACAAATAAACTTAGTCTGATCCTGTAGGAATTGACTAGGGTGTATTCAGACAGTGCAGGTGCTATTTAGTAATAAAACACTTTTATTTAACATGTTTCACTTGTAAAAACAATTGCAGCTAGCACCACAAACTACACACTATGGATAAAAGCTCCCATACACATTAGAGTATGTTGGCTGCATCTGCCATCTTTAGTGGAGCAGGCTGATAATCTAATGGGTATGGAGAGCTCCCGAGTGTCACCCGACAGATGATGCTGGGGGTAAGAAAAATTTGATGTGGAATTTCTCCCGGGAGATTGTTATTAAATGGATTGCCAGATAACTTACAAGTAAAAAAAAGTTGGATTGTTTAAGTCTCTTTCCATGTCAGTAGATTTATTTGCTTTCTTTTTTATGAGGAGCAGGGGCTCATTGCCAATGCAAACAAGCTAACAGAAGGGAAAGTCCTCCCTGATTTCTCAGAAGTGAACCATGTCCCAGAAGAAAGTTATTATGTGATGTGAATATCAGAAGTCAATCATTAATCCGTCTATAGAAATGTACAAACCACAGAGCGCTGGGCACCTGTTGTATCATTTCATGTCATTTTATGGTTGCAGTCAGTTGAGTCTTTTAGGAGATCAGGCATTCAATCCACCAGCACACTGCCACGGCTTATTGAAGACTCAAACAGCATCATTTCATTTATATAGATGGATGTTTGCATAAGCTGAATAGGCCTGACCATATTATCTCTATTATCATCTGTACATTACTGTATACCCACAGTAAACACTGGCCTCTCATGTGAAAAGTTAGTATCATACGTGAAACTTAAACATGGAAACGTATTTGTTACGGCACTTCAAATGGTTTTCTGCGATTTTAATAAGGTATTTCTACCATTCTACCACAGGATGGCATACTAAATTATGGCTTATTCATGCAGCGGCTCATAGGGGGAGTGCTGGGAGGAGGGAGTGGTAGTTGTGGCAAGGGCCAGGATGAGCTAGTTTGGCGCCCTAGGCGGTGCAGGCAAGTTGCGCCCCCCCCCCCCCCCCCCCACTCTTTCTCCTCCTGGATCAATTTTAAGTGACATTACTTCCTAATAAAGAGATTAAAACACATTTAAAATAAGCAGTCAGGGGCAGATCCAGTGACTTACAGGTAATGTTCTCCACAGATTCAGTTTTCTTTTCTTCTCCATTTGGTCCAGTCCATCATGGGCTGATGTTTTTGGTCAGTTGTGTGCAGCCCCTTCTGCCTCATAAGTGTAAGGAGGCACCAGCATTGCTATATGTCACATGGGGGACTATTACAAATGTTGTAGATCAGCCACAAAATTTATACGGGCCACTGTCATCTTGCTGCTTTTCCCAGTACTGTGGTTGCTGTTGTCTCCCATGCCCACAAACACTATACTGTCAGAAATAACAGTGCCATACAGATAGTCCCCCCATATTAATAGTGCTCCCAGACTGCCCTCATTAGTAATAGTGCCCCCAATAGTGTCCCCAACAGTCCCCCATTAGTACCCACATATTGTGCCCAACAATAATAATGCCCCTACAGTACCCCTAGTAGTATTTATATGACCATAATGCCCCCAATATTTATAATGCCCCTACTACAGTGCCCTCTGTAGCTCTAATGCCCCCTTGCATTTATACCTCCCCTATAGTTCCAAGTTATAATGCCCCCCCCCTTAGTGCCAGTATATAATGCTGTCACCCTAGTACCCTAGTGCCAGTATTTAATGCTTCCCTCCGCCAGTATATAATGCTCCACCCCATGTCAGTATTTAATTCTCCTCCCTTAGTGCTAGTATATAATACTCCCCCCAGTGCCAGTATATAATACTCCCCTCTTAGTGCCAGTATATAATGCTTCCCTCCTTTAGTGCCAGTATTTAATGCTCCCCCTTAGTGCCATTATATAATGCTCCCCCCAGTGCCAGTATATAATGCTCCCCCTTTAGTGCCAGTATATAATGCTACCCCCTTTAGTGCCAGTATATAATGCTCCCCACTTAGTGCCAGTATATAATGCTCCCCCAGTGCCCGTATATAATGCTCTCCCCTTAGTATCATTATATAATGCTACCCCCTTTAGTCCCAGTATATAATGCTCCCCACTTAGTGCCAGTATATAATGTTCCCTCACCCTAGTGCCTGTATATAATTCCCCCCCGTGCCAGTATATAATACTCCCCCCCAGTTACAGTATTTGGTGTTCCCCCTCTCCCTTAGTGCCAGTATATAATTCTCCTCCGTGCCCACAATAGGCCACTGCTTAATAAAAAAAAATAATAAACACTTAACTCACTCCCGTTCCCAGCCGCATGTCCTGCGCTGGGCCTCTTACCATGACATGATCACACAAGACCTGACGCAGGAAGTCGCAGTGACGTCATCGCAACCTCTTATGCAGATCTACTCCATCCTAGGCTTTAGGCCAAGCAGCCTGAAGCCTATGAGGCTGAGTAAGATTGGGTAGAGAGGTGATGCACTAGGCGGACGTTAACACTCACCTACCTGTAATCACGACCCTGGTTGTGGCACTAATAGGAGTTGTAGTGTTTAACTCTTTGAGGACCATAAGATTACCATCATCAATATAAAAATAATTATATTTTTTTCCATTTAAGAATGTATTTGAACAATAAATAAAACCATTTCCACACATATGTCATTTTTAAGGGAGGAGTTATGACACGGGACAAATGTGACTATTTAGGTTACTTTTAATGGAAGGCCAAAAGAAGCTAATTTTTTTTGTTACGGCAACTGAAGTTCGTACACTTCAGTTGCTGTAACTAAGCCATTTCATGAAATAACTGGCAAAAAGCTAGATCCATTTGTTGATAAGAACTTATATTTTGACAAAAAAAAAAAGTATTTTAAGTTCTTAATCAGACGATACAGGCAATTAAAAAAATGGGACAAATACGCCCCTTGGTCCTCAAAGGGTTAATGGTGGCTGTCCTCACTCTTGCACTCTCTAGGGCTGTGAACTGATTAGAGGGCGCACCTTTTCTTCCCTTGGGGCACACCCTGGACTCTCTGGGATTCTTGCCTGGTGAAGATTGGGGTGCCCTTGGCGAATACGACAATGTATAGCTGGATCCCTATTGACTATAATGAGATCCGGCCTTTCCCAGGCAGGTATGCCTAGATTCGGCTTGACAAGAAACACTGCACACAGCGGTTTTCATCTGACCGATTCCCGGCATACTGTATATGCCGGAAAGTGGCTGGATCTCCACCAGTTCCAATTATAGTCAATGGGGAACTGGTGGTACACAGTCGTATCCAATATTGACGGATACAATAGGCTCTGGTAGCTCTGGTAGCCTGATCCTCAACTGTGAAGTGGGCCTTAGATATATAAATATCCTATGCCTAGTATTAGAAATACAAAGAAAATATTTTTCCCAAAATAAAACTGGTTCAGGTGAAGTCTAATTATCTAACTCAACAACTGGAAGTTACTAACTCAAAAAACTGAATCTGAAGAATAAATAGAAATGAGATGTAATGGAAATACACGGACAAGCAAAAGGATAACAATGTTTTGAACATTTGACTTTCAGGCCCCATATCTCACCATCCAGTACAGCTTCAAACATGAGACTACCATCATTTTATAGACAATCATCTTGGCTTTCTCATACATAAATTAAACTTGCAACTATTTAGCATAAGATTTATTTAGGCAGATTCTTGTTATGTCACTGCATCGTTACTGTTTTGCTCCCGGTGGTGGAACAATCTTTTTCTTCTTGTATACTACAAATTACAACCTTCTCTCACATTCCCTAATAACTCAGTGTGTTATTAGGTTGATTTCCAAGTGAAAGGTCACTGGTTCGAATCCAGTAGCAGCCATGAAGAAGATTTCCCAAGAAAAGAGAAACAGCATCATCTAGGTCATGGATAGTGGTATCTCGGCCAAGAAAATTGCCAAACTGCCTCATGTGAGTGCCATGACAGTTGGAAGAATACAAAATTAAGAATCCATTCCAAAGCCAACAGGTTAGCTTATCACAAGGTCTATCAGTTCTGGAGCGACAAACACGGCAGTGGAGGTGGCTTGTATGCTTTGTAATAGTGATGTATGTAAAAGTGGAAATACTCTTTCACCCTTAAGGCCTCTTTCACACGGGCGTCATGTTTTTTGCCCGGATAAGAGGCGGGTGCGTTGCGGGAAAATGCGCAATTTTTCCGCGCGAGTGCAAAACATTGTAATGCGTTTTGCACTCGCGTGAGAAAAATCGCGCATGTTTGGTACCCAGACCCGAACTTCTTCACAGAAGTTCGGGCTTGGGATTGATGTTCTGAAGATTGTATTATTTTCCCTTATAACATGGTTCTGAATAAAGGAATGCTTAGTATAATAGTGCTGGAAGGGTTAAAAATAATAAAAAAAGTTAACTCACCTTCTCCTCTTGTTCGCGTAGATCCCGGTCTGTTCTTTAGCTGTGGGCTGAATGACCTGTGGTGACGTCAGATCACATGCTCCAATCACATGGTCCATCACCGTGGTGATGGAGCATGTGATCTGACATCACCACAGGTCCTTCAGCCCACAGCTAAAGAACAGACCGGCATCTACGCAAACAAGAGGAGAAGGTGAGTTAACTTTTTTATTATTTTTAACCCTTCCAGCACTATTATACTAAGCATTCTGTATTCAGAATGCTATTATTTTCCCTTATAACCATGTTATAAGGGAAAATAATACAATGAATAGACTGTCACCTAGAACCCATGCGTGAAAATCGCACCACATCCGCACTTGCTTGCGGATGCATGCGATTTTCACGCAACCCCATTCATTTCTATAGGGCCTGCGTTACGTGAAAAACGCACAAAGAGGAGCATGCTGCGATTTTCACGCAACGCACAAGTGATGCGTGAAAATCACCGCTCGTGTGCACAGTCCCATAGAAATGAATGGGTCAGGATTCAGTGCGGGTGCAATGTGTTCACCGCACGCATCGCACCCGCACGGAAAACTCGCCCGTGTGAAAGGGGCCTAAATGTTTCCATTAAAGGAGTTGCCTCACCTCATAAAATGGCTTCTATCATAAAACGGGTGGGTTCACATATGCATTGTATATTCCTTTATACCATTCTGCTATAAAAGGTTTATAACAGAATATAAGGACGGAATGCAATACGGAACCCTTCAGAGCAGCGGTCCCCAACCACCGGGCCCTGAAGGATGGTTTGACGGGCCGCGGCGATCAGGGCAGTCTTTAACGCTGTGGTAATGAAGCTTCATTAGTACAGAAGGACCAGGAAGTGGTGAAGGATCTGTACTCACCACTTCCTGGTCCTCGGCTATCGGCTGTGCAGGGCTGCGCACAGCGTGAGGTCGCTCTGTGACCTCACACCATGCACCGCGATACACAGCCGACAGCAGAATGAATGAAATGGATCGCAATGGTGACTAGGAGCAGGAGAGGTAAGTGTTTTTCTTATTTTATTTGCACTGGGAGCTGAGGGCTGACCTGGGGGACATTGAGCAGACCTGAGGGGCTAATGGGGGGCTTATGGCAGACATGAGGGGCTAATGGGGGGCTTATGGCCGACATGAGGGGCTAATGGGGGGCTTATGGCCGACATGAGGGGCTAATGGGGGGCTTATGGCCGACATGAGGGGCTAATGGGGGGCTTATGGCCGACATGAGGGGCTAATGGGGGGCTTATGGCCGACATGAGGGGCTAATGGGGGGCTTATGGCCGACATGAGGGGCTAATGGGGGCTTATGGCCGACATGAGGGGCTAATGGGGGCTTATGGCCGACATTAGGGGGTAATGGGGGCTTATGGCCGACATGAGGGGCTAATGGGGGCTTATGGCCGACATGAGGGGCTAATGGGGGCTTATGGCTGACATGAGGGGCTAATGGGGGCTTATGGCTGACATGAGGGGCTAATGGGGGCTTATGGCTGACATGAGGGGCTAATGGAGGCTTATGGCTGACATGAGGTGCTAATGGGGGGTTTATGGCTGACATTGGGGGGTTTATGGTTGACATTGGGTGGTTTATGGCTGACATTGGGGGGGTTTATGGCTGACATTGGGGGGGTTTATGGCTGACATTGGGGGTTAATAGATGGCTAAAGGTTTGGGGGTCTGATCTGAGGTCTGATTAACATTGGGGGTCTGATTGCTGGTCTGACCTGAGGTGTAATGAAAAAAATGTTTTTCTTATTGTTCTCCTCTAAAACTAGGTGCATCTTATAGGGCAACAAATACGGTACAGTGCAGCAGAGACCAGTGCAGTCAGTTTATATAGTCGTTATACATTTTAATATGCACCTTGTGTTTTGTTATGCGCGTGAATCGGTCAGCCCCCCCCCACCCCCTAAGCCGCGCCCCAGAACCCCCGCCCCCTTTCCCCCCACCCCCACCTGGTCCCTGGGAAAATTGTCTTGCATGAAACCGGTCCTTGGTGCAAAAAAGGTTGGGGACAACTGCTTTAGAGGCATTCCGTTTTGATCCTTTGAGTTCTATGGGCACAAATAACAATTCTGTCTTGTTCCGTTATTTATGACAGAATAAAAAGTCCTGTCCTGACAATTATATTATGTTCGTTTCTAGGGGGTTACGGCGATTGCTGCAATACAGAAGGGTGGCTGCGCTTGCACACTGCATGTCATCACTCCAGCCTCTCTGGTGGCTGGGATTGTAGAAAAGCACATAGGCACACATGCACAGCAGCTACCGTCAAGGCCACCTTGGATCAGCGCTGGCAGTAGCCCTTGAGCTGTTCTACACAGCTACTCCACCAGCAGCTCCTAGCAGCTCAGGCTTGAGAGCTCACATAGGGAAGAGGCAGGTTGACGCCACTTGCCTATGCCATCAATCAAACTTTCAGTCAATGCACCCTAAATATCACAAATAGGCTTGAGCGAATCGAGCTTTGATCATAGATCGGAAGTTGATTTGCTAAAAAAAAACTATGTTTGTAATGCTGTTTCCATACAGCATTAAAATCTATGGGCTCTGTGTAGCAAAACTTCATGTCAGCCGAAGTTGCATGAAACTACAATGAATGACATCGGTATTGCTTTGGGCTTTGATACTGGCTGGTATCTCGATACTAAAGCCGACTTTGAATTCCTATGTTAAAATGTTTTTAAATATACAGATAGGAATACCGAAGTTATTCACTGAAGTCTCACGTAACTTCGGCCAAGTAGACGGTTTTATACATGGACCCCATACATTTTAATGCTGTACAGAAACAGCTTTACAAATTATGTTTTTTTATGAATTGACTTCAAATCTGTGATCCGAAGCTCGATTTGCTCAAGCCTAATTATGAAGTTTGGGGCTGGTGAGCAGTGGTAGCCCTAAACTGTTTAGATGAGAAAACTCCTTTAATGGTGTTTATTATATATCAGTTGGATATACCAGCTAAGTTCGATCAGTGAGTCTGACTGATAGAGTTCTCTTAACCAAGAGTCCATGGTGATCATTCATGTCAGGGGATTAAATATATGAATTTCAGAGGTAACAACTAGAGTTGAGCGAACACCTGGATGTTCGGGTTCGAGAAGTTCGGGCGAACATCCCGGAAATGTTCGGGTTCGGGATCCGAACCCGATCCGAACTTCGTCCCGAACCCGAACCCCATTGAAGTCAATGGGGACCCGAACTTTTCGGCACTAAAAAGGCTGTAAAACAGCCCAGGAAAGAGCTAGAGGGCTGCAAAAGGCAGCAACATGTAGGTAAATCCCCTGCAAACAAATGTGGATAGGGAAATGAATTAAAATAAAAATTAAATAAATAAAAATTAACCAAAATCAATTGGAGAGAGGTTCCATAGCAGAGAATCTGGCTTCCCGTCACCCACCACTGGAACAGTCCATTCTCAGATATTTAGGCCCCGGCACCCAGGCAGAGGAGAGAGGTCCCGTAACAGAGAATCTGTCTTCATGTCAGCAGAGAATTAGTCTGCATGTCATAGCAGAGAATGAGGCTTCACGTCAGCCACCACTGCAACAGTCCATTGGCATATATTTAGGCCCAGCACCCAGGCAGAGGAGGGAGGTCCCGTAACAGAGAATCTGTCTTCATGTCAGCAGAGAATTAGTCTGCATGTCATAGCAGAGAATGAGGCTTCACGTCAGCCACCACTGCAACAGTCCATTGGCATATATTTAGGCCCAGCACACACACAGGCAGAGGAGAGAGGTCCCGTAACAGAGAATCTGGCTTCATGTCAGCAGAGAATCAGTCTGCATGTCATAGCAGAGAATGAGGCTTCACGTCAGCCACCACTGCAACAGTCCATTGGCATATATTTAGGCCCAGCACACACACAGGCAGAGGAGAGAGGTCCCGTAACAGAGAATCTGGCTTCATGTCAGCAGAGAATCAGTCTGCATGTCATAGCAGAGAATGAGGCTTCACGTCAGCCACCACTGCAACAGTCCATTGGCATATATTTAGGCCCAGCACCCAGGCAGAGGAGGGAGGTCCCGTAACAGAGAATCTGTCTTCATGTCAGCAGAGAATTAGTCTGCATGTCATAGCAGAGAATGAGGCTTCACGTCAGCCACCACTGCAACAGTCCATTGGCATATATTTAGGCCCAGCACACACACAGGCAGAGGAGAGAGGTCCCGTAACAGAGAATCTGGCTTCATGTCAGCAGAGAATCAGTCTGCATGTCATAGCAGAGAATGAGGCTTCACGTCAGCCACCACTGCAACAGTCCATTGGCATATATTTAGGCCCAGCACACACACAGGCAGAGGAGAGAGGTCCCGTAACAGAGAATCTGGCTTCATGTCAGCAGAGAATCAGTCTGCATGTCATAGCAGAGAATGAGGCTTCACGTCAGCCACCACTGCAACAGTCCATTGGCATATATTTAGGCCCAGCACCCAGGCAGAGGAGGGAGGTCCCGTAACAGAGAATCTGTCTTCATGTCAGCAGAGAATTAGTCTGCATGTCATAGCAGAGAATGAGGCTTCACGTCAGCCACCACTGCAACAGTCCATTGGCATATATTTAGGCCCAGCACCCAGGCAGAGGAGGGAGGTCCCGTAACAGAGAATCTGTCTTCATGTCAGCAGAGAATTAGTCTGCATGTCATAGCAGAGAATGAGGCTTCACGTCAGCCACCACTGGAACAGTCCATTCTCAGATATTTAGGCCCCGGCACCCAGGCAGAGGAGAGAGGTCCCGTAACAGAGAATCTGTCTTCATGTCAGCAGAGAATTAGTCTGCATGTCATAGCAGAGAATGAGGCTTCACGTCAGCCACCACTGCAACAGTCCATTGGCATATATTTAGGCCCAGCACCCAGGCAGAGGAGAGAGGTCCCGTAACAGACAATCTGGCTTCATGTCAGCAGAGAATCAGTCTTCATATCATAGCAGAGAATCAGGCTTCACGTCACCCACCACTGTAAGAGTCAATTTTCATAAATTTAGGCCCAGAACCCAGGCAGAGGAGAAAGGTCCCGTAACAGACAATCTGGCTTCATGTCAGCAGAGAATCAGTCTTCATATCATAGCAGAGAATCAGGCTTCACGTCACCCACCACTGTAAGAGTCAATTTTCATAAATTTAGGCCCAGAACCCAGGCAGAGGAGAAAGGTCCCGTAACAGACAATCTGGCTTCATGTCAGCAGAGAATCAGTCTTCATATCATAGCAGAGAATCAGGCTTCACGTCACCCACCACTGTAAGAGTCAATTTTCATAAATTTAGGCCCAGAACCCAGGCAGAGGAGAAAGGTCCCGTAACAGACAATCTGGCTTCATGTCAGCAGAGAATCAGTCTTCATATCATAGCAGAGAATCAGGCTTCACGTCACCCACCACTGTAAGAGTCAATTTTCATAAATTTAGGCCCAGAACCCAGGCAGAGGAGAAAGGTCCCGTAACAGACAATCTGGCTTCATGTCAGCAGAGAATCAGTCTTCATATCATAGCAGAGAATCAGGCTTCACGTCACCCACCACTGTAAGAGTCAATTTTCATAAATTTAGGCCCAGAACCCAGGTAGAGGAGAAAGGTCCCGTAACAGACAATCTGGCTTCATGACAGCAGAGAATCAGTCTGCATGTCATAGCAGAGAATCAGGCTTCACGTCAGCCACCACTGCAACAGTCCATTGTCATAAATTTAGGCCCAGCACCCAGGCAGAGGAGAGAGGTCCCGTAACAGACAATCTGGCTTCATGTCAGCAGAGAATTAGTCTGCATGTCATAGCAGAGAATCAGGCTTCATGTCAGCCACCACTGCAACAGTCCATTGGCATATATTTAGGCCTAGCACACAGGCAGAGGAGAGGTTCATTCAACTTTGGGTAGCATCGCAATATAATGGTAAAATGAAAATAAAAATAGGATTGAATGAGGAAGTGCCCTGGAGTCCAATAATATATGGTTATGGGGAGGTAGTTAATGTCTAATCTGGACAAGGGACGGACAGGTCCTGTGGGATCCATGCCTGGTTCATTTTTATGAACGTCAGCTTGTCCACATTGGCTGTAGACAGGCGGCTGCGTTTGTCTGTAATGACGCCCCCTGCCGTGCTGAATACACGTTCAGACAAAACGCTGGCTGCCGGGCAGGCCAGCACCTCCAAGGCATAAAAGGCTAGCTCTGGCCACGTGGACAATTTAGAGACCCAGAAGTTGAATGGGGCCGAACCATCAGTCAGTACGTGGAGGGGTGTGCACACGTACTGTTCCACCATGTTAGTAAAATGTTGCCTCCTGCTAACACGTTGCGTATCAGGTGGTGGTGCAGTTAGCTGTGGCGTGTTGACAAAAGTTTTCCACATCTCTGCCATGCTAACCCTGCCCTCAGAGGAGCTGGCCGTGACACAGCTGCCTTGGCGACCTCTTGCTCCTCCTCTGCCTTGGCCTTGGGCTTCCACTTGTTCCCCTGTGACATTTGGGAATGCTCTCAGTAGCGCGTCTACCAACGTGCGCTTGTACTCGCGCATCTTCCTATCACGCTCCAGTGCAGGAAGTAAGGTGGGCACATTGTCTTTGTAGCGTGGATCCAGCAGGGTGGCAACCCAGTAGTCCGCACAGGTTAAAATGTGGGCAACTCTGCTGTCGTTGCGCAGGCACTGCAGCATGTAGTCGCTCATGTGTGCCAGGCTGCCCAGGGGTAAGGACAAGCTGTCCTCTGTGGGAGGCGTATCGTCATCGTCCTGCCTTTCCCCCCAGCCACGCACCAGTGATGGACCCGAGCTGCGTTGGGTGCCACCCCGCTGTGACCATGCTTCATCCTCATCCTCCTCCACCTCCTCCTCATCCTCGTCCTCCTCGTCCTCCAGTAGTGGGCCCTGGCTGGCCACATTTGTACCTGGCCTCTGCTGTTGCAAAAAACCTCCCTCTGAGTCACTTCGAAGAGACTGGCCTGAAAGTGCTAAAAATGACCCCTCTTCCTCATCCTCCTCCTCCTCCTCCTGGGCCACCTCCTGTTCCATCATCGCCCTAAGTGTTTTCTCAAGGAGACATAGAAGTGGTATTGTAACGCTGATAACGGTGTCATCGCCACTGGCCATGTTGGTGGAGTACTCGAAACAGCGCAACAGGGCACACAGGTCTCGCATGGAGGCCCAGTCATTGGTGGTGAAGTGGTGCTGTTCTGTAGTGCGACTGACCCGTGCGTGCTGCAGCTGAAACTCCACTATGGCCTGCTGCTGCTCGCACAGTCTGTCCAGCATGTGCAAGGTGGAGTTCCACCTGGTGGGCACGTCGCATATGAGGCGGTGAGCGGGAAGGCCGAAGTTACGCTGTAGCGCAGACAGGCGAGCAGCAGCAGGATGTGAACGCCGGAAGCGCGAACAGACGGCCCGCACTTTATGCAGCAGCTCTGACATGTCGGGGTAGTTGTGAATGAACTTCTGCACCACCAAATTCAGCACATGCGCCAAGCAAGGGATGTGCGTCAAATTGGCTAGTCCCAGAGCTGCAACGAGATTTCGCCCATTATCACACACCACCAGGCCGGGCTTGAGGCTCACCGGCAGCAACCACTCGTCGGTCTGTTGTTCTATACCCCGCCACAACTCCTGTGCGGTGTGGGGCCTGTCCCCCAAACATATGAGTTTCAGAATGGCCTGCTGACGTTTACCCCGGGCTGTGCTGAAGTTGGTGGTGAAGGTGTGTGGCTGACTGGATGAGCAGGTGGAAGAAGAGGAGGAGGAAGCCGAGAAGGAGGAGGTGGCAACAGGAGGCAAAGAATGTTGCCCTGCGATCCTTGGCGGCGGAAGGACGTGCGCCAAACAGCTCTCCGCCTGGGGCCCAGCTGCCACTACATTTACCCAGTGTGCAGTTAGGGAGATATAGCGTCCCTGGCCGTGCTTACTGGTCCACGTATCTGTGGTTAGGTGGACCTTGCCACAGATGGCGTTGCGCAGTGCACACTTGATTTTATCGGATACTTGGTTGTGCAGGGAAGGCACGGCTCTCTTGGAGAAGTAGTGCCGGCTGGGAACAACATACTGTGGGACAGCAAGCGACATGAGCTGTTTGAAGCTGTCTGTGTCCACCAGCCTAAATGACAGCATTTCATAGGCCAGTAGTTTAGAAATGCTGGCATTCAGGGCCAGGGATCGAGGGTGGCTAGGTGGGAATTTACGCTTTCTATCAAATGTTTGTGAGATGGAGAGCTGAACGCTGGCGTGTGACATGGTTGAGACGCTTGGTGACGGAGGTGGTGGTGGTGGTGTTGGTGGTACATCCCCTGTTTGCTGGGCGGCAGGTGCCAACGTTCCTCCAGAGGCGGAGGAAGAGGCCGAGGCGGCAGCAGCAGAATAGGCCGAGGCGGCAGCAGCAGAAGAGGTAGCAGGGGGAGCCTGAGTGACTTCCTTGGTTTTAAGGTGTTTACTCCACTGCAGTTCATGCTTTGCATGCAGGTGCCTGGTCATGCAGGTTGTGCTCAGGTTCAGAACGTTAATGCCTCGCTTCAGGCTCTGATGGCACAGCGTGCAAACCACTCGGGTCTTGTCGTCAGCACATTGTTTGAAGAAGTGCCATGCCAGGGAACTCCTTGAAGCTGCCTTTGGGGTGCTCGGTCCCAGATGGCGGCGGTCAGTAGCAGGCGGAGTCTCTTGGCGGCGGGTGTTCTGCTTTTGCCCACTGCTCCCTCTTTTGCTACGCTGTTGGCTCGGTCTCACCACTGCCTCTTCCTCCGAACTGTGAAAGTCAGTGGCACGACCTTCATTCCATGTGGGGTCTAGGACCTCATCGTCCCCTGCATCGTCTTCCACCCAGTCTTGATCCCTGACCTCCTGTTCAGTCTGCACACTGCAGAAAGACGCAGCAGTTGGCACCTGTGTTTCGTCATCATCAGAGACATGCTGAGGTGGTATTCCCATGTCCTCATCATCAGGAAACATAAGTGGTTGTGCGTCAGTGCATTCTATGTCTTTCACCGCTGGGGAAGGGCTAGGTGGATGCCCTTGGGAAACCCTGCCAGCGGAGTCTTCAAACAGCATAAGAGACTGCTGCATAACTTGAGGCTGAGACAGTTTCCCTGGTATGCATGGGGGTGATGTGACAGACTGATGGGGTTGGTTTTCAGGCGCCATCTGTGCGCTTTCTGCAGAAGACTGGGTGGGAGATAATGTGAACGTGCTGGATCCACTGTCGGCCACCCAATTGACTAATGCCTGTACCTGCTCAGGCCTTACCATCCTTAGAACGGCATTGGGCCCCACCATATATCGCTGTAAATTCTGGCGGCTACTGGGACCTGAAGTAGTTGGTACACTAGGACGTGTGGATGTGGCAGAACGGCCACGTCCTCTCCCAGCACCAGAGGGTCCACTAACACCACCACGACCATGTCCACGTCCGCGTCCCTTACTAGATGTTTTTCTCATTGTTATGGTTCACCACAACAACAAATATATTATTTGGCCCAATGTATTGTATTCAAATTCAGCGGGATATAAATTTGAGGCCTAGTATTTAGGCGCTGGGTGACCGGTATGGATTTAGTGACAGAATTAGACTTGGAAATGCACAGAAGCGTGTGTGTGTGAAGTTATTCTGAATGACCCAATGTGCACCTTGAATATTATATACCCTTTTAGGGATAGATTTCAAATAGCTCTGATATAGCAGAAACCACTAAATTATGAAATTGCTAAATTGGGAATTGTACTTCAACCCAGAACAAAAAATGTGCTTTGACGGACACTAAATATCTTGCCCAGCAACAACAGTACAACGGTGGGTAACGAGAGATTTAGAGGGAATTAAATTTGAGGCCTAGTATTTAGGCGCTGGGTCACCGGTATGGATTTAGTGACAGAATTAGACTTGGAAATACACAGTAGCGGGTGTGTGTGAAGTTATTCTGAATGACCCTATGTGCACCTTCAATATTATATACCCTTTTAGGGATAGATTTCAAATAGCTCTGATATAGCAGAAACCACTAAATTATGAAATTGCTAAATTGGGAATTGTACTTCAACCCAGAACAAAAAATGTGCTTTGACGGACACTAAATATCTTGCCCAGCAACAACAGTACACCGGTGGGTAACGAGAGATTTAGAGGGAATTAAATTTGAGGCCTAGTATTTAGGCGCTGGGTCACCGGTATGGATTTAGTGACAGAATTAGACTTGGAAATACACAGTAGCGGGTGTGTGTGAAGTTATTCTGAATGACCCTATGTGCACCTTCAATATTATATACCCTTTTTGGGATAGATTTCAAATAGCTCTGATATAGCAGGAACCACTAAATTATGAAATTGCTAAATTGGGAATTGTACTTCAACCCAGAACAAAAAATGTGCTTTGACGGGCACTAAATAACTTTCCCAGCTACAACAGGACAACGGTAACGAGAGATTTAGAGGGATTTAAATTTGAGGCCTAGTATTTAGGCGCTGGGTGACAGGTATGGGTTTAGTGACAGAATTAGACTTGGAAATACACAGTAGCGGGTGTGTGTGAAGTTATTCTGAATGACCCTATGTGCACCTTCAATATTATATACCCTTTTTGGGATAGATTTCAAATAGCTCTGATATAGCAGAAACCACTAAATTATGAAATTGCTAAATTGGGAATTGTACTTCAACCCAGAACAAAAAATGTGCTTTGACGGACACTAAATATCTTGCCCAGCAACAACAGTACAGCGGTGGGTAACGAGAGATTTAGAGGGAATTAAATTTGAGGCCTAGTATTTAGGCGCTGGGTCACCGGTATGGATTTAGTGACAGAATTAGACTTGGAAATACACAGTAGCGGGTGTGTGTGAAGTTACTCTGAATGACCCTATGTGCACCTTCAATATTATATACCCTTTTTGGGATAGATTTCAAATAGCTCTGATATAGCAGGAACCACTAAATTATGAAATTGCTAAATTGGGAATTGTATTTCAACCCAGAACAAGAAATGTGCTTGAACGGACACTAAATAACTCGCCCAGCTACAGCACTAGGGACAGATTTAGCTGGATATAAATTTGAGGCCTAGTATTTAGGCGCTGGGTGACCGGTATGGATTTAGTGACAGAATTAGACTGGGATATGGCCAAAAAATGAACAGACTATTGCTGGTTAAATGCACTTGGTGTGACAGCTTCACCCTGATGTAGGCTTTAGCCAAAAAACAACCACACCATTGAGGGTTAAATGCACTTGGTGACAGGCGCAGCTTGCCCCTGATTTTGTATATGGCCAAAAAATGAACAGACTATTGCTGGTTAAATGCACTTGGTGTGACAGCTTCACCCTGATGTAGGCTTTAGCCAAAAAACAACCACACCATTGAGGGTTAAATGCACTTGGTGACAGGCGCAGCTTGCCCCTGATTTTGTATATGGCCAAAAAATGAACAGACTATTGCTGGTTAAATGCACTTGGTGTGACAGCTTCACCCTGATGTAGGCTTTAGCCAAAAAACAACCACACCATTGAGGGTTAAATGCACTTGGTGACAGGCGCAGCTTGCCCCTGATTTTGTATATGGCCAAAAAATGAACAGACTATTGCTGGTTAAATGCACTTGGTGTCACAGCTTCACCCTGATGTAGGCTTTAGCCAAAAAACAACCACACCATTGAGGGTTAAATGCACTTGGTCGCAGCTTGTGCTGGCGCACCACAAGACACAAAATGGCCGCCGATCACCCCAGAAAAATGAGACTGACAAACGGTCTGTGCAGCCTAAAAACAGTGAGCAATTGAGGATCAGCAGCTCAATGATCCACAGCTGCAGATCGATCAGTTAATCAAGTCCTTTGGAGGAGTTAATCTGCCTAATCTCGCCCTACTGTCGCAGCCGCAACCTCTCCCTACGCTAATCAGAGCAGAGTGACGGGCGGCGCTATGTGACTCCAGCTTAAATAGAGGCTGGGTCACATGGTGCTCTGGCCAATCACAGCCATGCCAATAGTAGGCATGGCTGTGATGGCCTCTTGGGGCAAGTAGTATGACGCTTGTTGATTGGCTGCTTTGCAGCCTTTCAAAAAGCGCCAAGAAAGCGTCACAAAAGCGCGAAGAAAGCGACGAACACCGAACCCGAACCCGGACTTTTACGAAAATGTCCGGGTTCGGGTCCGTGTCACGGACACCCCAAAATTCGGTACGAACCCGAACTATACAGTTCGAGTTCGCTCATCCCTAGTAACAACCACAAAAAGGACCATCTGTCCCACAGGAAGACACTAGTATTATAAACGGTACCTAGAAGCTGGGGTTCCCTCCCACATATTGTGCATTAGGTCACCCTCAAGTAACAAGTCTGGTTCATATACAGTCTCTATAAACAGTCATGCATGCTCACGTCATATGTTCCATGAAATTGAATAAAGAAGCAACACACCAGTCTGACCACATCAAACAAAAAGCCTGAATAAGCATTTCTGTTCTTAGAATTGGTATGGTCCTTATGTTCAGATCTTTACATTTGTAATATTGTTTGTTGCTAAACTGCAGAACTTGACTTCCCTATAGCAGTCACTATTCCCCATTCCTAATGAATGGCTCTTGGTACTCAGTTACCCCAGGACAAGTAGGTCACAAGAAAATATATACGAAGCACATATCCGAATGACAGGCAATAAATGCAGAAAAATAAACTTGCTAATAGATCATAAACAACTAGATGAGAATGGTAATGGAAGAGTTCGATGGAATCTAATAGTGTTGAGCGCGAATATTCGAATAGCAAATATTTATCGCGAATATCGCAACTTCACTAATTCGCTAATATTTCGAATATAGTGCAATATACGGTATTCGCTATATTGAATATTCATCATTTTTTAACATCTGAAAACATGATTCTCCCTGCTTCTTACTTGTGGGTCAGTGAGTCATTGGCCCACAAGCAACTTAAGCAGAAAGGAATCATGTTTTCATATGGAAATAAAAATGACGAATATTCTAAAAAACAAATATATAGCAATATAGCGAATATATTCGTTATTTAGATTACCGTATATACTAGAGTATAAGACAAGTTTTTTGGCACATATTTTTTGTGCTCAAAAAGCCCCCTCGTCTTATACTCGAATCTAGGTCTTGATTGCGAAAATTCTCAAAAAAAAAAAAAATCGCATTCAAATTTTCGCATTAAAATTCACATGAGCTGGTATTTCCCCAAAAATCTAATATTCGCTTTAGTTGGTTTTTGTACTGTTAAAGTTATTGTTAATACCATATTGTTTTTCTTTGAAATAAATATTCAAAAACCTTTAACCTACTGATGCCTCAATTAATCTAATTTTATTGGTACGGTATCTATTTTTATTTTTGAAATTTACCAGTAGCTGCTGCATTTCCCACCCTAGTCTTATACTCGAGTCAATAATTTTTCCCATTTTTGGGGGGTAAAATTAGGGGCCTCGGCTTATATTCGGGTCGGCTTATACTCGAGTATATACAGTATTCTCTTTTTATTTTTTCTATGTTTACTGTTATTCCACTTTGGCATACTTCTCCCCGACAAGTGTCCCCGTCACCATGGGAACGCCTGTGGGTTAGAAAATACCATCGGATCCGAGTGGAATAACAGTACACATTGGGGAAAAAAAAGACGAATATTATAGTTAACGAATATATTCGCTATATTGCTATAACTTAGTTTTTTTAATATTCGTCATATTCTAAAGCAAGAATATATAGCAATATAGCGAATATTCGTAAAATACACATATAGACTGCAATTTAGCTAATATAGTGCTATAATATTTTTTTATAGTGTAAATTGTTTCCAAATCTGTAGTTCAGAAGAGAAAAAAATAAATAAGACTATAAAAAAAAGATTATAGCACTATATTACAGTAGCTAAATTGCAGTCCATTAGGTGTATTTTACGAATATTCGCTATATTGCTATAACTTTGTTTTTTAGACTATTCGTCATATTCTAAAACAAGAATATATAGCAATATAGCGAATATTCGTAAAATACACATATAGACTGCAATTTAGCTAGTATAGTGCTATAATCTTTTTTATAGTCTTATTTTTTTTCTCTGCTGAACTTAGATTTGGAAAAAAAGTTACACTATTAAAAAAAATATATTATTGCACTATATTAGCTAAATTGCAGTCTATATGTGTATTTTACGAATATTCGCTATATTGCTATATATTCTTTTTTTAGAATATGACGAATATTCTAAAAAACGAAGTTATAGCAATATAGCGAATATTCGTAAAATACACCTAATAGACTGCAATTTAGCTAATATAGTGCTATATCTACTGCTATATATTATTTTTTTATCAACTTATTTGATCAACTTAGCATTACATGATTTTTACATTTAAGATTTATTCGCAATCGTGAAAATAATCTTGAATACGAATATAAAACGAATATTCTAGCAAATATTAGCGAAATATCACAAATTCGAATATGGGACCTGCAGCTTATCACTAGAATCTAACAATGGACCAGATGACAAATAGCAAACAGCATGGGAGTACAGGTGGAGAGTGATGACTGTAGGTAAGAGAAGTAAACCCAGCAGAAACTGACCCTGAACTGCTAAGTTCAACAAGACATGCAGAAAATCAGAACCCAAACAGCAAACAGAAAGCTAACCCACAACAAACATAACTAAAATACAGACAGAATATGGAACCACAAGTCCTATGGCTAGTTTCACACTAGCGTTAATATTTTCCGGTATTGAGATCTGTCATAGGGTCTCAATACCAGAGAAAAACGCTTCCGTTTTGTCCCCATTCTTTGTCAACAGGGACAAAATGTAACTGAACAGAGCAGAATGCTCTAAAATGAATTCCTTTCCGTTCTCATACCGCTGCATTGCGGTTTGCTTTCCGTTATTGGATGCGGAGCAAAACGGATCCATCTTGACCCACAATGCAAGTCAATGGGGACGGATCTGTTTTCTCTGTCACAATCTGACACAATAGAAAACGGATCTGTCCCCCATTGACTTGCTTAATGGAGTTCATGACGGATCTGTCTTGCCTATGTTAAAGATAATACAACCAAATCTGTTCATAACGGATGCAGATAGTTGTATTATCAGTAATGGAAGTTTTTTTGCTGAACCATGCCGGATCCAGAAAAAATGCTAGTGTGAAAGTAGTCTACAATGCACGCAATCAAAATCAATGCCATAGAATTCTAGATTTTGTAAACAACTTTACATAATATTCACTTTAACAACAAAAAGGCACAGAAACTAAAGTCTCAAATTAAACGTCCCAAAGAAAATTAGTGAGAAACAGGCAAGAGATCCCTGTTAATTGCAATTTAGATACAAATGGCATATTCCCTACCAGTGGAAAGTGTTACAGTTTTTAGCATGGTTAAAATAGAAGAGTTTTTGTTACAAGGTCTAAGAATCTGGTGATGGAATTGAAGTGTTTCTGCTACCAGTCTCTATTTAAGTCAACAAATAGTTGCTTTACAATGTTTACTTCTGCATAGAAAAAAATGAAAGAACTACAGTGCCGAACGAGTCATGTGACAGAAATGAATGACGATCAACAGACCAGATTGACTATAATGGGGTCTTCAAGATTTAAGTCAGGGAGTCTGGCAGTTTACTGGACAAAATAGGGAGGCAGGCTGCTCTGTTTTGTCCTGCTTTTTTTTTTAAAGAATCTGCAACACTGCAAATGACTCTAAAAAAGTAATGGAAAGGACTAGAGGGCTGCAAATGGCAGCAAAATGTGGTTAAGAGCATGGCAAGTGCTCTGCAAACAAATGTGGATAGGGAAATTAATTCAAATAACATAAAATAAGTAAAAATTAAAAATAATAATCTTGATCTTGAAGGACGAGGTCCGTATGGAGTAAAAGATTGAGGAGGCGGTGGATCTGGCGGTGTAGGTGGAAGTGGCGGTGGAGGAGGAGGAGGTAGCCTACACTGCTTTTTTGGTTTTATTTTTTTGAATTTTTTTGTTTAAATTCGGGTACACCCCAAAACATTGGGAAATATAACCTGTGATAACCCCCTCCAGCCATGCTAAACAAACATTTAGACAATACACTGGCTGCAGGGCAGGCCAACACCTCCAAGGCGTAAAGGGCAAGCTCAGGCCATGTGCCTAATTTGGAGATCCAGAAGTTGAAGGGGGCAGACCCATTATTTAGTACGTGTAGGCGTGTGCACATATACTGCTCCACTATGTCGCACGTCCCCGTGATGTCCGCGATCCAATTGGATATCTTCTCTATCAACTTTCCATGTTCTTTTATGCGCCTACCATGGTGATCACGGGTAGTGGGAAATCAGGGTTCTAGGCCGGGGAGGGAGCCTGAGAAAGGGATACCACATCCAAGGGAGGTCAATGGATGAAATTAAATGTAATCGAGCGGAAATGTGGGACAAAGTATTGAAGCAGAAGCTTCCAGGTTAAGTAGGGGTCGGGTGGCAATTACCCACTCCCGACTCGGGGAGGTAGTGACGATAAATAACAATACAGGACTCTTAAGATGCCCTGTTATTGGAATGATTAATAAAAAAATTATAGGGAATGTTACTGGGGTATTTTTGATTTTGAAACGTTAGACAGGAGAGGCCCTGCTGCAGCTTTGTTGACTCTAGATAACTTCTGCCTGATCCATTTTGATATCTTCTCTATCAACTTTCGATGTTATTTTCTGCGCCTACCATGTTGATCACAGTTAGCGGCGAATCAGGGTTCCTTGCCGGAGAGGGAGCGTGAGAAAGAGATACCACATCCAAGCAAGGTTAATGGCTCCAATGTGATCCAAGTTGTTAAAGTTGAAGCATCGAATGAAAGGAGGGGGCGCATGTCAATTAAAGATGAATTTTAGAAATTGAATTCCCTGTCACCTATGCAGAGCAGGCGTTTTTCATTGCCAAAAATGGGTTAATGTCACCCACCAATGGAACAGACAATTTTTATACATTTTGGTCCCTGTCAACTATGTAGAGCAGGGGTTTATTCTTGGCAAAACTGTGTTCATGTCACCCACCAATTGAACAGACGATTTTACAAATATTAGGTCCCTGTCACCTATGCAGAGCAGGGGTTTGTATACGGCAAAATTGCTAAAATGTCACCTGACAATGTAACTGACGATTTTTATTTATTTATGTCCTTGTCACCTATGCAGAGCAGGGGTTTATTTACTGCAAAAATTGTAAAATGTCACCCAAGAATGTAACAGACTCTTTTGCACCCTGCTCCCTCTTTTGCTGTGCTGGTGCCTCTGTGTGACCACGCCTTTTCCTCCAAACTAGACAGGTCACTTGCATGACCTTGATTCCATGTGGGGTCGAGGACCTCATCGTCCTCCACATATTCTTCCACCCAGTCTTCACCCCTGCCCTCCTTGTTGGTCTGCACACTGCAGGAAGCCACAGCAGTTGGCACCTGTCTTTCATCATCATCAGAGACGTGCTGCAGTGGTCCTTCTATGTACTCATCCTTAAACATAAGTGGTTGTGCATCTCTTCCACTTCTGGGGCAGGGCTATGTGGATGGCCCTGGGAAACTCTGCTAGCAGAGTCATCAAAAAGCAGAAGAGACTGCTGCATGACTTGGGGCTCAGACTGCTTAGCTGATTTGCAAGAGTGTGAGGTGAAAGACTGATGGATATCGGCTGCAGGTGCCAATTCTGATCTTTCAGCAGGAGACTGGGAGGGAGACAATGTGAAGGAACTGGAGGCACTGTCAGCAACTCAATCTACTATCGCCTGTACTTATTCTGGCCTTACCATTCGTAGAGCCGCACTAGGCCTAACCAAATAGCGCTGAAGGTTCTGTTGCCTACTCATACCTGAGGAAGGTGTTTCACTTGTGCGTGTAGCTGTCACAGATCGACCATGTCCTCTTCCTGCAACATGAGATCCACCAGCAGCACCATGACCAGGCATGAGAAAAACTGTCCCTGTGGGCTGCCCTCAATGGGAGGTGCTGTCACCAGGTGTAATTTCCAAGGCAGAATTCCTAAACAGCCAAGTTCATAAAAAACAACTACAGAATACATTCAAACTATTGATTCTGTATAAAAAACGAGTGTTTTATTTAAAAACTAGTGTTTTATTATATGAAATTAAATAAAAGTCAAATAAATATAAAGGTCGCATGTTTGATCATGTGACCGCAGTCTTGGTGGTCACGTGATATGAATATTAATGTGAGGGGCGGGATATGCAGTCCTTTCAGACTGCTAGAGTAGGTCACATGTTTGATCACGTGACCGCAGCTAGAGTAGGTCATGTTTGGTCACGTGACCCGTTGCTATGACGCTAAGGACGCAGCTGTTTGCAGAGCACCTCAGGATGGATACAGTCTAGCAGAGCGGCTTGTTGGTGTTTAGTATATAAAAAAACAAAGTGAGAATGGGCACAACTAAAAAAGGAATGGGCACAAAAATAAAATCTTTGTTCATAAAAGGACTACCTAGTTATAAATGAGAGTTATGCTAAAATGACTGAATGAAAAAAAAATGATTAGGAAACAGAAAAGATGCAGGATGAATTATAGCTACTGAATAGCAGTAGTGTAAAGAATATAATAAATGTAAAGGATATAATTCAGTTATAGGGTCTGGCGTGGTGACCAAACCACTGATAGAAGGAATAAATGTATGTATATAGGACTGCATATAAGGTGCAAACTAGGTGTATGGGTACTGTTAAATTAAAAGGGAGGTGGGTTGTAACTAATTAAAAATTGGATAAAAAAAAATTTATGATGATATTTTCATTCTGTTGCTTTATAGTTATATTATTGTGGAAATAAATTAATTAGTTGAATAAAAATAGCAAAGTGTCATGATTTGTTTTAGACCAGAGAGATATACCTATTTTATAAGATTTATCTCCAATGCCTCGTTCAGTCCATATGGGTTTATCCTGTTCAGTTTAAAATTTCAATACATTTTACGACGTCTAATATATTGTACGTCTTTTTGTAAATGAACCGGAATTTGTTCAATTGCTGTTACAGTAAAATCGGATGAACTGCCCTCATGATGTTCCTCTGCGTGTCTTAATACACTATGTTTGAGGTATTTTTTCTTGATGTTGGACCGATGCTTGTTGAATCTACTGCCCAGGGTTTGAATGGTGCGACCCACATACTGTAAGCAACACTCCAGTAAATAAATAACGTGGGTGGAATCACAGTTCAAGAAACTCATGATGGGAAAAGATTCACCACCACTTTGGCTCTGGAAGGTTGATCTTTGATGCATCATTCTGCAGTAAAGGAATCTTTGATGGCCGCATTTGAAATTGCCTTTTAGGGCAAAAACGCACAGGTCCTTAGTGGCACTTCTAACTGGTCTTAGTTTGCTAGATGCAAGGATATTTTTCAAAGTCCGTGCTCTTCTGACACGGTTATCACATTGTTGGGTGAAGTCCTCATCAAGTGTACAATTCCGCAAAGTTGCTTGAATTGGCTAAAGGGGATATTTGACTTCCATTTTCTGTAGTGTGTACTGCTGAAGTCAAGATACCTATTACTGCCCACCTTCTTGAAAAAGATACATGTTCTGATTTTGTTATCCTGGGTGAAGATTTCGAGGTCCAGAAATTCTATTTTACTGTTGTCATATATTCCTGTAAACGAAATTCCCCAGTCATTGGTGTTGAGATGAGAAATTAAGTTTTCTATAGATGATTGGTCCTCATTCCAGATGAAGATCAGGTCATCAATATATCATTGAAAAAGACAATATTGGTAGACCAAAAGTTCGTTTGGTAAATAAAAATCTCCTCAAAAGCCACCATAAACAAGTTTGCAAAACTTGGCGCAAAACGCGTCCCCACCGCGGTCCGCGATATTCGCTTATAAATTTGATTCTGGAACATAAAGGTGTTATGGGTGGGAATAAACTCTATCCCTTTAGTGATGAAATCCTTCCGCTGGACGGGCATCTTCTGGTCAGACAGTATATTGAGAGCCTCCTTGATATAATCCCCCCTGTTCTCAATAACAATGCCACCTCCCTTATCGGCAATTCTGATTACAATGTCAGTATTGGATTGCAGATTCTTCAGGGCAGTTTTCTCAGATGGTTTGAGGTTGTGTCTATGACTGGGTTCCTTATTGATTTGCCTAAATTCATTGGAAACTACAGAGTAGAAAGTGTCCAAAAAATTGCCCTTATGTTGAATAAGGTCAAAATCAGATGGTGGTTTTATGCCAGACGGGATTGCCTTGACGGGATCTTCCTTAGAGGGTGTCGTACTGTGCTGTTCCTGTTTTGATCTTCTGGTAGAATTCTCCAGTATTTTAAAGTGCCTTTTTAAGGTAAATTTTTTATATAACGATTGAGATCCAGAAAGAGTTCAAATTACTTAGTTTTACTTGTAGGGCAGAAAGATAAACCCTTTGACAGTACTGAGATTTCAGTCTCTGTTAGATTGTGTTTGGACAGATTGAAGATGAACAAGGAGTGCTGTAGATTAGTGATGAGCGGCAGGGGCAATATTCAAATTCTCGATATTTCGTGAATATTTTGTAGAATATTTGTCATATATTCGTGAATTCATGAATTCAAGATTATGTTCTTGATTGTGAAAATTGGCTTAATGTGCGCAAAATACCGGCGTGGGGTAGGTAACTTTTCCATTGGTTGCTAGGGATGTTGCTAAGCTTTCTCATTGGTCCACAAGCTAGAAGAAGGGAGGGATGAACACCTGATATGTACTGTGTCAAAAAAAAGGAAAATTCGTCATTACGAATATATAGCACTATATTCTAAATATTCGCAAATTCTCGAAGTGCCGATATTTGCGAAAAAATTTGCTTTTCGAATATTTGCACTCGACACTATTGTAGATCATGGAGGTACTATAGCTGTGTGGGCTTTGGGTTTTTCTTTTTGCCTTTACCTGCTCTACAGCCCCGTCTTGATTTTTTTGTTTTTTTTTTGTTTGTGGCCTAGTGGATGAAAAAAATTAGTTATGTTGGTAGTTTTGGGACCTTTTAGAATTGGGTATGTGGCCTTAGGATTGATTAGAAACATAGAAACTGATGTTGATGGGCCTGCTATGGAATGGTCCCCTTCCGGAATGACATCACAGTTACATGTTAGAGGAAGGGTTATTACTGATAGGTGAAGTTGAAGGTAGATCAGCGGGTATCATCTCAGGTGGTTTAGAGGAGTACAGATCTGGAACAAATACTGGGGGTGTACAGGCGTGAATGGTAAGTAGTGAATCTGCTTCCACATCTGAAAATATTGATTGGGTGGGAGAGCCAGAACTATTCGAGATGGATTGAGGATGGATGGAGAATTGGGTGGGTGGTAGATTGATGGAGCCGCAATTGGCTAGTAATTCTTTGGAGGAAAAAATTGATGTGCAGGCAAGAGATGGTGTTTTGCAGTGGAAAGTAATGGGGTATAGAATTCTGATTTGGTGGTGTAAGGAGACTTCATCTGTCTGTGGGGTTGTATTACAAGAAATTTTAGTCACAGGTGTTTTATTAACACTTCTGGTATTAAAGGACAGTGAGTCAATGTTATTAGTATGATGTTGAGTGTTATTGGTGTGATAGTGGCAGGGCCGTCTTTAATATTGATTGGACCCTGGGCAAAAATTTACTTGGGCCCCCTGGATCCCGCCTTCCCACACCTTAGCAGGCAATCACGGCCTCCACCACAACACACACACAAAAAATCCACACACCTGGTAGAGTCCAGTGAATTACTGTAAATACTTCCAGTTCTGAAGACTCCAGCGGCTCAGGGTCAGTGCTCTGGGCAGCTTGGCTCAGGCTGGAAGTGGGCACCGCTCTGCAGGAAGGAGACCAGGGCTCGGCTCACCCTAGTGTTCCAGTGCACCCCAGCACCCCACAGTATGCAGTATAGCACCCTATAGTATACAGCAACCCACAGTATGCAGTATAGCACCCTATAGTATACAGCACCACACAGTATGCAGTTTAGCACCCCACACTACACAGTACCCCACAGTATATAGTAGAGCAGTATAGAAGCCCACAGTATACAGCACCCCACAGTATACAACACCTCACAGTATACAGCACCCCAAACAATACACAATACAGCCCCCCCACAGTATACAGTACAGCAGTATAGCCCCCCCCCCCACTCTACAGGCCCCCCACACTATACAGCCCCCCACAGTATACAGGCCCCCACAGTATACAGCCCCCCCACAGTATACAGCCCCCCACAGTATACAGGCCCCCACACTATACAGCCCCCCCACAGTATACAGCCCCCCCCACAGTATACAGACCCCCCCACAGTATGCAGTCCACCACACAGTATACAGTCCCACACAGTATACAGCCCCCCACAGTATACAGCCCCCCCACAGTATACAGCCCACCACACAGTATACAGCCCCACACAGTATACAGCCCCCACACAGTATACAACCCACCACACAGTATACAGCCCACCACACAGTATACAGCCCCCACACAGTATACAGTCCCACACAGTATACAGCCCCCCACAGTATACAGCACCCCACTATACAGTAGTTTACAGTATATTAACATAACAGCCCCTGTCACCTTTTTCTGATGTAATCTTTACACAAAAAAGCTCCACAGTTAACTTCTGCAACACTCCTGATAGGACCTGTGATGACCTCATAGCCATGTGACCAGTAATTGCTAGGTTACTGGTCACATGGTGATGATGTCATTAAGGTCCTAAATCACAACTTTAACACAGTACGATCATGATACCTAGACTCCTGGTAGAGCTGACAGCCTGACACCCGGGGCAGTGGCTAGCAGGGCTCAAGAGGCAGCTGCCTTGGGCCCCCCAGGAGCAACTGGGCCCGGGGCAGCTGCCTCTTTTGCCCCTTGGTAAAGACGGCCCTGGATAGTGGTTTTGAGAGGGTGGTATCTTGTTATGTTGAGGTTTGTAGTGTGTATATGGGCCACAGTGGTTGGTAGGCGTATTTTTATTGGAATATATATTCCATGATTTACAATACTTTTGATGATGTTTATTGCATGATTGGGTTGTTTTAACAGGTGTCGTGGTCCCATTTAGATGTGTGGCTGTGCTCGATGTACTGGGATTATCAGTATCTATATTGTTTTTAATGTTTTTTGCAGAGCTTTGATCAATATTTGGTATTGTTTCAGTTCTTTTCTAGTCTATTTTCAGCCAAAATTTAATATAATTAGGGGCAAAATCCAGTCTATCCCTGGGTAGTTTGCCACTTTTTTGTGCAATATTTCCTTTTCAAATAAGAGAATTCGGGAGGTGATCATTATATTAACATCCATCTTCAAAAACATGTTCTTAATCTTGAATCCTATTTAAAGGACTCTACCTCTCGTATTACATCTTTGAAAGACATACAATGGAAGAACAGCTATTTCTGGTTAACCCTTTGACATCTACTCTTATATATCCCACGATCTAGGGTTTAAGTGCACATCTACCTTCCTGGAAAAGGACCACAAGATGCCCGTCCAGCAGAAGGATTTCATCACTAAAGGGATAGAGTTTATTCCCACCCATAACACCTTTATGTTCCAGAATCAAATTTATAAGCAGATATCGCGGACCGCGGTGGGGATGCGTTTTGCGCCAAGCTTTGCAAACTTGTTTATGGGGGCTTTTGAGGAGATTTTTATTTACCAAACGACCTTTTGGTCTACCAATATTGTCTTTATCAATGATATATTGATGACCTGATCTTCATCTGGAATGAGGACCAATCAGCTATAGAAAACTTAATTTCTCATCTCAACACCAATGACTGGGGTATTTCGTTTACAGGAATATATGACAACAGTAAAATAGAATTTCTGGACCTCGAAATCTTCACCCAGGATAACAATCAGAACATGTACCTTTTTCAAGAAGGTGGACAGTAATAGTTACAGTGCTGCCCATAATTATTCATACCCCTGGAAAATTTTGACTTAAAGTTACTTTTATTCAACCAGCATTTTGACGGGAAATGACATAGGTATCTCTCATAAGATAATAAGACAATGTACAAGAGGCATTATTGTGGAAAAAAAAAACATTTCTCAGATTTTATTTACATTTGAGCAAAAAATGCAAGATGTTCCGCACTGTGGAAAATCTCAGAGGACGTGGTAGGAAGCCAAAAGTGACACCTGTGCTGGCCAGGAGGATAGTTAGAGAGGTGAAAAAGAATCCAAGGATCACCACCAAAGCCATCCTGGTGAATCTGGGCTCTGCTGGTGGTAATGTCTCAAGGCAGACAATCCAACGAACACTGCACACTGCTGGGTTCCACTTCTCCAGATAAGGCACACAAAAGCTCGCTTGGCCTTAGCAAAAGCTTATCTGGACAAAGAAGAAAACTTCTGGTCTTCTGTGTTATGGTAAGATGAAATAAAAATTTAATTGTTTGGTCACCATGATGTTTCCTTCATTTGGCGTAAAAAAGGAGAATCCTTCAACCCAAAGAACACCATTCCCACTTTCAAACATGGTGGTGGGAACCTAATGCTTTGGGGGAATTTTTCAGCCAATGGACCAGGGAACCTAATCACAGTAAACGGCACCATGAAAAAAGAGCAATACATGAGGATTCTCAACAGCAACATCAGGCAGTCTGCAGAGAAACTTGGCCTTGGGCACCAGTGGACATTTCAGCATGACAATGACCCAAAACACACAGCAAAAGTGGTGAAGAAATGGTTAGCAGACAACAACATTAACATTTTGGAGTGGCCCAGGCAGAATCCAGACTTGAATCCAATTAAGAATCTGTGGAGGGAGCTAAAGATCAGGGTGATGGCAAGAAGACCCTCCAACCTGAAAGATTTGGAGCTCATTGCTAAAGATGAATGGGGAAAAATACCTGTGGAGACATGTAAAATGCTGGTCTGCAATTATAGGAAATGTTTGATTGCTGTAATAGCCAATAAAGGCTTTCTATTGATTATTAAGAAGGGTATGAATAATTTGGGACTTGACACTTTTTGTTCAAATGTAAATAATAAAAAAAGTTAATTGTTTTTTTTCTCTGCAATAATGCCTCTTGTACATCGTCTTATTATGTTCTGGTAGACACCTATGTCATTTCCCGTCAAAAAATTACTTGCTGGTTGAATAAAAGTCAAACTTTAAGTCAAAATTTGCCTGGGGTATGAATACTTATGGGCAGCACTGTATCTTGACTTCAGCAGTACACACTACAGAAAATGGAAGTCAAATATCCCCTTTAGCCAATTCAAGCGACTTCGGCAGAATTGTACACTTGAGGACTTCACCCAACAATGTGATAACCTTGTCTCCAGGTGCAGCCAGAAGGAGTATCCAGAAAATATTATCTTGGGCGTCAGGGCAAAAGCCGCTAAACTTACTCAATCAGAATGCCTCGCCCCTGCACAAAAACGAGGAAAAAACATCAGTAGCAATCCATATACTTGTAATTTTAGCACCACCTACAATCAAAATCATGATGGTATCAAAGCTGTTCTGGGAAGGCATTGGCACATTTTAAAAAGAGACCCTATACTCAACCAAATCATTTCAGAGACTAACGTACAGAAGAGCGCGGACTTTGAAAAATATCCTTGCACCTAGCAAACTAAGACCAGTTAGAAGTGCCACTAAGGACCTGGGCGTTTCTTCCCTCAAAGGCAGTTTCAAATGCGGCCATCAAAGATGCCTCTGCTGCAGAATGATACGTCAAAGATCAACCTTCCAGAGAAAAAGTGGTGGTAAATCTTTTCCCATCTTGAGTTTTTTTAACTGTAATTCCACCCACTTACTGGAGTGCCCTTGTCGCTTACAGTATGTTGGTCGCACGATTCAAACCCTGCGCAATAGATTCAACAAGCATCTGTCCAGCATCAAGAAAAAATATCTTAAAGGATAACTGTCATATTATTATATTTTTTTTTGCTAAAGTGTAGGGCAAGTGATAGGTAACAATTTTGCAATAGACTTTATTTAGCCAAAATGTTTTTTTTGGGTAAAAAACTGGGGCTGAAATGGCCCTTAGCAGCCCTCTTCAAAAGAGCCTTGCTAAGGGCCATCCGTCTCTGATTAGGAAAGACAGGCTGTGCAGCCAGACGCTATGCTTCTGCCTCCCGTGCTTCCCTGGGAGACAGAAGGCTGGGCACAGGAGTCTTAGGAGTTAAAATTACATTTATATTCCCCCTTTCTATGCAATCCAATGCTCCATTACATTCACTGACCTGCGAGCCCTGTGATAATAATTAATGAAGCAGCCACCGGCTCACTGCGCACAGTGCTTCTACTTCCGGTGGCTGCTTCATGAATTATTATCACAGGGATCGCAGGTCAGTGAATGTTTCCTAATCATTTTTTTTTCATTCAGTCATTTTAGCATAATTCTCATTTATAACTAGTCCTTTTATGAGCTAAGTTTGTGCCGATTCCTTTTTTAGTTGTGCCCATTCTCACTTAGTTTTTTGACATACTAAACACCAATAAGCCGCTCTGCTAGACGGTATCCATCCTGAGGTGCGCTGCAAACAGCTGCATCCTCACCGCCATAGCAACGGGTCACGTGACCAAACATGTGACCTACTCTAGCAGTCTGTATTTTTATTTGAACATCATGACCGCCTCCACCAGTGAATTTGCGCCTAAGCAGATCCTTCTCCACTACAAGTATCCTTCGGGGGACTGGACATCCGATCCGAAAGAAACTCTCCTTGCAGCTTCAGTCCTGGTAAATAGAGATGTCCCGAACTATTCGCCAGCGAATAGTTCCCGGTGAACATAGCTTGTTCGCGTTCGCCGCTGCGGGCGAATATATGCGATGTTCGGTCCGCCTCCTATACGTCATCATTAAGCAAACTTTGACCCTGTACCTCACAGTCAGCAGACACATTCCAGCCAATCAGCAGCAGACCCTCCCTCCCAGACCCTCCCACCGCCTATCAAAAAGCAAGGACAGCATCCATCTTAGATTAATTCTGAAGCTGCAGTGTCACAAAGTTGTAATCGCAATGCGATTAATACAGGTTATATTAATCGCATTGCAATTACAACTTAGAGCTGGGTTCATAATGGTTATATTGATAGAATATAACGAAGATTGAGAATATAGTGCTGCTATATTCGTTGTCAATTCTAGCAATACAACCATTAGGAACTCAGATCTAAGTTGTAATCGCAATGCGAATAATGCAGGTTATATTAATCGCATTGCGAATTCAAGCTAGCGAATGCAATTGCGTTGTATTGCTAGAATTGCCGAATATAACGAATATAGCACTATATTCTCAATCTTCGTTATATTCTAGCAATACAACCATTAGGAACCCAGCAGCTCTAAGTTGAATTCGCAATGCGATTAATATAACCTGCATTAATCGCATTGCGATTACAACTTTCTCAAATCCGACAGTACATTCTAGCATGGAGCCGTTCCCATGGTGCTCCATGAGCACGGAAGTCGGCAGAAGCTCTAAGTTGAAATCGCAATGCGATTAATTCAAGTTCTATAAATCGCATTGCGATTTCAACAGAACTTCTGCTGACTTCCGTGCTCACGGAGCGTCCCTATCACCATGGGAACGGCTCCATGCTAGAATGTACTGTCGGATTTGAGAAAGTTGAAATCGCTATGCGATTAATTCAAGTTCTATAAATCTCATTGCGATTTCAACTTACCACTCTCTGCGCCAACTACATGATTTTCCATGGGAGTTTTGCCATGGGTACCCCTCCGGCATGCCACAGTCCAGGTTTTAGTCCCCTTGAAACAACTTTTCCATCACTATTGTGGCCACAAAGAGTCCCTGTGGGTTTTCAAATTTGCCTTCCTATTGATGTCTAATGCGGTTCGCACGTTCGCGAACATTTGCGGAAATTCGCGTTCGCCAAATACTACTACTGGTAAATGGGTCTGATTTATAGAAGCCTTCCATAGGGTTGTGCCTATCTTTAGCACACCCATATAAGGTGAGCCTCCAGATTTCTCACTTTGTTACATAATTTGCTCAAACATACTATCCTATTGTGCACCCCTTTCTTTTCTTCCTCATTCTTCTTGTGGTCTGAGTTGTAGTTTGAGATGTCCATTCCTGAAAACTTGTAGTTTGTTTGTGTCTTTGCCATTTGAATCTTTGTTGCTTTGATTCCAGTTCAGCTCTGCAATTTTGTTTTTTGTTTTTCTTCTCTGGGTCCTAACACGATCCTGCTGTTTGTGTTATATCAGTACTTCAAATTAGTTATTTTCATAGGGATATCTTTAGAGCAATGAAGGTTAAAGTTGTTTGGTCTGAGGGTTTAGTACCCAGGAATAGATCTAGGGAATATTCACGTAAAGTTAAAGTCACAGTCCGTTATTGGCTGTTATGCTTGGTTATTATTAGTGTTGATCGAAGTGAGGCATCCGAAGTGGAATTCGGTCTGAAGTTTAGGAAAACTTTGATTCTCAACTAATCCACATTTCCTCATGCTTCGTGATAACGAATCAGTTCTTCTTAAAATGGCAGCAGCACAAAGTGAAAGTTTGAAGCCCAGGAACCCAAGATCACCCATAATTCTGTGCAGCCAGCCAATATGCAGATTGGACAGTGTTGCAGAAGAATATTGAAGAGAGAGAGGACAGGGGCAGTGCAGGGAGACTGCAGGGAGCCTTATGCGTAGTCAGTTTTATTTATTTATTATATATATGTAATTCAATACCAATAAGATGGACGCCTTTATTATTCCACTGCCAGCGTGCCAACCAATACCATCCAGTCTGTACCCCTTAGGCTACTTTCACACTAGCGCTTGATCGGATCCGTTCTGAACGGATCCGATCATATTAATGCAGACGGAGGCTCCGTTCAGCACGGATCAGTCTGCATTAATAACTTAGAAAAATTTCTAAATGCGCAAGATGCCTGAGCGGATCCGTTCAGACCTTCAATGTAAAGTCAATGGGGGACGGATCCGCTTGAAGATTGAGCCATATGGTGTCATCTTCAAGCGGATCCGTTCCCATTGACTTACATTGTAAGTCTGAACGGATCCACTCGCCTCCGCACGGCCAGGCGGACAGCTGAACGCTGCAAGCAGCGTTCAGCTGTCCGCCTGGCCGTGCGGAGGCGAGCGGAGCGGAGGCTGAACGCCGCCAGACTGATGCAGTCTGAGCGGATCCGCTCCATCAGACTGCATCAGGGCTGGACGGAGGCGTTCGGGTCCGCTCGTGAGCTCCTTCAAACGGAGCTCACGAGCGGACCGACGAACGCTAGTGTGAAAGTAGCCTTAGGGGGGCCAGGTCTTAATGATGACCATTCTCATCTTTTACTGGCTTTACTTCTTCCAAATCATCATTCAAAGTCACCATGTCCTAGAAAAGTCGGTAAGATGCTGAGAGAGAAGGAGCTGGATGTTCCTGATGACATATTCTCATCAATATTAGATGATGTGGAAAAGGAAGAAAAGCACATGGCAGCAGAAGGGCTAGAGCTGATTAATATTTTGTGTTAACTGTCAAATATCCTGCAGGAGATTGCAGGCATAATGTCCCCCCAAAATAACCAGCCAAACCCTATACCGCAACAGCCCCTGTTTAAAGGTGCCGTGCGCCCATTAACAATAAAGAAGGACTATAGAGTGCAGTCTTCATTATTTGACCATACAATTCATCTGTGTTTATGACATGTGCCTGAAAATGGATTCTTAATATGCAGTCAGCATATAGTCAAGCCAATTGGCAATTGGAACTACAACTATTGATGCCCATTATGTGTAGACGGAACTTAATTGGAATGGTTGATATATGAACTGGGCTTTACAATTTAGCAGCTGTACAAGGATTTCCAGTATAACACCTATTTGGTCAACTTTCCAAATGATCTCATGTCATTTTCTTGTCCCAAGTATTCCTGTACAATACCATCAAATTGTCTATTACTGTAATGTATTCCATACTGTGTCTTGGCAGCATGGCAGTGCATGACTATTAACCTTAACATTATTTAAACAGAACCATTCTGTATACTTATATGTGAGAGGGCAACAGATCGGATGCACAGCTGTAGCCCTCTGCATAAAACCAGCTTCCTATTAATGGATCCTGACTTGTTAGTAATATTTCTGTGGCCAACTTTCACAGGTTTGCGGAAGGGAATTTTTTTTTTTTATATCTAGCTTATTAAAGCTTTCTGACCACAACTGTGATGGTGCAAACATGAAATCTTGGAACAACTGTCTATGGAAAGTACAATCCGAGGTAAATGTAATTCACAAGGCAAATGTCTAGCTGGATAAGAGCCCGGATAAAAGATTAAATATACAGTTACTAAAGGTGGATTTCCAGAGAACAGGCAAAAAAATATGTTTTATGGGGCTCATTTAGACTTTCCTTTTACTAGTTCTATTTTTTTACAATGGCAACATTATTTAAAGAAGTTCTCTGGGATTTTGATATTGATGGCCTATCCTCAGGATAGTCCAACTCTCTGCACCCCCGTCTGATCAGCTGTATGAACAGGGGGCGGCCGAGCGGCATTTCAGGATCGCATAGGCTTCTTCCTAGACCATGTGGCCTCATGTTTATTAGTCAGAGAAACCCTTTAAGTTTCTGAAAACAATTATTACCAATATTCACCATTTTTGTTACTGAGAACAGCTACCCTAAACATGTAATCATACCAAGAAAAAGAAAATCTGTAGCCATGATATTCCTATAAAATCACTTTTAAGGGGTACTAAGACTGACATCTAAAATGCCAGTCTTAATAAATGACCACCTATGTTTCTGTGCGACCATGTCTCCACTAAAGTTTATGTTATTCTGCTGACATCTATGGTATTCAGTGGGTTGAAAAGTAGCAGCTACTGTGTGGCTGTATAAGTGCTGTAAGAAGGTACAAGGAATCATCGTACCATGATAGGTACGTGTCACTGAGGTTCCTTGCCTCAGTGGAGTAAGAACCGGTTTTTATGTGTCAGCAGCAGTTGCCTGTTTGACACCTTGATACTTAGTATGGCTGTAATAGCTGATCCGGGAAGGCTCTTAGTGGGAATAGTCAAAGTGGTGGGTGGGTGACTACTCCCCATGTTCCAGGCGGGGTTTTGCCAGGCATAAAAACCAGCCAGCACTGCCAGGTGAGGAGGATTACCTCCGTCTGACAGTGGAGTTCAGGAGGTCTGTGTGCTGTGATCTGAGGGCTCCTGTTGGGATACGCGGCTTGAGCTGGGCTGGAGGGCTCAGACCCTTGTAAGGGCGAACAGGCCGCCTAATGACTGCCTGTGGACTTGACAAGGCAGAACTTCCAACAAGGTGTGAAGTAACACCCAGGAGAAAAGGTGACTGTTTTGTATATGAACTTTTTATGTGTGTGAATTATCACAAAGCAACTTGCGTGTTTGCTTTTCTTTCACATGTGAATAAAAACTGATGTTTTGAACCAAGAACTTGTACTTTGCCTCTGTGCTGTACCCGCTATTCCTAACTACCAGAGCGAATCCCCACAGTGCACAGATAAACGGATTTCAAGTTGATTGTTAATTGCAGTTGGGTTTTGTAGGTTAACAAATTTTTACTCACAAAACTGTAAATCCATTAAAGGAATATTCTGGTTAGAAGAAGTTATCCCTAATCCAGTTTATAGGGGGCACCTTTTAGATTGGTAGGGGTCAGACTGCTGCAACCCTCACATTGCGGAGAACAAGAGTCAATTTCCCCTGTGCAAATAAAGTAGCAGGTTGAGCATGTGCGCTGTGCCTCCATCTATTCTCTATGGAACTGACAGCTATAAGCTCACCTATCTCTAGCAGTCCCATAGAAAATAAAGTGCTGTACTCGGCTGTCTCTGACAATCCCATATACAGCCGTGGCCAAAATCTTTAAGACTGACACAAATTTTGCTTTTGGTCTTTACAAAGTTTGCTGCTTCAGTTTTTATGGTGGCAATTTTTATTTACTCTAGATCAGTAACCTCCGGCATGCCAGCTCTTCTGAAACAACTTCCAGAATCCTCCTTTCTTTTCTATAGGAGTTCCAAAAACAGCCAAGTAAGTGTGCATGCTGGGAGTTGTAGTTTCACAGTAGCTGGATTGATGAAGGTTGTTGATTCCTGCTCTTAGATTGTTATGAAGAGTGATTAGATGATTTGCGATGAAACTTAATCTCCAAAAACCCACTTCCACTGCTTTTCAGCTCTGCCACAAAATGACCTGCTAACCTCATTTCAGTGATATTAGCTCAGGAAAAAGCGTTAACGAGAACAAGGCAGCTGATATTACTCTATCATGCTGACTGTGTAGTGCCCTGAAGCAAGGGTACTTTGAGGTTTGGACATTTGTGGACAATTGTCCCTATTTCGCCTATGCAGTCAGCAACTCCTCACTTTATTTAACTTTATAGGGTTAAATTACACTGACCTATACTGTTTAATATTGTTTAACTGCATTTTATATGTTTGCTGACATATATATCCTGTTCATTTGCACTGTGTTTGCACAGCACTGTGGAAAGGGTTAATGAATACTGAAAGACTTTTGGGACATTCTAGCTAATAATAAGAAGCTGGTAATTTTCCACAGCTACCATAAGGTTCAAAGAAGAGCATATTTTGGAGGGAAAAAGCCAGATTTGTTTACCACCAAAACCAGAAAAACTGACCTTTTAAATATCTGGTTTAGCTATGTTCTTATGTCTGAAAACATGTTTGTGTCTGGAAAAACTGATGTGTCATTGCCATTGAGTAAAAGCTCCAATATAAGTCTATGAGAAACCAGAGTTGTAACATTGTATTTGTTTCTCCACTTCAACCCTTCCACTAAAAGGTCCTAGCTTAGGCTACTTGCATACTTGAGTTGTTGTTTTCCGATACTGAAATTCAGTACAGGAAAAAAAAATATCTGTTTAGTCCTCATGCATTCTAAATGTTAAGAGATCCAAGCTGCAGTTTTGTGTCCGGTAATAAAAATAGAAAGAAATGGATCCTGCGCTGAAAACAATGTAAGTCAATGGTGACAATCCGTTTTTGAGGAGCCTAAAAAAGCGGATCCGCCACACATTCCATTGAATTTCAATGTACTTATCACAACCAGAGGATGTGAAATCCTCTGGGGCAGCTGACAGTGGACTAGGAAATAGGCCAATATTGCTGACTGCTGACTCCAAGAGTCAGGACACCGGTGTTTATACAGAGTAATGGAACAGATGATCTTTACTGGCAGAAGGTATATAAAAGTCACTTGATACAAAGCAAAACAAAGTTTAGAGTAATAAGATATACTGGGTCAGGAGGACTCAGGCAGGCAGTGCAAGGTGAAAGGTCCAAACCTACAGATGATGACAGGCAGAATCCTAGTCAGGCAATGCAAGGGTCAAGGCTGGAGGCAGACAAGCAGGGAAGGTCAGGGTTAGTTGGCAAAGGTACAGTACACAGCAGGGCAGAGCAGCAGGAAGCTTCAATAGAGGTTAGGAGGTAAAACAACCACGCTTTGGTGCTTCATGGTCAGTGAATCCACCCTTAATACCAGTAACCCCGACAGTAATCAGGAAGCGTGCTCTCCTCTTCTATAACGGAGAGGTGCACTCGTGTGCGCTATAGAGCATAACATGAGACCTGGCAGTGATGGGCGAATGCAGCAGTATGCGGGAGGACGCCTGCCCTGCCCGAGAGGTAGGCCAGAGCTGGGACCCATGGTGCTGCAATGTGCAGACGGCGGTCAGCCACACTGCAGTGATGCCATAGCCAAGGGCCCAATACTGACAGTATTTAGTGACAGATCCGTTTTTTTCCATTTTGATTTTACACAACCCCATCCTAACAGAACGGATGCATCCTAATGTACAAAATCAAAATGGATCTGTTTAATTCCGGTATTGAGCTCCTCTGCTGGATCTTAATACTGGAATTAACAACGCAAGTGTGAAAGTAGCCTTAGCCAGAAACTGTATATAGGAAGAGCAGTCAGTCAGAACCCATAGTGTTCTGCAGTTAGGGAACAGTGCTCAAACAGAAGAAGGTGCTGAGACGAGATACTCTGCCACAGAACCTGGATCACCAGCCTTTGGCCAGGGCACCAGCTTTCTGATGAGAGGGAGAGGGACAGCTAGCTCAGGCCTTTCCTCAGCATCAAACCCTTCTTCTGCAAGGGAGGAGACTGGAGAAGCCAGTCCTATGCCTCTCCTGTATTGTTTTTCATAATAATATATAATAGTAATAATATTTATTTATATAGCACCAACATATTCCACAGCGCTTTAAAATTCAGCAGTTCATATACCAACAGTCATAAATAACACAGTCGATAATTACAACAAGAGGAATGAGGGCCCTTCTAGTAAGTGCTTATATGAGGAGATAGGGGTGACACAAAAGGTAGAAGTGCTTGTTTTGTGAAATGGTCTAGCCATCTTGGGAAGATAGGTGAGCAGATATAAAGCTGCATGAGCCAGTCACCAGCTGATATCTGTAGTGCTTTTGGGTGCATGGGTGTGTTGGAGAGTTTGCTGGAGGATCAGGTTCAGGAACTGATGATATATATATATATATATATATATATATAGAGAGAGAGAGAGAGAGAGACAGAGAGAGAGAGAGAGAGAGAGTAGCAAGATCAGGGGATGTGATGTGTTTTTAGGGAGCGCCTAAAACTGTGTAAATTGCGACATCCTAATTTCTTGGGGTAGAGAATTCCAGAGAACTGGAGCAGCTCAAGAGAAGTCTTGGAGCCGGGAGTGAGAGGTTCAGATTCTGGTGGATGTCAGTTGTAAGTTGTTTGCAGAGCGTAAAGCACGGGTAGGGTGAGGGAAGTGATATAGGAGGGTGCAGCACTGTGGAGAGCTTTGTGGGTGAGAACAATCAGTTTAACCTCCTAACAGTCATGTTAAAATTGGAAAAACCCTCCCAAAAATGTCACTACTTTTATTATAGATTTGTCTGACAGTGATCAAATAGTAGAACATTCCACAAAAATGGGACCATTAAAAACTACATTTGGTCCGAGATTTATGTCAATGGTGCAGTTATTATATGGCTCTCCAGTTGCCAGGATTAGGATCAATGATACGATCACTGAGAGTTTTTCCCTAGGAAGAGGTACCCGTCAAGGATGTCCTCTTTCCCCCCTCTTGTTTAACATTTATATTGAACCCTTAGCAGTTAGCATTAGGCAAGACTTGCAGGTGTCCGGCTTTGGTGTAATGGGAAAGCATGATGGTGTATCCCTCTATGCAGACGACATCTTGGTTTTTGTCCATCATACAGAAACCACTCTCCCTCGAATAATGGATTTGGTGGGTTCTTTTTCTGCTCCGTCTGGTTTGCAGATTAATTGGGAGAAGACTGTTCTCCTCCCTATAGATGAGCTGCGAGGCGACTGGGACAACCAGCTAACAATTTCCGATTCAATAAAATACCTGGGGATTTCAGTCTCTGCCGAACCTCAGGAATTCTTACAACTTAATTTGATTCCCCTTTTGAAAAAGCTGAGGCTCAAAATTAAGATATGGCAAAAAATCCTGCCCGCAAGAGCGGATAGAATCTCTCTAATAAAAATGGTAGTGCTGCCCCAGGTTCTTTACGTCCTGCGCAACTCGCCTGTATGGATCACGGACAAGTATTTTAGATTGATAGAGCGGATGATTAATGATCTATTATGGGGGAGGAAGCGCGTGAGACTGAAGGCACTCTATTTTTCTATGCCCTATAATCAGGGAGGTCTTAACCTCCCTTATTTTAAGGGCTATTTTGTGGCCTCTCAACTTTGTTTTTTTAATGATTGGGAAAGTAGCCATTTCTGCAACAGAGTGGTGAAAGACTCAGGTTTTTCGGATTTTTTTACTGTATTGGAGTCCGATTATTTAGCAAACCCACAGACTGGGTACACACTTTTTTGCAGAATGGCTATAAAGACGTGGTTAGTTATAAGGAGCTGGTGTGGAGTCAAGGCATCACTTATTTGTACTCCACTATGGCATAACTCAAAGCTCCTGGAGTTAGGGGACTTGCGTTGTTGCCAGTATTGGAGGACTAAGAATGTTCAGTACTTATATCAGGGGGTCAGCGGCGGACAAATCCTGTCTCTGACGGAGCTAAGGCAAAGATCAAACCTGGGTGAGGTGGCTTGGTATGCATACTTTCAATTGAGGTCAGCGCTTTCTACTACTTTGAATAGTCACCTTTTTTCTATAGATACTCCGCAATTCTTACATGATTTATTCTGTAAAAAAACTGTCACGAGAATTAAAATATCACATTGTTATAGACACTTAATGAAAGAATTTTTTTTGGGTGTTCTTTCTCCAGGACAAAGATCCTGGTCTTCTGTACTTTTAGAGATGGGTCCCCCAGATTGGGAGAATATAGGGGAAAGTTTAAAATCCGTTTCACACAACTTTAATCACACTGTTGTACAATTTAATATTTTGCACAAAATATATGTGACACCTAGGTGGTTATATAGGAGAGGACTTAGAGCCTCCTCTGACTGCCCACGCTGTGGCGATTCCGAGGCAGATCATTTACATTTGTTTTGGGACTGCCCAATGGTGAGCAGCTATTGGAGATCAGTCCAAATTAATTTGGCTCGTAAACTCAATATTGTTGTTCCTTTGTCCCCCAGGATATGGGTCCTGGGAGATTTATCAGAGGTTAATTACCAGCCTATAAAACTGCCAACTATTGATCAAGGTAATGTTTTTGGCCAGGCTTCTCATTTCCAGATTATGGTTTTGCTCTTCTGCTCCAGACTGCAACCACTGGTTAAGCTTGGTTGAGAAAGTGAAAAGTTATGAGAGGATTTTGTATAAACAAAGAGGATCCTATCTAAAGTGGGGCAAATTGTGGGCAGACTGGGACAAGCCTAAATAATTAATTTGGGTTATTTTTATTTATTTAATTTTTTTTTTTTTCTTTTTTTTTTTTCCTGCAGGGTGGGGGGGGGGGGGGTCTGGCGGGGTGGGCTGGGGATGATCCTATTAGTCCGGCCCCTTCTATATGAATCATAAATAGTTAAGGAGGTGAAGCTGCATTTGGGTACTGGAGTATCTCTAGGAATGCTGGGGGATGGCGGTACCTTCCGGCATTAAACTATGATTAAAATTTTTAATTGAACCACACTACCGTGCCGGTTATGGGTGGGGACCCGGAGCCCGGGATATTGGGCAGTCCGGCGACTGGGTGTGCCCTGGGACGCGGCTCTCTGTCAGACATGCGGCTCGACTTCAGGCAGTGATATGACACACGTTGTATGGGCACCAAGAGGTGTTTTCTCAGCGGGACAGAGCCGGTTTCAAGTAGTGCTGATGTTTACATCTTCCCTAAATGCCGGTGATCACCGAGTGATACTCAAGTTGAGTCCCTTTATATGTGAGACACTAAGGTGGATACATGTGTGGTACGGTTAAGTCGGGCATTAAACTTCTAAATTAATTACATGGGGATGAGGCAGCAAAATATGTAAGAGTTTTCTTTTCCACTGTGATAGAAGACTGCTGGACCCCCAAACTTGTTTTATGAAATTCTTGCGATCAAAGATTGCAGTAGGCCCGCTACGTATGGTTAATGTGAGTATCGGATGAATGGTGATATGGCTGTCAATCCTGTCAATTTCTTGCCCATGATCGGGGGAGAGAGCGCGGGGTACGTGCTCGCTCCCCGGAGGCCGCCCGGGCTGCGGGCCCCTGACCTTTTTTCCCCTGTATAGACAACAATATGTCAAGTGGGATGTTTTGTGTGTTTGTTTTGCCTTATTAGGCTGTGGATGACGGACGTATCCCGCATTTCCCCCAGCAAGTGAGATCTCCATTTGTACTCTTGTTGTCTCCATAAGCATGGATACTTGTATGAAATTGTTCTTAATCATGTTGCAAATTACTAATTTCACGGACTGTAGGATTTTATAATATTATAATTGTAATATGGATATGAATTTTTGCATTATAAACTAATAAAATATATAAAAAAAAAAAAAAAAAATACAGTTTGTCCTTCAAAAAACAAGCCCCCATACAACTCTGAGGATTGAAATATGAAAAAGTTATGGCTGTCAAAAAATAGAGATGCAAGGAAAATGTAGATTTTTTTCCAAAGTTTTTTTTAAATGTAGCAAAACAAAAAATATATATATATTTGATATCGCTGTATTCGTATTGAGCCACAGAATAAGAACGTCGTGTCATTTTTAGCACACAAGGAACGCCATGATGTCAAAACCCCAAAAACCATGCTCACAGCACTGTTCACATTTCTAGTAAAGCATGGACTGGCAGATCTTAAACATCTTAGGATGGGTTCACATCACGTTTTTGCCATCTGTTTAATGTTTGGGGGAAAAAGGATACAAAAGCATAGCGTGCCATGCTTTTCTATCTTGCAGTTATATAGTATACTATAAAAAACGTATACTGATTTTTTTTAATAATGGAACTCTATGGTGAATGGATGCCATACAATAGCATCTGTGAACATATACTTTTTTATACGTTAAACAGATGGCAAAAACGTGATTTGAACCCAGCCTTACATTGTTCATCGTTCTGGAGGCAGCAAATATGGAGTTAACAGATTAGTTGTCCTCTGATTCAATATTTCAATATATCCATACTTTCTCTCCTTCTGTTCAGCCAAAGTGGTACAATCACTCTCTTTTTTATCTTTCTCATGAAAATATGACACTACAATGCCGAGCTGTGGGGTATAGTCCTATAGTAGAACTGCAATCTGCCTCTAAAGTATTCCTGAGTGCTTGGAGCTTTCTCTTCTCAGACAAGTGTATTGTGAAGCCTAGTCCTAGACAGAGGGCATCTTCACAGCCTTTATCACACATCTTATCCTTAATGGCTGCTATAAATTCCATAAGTTATCTCAATTGCATCCTTAGAGGTTGTTATAACACTCTTTCTCTCTGTAATCCATTTTTGATTTCTCCCTATGCTTTTTGCTTCCTCCCTTCTCACTGTCTGATCTGTAACTGCACTAAATCTTAACCGCTCCATTTGGGGAGGGTGGAGCAACTATTCCTAACAGGCTGGTGTTAACACCATTTGCAAAGCTCCAGGGTTGACCATACACATAGCATAGTACAAAAGGACATTTTAAACCCTTTATGCAGTGGGCCACCAGCACACTGCATTCCTGCTCACCCTCCTTCAGATTCATGCTGTCCGAAGATCTGGCAACTGATTATTAATTACTTGAAATAGATGCCCCCTCATTTTAATAGTTAAACTAAGGCCCATTGCAGCAGTACTAGCTGTGCTGTACTTCCTTGTGGTAACCATGGCACTGTGCCATGCATCATTCTGGGTGGAGCAAGAGGGGCCACTCTTGGCTCAGAGGTCTACATGGGAATCCACAGTCTCCCTGGTGGGCTAGTCCAAGCCTGTTGATGTAAATGAAAATCAGACGTCATATATTACCTGACAATCTTTTTCTAGCAAAGCTAGAACCAGCCCTGTACCTGACATGGATCCAGATATCTCCTCATTTACTGCTCCAGTTGCCCTGCTACATTTTTTTTTTTTTCAGGATTGCAGCTCAGTGGATCTGCCCTTTTTTCTGTTCTGGTTTGTCTCTGAGGGGGGTTATAGGAGGAGGAAACCAAGAAAGAGAGGCAACATGGCCAGCTTGCAGTGATTGTCTCTGCGCTTGTCTGGAGAGGAGGAACTTGGTTTTCCAAGCTGCTTTGGATTTCTGGTTTGGGATGTCGGCAGCGTGGGTGTAACTATCTGAACTTGTTTGCAGTCGAGGTGGCCTACTTCTAGAGATCCTGCAGAGCCAAAAAAGTCACGCGGCATTGGTGCAACATGAATATTGCGTGAAACAAGCTGCAGTGTAGTTGTTCTCTTTTTGTCATGTGACTTATTGTGCCGTGTAGCCCCAGCCTAACTGTCACAGCTTCCCTCAGTCGATATACAGATTAGACAACAGGAGGCACCAATATAATGAAATAAAGAGACTCTCTTACAACTGGAGTATTTTTGTAACAGAAAGTAAATTACAAAAAGAACACGTTTTTCATGTTGAATTATATTAAAATAACATATAATGGTCGCACAACCTCTAGAATAATAAATCTGGTGAAATTTAATGGAATTTAGTTTAAAAGGTTTTTTGGGGGTTTTACTTTGGATTGATCATGAATATCAGATCAACCGGGTTCCGACTCTGGGCACCCCCACTGATCAGCTGTTTTTCGAAGCTCCCCTGTGTAGTGACTAGGCCTGTTTACTGCAACAAATACATAAATGGGAGCAGCAGTGCAGTAACTAGGCCCAGACACCACACAGTGGTCAGGTTTGTGTAGTTCTGGTGCCTGGTTCCCGCTCAAAGTTTTTTAAAATGAGTTAATGGGTGGGTATGCTGAATAGCACAGTACTTGGAAACTTTTTTAAGACTAACATTACAGTCCTAAAAAGAATCAGTCTCAATGTCTCCTTTCTGTTAATTAAGAAAGATATATAAAGTACAACCCCAATGGCTTAGTGGGTACAGTACTTGACCTCACATTTGGTGGCTCACTGGGCAAGCATCTACTCCTCAGTGACTTCACAGTGAGCCTTCTCAGTGGGTCCAGTTGCTGGTCTCTCTCTATTCCTTCTCGCAGCCTGCAGCCTGTTTGCTGGCCCAGCTTTTCATCCTGTGCCTGTAAGGCAAGCACGTGCTCATTCCAGCTTTTAAAGGGCCAGGATGTGAGCACCCTAATCCTCACCAGCTAATGGCTGGCAACCCTGTGGTACCTAAGGTATCTTCTACTATGGGAAGGTGCCTGAGCAATAGCTTGCCAGTTACTTGCAAAGGTGTGCTGTATTCTGTATATCCGTATACCAACTTTCTGCCCATTTTGTGGATTCTGACCCTTCAATGCATGATCTAACCTGTTCCTGACTTCCGTTTTGATCCTGCATTGCCTGCCCTGACTTCAGACAGTTTACCATATAGCACATACTCTGCTTATGCTTGTCTCACCTGTCGGTGACTACAATTTTGCCTGACCCTACTTTGCCCTGCATCAGTGTCTATGACCCCCACTGTCAGCTATCAATCCAGGAGATTGTAGCCTAGTGGTTTCCCTGCAGTTAAGTCCTGAGTCCTGTTCAGGGATTCGGGGGGAATACCAGGAGACTGCCAGGATAATGCCTTTAGGTTTAGTCAAAAGTCAAATCTGCTGGTTTACACGGACGTTTCATACCCACTACTGTAATAATATTGTTTGTGTCCTTGGCCAGTATCAGAGAGCAGTTCAAGACAGAGGGATCATACTGTAGTAATTGCTATTTGGCCATACACTACTCCAGCACTAGGTGATGGCTCTTTTTTGATGCAAAATAATAGGCTAAAATGAAACACAGAGGTTAGTATGCATTATCTTCCATTGCATGGTTCCTTTTCGTCTGTGCTTATTTATAGCACCACTAGAATAACGATATATTGATCAGATAAAGTACAATGAGCTTTTAGGCTTTTATTTGGTAATATGTGCTTGCTCAAACAATTTCTGATAAGAACATTGAGCATACTTCCGCAAATAATTTTGCCATTCTGTGTATTCTCAGTAGTGATTTGTGTAGGAAGGTTAAAATGGACAATACAGCCTAAAAAATATATAAATAACACACATACATCTAACCCCTAGTGCGCACACTACAAGATGTTTCATAAACTGCTGCCATAAGCAGTTTAGGAGGGACCTTGCAAACAAAGAATGTTCTTCTTCCCCCATTCCTTTCCATCTTTGGCTACAGAATGTCTATGTGCAAGTGCATGACCTCACACACTCAACAAGAAGTTTGGGAATGGGGCAGGGCTTAAGCCTCCAGTGAAATGCCTGCACTGTTTTAGGAGGCCCTGCTCTGACTCCATATATAGTTTAGGAGTCTCTACTTTGCTGTCTGGCTAACTCCATATATAATTATGACTTAGGAGTCCCTGCAATATGGAGTCAGCAATCTAAGGATGACAAGAAGTATTCCCAATGCCTATTCTTTCTCTACTTTTAAATTGCCACTGCTAGGTCTTGAACCCAGGACCTTCTGTATTGCAGAAAAACACTTTAAGCATTGAGCCACAGAGCCCAATGCTATTAATAGGAGGATTTTCTCTGACTAAAAATCTTTAGTATTCTTCCCATGTACAATTTATTTCCATTTCCATGTACAATGTACTGGTATCTAAAGATAATCTCTATATGTAAAAGTATATTGTATTGCATTTTAAGAGGATAAAAGCAAAAGTATAACGTTTTATAAATTTTATTTTAGTAATTGCAAAAACAATTGATGGCACAAAATAAATTACAATAATCACAAAACCATTCATTATATAATGTGAACAATTAAAATAATGGAATAGGCATTTCCACCTAATTATACAAATGAACACCACCTGACAGTCCACACTGACAAAAAAAATGAACGCTTCCTGATGGACCTCACTTACTATAAAATGAATGCCTCCTGTCAGACTAAACTGACTATAAAATGAATGTCTTCTGTGGTAAGGTGAACAGAAAGGTTTATGGTAAAGTCCTGGAAGGGGTGTATATCCCACCCAGCTTCCTCAACTGGGTGAGGTAAATAAAATCCAGAAGGTTAAAATGGTCTCAGCAATGTGTAGGTTGCTGAGACAGTTTTGTTAAGTTTATGGGCTGGATTTTATTGGACTGGGAGAAGGTAGGATTGGTAGAGGGACCTCCCCAGTCCACCCCATTCCAGGACATGTTTTCCCCTAGCCTGAGGGATCCCTGCTGAAGCCAGCTGGGATCATCAAGGGGAAATAAAGCACAGTCCAGGCTGTCAGTCTAAGAGAGTAATGCTTGGAGAAAGCCTGGGAAGCTGGCTGCCCTGCTGGCTAGAGAAGCCAAGTTCTCTGTGTGACCTGTGTTCAATAGGTGAGTTAGGAACTTCACTGTATTAGCCAGGGCCCAGACGGGCAGGTGTTTATTTTAGTTTGGTTTATGTTTTGTGGTGCTGGACCTTCACCTTACCCAGTGAATTATAAATGGGGTTGCCTGTATTGCCGGAGTGTTATAAATAAAGCAGCATTTGGACTTTAACCCTGTGGTCTGCAAGAGAATCTGTCATCGCCGCCCAACCTGAGAGTGTAACCCCTTATACTTCAGACAGACCACACTGACCATAATAGGATCTGGTTACCATTAGTAAACCCAACATTTTACCAGGGAAGAAGACACAGCATGCTGCACTATTTTGTTCTATATTTTTATAAGAATCGGCAACAGAAGCTCCTGACATATACTCCACTACAGAAGTGGATGAAACCTAACATGAACTTCTGTGCATTGTATTCAGTCCCCAAATAGTCAGAGCATGCTTCCTTTCTGATTATCACATATGGGGGTCTTTTTTTCCCCAGAAAAGGATTGAGCATATGATAACTCGCCATCTAATCCCTTCTGCGTAGAATTAGACCATTTTATTGATGCCACATCCCAGACATTTACTAGAGTCCGGATCAAAGCTTCAGATTAGTCGCACTAAACATACAGACATCAGTGAAGTCTCCATGTTACACCATGTTACTGTGCTCCTGTCCTTGCAATGTAACCCTATGGTGATGGACGCCACTGTTAACTCTAGGACAAAAGCGTGATGTGAACACAGGTTTACATGCTTCAGTAAGAACAACTATCACTACAGAGGAAGCTCTAACAGATTTTTGACAGATGGGGAAAGTGTCTGTCAGAACAGGCATGCACTCTCACTGACTCACCGTTGTCTGTGCTATATTTGTATATATGAGTGGCTAGAGGAAATTCATCTTGGAAGATGTAGTGTTTTGCAGTCTATTACTGTTCCACATGGTTGTAACCCAATTTTCCCAGAATCCTGAAAGGCGAGCCTGCCTTGCTATGGCACAATTTAGGAGTGAGGAGGAGGATTTATCTTGGTAGATTTAGTATTCTGCATTCTGTATTACGACTCCACATGGCTGTAGCCCAGCTTTCTCCGTGTGGCACTATTTTGGAGTGAGGATTTATTTAGATTAGTATTTAGCAGTCCCAATTATAGCTCCAGCCAGCTTTCTTGGGAAGCTGGATGACAAATATGTCCAGCTATGCTACAGTATGAAGTATTTGTCATAGTTATTCTTACTCTACTTTTCCAGACTCCTGGTTAGCAAATCCTGCTATATATTCTACAATACTGGGGATTTAACAATTAGTAAAGGCTGATCTGGTATTTTGAAATCTGGGAAAGCTGGGTAACAACCTCTGCGGGGTGGTGATGGGTGCTTATTGGTTATATAAAATACCAACTCACTGAAAGGAATAGACGGTTTAAAAAGCAAAAACAAAACTTTATTTATATTGCTGGTTAAAATATATTAGTCCCTTGATAGAAATTAATATAAAAGGCTCTGGTGAGTGTGTATCAAATGGGAAGGGGGGAGCAGAAAATTCTCCAACCCCCACAGCTGTTTGTACTATGTCCAGTGAGCCAGAGCTGATCCACAGTTACAAAACCTCACCGCTAATGCGGTAACAGTGATCAAGCTGTAACTCTAATTGTGTCCAGTCCCAGTGCTGTCACCCCAGTATTAGGTAGCTAGCATCCCTAAAGCATCGAATGAGACCCATGTACTGTATAAGATTCCATGATATCACGGGACCCTTGCTACCGCTATGCTTTAATGGGGTTGTCCAAGTTATATTTATTGATGACCTATCCTCAGGATAGGTAATCAATATCAGATTGGCAGGGGTCCGACACTCGGCACCCCCGCCTATCAGCTGTTTGAAGAGCTGTTTGAAGAGAAGGCGCGCGCCGTGCCAGCGCTGCCTCCTCTTCATTGTTTACCTGCTAGCCGTTGCATCTGCAGCGGTGAGCAGGTGTAATTACACCCAAGCCGTCCCATTCATTTCAACGGTACGGATCGCTTCTATAGCGTTCTATGGACAACCCCTTTTACTTTCCAACTAGCGTTTTTCTTTTCCTGTATTGAGTTCCGTCACAAGGGCTCAATACCAGAAAGAAAATGATCAGTTTTATCCTAATGCAGTCTGAATGGAGAGCAATCAGGATGCATCACTTCAGTCCCTCTTACATTTGGCCAGAGAAAATACCGCAGCATTCTGTATTTTTTTCTCCGGCCAAAAATCAACTTGCCGGAATATCAGCGTTCCGTGATATTTCCCCTACCCGTGAAATTTCCCTAACCTCGTTACTTTCTGTTGTGACGCGGCCGTACCGGACATGACGTTTCCAGCTTTGGAAGGAGTTGTGCTGCGAGGAGGCGCACAACGACAGGGTAGGGAAATTTTACACCAGAGTTGGGGAGAAGGGGCCACCTAATGCGCTTATGCCTTACCGGCCGACATCCCAGCACATCCCAAAGATTCTCAATGGGGTTAAGGTCTGGACACTGTGGTGGCCAATCCATGTGTGAAAATGCTGTCTCATGCTTCCTGAACCACTCTTACACAACTTGAGCCTGATGAATCATGGCATTGTCATCTTGGAATATGCCCATGCCATCAGGGAAGAAAAAATCCATTGATGGAATAACCTGATCGTCCTGTATGTTCAGTTAGTCAGCTGACCTCATTCTTGTAGCGCATACTGTTGCTGAATCTAGAGCTGACCAACTGCAGCAACCCCAGATCATAGCACTGCCCCCACAGGCTTGTACAGTAGGCACTAGGCATGATGGATCACTTCATCTGCCTCTCTTCTTACCCTGATGCGCCCATAACTCTGGAACAGGGTAATTCTGGACTCATCACACCACATGACATTCTTCCATTGCTCCAGAGTCCAATCTTTATGCTCCCTATCAAATTGAAGCCTTTTTTTCTGGTTTGCCTCACTGATTGGTGGTTTTCTTACGGCTACACAGCAGTTCAGTCCCAATCCCTTGAGTTCCCTCCGCATTGTGTGTGTGGAAATGCTCTTACTTTCACTATTAAACATAGCCCTGAGTTCTACTGTTGTTTTTATTCGATTTGATCGTTTAAGTGATTGCCGATCACAATCATTCTTGGGCCAAGCTAGCCCAAATAACTTGTTTTTTTTTGTGGGAAATCCACCATCTTTCCGCTTGTATCACTAGTGGGACAGTCCCCCTTTTTCTCTGGTGACCCAAAGAACCTGTGTGTTTGACATCTGGCTTTAGCGCTAAGTATCACTTGTGCATCTTATCTTTGTATCATATGTGTTGTATCTATCCTGATAATGTATTCACCCCCTGATGAGCCTGACAAGTTCTAGGCGAAACGCGTCGGGTCTCTTGTATTGGTCTAGAAAGTGGTAGTGGTGTCCACCCTATAGGATAACCATCCACTTTCTATTTTATTGTTTATATCTTTTCCCTGATTAGGGTTTACTAGGGACCGGATAGCATTAGGTTCGGGGACAGGGAACCTCCACCATCAGGGGGTCGCCCTGGGCTAAGCAGTCTATAGGGCATTTAGGGTAAGTGTCTCTGCCCTGCCTTTTTTAATAGACCTTGGTCCCTCCGCCTGAACCTGTGTTTCTATCCCGTCACCATGAATGTTGTTTTTCTTTTGGGGGACACTACTCCCCTATAAAGAAACTTTGGTAACTGTAGTACACAATTGTTGGTATATACATACCTATACCCGCTTGATCATAAATAAAGGTATTTTTAAAAGTCACACTTCTAATTACATATAATTTACTTTAAAACTATTGTGACAAGGTATCTTGGCAAAAAATCCTAATGTTTGGCAGTATGCACACAATATTGCCCTGATATATTGTGTAAATCTATCATATGGTGCCCTGGCAACATAATCTGTTGACACCAATGTATCACTACAATCTTGTCACTCAGCTTTTTCAGAACCCTGAATGACAAGATGGTCTAGCTATATGAATGGATTTATCATAACACAACTAGGCAAATTTGGAATTTAGATGTCTGGGAAGGCTGGCTAACAACCTCTGTCGAGATTTAATGGAGACCACACTTGGTACATATATATTTATACACAACAGAACATCCAGAAATATAATATCAAGACAATTGTGAGTATATATTTCATATACAGTATGTATATATTGTGACACAGTGAGGGGTTGTGTCTGGCAAGGCAGGTATTTTCCTCCCAGCATGTGCGGCTGGGCTGGTTCCCAGCCAGGTGAGGTCAAATACCGGATCGGAGTTTAAGTGCTGGTCCGGGTTTTGGCACCACCTGGCGGTCATTAAACAGGCAGCTGGGCTCAGCAGAGATGTCTCTGTATTTTGGATCTGAAGCTTTGTGCCGTGCTGGAGGGCTGAGAGCCGCATGCTGGGGAAACAGGCCCCCTAAAGCCTGCTGTGGACTACTGGAGGCAGAACTGCCAGCAAGGTGACTTGTGTTATATGAACTTTCAATTGTGTGTGAATTAACACCAAGACTGCAAAGTTACATGCTGTTTTGTGCAATCGCCTCAAGTGTGAATAAACACTGAAGTTTTGAGTTAAGAATTTGTATTTTGCCTCTGGACTGCATCCGCTTACCCTACATACCAGAGCGAAACCCCACAAAATAAGTATATATATATATATATATATATATATATATATATATATATATATATATATATATATATATACATATACATACATACACACACACAGGTGAAACTCGAAAAATTAGAATATCGTGCAAAGTTCATTTATTTCAGTAATGCAACTTAAAAGGTGAAACTCACATATGAGATAGACTCATTACATGCAAAGCGAGATATTTTAAGCCTTTTGTTATAATTTGGATGATTATGGTTTATAGCTTATGAAATCCCAAAGTCACAATCTCAGGTACTCTTTGCTCAGGGGGTATGGATTAATTAGCTGACTAGAGTGTGACACTTTGAGCCTAGAATATTGAACATTTTCACAAAATTCTAATTTTAAGCTGCATTAACCACTTCAGCCCCGCTAGGTGAAACCCCCTTCATGACCAGGCCACTTTTTACACTTCGGCACTACACTACTTTCACCGTTTATCGCTCGGTCATGCAACTTACCACCCAAATGAATTTTACCTCCTTTTCTTCTCACTAATGGAGCTTTCATTTGGTGGTATTTTATTGCTGCTGACATTTTTACTTTTTTTGTTATTAATCAAAATGTAACGATTTTTTTGCAAAAAAATGACATTTTTCACTTTCAGCTGTGAAATTTTGCAAAAAAAACGACATCCATATATAAATTTTTCGCTAAATTTATAGTTCTACATGTCTTTGATAAAAAAAAAATGTTTGGGCAAAAAAAAAATGGTTTGGGTAAAAGTTATAGCATTTACAAACTATGGTACAAAAATGTGAATTTCCGCTTTTTGAAACGGCTCTGATTTTCTGAGCACCTGTCATGTTTCCTGAGGTTCTACAATGCCCAAACAGTAGAAAAACCCCACAAATGACCCCATTTCGGAAAGTAGACACCCTAAGGTATTCGCTGATGGGCATAGTGAGTTCATAGAACTTTTTATTTTTTGTCACAAGTTAGCGGAAAATGATGATGATTTTTTTTTTTTTTTTTTTTTCTTACAAAGTCTCATATTCCACTAACTTGCGACAAAAAATAAAAAATTCTAGGAACTCACCATGCCCCTCACAGAATACCTTGGGGTGTCTTCTTTCCAAAATGGGGTCACTTGTGGCGTAGTTATACTGCCCTGGCAATTTAGGGGCCCAAATGTGTGAGAAGAACTTTGCAATCAAAATGTGTAAGAAATGACCGGTGAAATCTGAAAGGTGCACTTTGGAATATGCGCCCCTTTGCCCACCTTGGCAGCAAAAAAGTGTCACACATGTGGTATCGCCGTACTCAGGAGAAGTTGGGGAATGTGTTTTGGGGTGTCATTTTACATATACCCATGCTGGGTGAGAGAAATATCTTGGCAAAAGACAACTTTTCCCATTTTTTTATACAAAGTTGGCATTTGACCAAGATATTTTTCTCACCCAGCATGGGTATATGTAAAATGACACCCCAAAACACATTGCCCAACTTCTCCTGAGTACGGCGATAGCAGATGTGTCACACTTTTTTGCTGCCAAGGTGGGCAAAGGGGCACATATTCCAAAGTGCACCTTTCGGATTTTGCAGGGCATTTTTTACACATTTTGATTGCAAAGTTCTTCTCACACATTTGGGCCCCTAAATTGCCAGGGCAGTATAACTACGCCACAAGTGACCCCATTTTGGAAAGAAGACACCCTAAGGTATTCCGTGAGGGGCACTGCGAGTTCCTAGAATTTTTTATTTTTTGTCACAAGTTAGCGGAAAATGATGATTTTTTTTTTTTCTCTTTTTTCCTTACAAAGTCTCATATTCCACTAACTTGCGACAAAAAATAAAAAATTCTAGGAACTCGCCATGCCCCTCACGGAATACCATGGGGTGTCTTCTTTCCAAAATGGGGTCACTTGTGGCGTAGTTATACTGCCCTGGCAATTTAGGGGCCCAAATGTGTGAGAAGTACTTTGCAATCAAAATCTGTAAAAAATGACCGGTGAAATCCGAAAGGTGCACTTTGGAATATGTGCCCCTTTGCCCACCTTGGCATCAAAAAAGTGTCACACATCTGGTATCGCCGTACTCAGGAGAAGTTGGGGAATGTGTTTTGGGCTGTCATTTTACATATACCCATGCTGGGTGAGAGAAATATCTTGGCAAAAGACAACTTTTCCAATTTTTTTATACAAAGTTGGCATTTGACCAAGATATTTTTCTCACCCAGCATGGGTATATGTAAAATGACACCCCAAAACACATTGCCCAACTTCTCCTGAGTACGGCGATACCAGATGTGTCACACTTTTTTGCTGCCAAGGTGGGCAAAGGGGCACATATTCCAAAGTGCACCTTTCGGATTTTGCAGGGCATTTTTTACACATTTTGATTGCAAAGTTCTTCTCACATATTTGGGCCCCTAAATTGCCAGGGCAGTATAACTACGCCACAAGTGACCCCATTTTGGAAAGAAGACACCCCAAGGTATTCCGTGAGGGGCACTGCGAGTTCCTAGAATTTTTTATTTTTTGTCGCAAGTTAGTGGAATATGAGACTTTGTAAGGAAAAAAGAAAAAAAAAAGAAAAATCATCATTTTCCGCTAAATTGTGACAAAAAATAAAAAATTCTAGGAACTCGCCGTGCCCCCCACGGAATACCTTGGGGTGTCTTCTTTCCAAAATGGGGTCACTTGTGGCGTAGTTATACTGCCCTGGCAATTTAGGGGCCCAAATGTGTAAGAAGTACCTTGAAATCAAAATGTGTAAAAAATGGCCTGCGAAATCTGAAAGGTGCCCCTTTGCCCACCTTGGCTGCAAAAAAGTGTCACACATCTGGTATCGCCGTACTCAGGAGAAGTTGGGGAATGTGTTTTGGGGGGTCATTTTACATATACCCATGCTGGGTGAGAGAAATATCTTGGCAAAAGACAACTTTTCCCATTTTTTTTATACAAAGTTGGCATTTGACCAAGATACTTTTCTCACCCAGCATGGGTATATGTAAAATGACACCCCAAAACACATTCCCCAACTTCTCCTGAGTACGGCGATACCAGATGTGTGACACTTTTTTGCAGCCTAGATGCGCAAAGGGGCCAAAATTCCTTTTAGGAGGGCATTTTTAGACATTTGGATCCCAGACTTCTTCTCACACTTTCGGGCCCCTAAAAAGCCAGGGCAGTATAAATACCCCACATGTGACCCCACTTTGGAAAGAAGACACCCCGAGGTATTCAATGAGGGGCCTGGCGAGTTCCTAGAATTTTTTTTTTTTTTGCATAAGTTAGCGGATATTGATTTTTTTTGTTTTTTTTCTCACAAAGTCTCACTTTCCGCTAACTTAGGACAAAAATTTCAATCTTTCATGGACTCAATATGCCCCTCACGGAATACCTTGGGGTGTCTTCTTTCCGAAATGGGGTCACATGTGGGGTATTTATACTGCCCTGGCTTTTTAGGGGCCCTAAAGCGTGAGAAGTCTGGAATATAAATGTCTAAAAATGTTTACGCATTTGGATTCCGTGAGGGGTATGGTGCGTCCATGTGAGATTTTATTTTTTGACACAAGTTAGTGGAATATGAGACTTAGTAAGAAAAAACGAAAACAAAAACAAACAAAAAATTTCCGCTAACTTGTGCCAAAAAAAATGGCTGAATGGAGCCTTACCAGGGGGGGAGTGATCAATGACAGGGGGGTGATCAATGACAGGGGGGTGATCACCCATATAGACTCCCTGATCACCCCCTGTCATTGATCACCCCCCCCTGTAAGGCTCCATTCAGACATCCGCATGATTTTTTTACGGATCCATGGATACATGGATCGGATCCACAAAACGCATGCGGACGTCTGAATGGAGCCTTACAGGGGGGTTATCAATGACAGGGGGTGATCAGGGTAATCACCCCCCTGTCACTGATCACCCCCCCTGTAAGGCTCCATTCAGACGTCCGCATGATTTTTACGGATCCATGGATACATGGATCGGATCCACAGAACGCATGCGGACGTCTGAATGGAGCCTTACAGGGGGGTTATCAATGACAGGGGGTGATCAGGGTAATCAGGGTGATCACCCCCCTGTCACTGATCACCCCCCCTGTAAGGCTCCATTCAGACATCCGCATGATTTTTTACGGATCCATGGATACATGGATCGGATCCACAGAACGCATGCAGACGTCTGAATGGAGCCTTACAGGGGGGTTATCAATGACAGGGGGTGATCAGGGTAATCAGGGTGATCACCCCCCTGTCACTGATCACCCCCCCTGTAAGGCTCCATTCAGACATCCGCATGATTTTTTACGGATCCATGGATACATGGATCGGATCCACAAAACGCATGCGGACGTCTGAATGGAGCCTTACAGGGGGGTTATCAATGACAGGGGGTGATCAGGGTAATCAGGGTGATCACCCCCCTGTCACTGATCACCCCCCTGTAAGGCTCCATTCAGACATCCGCATGATTTTTTACGGATCCATGGATACATGGATCGGATCCACAGAACGCATGCGGACGTCTGAATGGAGCCTTACAGGGGGGTTATCAATGACAGGGGGTGATCAGGGTAATCAGGGTGATCACCCCCCTGTCACTGATCACCCCCCCTGTAAGGCTCCATTCAGACATCCGCATGATTTTTTACGGATCCATGGATACATGGATCGGATCCACAGAACGCATGCGGACGTCTGAATGGAGCCTTACAGGGGGGTTATCAATGACAGGGGGTGATCAGGGTAATCAGGGTGATCACCCCCCTGTCACTGATCACCCCCCCTGTAAGGCTCCATTCAGACATCCGCATGATTTTTTACGGATCCATGGATACATGGATCGGATCCACAGAACGCATGCGGACGTCTGAATGGAGCCTTACAGGGGGGTTATCAATGACAGGGGGTGATCAGGGTAATCAGGGTGATCACCCCCCTGTCACTGATCACCCCCCCTGTAAGGCTCCATTCAGACGTCCGCATGATTTTTACGGATCCATGGATCGGATCCGTAAAAATCATGCGGACGTCTGAATGGAGCCTGACAGGGGGGTGATCAATGACAGGGGGTGATCAGGGAGTGTATATGGGTGATCACCCCCCTGTAAGGCTCCATTCAGACGTCCGCATGATTTTTACGGATCCATGGATACATGGATCGGATCCGTAAAAATCATGCGGACGTCTGAATGGAGCCTGACAGGGCGGTGATCAATGACAGGGGGTGATCAGGGAGTGTATATGGGTGATCACCCGCCTGTCATTGATCACCCCCCTGTAAGGCTCCATTCAGACGTCCGCATGATTTTTACGGATCCATGGATACATGGATCGGATCCGTAAAAATCATGCGGACGTCTGAACGGAGCCTGACAGGGCGGTGATCAATGACAGGGCGGTGATCAATGACAGGGGGGTGATCAATGACAGGGGGGTGATCAGGGAGTTTATATGGGGTGATCAGGGGTTTATAAGGGGTTAATAAGTGACCGGGGGGGGGGGGGGGGGGGTGTAGTGTAGTGTAGTGTTTGGTGGGACTGTACTGACCTACCTGAGTCCTCTGGTGGTCGATCCTAACAAAAGGGACCACCAGAGGACCAGGTAGGAGGTATATTAGACGCTGTTATGAAAACAGCGTCTAATATACCTGTTAGGGGTTAAAAAATTCGGATCTCCAGCCTGCCAGCGAGCGATCGCCGCTGGCAGGCTGGAGATCCACTCGCTTACCTTCCGTTCCTGTGAGCGCGCGCGCCTGTGTGCGCGCGTTCACAGGAAATCTCGCGTCTCGCGAGATGACGCGCCGATGCGTCCAGGAGGAGAAAAGCAACCACCTTCCGGACGCATCGGCGCGTTAGGCGGTCCGGAGGTGGTTAATGCAATTCCTTTTAATTTTCGTTACTGAAATAAATGGACTTTTGCACGATATTCTAATTTTTGGAGTTTCACCTGTGTATATATATACACTCACCTAAAGAATTATTAGGAACACCTGTTCTATTTCTCATTAATGCGATTATCTAGTCAACCAATCACATGGCAGTTGCTTCAATGCATGTAGAGTTTTGGTCCTGGTCAAGACAATCTCCTGAACTCCAAACTGAATGTCAGAATGGGAAAGAAAGGTGGGCTACAACAGCAGAAGACCCCACTGGGTACTACTCATCTCCACTACAAATAGAAAAAAGAGGCTACAATTTGCACGAGCTCACCAAAATTGGACTGTTGAAGACTGGAAAAATGTTGCCTGGTCTGATGAGTCTCGATTTCTGTTGAGAGAATCAAATGGTAGAGTCTGAATTTGGCGTAAACAGAATGAGAACATGTATCCATCATGCCTTGTTACCACTGTGCAGGCTGGTGGTGGTGTAATGGTGTGGGGGATGTTTTCTGGGCACACTTTAGGCCCCTTAGTGCCAATTGGCCATCATTTAAATGCCACGGGCTACCTGAGCATTGTTTCTGACCATGTCCATCCCTTCATGACCACCATGTACCCATCCTCTGATGGCTACTTCCAGCAGAATAATGCACCATATCACAAAGCTCGCATCATTTCAAATTAGTTTCTTGAACATGACAATGAGTTCACTGTACTAAAATGGCCCCCACAGTCACCAGATCTCAACCCAATAGAGCATCTTTGGGATATGGTGGAACGGGAGCTTCGTGCCCTGGATGTGCATCCCTCAAATCTCCATCAACTGCAAGATGCTATCCTATCAATATGGGCCAACATTTCTAAAGAATGCTATCAGCACCTTGTTGAATCAATGCCACGTAGAATTAAGGCAGTTCTGAAGGCAAAATGGGGTCCACGCCGTATTAGTATGGTGTTCCTAATAATTCTTTAGGTGAGTGTGTGTATATATATATATATATATATATATATATATATATATATATATATATATATATATTGCTCTCCAACATACCTACAGATGTAGTAGGGTTAACACACAAACTCTTAACTCAATTTTTTGTGTTATCTTGAAACAAAAGCCACTCAAAAGCAATTGAATGTGTTTGCTTAACGTTTTTAGTTTAGATAACATGTCCAGAAACCATGTGTGTTAACTCTACTACATCTGTACACATGTCCGGAATTCCAAAGCTCCTGAATAGCAGGGAGGAATAATCAACATGTAATTGGGCAGATTAGCTATTCAGCTGTATATAATATGACTGGTACTATGTATATACTACAGCTGGTACTATTGATGCTATGGCAGGCACTGTTACCAAATCAATTTTGTACTATTACTATGAGATTCCTTCTTACAAAATGGCCACTCTCACTTTGCAGACACAAATTATCTAGACTAAACCCAGGGAGAATACATTGCTTCAGCCTGAGAGAACAATACACTGCTTTTCTATTATATTTTTCATGGTCTACAGTTATGATATCTTACAAAACAAGAGCAAATAGACAAATAAGGATATTGTGTTTTATGTTTCAGTAACATAGTTTATAAGGTTAAAAAAAGACAAGTGTCCATCTAGTTCAGCCTCTTATCCTGCAAGTGTATCCAGAGGAAGGCAAAAAAACTCTGTGACGTGGAAGCCAATTTTCCTCACTTTAGGCCTGTCTCCAATCAGAATAACTCCCTGGATCAACGACCCATTTCTAGTAGCTATAGCCTGTAATATTATTACACTCCAGAAATACGTCCAGGCCCCTCTTAGACTCTTTTAGTGAACTCACCATCACCACCTCCTCAGGCAGAGAGTTCCATAGTCTCACTGCTCTTACCGTAAAGAATCCTCTTCTATGTTTGTGCACAAACCTTCTTTCCACCAGATGCAGAGGATGTCCCCTCGTCACAGTCACAGTCCTGGGTATAAATAGATGACGGGATTAGATCTCTGTACTGACCCCTGATATATTTATACATAATTATTAGATCTCCCTTTAGTCGTCTTTTTTAGAAAGTGAATACCCAAATTTTTATAATCTTTCAGGGTACTGTAGTCCCCCCATTCCAGTTATTACTTTAGTTGCCCTCCTCTGTATCCTCTCCAGCTCTGCTATGTCTGCCTTGCTCACAGGAGCCCAGAACTGTACACAGTACTCCATGTGTGGTCTGACTAGTAATCTGTAAAGTGGTAGGACTATGTTCTCATCACTTGCATCTATGCCCCTTTTGATGCAACCCATTCTCTTATTGGTCTTGGCAGCAGCTGCCTGACACTGGTTTTTACAGCTTAGTTTGCTGTTCACTAACATTTCTAGGTCCTTTTCCATGTCAGTATTACCCAGTGTTTTACCATTTAGTATGTGCAGGTGACATGTATTATTCCTTCCCATGTGCATAATCTTACATTTGTCAGTGTTAAACCTCATCTGCCACTTCTCTGCCCAAGCCTCCAATCTATCCAGATCCATCTGTAGCTGTATAGTGTCCTTTTCCTTGTTAATTACTTTCCACGGTTTAGTGTCATCCTGCAAAAATTGATATTTTACTGTGCAAGCCTTTTACAAGCCTTTGTGTTTGAATTCCGGGTTTACAGGTCCTTTAAGAGCACCATCTGTGTATTTAGGACACAAAGATAAATCCATAGCTATGCCTGTATACCCAATACAATGCATTGAACACAGTAGGCACAGTAGGCAGGATTGAACATCTAAGCCCAACCTGTGGTTTGAACATAACAATGGTTTGCAGTAACCCATTCCCATTCTTACATCAGCCTTGGAAGAACAGCTTTCAGTTCCTATGGCAACAAAGCAAATGTTGTATCGAGGTCTATAATATATACCTTCTGCCACTGCAAGAGCCAGTCTGCATGGTTATATTTTTCGCCTTTTTATATTCTCTTTTACTGTATACTAGTTGAACCTTCCTTAATGTTTATCATCCCCAAACAGAAAAATATTTATTTACTTGTTACTATACAGGGGGGGGGGGCTTGAAAGTTTGTCAAGCCTTCTGAATTTTCTTTATTTCAGCATAAATTTGACCAAAAACTACATCAGATTTTAACACAAGTTCTTAAAGTAGATAAAGATGACAAAATCAAATGAGTCCAAAATATTAAATTTGGTCATTTATTTATTGAGGAAAATATTCCAATATCACATACATGTGAGAGGCAAAAGTATACTACAGGGTCAAGAGTCAAAAGTCAGAGGACACCCTTGTATTTCAGAAACGAAAGGGAAAGTGAAATATCTGAATGCCCCAGCAAGTAATGGATAAAGGAGTCTATATTTTATGCTATATATAGTCAAGTGATCAACACAGAAATTTCAAAACTTCAAAGTTCTGTGTTGAGCACCAGGGACAACACATTGAACATGTCAAATAGCTGTGCATCACATAGAACGTTCCTGGTTATTGTTGCAACTTTCTGTGTTGATGTTTGTGGCGAAACCAACCTCGCCACTGGGTTTTGGAGAGGGCTGTTTAAAAGCCTCTTGCCTCAGGATTATGGCCCATAGTAACTTTAAAGGAGAAGACAGACCGGCCGCACAGCTTAAATCTGTCTGTGGAATTGTATTTTATGTTATTATGCGTTCGGTTAAATTGTATGTTATGTGAGGGTACCCAGATAGCTAATATTGTTGTATTCGTGTATTCTGAGTGCCATTCACCTAATGATATGCACTCAGACTTGAGCTATCTGGGGATATGTTAAATGTCTGTGTTTGCTGTGGGGGTGTGACATTGTGTGTTTAAATGGTGATGTCTGTCCTGTTGTCTCCACATGTGTATTGGTGATCTCCCTTTGTCCTGAGAGATAATTGGATTGCCTTTGGTTGTCTCTGGGACAGAGAAGAGGAAACCATGATGCATTGTGGGGATGTGTTGTATCTGTTCTGTGTCGCAGTCTCCCTTCTGGTCCTCTAGGGGGCGGGAACGATTGGTTGCTGTACTTGCATTGTGTGTTGTAAGATATTGATTGGTTGGATTTCAAAACCCTGTGGGCAGTACTATGTTTGTTTTTTATGAATAAAAGGGGCTGTACCTGAAGTACAGTCAGAGCATTGCTTGACCCTCAACACGGAGCCTTGTCTCGTTATTGGGGGGGGGGGGGGGATTCCCTGTATGCTGTTAGAGACTGATTGCCAGGAGTGTAAGCTGATTGGATTCTTTTCCTGTTCGTCTGCTGGCAGCTATTTGCGAGGTTCCAGTTTGGAGTGCTATTTTGTATCCAGTTCGGGGGTTTGGTGTTCTGCAGTAGCTGTGCCTGTCTCTCAGAAAGGGGCATATCGCCTAAACAGATTTTAACCCCTTGTCTGCGGAAATGGTCCGTTACATTGGTGGCAAGCAGCGAGATCGTTCCTACAGCCAGAAGGACAGCTACAGGAGACACCATTTCTGTGGATTCTACAATTTAAGGGCAACGCATGTCCCAGTACAGCAACCCTAAAAGCAACAGGATGGAACCAGCAGTGTTATACGAGGAGGAAGACCTGGATGGCCGGGATGCATTAAGGAAAGGCATCTGGTACCAGGCCCTAGATAATGTGCAATACCAGCGAGGTGAGAGTCTCCCCAGTGAAGAGCAGCGGTTGCAGAAGCAAGTGGCCCTGCGGATGCCCTTCCTGGGAGAGCAGCCCCTGGAGGAATGGGTAAAGGAACTAGAGCACCGGGTATGGCAGGAGCTATGGCTGGAGGATGCCTACCAGGCGCTTTGGTGGTATGTGGAACAGTTTATACCCTGGACAGCTGAGCATGACAAGCCAGAGGGAGAGGATTTGATGGTCCTGGCTTGTTATGGGAGTCCTTTGCAGAGCCTGACTTCGGGAGCCCTGCACAGTCCAGACTTCAGGACATTTTCTACGAGAGGGAGGCTAGGCAGAATTGGGATGATCCCCATGAGGTATAGAAAGACCTGGCTCACCTAGCAACCCTGGAGTGGGAACTGGAGCAGGACTACCAATATATCTTCCACTCCATTGGGAAGGCTCAGCAGGATAGCAAGAAGTCAGACCCAGGTCCAGAGCCCTTCAGCTGGGAGGATATTGTGGATGTTTACTGGGAAGAACCCCAGGTGGCCGGTGGAGATGGGACCGAGGTCTCTCCACCGGTCCTGCAGGGAATTGGGAGCCTAGTCTCCATTCCCCAGCGGCAGGCTGAGTTACAGGGGGCAGAGGTAGTTGTTCCTGCCCCCCAGCAGCAGCATGATTTTTTGGGAATTGGGAGCCCAGTCTCCATTCCCCAGCGGCCGTGTGATGTACAGGGAATTGGGAGCCCAGTCTCCATTCCCCAGCGGCAGGCGGAGTTACAGGGGGCAGAGACAGTCGGTCCTGTCCCCCAGCGGCACAGTGTCCTACAGGGAATAGAGAGCCCAGTCTCCTTTCCCCAGCAGCAGGACACTGTATTGGGAGCAGAGGTGGTCGGTCGCCCTCCCCAGCGGCTGGAAGTATGTATGGGAGAGGAGCTCGTTACCCCCTCTCCCCAGTGGCAGCTTAATGCACCAGGGGGAGACAGTAAGCCCCACAACAGTGCAGATGGGACCGTGGTCTCTGCACTTACAGCACATGGGCTAGGGACAGTTGTTCCTGTCCCCCAGCAACAGGGCTGTTTAGCCAAAGAGGAGACAGTCGGTCTCCCCCTCAAACAACCAGATCTCCAGCCATCTCCGCAGGGATACCAGGAGGAGGAGGTAAGCGAGCCCTCCCCTTCCCAGCTACTTCCCAACCGAGTTCTGGGGGCAGGGGATGAGCCTGCAATACCCACTGATCCCTTCCCAGCGGAAGAGCTGGCATCAGGGCAGAGCGCAGGCGGCCTCTGTCCTCCCCTATCCTCTTGTCCAGAGACTGACTTCCCACAGGCATCCCCAGCGGAAGAGCTGGCATCTGGGCAGAGCGCAGTCGGCCTCTGCCCACCAAGTACCTACAGCTCCAAGCTGGAGAACCACAAAGCAAGGAGTAGCAGATGCCCACTCAACAGCTGGGGACATACAGAACAGAGCCAGGCCCTAAGATTCAACAGGTCCAGTATTGGGTTGTGTGTGGGCTGCCAGACTAACTCAGGTACCGACCGGCGTGAAGTCAGGTATCTGGTTAGTCTTCCCTGGGGGGGGGGGGGGGGGGATGTGTGGCGAAACCAACCTCGCCACTGGGTTTTGGAGGAGAGGGCTGTTTAAAAGCCTCTTGCCTCAGGATTATGGCCCATAGTAACTTTAAAGGAGAAGACAGACCGGCCGCACAGCTTAAATCTGTCTGTGGAATTGTATTTTATGTTATTATGCGTTCAGTTAAATTGTATGTTATGTGAGGGTACCCAGATAGCTAATATTGTTGTATTCGTGTATTCTGAGTGCCATTCACCTAATGATATGCACTCAGACTTGAGGTATCTGGGGATATGTTAAATGTCTGTGTTTGCTGTGGGGGTGTGACATTGTGTGTTTAAATGGTGATGTCTGTCCTGTTGTCTCCACATGTGTATTGGTGATCTCTCTTTGTCCTGAGAGATAATTGGATTGCCTTCGGTTGTCTCTGGGACAGAGAGGAGGAAACCATGATGCATTGTGGGGATGTGTTGTATCTGTTCTGTGTCGCAGTCTCACTTCTGGTCCTCTAGGGGGCGGGAACGATTGGTTGCTGTACTTGCATTGTGTGTTGTAAGATATTGATTGGTTGGATTTCAAAACCCTGTGGGCAGTACTATGTTTGTTTTTTATGAATAAAAGGGGCTGTACCTGAAGTACAGTCAGAGCACTGCTTGACCCTCAAAAAGGAGCCTTGTCTCGTTATTGGGGGGGGGGGGGATTCCCTGTATGCTGTTAGAGACTGATTGCCAGGAGTGTAAGCTGATTGGATGCTTTTCCTGTTCGTCTGCTGGCAGCTATTCGCGAGGTTCCAGTTTGGAGTGCTATTTTGTATCCAGTTCAGGGGTTTGGTGTTCTGAAGTAGCTGTGCCTGTCTCTAAGAAAGGGGCATATCGCCTAAACGGATTTTAACCCCTTGTCTGCTGAAACGGTCCGTTACAATGTTTCTGTTATGTTGGTGGGTTTTCTCCAATAAACTGCTTACGTCATGTCCTTCCACACCATTTCTATTGAATTAAGGTGAGGACTTTGACATTCCAAAACTTTATTCTTCTTCAAAGTGGTTGTCTGGGCTTTCAATATCAGATTGGCAGGGGTGCCATCTCCCTTCTTTCTTCCTGCTCACTGCTGCTGTCTACGGCAAAGCAGCAGTGAACTGGAAGACAGAAGGGAGACGGCACAGGCGCACTGCGCGCGCTGTCTCCTCTTAGGCTGGGTTCACACCTGAGTGTATCCGATAAGCCCTGTTTACAGGCGTTTTTATCGGGCGTATTTTGGGGCGTTTTTAATTTGGAAACGCGGGTCGTACGCGCGTTCTTGCTATTGACAACAGTGGCGTACGCGCGACAATCCGCCCCAAAGAAGCTCCTGTACTTTTTGGGGCATAGGGCGTTTTACAGCGCGTTCGTACGCGCTGTAAAACGTTCAGGTGAGAACCATGCTCATAGAGAATCATTGTTTTTTGCCTGTTGAGCGTTTTACAGCGCGTTAGGAATGCACTGTAAAACGCTCAGGTGTGAACCCAGCCTTACAACTGATCAGCGGAGTCTCAGACCCCCGCGGATCTGATATATATATAGAAAGGCTCATGTTGAGCCGAAACGTCGCTTTTTTGCTGCCATCACATGTGTGAATAAACTTCACTCGTTTTACTACAAGGAACCGTCTGGAGTGCAGTCCAATTTTTTATCATATTGAAGGGGGTAAGATCCAGTTGCCGTGCTTGGACTTTGCACCCACTAGCTATTGCTTCAAAGGTAGTGCTGCCAGTTATTTTTTTCTGTATATATATATATATATATATATATATATATATATATATATATATATATATATAATTTTTATATTTATCTTTTTATATAAGTACCAAGAACATTGAGTATAACATTGTATAACTTACACATTACAGTCTCATTTATGCTGTAAATCCAATGAAGAGCTTTATTTCTTAACCTTGCACTGGGTTTTGCAATTGTTCTGTATTGAAACATATTTGGATATTGTGCATTTCAATATAGTATACCTTAAAGGGGTTGTCCAGGTTCAGAGCTGAACCTGGACAGCCCTCCATTTTTACCCCGGCAGCCCCCCTGACATGAGCATCGGAGCAGTTCATGCTCCGATGCTCTCCTTTGCAAAGGCATTTTTCAGAGTTCCGGTGACATACCGGGCTCTCCATGGGGCTGACAGGAACCCCGGTGACGTCACCGGCACTGATGGGCGGGATTTGGCTCTGCCCTAGCCAGTAAAACGGCTAGGGCAGAGCTAAAGCCCGCCCCTCAGAGCCGGTGACGTCACCGAACACACTGCTGGGCGGAAGTTACCGCCCGGCAGTGTGTTATTAAAAACAAAAGAGCCTGTGCCCTGCGCGATCTAGCGCAGGGCACTGGAGCGCATCGGAGCATGAGATGCTCCGATGCTAGGCTCAGGGGGGCTGCCTGAGTGAAAATAAGGGTATGTCCGGGTTCAGCTCTGAACCCGGACAACTCCTTTAACCTTAGGTGACTAAAAGGGAAAGAACATAACTGAGATCATAAAAGGTCATAATCTCCAACCTGTGAACAAAGAAGCATAGAATCACATGCAATCGTAAATGTGTAGAGAGTGTAATGTGCCCTAGATGCCCTTGTTGCATGGTTAAGCCGTTTGCAGTTTTTGCTTTAAATAATATAGCCAACAACCAGGTGAGCACCCAGGAATTTTGTCTAGGGGGGGTCCGAAAGGCAAAAAAATGTGGCATGTGTAGTGCGCTGTGCCAATTCTTTTGCCTGCCCATTTTTCAAAGCTCCCTTCATATAAAAAAAATGCGGGGGGCGTAGTGTGTTGCGCTGATTCTTTTACTTGGCCATTTGTAAAAGCTCAGTAGGAACAGAACAATGCCCCACCCATTATTAAAAGCCCCTCCTACATATAATAGGCCGCTCCCAACAAACACTGTACAGCTGAAATTCTATTGAGGCCTGTCTCTACACATCATACGGAGAGGGGGGGGGGGGGGGAGTCTGTCCTGGCTCCACTGCCTGCTTCACATTATACAATAAACAGCAGGCTACAGCCAGGAAGCTCCTCCGCTCTCCTCCCTCCGCAGATCCTGCTCAAGGCCTGTGGTTTTCCCCCCCACCATTTGCCACCCGCCCGTCGCCTGCTGCCCCCTTTGGCCATCCTCACCCAGCTCTGAATCCTCCTTCTGCAAATGGCAGGGGGAGGAGCCGGAGCATCTCCTCTCCTACATAGCGCCCCATACCTCTTACATCCAGTGATGTCACCTTTGTTGTAGACGTTCTTTTTCTTTATCTTCTCCATTCAGACCAGACCGCCATGATGATTTTTCAGCCATCTCCCGTCTCTGCAGAGATTAATAAACAGACATTAGTTTCCCACATTTCCATCATCTTCACATCTTCTGAACACCCTTTCCTGCCACCCCCAATACTATACTGCAGAGAAAGTCCCCCTGGAAATACTACTACCACACAGATAGTGCCCCCTTCAACAATTATTGGCACACAGTGCTCTAAAAAAATAACTGCGCCCAGACACTAATAGTATAAAGATAATGTCCCCCAAAAATTATTGTGCTAAGCTGATACTGTGGCAGGGTGCCCCCCAAAGTAACAGTGCTCCCCAAAATCCCACCAATAGAAATAATTATCTGCCAGAGCACACTTAGTAGTAATGCCCCTATAGTGCCCATACTAGTAATCATGTTCCTCATAGCCCCCCAGTAGTAGTAAAGCTCCGCATAATACCTCCTAGTAGTAATAATTCTCCCTATAATATGACAGTACATGAAATACCCTCGCTTAGTGCCCGCTGTTGAGCTAATGTCCCCATAATGTATGCCAGTATAAAATACCCCTTCTAAGTGCCACCATATGCCCCAATAGTGCTCCACTCCCCCATAGTGCCCCCCATAATGTGCCAGTAAAAAATGCCCCCTTAGTGCCACCAGATGCCATAATGCCCCCCATAATGTGCCAATAAGAAAAAAGGCCCCTTTAGAGCCCCCACTTCCCCATAGTGCCCCCAAATAATGCCCCTATAGTGCCACCAGATGCCCCATAGTGCCATTCTCCCCTATAGTGCCCCCCATAATGTGTCAATAAAAAAAAAAACTTTAGAGCCCCCAGATGCCCCCATAGTGCTCCTCTCCCCCATGGTGCCCCCCCATAATGTGGCAATAAGAAATGCCCCCAGAGTGACCCCCCCAAAAAAAAAAATTGTGCTGTAAGAATTGTCAGATGCCCCCATAGTGCCAGCTCCCCCTCCTCCAAAAAGAAAAAAAAAATGAAAACACTGATACCTCCATCAGCAGCGATGCTAAGCAGGCCTCTTCCGGCCTGTGTCCCTGCTGTGTGCCGCCCGGCTCAGGAGGCGCGATGATGACGTCATCGCGCCGCCTGAGTCTGCCTCTGATAGGCTGCAGGCATAAGTGCCTGCGGCCTATCAGAAGAACAGGGGAGGGACACGCCTCTCTCTCCCCTGCCACAGCACAGGCATCTGTATCACTGTCCTGAGGACGTGTCCCTCCCTTGTTCTTCTGATAGGCCGCAGGCACTTATGCCAGCGCTCATGGAAGCGCTCATCTCCTACTGCCCCCCCCCCCCCCCCCCCCACTGCTGCCGCAATTACATCCAGGGCCGCGCGCGCCTGTGGTGATCGGCGGTGTGGCCCTGAGGGATAAAAAAAAAATATTGTCTGGTTGTTCTAGGGGGGGTCCAGACCCGCTGGACCCCCCCTGTAGGTGCGCCACTGCCAACAACCCATTTTCTTTTGAGTTCAACAGACCTTGGCTCCATTACGATATTGAGTCAGGTTGATATAAATATTATATTATATTATTTGGAAATAATGACTCCCATCTGGATCACAGGTTGTTGAATGTTGACAATTTACCTCTTTGAAAGGCTAAAAGGCGCTCATGAAGATAGTTATTAGATACCATATGCTGTATTTCTTCTCTAGTAGGTATAGTCTTCCCCTTCCAGTTTCTAGCTATTAACAGTTTAGCTTAGTGTAAGATATGACACACTATGATTCTACACTTGACTGTTACTGATTCTATGCCAAGTAACAGGAGTGCCAAAGCTGGGTTGAGCTTGTCTATTTCGGGACATATCATTTGTATTAAAGTTACAGATTCCCATAAAGACCTAAGTTTGGGGAAAGACCAAAATATATGGATTAAAGATCCTATGTCTCTACACCCCCTCCAACAAAAGGGGGAGGAAGTTGGGTAGATTTTGGCTAATCTTAGTGGTGTGTAATACCATCTCAACAACAGTTTATTATATTGTTCCCAATGCAATGTGCAATTAGTTGCCATATGGACCCACTTAAATGTGGAAATCCACTCCTGTTGAGAAAATGATTTAGCTAATTCTCTTTCCCATTGAATCATTTGAAGGCTCTTATGAAAAGCCATACTTTGTGATAACAGAGCATATTATGGCCTTACTCCTCTTTGGAGAGTAAGCGGAGAGCTATGTATAATCTTGTTCAATGGTTCAGGGATCACCATATGAGGTTTTGCTTTAGCCAAAAGGGACACCATTTGATTATAGCGTATTTGTTCTGCATCTGGAATGTGGAACTTTTGTTGTAGGTGGCTGAAGGACTGGAACTCGTTTTGGTGGACTCATTGGGAAGTGTTTGTTATCCCATGGATTACCCATTCTCTTAAATCTAAGTCCTGTATATGGTTTTGTAATGCTTGTATCGGAATCTGGATAGTGAACATAGAGGCAGGGTCTGTTTTAGAAGATAAACCTATGCTGCATGCTTTTAAGGTTGCTAATACTGTTGGTGGAGTTCCTAGTGGTATAGATATTACATCAACGGGTATATAATGTATTAGATTTAGTTTTCTAATAGAGGCCAAGTGGGCTTCCATGTGTGGCCACAATTTGTCCGAATCAGAGTGAGACCAGTGATATGATTGAGTGATTAGAAATGCATTATGGTATTGATTTAGTAACCCCATGCCTCCTACTGACATTCACTTTGTTAACACATTGATACCTACTCTTGGTTTCATTTGTTTCCATATAAAGGAAGACATTTGTGATCTAAATTAGCGGAAAGTAGCTGCTGGAATAGGAATAGGAAGTGTGCGCAAGAAATACAATATTTGAGGTAGAAATAACATCTTGTACAAGATGATCCTGCCCATCCAGATTGTTTCATATTTTTTCACTCTGTCCATTTCTTTTTGTAGAGATGCAAGGAGTGGAGGGAAATTGGCCTGTATTAGTTGTTTGGGAGTGCTAGTAAGTTGAATCCCTAGATACGTAATAGAGCTTTCAGCCCATGGAAACAGGGTTTTTGACGAGAGATCATTTTTGGCTGTCTGTGTCATGTTTAGACCAAGCATTTGTGATTTGAATACATTTACTTTATAGAAGGAGACTAAACTATATTGATCAAGTATTTGTTCCACTGTAGTAATGGAGGTGAGGGGTTTAATAATAATTAGAATAATATTATCCACAGAAAGGTTGATTTTATGCTGGGTGAAGTTAATTTCAATGCCCTCTATGGATGGTTCTGATCTGACTTTGTCAGCAGATTGGATTTCTCTCCCAAATCCCATTCTCCTCAATGCAGCAAAAGCATATCCCCAATAGACCCTATCATACGCCTTATCTGCATCTGTGTTTTGAGGCATGATGAATCCGATTTATAAGCCTGACTTTAGTAAATCCAACTTGGTCACCCTTAATTAGGGAGGGTAAGATGGGTAGTTGGCTGGTAGCGATTTTTTTTACTATACAGTTTAAAGAGGACCTTTCACCTGTAAAAACAATGTGAACTAAGAATACAGACATGGAGAGCGGTGCCTGGGGATCTCACTGCACTTACTATTATCCCCGGGCGCCGCTCTGTTCTCCCGTTATGCCCTCCAGTACCTTTGCTCTGTAAGTTATAGTAGGCGGTGTCTGCCCTTGTCCTGTGGGCGTCTCCTTCTCCTAGGTTGCAGCGCTTTCTCCCAGGCTGTGAGTTGTGCGCTGCGATTGGCCAGCGCTGCAGCCTAGGAGACGGAGACGCCCACAGGACAAGGGCAGACACCGCCTACTATAACTTACAGAGCAAAGGTACCAGAGGGCATAACGGGAGAACAGAGCGGCGCCCGGGGATAATAGTTAGAGCAGGGAGATCCCCGGGCGCCGCTCTCCATGTCAGCATACTTAGTTCACAATGTTTTTACAGGTGAAAGGTCCTCTTTAATATCCGTATTGAGGAGGGAAATTAGGCGAAAGTTAGCTTGGGTAGTTGGATCTTTCTCTGGTTTAGGTAGTGTAATTATGCAACATAAGTGTGTTGTCAAAATTTCTTGAAAGTGTTTAAAATATTCTCCGGTGAATCTATCTGGATCGGGAGCTTTATCGGGTCTTTATTTTTTTATTGCTTCAGCTACTTCTTGCTGGTTGAACGCTTCGTTTAGTTTTAAAAGTTGGCTAGGCGTTAAGGAAGGTACATTTATAGAGTTTAAGAACGAGTTGATAGATTCTGGTGTGGGTTGAGAGGTTGACTTATCCTCCCTCAAGTTATATAGTCTGTGATAGTATTTACAAAACTCATCTGCTATTGCGAATGGGTTCGTTATCTCTGCTTGCTTATCTCCCTTCTTGAGGGCGACTCATTTTGCCTTGGTACGTTGTTCTTTTAGTCTCTGGGCCATTAATTTGCTCGCCTTGTTATAAGACGTACAATAAGATTGTTTAAGGGATCTTGTTTGCTTATCAAATGATCGGGTTAGATGTTTTTTTAGGGGCGATACTTGCTTCCGATAGAAGATTATAATTTTGTGGATTGGGTCTTATTTTATGTGTTGCTTCTAGTGTGGCAATAGTCACCAATAATCGTTCAGTCTCCCTCATTCTATATTCTTTTTAACCTTGCAGCCTGTTGTATCAACAGGCCTCTCATATAGGCATTGTGGGTGTGCCAAAGAATAAAGGGGTCAGTTGGTGAGAATTTATTAATAGAGAAGAATTCACTTAAGTCTGTGAGTTTTTTTTTTTTTATATGGTCTATAAACAGTATAAATGGGTTGAGCCTCCATATGAATATTTATCCTTGTATAAATGTGATGTCTGTGCAAATAAAACGGAAAATCTTTTTCATTTTCATGGGTGCAACGCCACCAATCATACAGATCTTGCTTTTTTAGCCAAGGGTCAAGACTTGGAGGAGGCCTATTGCGCCTAGATGTGGAATCTAGAAGTGGGTTTGCCACCATATTGAAATCTCCACATATAATCAGTTTGCCTTTTATTTTTGATTTCATTTTTTCCATGACCTTATTCAGGTACATAATTTGGAGGTGGAGTTAGGTGCGTATAAGTTTACAATAGTAAATTGTGTGTTGTTGAGAGTGCATATAAGCGCAATATACCTCCCTCCGCGGTCCAACACCACTTTTTCCTGAAATCTAACTGTCTCCAATTGCTATATAGACTCCGGCTTTCTTTTTTGGAGAATTAGCGCAGTAGATATGAGGTAAATATTTATTACTAAATTTCGAAGAGCTCTTTTCCTTAAAGTGGGTTTCCTGTAAGCAAATTATGTCTGCACCAATACCCCTAGCTTCCTTCCATACTAGTGATCTCTTATACGGGCTGTTGAGACCCTTAACGTTTAGTGATACATATTTAATAGACATGTCTTAATCTAGGCCTGCTCATTAACAAGTACATCAATCTCATTTGGAGGGCATGGTAATCACAAATATTGAGTGTATAAACATACCATTGCATAGAAAATGGCTGAAGTGACCTTGGCTGACTATGCCAACTGTGCCAAGATAAGCTTGGCTTTATACATTAATATATAACAAACAGTAATACCGGGTGAAATAAGAACTGAGCAGTAAATACTACTGCACAAACCATGGGGAAGGTTTGTAGAAAGAAAACATAGTGTCCTGCAATATGATATACGTTACTGAGGCCTCGCGTGTCCCTTGATGCAGTTTTCCAGTCCATGGGAATTGTGTTCGGCTGTTTGGAGGATTTAGGAGAGATGCCATCTGGTAGCTGTAATCCCCAGGTTCTGATGAGATGTAGACATTTTTCCAAGGAGGTGATAAGGTGTTGTTCTCCTTTCCTTGTGACGATTAGTTTCGTTGGGAAGCCTCATTTATATGGAATCTTGTGCTGACGAAGGCTTCTAGTGAAAGGTAGCAGTTTTCTTCTTGCCAGCGTGCAGCACATCCTGCTATGTACCTCAGTCGAACTGCACACAAGCGTCCTCCTCTCCGCTTCAGGCTCCGGACTCGCTTTCCTGCACTGTCGCAGGCGGCGACAGCTTCAGTTGCACCTTGTAGGAGCCGCACGCGTCCTGTTTCTTTAATGGTTCGTGCACGCCCCTGATTCTACCTTCTCTCCAATCCCATCCAGGCACCACCTTTATAAGGGTGCTTTCCCCTTCCTGTGATACCTGAGCAATATTGTAGTTTTCTACAGCGTAGGTTCCAGCTCGTAGTTCCTGTGTTGTTATCCTGCTTCCGACCTTAGCCTGTATACTGACCTCGTCTCTGCCTGATCCTCCTGTATCTCGCTGCTCTGAAGTGTATGTCGACCATGCCTCTGTCTGCTGTTCAGCTTGTTACACCTGCTGCACCTGAGCTATTCAGCTCTGCTATTCTAACAGCTCCAGCCTGCTTAATCACTAACTCATCTATGCTTCATCTGACTCTGCTGCTGCACTTCTTCCATCCAGCGACAGCTCGCTCCACCTGCCTGTATCCCCAATGCTTGCACTGGGGTGTTCTGGCCTGCTCGCCCAGCTGCCACTTAACCAGAACCACTCTTGCGGTAGTGGCCTGGTGTCTACCCTGCAGCTAAGACCAGCTTCCGCATCTTGGAGCGGGATAAAGGGTGAAGACCAGGGGAACACTTAGATTCCGCTCCCAAGTTTGGCCCAAAGCCAAACCAGTAAGTGGCACAGTGGGTCCACACCCGTTGGAGCGTTACACTGCCAAGGAGTGCTGAGATAGATCTGCAAATAGCATTATCTCAGGCAGCTTGCCTTTATTTCTCACCTCCTGCATAAAATGTTCCTTTATGTGTTAGAAGTGAATTTGTGCTATTGTATCTCTTGGTTTGCTTTTGGGATGGATTTAGGCTTTGGAAGCCTGTGAGCTTCTGTCAATGATTATATCCTTATCCGTAGCATGAGGAAGTATGGTAGTAATCAGCTTCTGTAGAAATTTAGCCAAGTTGGCTGGCGGCATGTACTCTGGTATACTGCGTAATTTTACAGTGTTGCGACGGTTGCGGTCTTCTAAGTCCGCCATCTTGGATTTTATAGACTCTATGTCTTCTGATATGGTATTATGGGCATCAACCAGCTCGTTGTGTGCTGAAGAGAACTCCCCCATTTTTGTTTCTATATGATCTACACGGTTTCCCAGGTCATCTACAGTGGCTGAAATGGTGGTGAGTGCCTGCGTAATATCTTTCTGGATAGATTGCCTTAACACTTTCATAGCATTTATCATAAAGGCCTCTGTGGCAGCTTGATTAGTGGTTGTAATGGAGGTTAAAGCATCCCCTTGCTTTTCTACATGGGCCTCCTCTTGTGTGCCTGCTGTGGCAAAAAATTATAGTGTAGTTTCCCACCTTGCCTTTTGTGTTATGGGACTGGCAGTACCTGAAGCAGAGGTATTAAGTTCTTGTAATATTGCTGACCTGAGCTTCTGGTGGAGAAAATGGCTGGCTGTTTTCCCCTTTATTTCTTTTGTGTCCAGTTGCCGAGGTTCTCATTGAAGATGAACTGGTGTGAGAGTCTGGACTTTGCTCCTCAGAGCTGTGATCCGAACGCATGGGAGGTTTTCTTGTTTCGCCGGACTTGGCTGCGCGATCTTGGTCTCTTCTCCCCGCAGAACGTCTCCATATAGCACTGTCTGCCTCGTGGCAGCGGGGTCACGGGCGCTATTACCAGCCACCGAGAAAAAGGCTGTAAGTAGCTTTGGCGCATCCTTCTTCCACCATTTTGGCATTGTGGCGTGTTGGGGCTTCTGTGTAAGAGTGTAGGGCTTCAAAATGTTCGTGGGCCACTGCTTTAGAGGTTGCTTTACAGGATGCCTGATTGGAGCTCTACAGCTAAGCAGCTATTGCACTCTGCGTCCAGGCCACCCCGCCCCCCGAGGATCTGTTATTGATGACCTAGCCTGAGAATAGGTCATTAATATTAAAAATCCAGAGAACCCCTTTAACCATTCTTTGTTAGAACTACTTGTGTACTTAGGGTTGTTGCCTTGCTACATGGCCCACATTCTCTTGCGATTCAGATCATGGACTGATGTCCTGACATTTTCCTTTAGAATTTGCTAGTATAAGTCAGAATTCATTGTTCTATCAATGATGGCAAGCTATCCTAGCCCAGATGCAGCAAAACTGGCCCACACCATTATGCTATCACCAACCGTGTTTCACAGATGGGATGACGTTTTTATGCTGGAATGCAGTGTTTTCCTTTATCCAAACATAATGCTCCTCATTTAAACAAAAAATATATATTTTAGTCTCATCCACAAAACTATTTTTCATAGCCTTCTGGCTTGGGCAAGTGATGTTAGCAAACTGCAGATGGCAGCAATGTTAATTTTGGAGAGCAGTGGTCTTCTCCTTGAAATCCTGCCTTGCATACCATTGTTGTTCGGTGTCCCCCTGATGGTGGACTCATGAACATTAGCATTAACTAATGTCAGAAAGGCCATTATTTGCTTAGAGGTTACCTTGGGTTCGCAAATTATTTCATGTGTTGCTCTTGGTGTGATCTTGTTGGTCGACTACTGATGGAGAGAGTAATAATGGTCTGTCCTCCATTTGTCCACAATCTGTCTGACTGTGGATTGGTGAAGTCCAAACTCTTCTTAGATGGTTTTGTAACTGTTTCTACCTGAGGAGCATCAACAACTCTTCTTCTGATGTCCACAGAAATCTCCTTTGTTCATTGTATGATACAAACGTGTTATGGAGATCAGACTCTGATAGACCCCTGTTCTTTAAAAAAAAACAGGTCACCCACTCACACCTGATTGTAATCCAATTAATTGAAAACGCCTGGCTCGAATTTCACCTTAACATTATCTGCCAATCCTAAGGATCACATACTTTTCCTTTTTTAGGTCAAATTTATGGAGGCACAGTATACTTGTGGATCTTGCTTTCCCTGAATTAAGGCCGATTGGCACAGAGAAAGGTATCAAATAGAGTATGCTCCCATCCAGAAGGAGGTCTTCTTGCCATGTTAGATAGGCGCAATATTATGATCAAAAATATATGTGCTTAGTAAGGCTACTTTCACACTTGCGGCAGAGTGATCTGGCAGGCAATTCCGCCGCATGCAAACAGACAGCATTTGTAGACGGATCCGGATGCGGATCCGTCTCACAAATGCATTGCAAGAACAGATGTGCCTCTCCGTTTGTCATATGGACAAATGGATCCGTTTCTATTTTTTTCACATTTTTACCGGTCTGCGCATTGCTGCATTTTTAATGCCGGATACACCATTATAACATTTCAATGTAAATTAATGCCAGATCCGGCATTCCGGCAACTGATCCAGAATTTTGAATGGAGATAATGCCGCAGCATTGTGTTTTACTTTTATTTCACCATCAATTTATCTACCATGTGAGGCGGTGACAGGAGTCATCTATGAGGGGAGTTATGTGTCACCCAGAATGTTGCAGGAAGCATTCTAAAGTGGCTTGCTTTAGAATACTTGCTTACCACGAATTTGCCACCAAGGTGCCTGGCCTTGGTGGAGTAAAAGCCCTAGTCTAGGTGCCCACTAAGTTAGCTGGTGGACACAGAAAATAGATAGTGTAGCTTAGGCATGGCCAACCTGCGGCTCTCCAGCTGTTGTAAAACTACAACTCTCACCATGCCCTAGGATGATAGCTGTAGACTATCCAGGCATGATGGGAGTTGTAGTTTTGCAACAGCTGGAGAGCCTCAGGTTGGCCATCCCTGGGGTAGCTGGTTCAGCTAGTTCAGGGCGGGCTTTTATTGGGAACAGGCAATGTGTTGGTTAGGTGTCTGTTCCCCAGGTTCCAGTCCGGGACTTGAGGCATGCTCATGTCCAGGGATCCTATTTAATCCTGCTGCTGGATCTTAGGTGTGTCTCAGTCTGGAGGAAAGGCAGACAGTGTGAGGTAACACTGTCAGTGTGCTACGACTGCTTGACCTGGCTGCGATCCGGATGTACTGGCTGTACTTTTGATGAAAAAGCCTAAATAAAGAGGACTTTTGTTGAACGTTTTGTGTCCCTGCCTCTGTACACTGGTCAAGTGAGTACGGTTCCCCACAGCCAGTAGACACACAAAGGTTCACATCCTTTTTTCACTCAGACATGTGATACTGCATAATTTTCCTCAATAAAAAATGTCCAAATCTAATATTTTTCGCTCATTTGTTTGATTTGGTTATATTTATCTACTTTTAGGACTTGTGTGAAAATCTTATGATGTTTCAGGTCAAATGTATGTAGGAAGATAAAAAATTATAAAGTGTTAACAAACCTTGAAACACCTCTATATGTCTGTCAAAAGAGATAACTGATATGATATTAACTTTCTTTATGGTCAGGAGGTAATCTTTTCTTGTATGGCAGTGGCAAGATAGCTAGTACTTATAAGGCAATCCAAGAAAAATATTTTCTTTGTAGCACAAGGAGCAGAAAGTGTTCCCTCTCGCTTGCTTGCTGAGCAGAATTTCCAATTTAAACAGGAAATATTATGCTGCTTGCTTTTTATATAAAATGAAAAATGCTATTTTATATGGATTCAGTACATTTCCTGCTTCCTTAATCTAATCTACTCAGTAATAAAACTGGAATTGTTTATTCTTGGCTAATAAACATGAACAGACGTTGTAGGGACGTCAGCTGCGTTTACACAAAAAAAGTACCAGTATATGCTGGGCTTTGTAAATGCAAAATAAAGTAGGAAATATCTGAAGGTCAAATACCTAGAATAAAAGGATGCAGAAGGGTGAAATAATAAGTTTTCTTCACATGAACTAGGGTGATAGAGCCTGGAACCCTCAACCATTGCTAAAGTGAAGTATCATTGCCATTGCAATTACAGTGTCATATTAGCTTTCCGGTTGGAGCTCTTAGAATTTCTAGAAATGAGAACAATAATGTTGATCTGGCACCCATTGACTATAATTTAAACATAACTAATGCTACTTTCACACTGCTGTTTCTGGGTCCGCTTGTGAGATCCGTTTCAGGGCTCTCACAAGCGGCCCAAAACGGATCAGTTCAGCCCCAATGCATTCTGAATGGATAAGGATCCGTTCAGAATGCATCAGTTTGGCTGCGTTTAGTCTCCGTTCCGCTTTTGAGGCGGACACCAAAACGCTGCTTGTAGCGTTTTGGTGTCCGCCTGATGATGTGGAGCCAAACAGATCCGTCCTGACTTACAATGTAAGTCAATCGGGACGGATCCAGTTTTCACTGACACAATATGGTGCAATTGAAAACAGATCCGTCCCCCATTGACTTTCAATGTAAGTCAAGACGGATCCGTTTTGACTTAGACTTTTCTTTTTTTTTACCACTTCACATCTGGGCCATTTGTCCCCTTCCTGACCAGGCCTAATTTTGCAAATCTGACATATCTTACTTTATGTGGTAATAACTTTAGAACGCTTTCTCTTATCCAAGCCATTCAGAGATTGTTTTCTCGTGACACATTATACTTCATGCTAGTCATAAATTTGAGTCAATATATTTCACCTTTATTTATGAAAAAATCTCAAATGTAAATTTTTTTTAAAAAATTAGCAATTTTCTAAATTTCTATTTCTCTGCTTTTAAAACAGAAGGTGATTTATTACTTAACATTCCCCATATGTCTACTTTATGTTGGCATCATTTTGGAAATGTAATTTTTATTTTTTTAGGACGTTAGAAGGCTTAGAACAGGGCTGGCCAACCTGAGGCTCTCCAGCTGTTGCAAAACTACAACTCCCAGCATGCCTAGACTGCCTACAGGTATCAGCCTACAGCAAAGCATGATGGGAGTTGTAGTTTTACAACAGCTGGAGAGCCACAGGTTGGCCAGCCCTGGCTTAGAAGTTTAGAAGCAATTCTTAAAATGTTTAAGAAAATTGCCAAAACCCACTTTTTAACCACCTCCGGACCGCCTAACGCAGATCTGCGGTCCGGAGGTGGCAGCTGTGCGCTCAGCGACGCATATACGCGTCATTTCGCGAGACGCGAGATTTCCTGTGAACGCGCGCATACAGGCGCGCGCGTTCACAGGAACGGAAGGTAAGTGAGTGGATCTCCAGCCTGCCAGCGGCGATCGCTCGCTGGCAGGCTGGAGATGTGATTTTTTTTTAACCCCTAACAGGTATATTAGACGCCGTTTTGATAACTAAATCAAAACAGCGTTATTTGATAAATAAAATTTTTAGACATTTATATTCCAGACTTCTTCTCACGCTTTAGGGCCCCTAAAATGCCAGGGCAGTATAAATACCCCACATGTGACCCCATTTCGGAGAGAAGACACCCCAAGGTATTCCGTGAGGGGCATATTGAGTCCATGAAAGATTTACATTTTTGTCCCAAGTTAGCGGAAAGGGAGACTTTGTGAGAAAAAAAAATAAAAAATCAATTTCCGCTAACTTATGCCAAAAAAAAATAATTCTATGAACTCGCCAGGCCCCTCATTGAATACCTTGGGTGTCTTCTTTCCAAAGTGGGGTCACATGTGGGGTATTTATACTGCCCTGGCATGTTAGGGGCCCTAAAGCGTGAGAAGAAGTCTGGGATCCAAATGTCTAAAAATGCCCTCCTAAAAGGAATTTTGGCCGCTTTGCGCATCTAGGCTGCAAAAAAGTGTCACACATGTGGTATCGCCGTACTCAGGAGAAGTTGGGGAACGTGTTTTGGGGTGTCATTTTACATATACCCATGCTGGGTGAGATAAATATCTTGGTCAAATGCCAACTTTGTATAAAAAATTTTGAAAAGTTGTCTTTTGCCAAGATATTTCTCTCACCCAGCATGGGTATATGTAAAATGACACCCCAAAACACATTCCCCAACTTCTCGTGAGTACGGCGATACCACATGTGTGACACTTTTCTGCAGCCAAGGTGGGCAAAGGGGCACACATTCCAGAGAGCACCTTTCGGATTTCACAGGGCATTTTTTACACATTTTGATAGCAAACTACTTGCCACACATTAGGGCCCCTAGAATGCCAGGGCAGTATAACTACCCCACAAGTGAACCCATTTTGGAAAGAAGACACCCCAAGGTATTTTGTGATGGGAATAGTGAGTTCATGGAAGTTTTTATTTTTTGTCACAAGTTAGTGGAATATGAGACTTTGTAAGAAAAAAAAAAAATCATAATTTTCCGCTAACTTGTGACAAAAAATAAAAATTTCTAGGAACTCGCCGTGCCCCTCACGGAATACCATGGGGTGTCTTCTTTCCAAAATGGGGTCACTTGTGGCGTAGTTATACTGCCCTGGCATTCAAGGGCCCCTAATGTGTGGCAAGTAGTTTGCAATCAAAATGTGTAAAAAATGGCCTGTGAAATCCGAAAGGTGCTCTCTGGAATGTGTGCCCCTTTGCCCACCTTGGCTGCAAAAAAGTGTCACACATGTGGTATCGCCGTACTCAGGAGAAGTTGGGCAATGTGTTTTGGGGGGTCATTTTACATATACCCATGCTGGGTGAGAGAAATATCTTGGCAAAAGACAACTTTTCCCATTTTTTTATACAAAGTTGGCATTTGACCAAGATATTTTTCTCACCCAGCATGGGTATATGTAAAATGACACCCCAAAACACATTCCCCAACTTCTCCTGAGTACGGCGATACCACATGTGTGACACTTTTTTGCAGCCTAGATGCGCAAAGGGGCCCAAATTCCTTTTAGGAGGGCATTTTTAGACATTTGGATCCCAGACTTCTTCTCACACTTTCGGGCCCCTAAAAAGCCAGGGCAGTATAAATACCCCACATGTGACCCCACTTTGGAAAGAAGACACCCCAAGGTATTCAATGAGGGGCATGGCGAGTTCCTAGAATTTTTTATTTTTTTTTGCATAAGTTAGCGGATATTGATTTTTTTTTTGTTTTTTTCTCACAAAGTCTCACTTTCCGCTAACTTAGGACAAAAATTTCAATCTTTCATGGACTCAATATGCCCCTCACGGAATACCTTGGGGTGTCTTCTTTCCGAAATGGGGTCACATGTGGGGTATTTATACTGCCCTGGCTTTTTAGGGGCCCTAAAGCGTGAGAAGAAGTCTGGAATATAAATGTCTAAAAATGTTTACGCATTTGGATTCCGTGAGGGGTATGGTGCGTCCATGTGAGATTTTATTTTTTGACACAAGTTAGTAGAATATGAGACTTTGTAAGAAAAGACAAAAACAAACAAAAAATTTCCGCTAACTTGTGCCAAAAAAAATGTCTGAATGGAGCCTTACCATGGGGGGGTGATCAATGACAGGGGGGTGATCAATGACAGGGGGGTGATCAATGACAGGGTGGGTGATCACCCATATAGACTCCCTGATCACCCCCCTGTCATTGATCACCCCCCTGTAAGGCTCCATTCAGACGTCCGTATAATTTTTACGGATCCATGGATCGGATCCGCAAAACACATGCAGACGTCTGAATGGAGCCTTACAGGGGGGTTATCAATGACAGGGGGTGATCAGGGTGATCACCCCCCTGTCACTGATCACCCCCCCCTGTAAGGCTCCATTCAGACATCCGCATGATTTTTACGGATCCATGGATACATGGATCGGATCCACAAAACACATGCGGACGTCTGAATGGAGCCTTACAGGGGGGTTATCAATGACAGGGGGTGATCAGGGTGATCACCTCCCTGTCACTGATCACCCCCCCTGTAAGGCTCCATTCAGACATCCGCATGATTTTTACGGATCCATGGATAGGATCCACAAAACACATGCGGACGTCTGAATGGAGCCTTACAGGGGGGTGATCAATGACAGGGGGGTGATCACCCGCCTGTCATTGATCACCCCCTGTAAGGCTCCATTCAGACGTCCGCATGTGTTTTGCGGATCCGATCCATGGATCCGTAAAAATCATGCGGACGTCTGAATGGAGCCTTACAGGGGGGTGATTAATGACAGGGGGGTGATCAATGACAGGGGGTGATCAGGGAGTGTATATGGGTGATCACCCGCCTGTCATTGATCACCCCCCTGTAAGGCTCCATTTAGACGTCCGTATGCGTTTTGCGGATCCGATCCATGTATCCGTGGATCCGTAAAAATCATACGGACGTCTGAACGGAGCCTGACAGGGGGTGTGATCAATGACAGGGCGGTGATCAATGACGGGGGTGATCAGGGAGTTTATATGGGGTGATCATGGGTGATCAGGGGTTTATAAGGGGTTAATAAGTGACGGGGGGGTGGGTGTAGTGTAGTGTGGTGTTTGGTGCGACTGTACTGACCTACCTGAGTCCTCTGGTGGTCGATCCTAACAAAAGGGACCACCAGAGGACCAGGTAGGAGGTATATTAGACGCTGTTATGAAAACAGCGTCTAATATACCTGTTAGGGGTTAAAAAATTCGGATCTCCAGCCTGCCAGCGAGCGATCGCCGCTGGCAGGCTGGAGATCCACTCGCTTACCTTCCGTTCCTGTGAGCGCGCGCGCCTGTGTGCGCGCGTTCACAGGAAATCTCGCGTCTCGCGAGATGACGCATATATGCGTGACTGTGCGCAGGGCTGCCACCTCCGGAACGCACATCTGCGTTAGGCGGTCCGGAGGTGGTTAATAGGGACTCCTGACTTTACATTGAAAGTCAATGGGGGACGGATCCGTTTGCAATTGCACCATATTGTGTCAACGTCAAACGGATCCGTCCCCATTGACTTGCATTGTAAGTCAGGACAGATCCGTTTGGCTCCGCACGGCCAGGCGGACACCAAATCGACTTTTTTCTTCATGTCCGTGGATCCTCCAAAAATCAAGGAAGACCCACGGAAGAAAAAAAGGTTTCTTAACTCCTTCAGCTGCACAGACTGGGTAGCTGCAGCAGTGAGGAGACAATGCTGGGCACAGGAGCTGACAGACTAGAGAGAGCATTGCACAAGAAGGTAAGGGGAAGATCTTGTGTGTATTAGCAGTGTCATTATACAGCTGGGACCTGTAGTTCTACACTTACAAGTTGCTGTTGATTCTCCCAGCATTCATGGCAGCTCTTGTATCCACTCCCTTAGCAGTGTCATTGTACAGTTGGGACTTGTAGTTCTACACATACAACATGCTGCTGAGTATCGCAGCATGCAGACATGTCACTCAGGGCAGCTCTTGTATTCACTCCCTTAGCAGTGTCATTATACAGCTGGGACTTGTAGTTCTACACATACAAGTTGCTTTTGATTCTGCCAGCACTCAGGGCAGCTCTTGTATCCACTCCCTTAGTAGTGCAGGGGGGGGGGGGGGGCGGGCAGAGATTGTTTTTATTGCATGTAAACAAGGGCCAGAAGAGAACCAGGGAAATTAGGAAATATACAAACCGGATTCCAAAAAAGTTGGGACACTATACAAATCGTGAATAAAAACTAAATGCAATGATGTGGAGGTGCCAACTTCTAATATTTTATTCAGAATAGAACATAAATCACGGAACAAAAGTTTAAACTGAGAAAATGTACCATTTTAAAGGGAAAAATATGTTGAATCAGAATTTCATGGTGTCAACAAATCCCAAAAAAGTTGGGACAAGGCCATTTTCACCACTGTGTGGCATCTCCCCTTCTTCTTACAACACTCAGCAGACGTCTGGGGACCGAGGAGACCAGTTTCTCAAGTTTAGAAATAGGAATGCTCTCCCATTCTTGTCTAATACAGGCCTCTAACTGTTCAATCGTCTTGGGCCTTCTTTGTTGCACCTTCTTCTTTATGATGCGCCAAATGTTCTCTATAGGTGAAAGATCTGGACTGCAGACTGGCCATTTCAGTACCCAGATCCTTATCCTACGCAGCCATGATGTTGTGATTGATGCAGAATGTGGTCTGGCATTATCTTGTTGAAAAATGTAGGGTCTTCCCTGAAAGAGATGATGTCTGGATGGGAGCATATGTTGTTCTAGAACCTAAATATATATTTCTGCATTGATGGTGCCTTTCCAGACATGCAAGCTGCCCATGCCACACGCACTCATGCAACCCCATACCATCAGAGATGCAGGCTTCTGAACTGAGCGTTGATAACAACTTGGGTTGTCCTTGTCCTCTTTGGTCCGGATGACATGGCGTCCCAGATTTCCAAAAAGAACTTTGAATCGTGACTCGTCTGACCACAGAACAGTCTTCCATTTTGCCACACTCCATTTTAAATGATCCCTGGTCCAGTGAAAACGCCTGAGCTTGTGGATCTTGCTTAGAAATTGCTTCTTCTTTGCACTGTAGAGTTTCAGCTGGCAACGGCGGATGGCACGGTGGATTGTGTTCACTGACAATGGTTTCTGGAAGTATTCCTGAGCCCATTCTGTGATTTCCTTTACAGAAGCATTCCTGTTTGTGGTGCAGTGTTGTTTAAGGGCCCGGAGATCACGGGCATCCAGTATGGTTTTACGGCCTTGACCCTTACGCACAGAGATTGTTCCAGATTCTCTGAATCTTCGGATGATGTTATGCACAGTTGATGATGATAGATGCAAAGTCTTTGCAATTTTTCGCTGGGTAACACCTTTCTGATATTGCTCCACTATCTTTCTGTGCAACATTGTGGGAATTGATGATCCTCTACCCATCTTGGCTTCTGAGAGACACTGCCACTCTGAGAAGCTCTTTTTATACCCAATCATGTTGCCAATTGACCTAATTAGTGTTAATTGGTCTTCCAGCTCTTCGTTATGCTCAAATTTATTTTTTCTAGCCTCCTATTGCTACTTGTCCCAACTTTTGGGGGATTTGTTGACACCGTGAAAATTTGAATCAATGTATTTTTCCTTTAAAATGATACATTTACTCGGATTAAACGTTTGATCTGTCATCTACGTTCTATTACAAATAAAATATTGACATTTGCCATCTCCACATCATTGCATTCAGTTTTTATTCACAATTTGTTTAGTGTCCCAACTTTTTTGGAATCCGGTTTATGTATGTATGTGTGTGTATATATATATATATATATATATATATATATATATATATATATATATATATATATATATATATATATAATTTATATATTTATTATTTTTTATTTTATTTTTTAACCTTAAGTTAGTACTCCAGTGGGTGGAGTGACTAAATGATTCACATCCTTCCCCATATATTTAAATGAATAAAATACTGAATATTTATCCACAAAATGATATATCAATCTTTTCAGCTCTTACTGCTCTAATATGATTCCTGAACAGACCATGTTCAAACTGACAGATTCCTTAATGGCACACAGAAACGTGATCCACACTATAGTATACCGTACATAAACAGAATTAATCAGTGCATCCTGCATGATAGAACAAAAATGCAGGTGCCCATAGTCATAGTTAAAGGTAAGGTCACACACATAGTATACTCTATTGAAAAGGGATACAGCCACCTACAGTCATTAAAAACAAAAACACAAATAACTTATCTGATTCCATCATGATTTGATGGTCCCCTTTCTCATCTCTTAGGTCCTCCTAATCCCACTGAACAATATAAAGAAATAAATTAACAAAAAAACAAAAAGTATCACTGAAAAGTTATAAAGTGAAAACTAGTGAGTTCTTTCATTATGAAAGCATTCACTAGTATACAGGAGGTGAAGTCCAGGGAGCGGTAAGTGCAGAGACAGCCAGATCTAGAGAGTGGAGGTGAAGCAGGAAAGGTAGGTGAATTTATGTATTCATTTATTCTCTGATGAGGGTCTGATCTGAGGTTCGATGGGGTGTGATCTGCAGTAGTGTTGGGCGCGAATATTCAAATTCTGAATTTTAATGGAGAATTCGCGAAGATTTAGAATATATTGCTATATATTCTTATTCTCGAATATTCAAGATTTCAATTTTTTATCAGTAACCTCCCTTCTTGCTTGTGGGCCAATGAGATGGCTGCAATGTCTTTGGCTGAGCTTAGCAACATCCTTAGCAACCAATAGGAAAGTTGCCTACCCCTTACTATATAAGAACCTCCCCAGCAGCCATTTCCTGTTTTTTTTTTTGCAGTTCTGAGACAAAGAGCAGTGACATTGCTGTGCTCTGTGCTTTCCACTCATTACATTAGGTAGATAGTTAGTTACTTAATTATCTTATTTATGTTGCAGGGAGATGATGAAAATGGAGATTTGATCAAATCCCTTAGGGCAATGATGAAAATGGAGATTTGATCAAATCCATAAGGCCCCTTTCACACGTGTGAGTATTCCGCGTGGATGCGATGTGTGAGTTGAACGCATTGCACCCGCACTGAATCCGGACCCATTCATTTCTATGGGGCTGTGCACACTAGCAGTGATTTTCACGCATCACATTCACGCGTTGCGTGAAAATCGTAGCATGCAAGTGCGGATGCGGTGCAATTTTCACGCACGGTTGCTAGGAGACGATCGGGATGGAGACCCGATCATTATTATTTTCACTTATAACATGGTTATAAGGGAAAATAATAGCATTCTGAATACAGAATGCATAGGACAATAGCGCTGGAGGGGTTAAAAAATAATACATAAACTCACCTTAATCCACTTGATTATGCAGCCCGGCTTCTCTTCAGTCTTTTTTTTTTTGCTGTGTGCAGGAAAAGGACCTGTGGTGACGTCACTCCGGTCATCACATGGTCCGTCACATGATCTTTTACCATGGTGATGGATCATGTGATGACCGGTGTGACATCACCACAGGTCCTTTTCCTGCACACAGCAAAAAAGAAGACAGAAGAGAAGCCGGGCTGCGCGATCAAGTGGATTAAGTTGAGTTAAATATATATATATTTTTAACCCCTCCAGCGCTATTGTACTATGCATTCTGTATTCAGAATGCTATTATTTTCCTTTATAACCATGTTATAAGGGAAAATAATACAATCTACAGAACACCGATCCCAAGCCCGAACTTCTGTGAAGAAGTTCGGGTTTGGGTACCAAACATGCCGATTTTTCTCACTCGCGTGCAAAACGCATTACAATGTTTTGCACTCGCGCGGAAAATTCGCACATGTTCCCGCAACACACCCGCACCTTTTCCCGCAACGCCCGTCTGAAAGAGGCCTAAGGGAGATGATCAATTCGACGGAAGATGTTTAAAATAACATCTCTGTGGGGTGATTTCCCTAAAGAAAGTAAGTGATTTGGTTCAAGTGAAAAGATGAAATAAACAAGTAAGGAGTCCTGGGGAAAAAAAAATAAGCAGTTGAAGGACATTTTGATTACCTCATAGACATGTGACTAGCATTACTAATCACATTGTGATGATGTCATCAAAGGTCCTTTATCCCATAGCTCTCACAGTTTGCTGATAAAAGGCCCTAGCGATGCCCCTAATTCTAGGTATATACTATTCTGGTAGGGGGAACACAGCCAGGCATATGTCTGAGCAAAGTTGTATCTGAAGAACAGTTCAAAAACATCCTGATAGTTTAATTAAACAAGCAACATGATAAAGAAAAACCTTTGTGGACTCGCTAAAGGATAGAAGAAGCTATCACAGTCATTGAGCAATTTAAAGTAGCACCACTAAAACTACAACGGACACATAAACAGTACTATTATGGAAAAAAATACGATGTTATGGAAGTAGGTACTAAAAAATATTTTTTTTTTGAAAATCTTTATTTGTGTCATTTTCCAATAATAAAACACGCAAAGCACATTCTTGTACATCCATAAAAGCAACATATCCGTACAAAACAGACCAAGATCTGTTAATCCAGCGGGATGACTGTGAAGCCCCACTCAAAGTAGCTGGAAGACCTGAATTACATATAAGAGGTAACAGTATATAAAATATACGAGCTAGGGTCGACTAACCCCTCCAATCATGCTGATATCTACTGATACCGTATAAATTATTTATCCAATGAACGTATCTCTTACGTTTGGTCCTGTTCCATAATGATCAAGTTGGAATGTGATTTACGAACAAAAAGAACTACACATACAAATAAACAGAGTTCAGAAATAAAGAAATAATAAGTCAGTCAGGATCTCAACACACGAGTATATGGTTTTAGCTACTCAAAGTGAACCTCTATTCCAAATGTAGTAATAGGAATGACATTGCACATATCTTGCACCCTATTGAGGAAAATACATATCTGGTGGATCTACACAGCAGCCAAGGCATATTTCTCTTCCATATGTGAAAGCCAAGGTTGCCATATTTTCAAATAGTTACCCCTATTGTTATTCTCCCACCCCGCCAATTCCTCCATTTGACACAAAAGGTTCATTTTTTCATACCACATGTTCAAAGTGGGGGGATCTGTTTCTCTCCATTTAATTGGAATGAGAAGTTTTGCAGCAGTAATCATATGTGTGGCTAAGGAAGATTTACTTGGTCTGAACTCCTTCTCAGGAAGCCACAATAGAATCAAGGGGCCTGTAAGTTTAATTTGAGAACAGCACACCTTGTTAATAGCTGATTCAACCTCATGCCAAAAATGTCTCAGAGCCGGGCAGGTCCACCAAATATGGGAGATATTACCCACTCCATTAGAGCACCTCCAACAATCATTAGAAGGGATCAGATTAATCTTATGAAGAAATTCTGGTGTGCGATACCACCTGGTAAGTATCTTTACCGAGTTTTCTTGGACTCTTACACACCTCGAAAATCCATGAGAATGGGAAAGTATAAACGCCTTATCAGGGTCATTTATTGTGATGTTTAGTTCTCTCCCACTCTCTCAAATATGCCGGCGTATATTTATCCCTTTCAGTTAGCAATTGTCTATAAATTAATGACAAGCACTTTGGGGGAGTGGAAGGCAGAAGTACATAGTTCTCTAACCAGGTTGGATCTGGAAGAGGTAGGAAATCAGTCTTTGAAAACTTGGCACATGTACTCTCAAAGTCCCATTTCTGAATCATGTTTATTTCGGAATCAGAAGTCCCAGTGAGGGCCTTGAAAAACTCAGAATTTGGTGGCGATCTAAATAGATCTCCTAATCTGTAACTTTGAACAAACTTCCAAGCCGTAGGTCTTTTGATGGGATTACTTGAAAGTACATGTGGTAACAAATGAAGCGGCATTAAAGGAGAAAGTCTCTTGCCACTCAAGTGCCGGAGACATATTACAATGAACAATAGTACACCTCGTAATTTCACTTTTTACCTCTCCTCTAACGGGGGTTTTGCCGTTATAGCTCCAAAGAAGGTGTTCCCTATTTTTTCCCATCACCGCTCTCTCCATAGCTACATGAAGAGGAAAGGGTTGAGGCCTGGACAAAGCAATCCACCTCTCTAAATGTATAGCTTGGACATAGGCATTCAAATCCGGAAGGGAAATACCTCCTTGTTTCCTTTTCCTCGTAAGAAGAGAGAAGGAAAGTCTAGCTCTTTTCCCCGCCCATAGAAACTTTCCCATGAGTACCTTAAGACTATTAAGGAAAGATTTAGGGACTGAAATGGGGAGAGATCTAAAAGTATACATAACTTGGGGTAGCACATACGTCGTAAGGATGTTTTTCCTCCCTAGCCAAGACAGATTAGGCACTGAGGCCCTAGAGAGAAATGATTTGATTTTATCTATCAAGGGGCTATAATTAAGTCGAAAGAGAAGGTTCGGGTTAGCCGGTACCAATATTCCTAAATATTTTATGGCCTCATTGGGCCACTTGAATGGGGTCAAGGCCATTATGTGACTCTTTGTATCCGGATCAAGTGATACTCCCAAGGCTTCAGATTTTCCCATATTTATTTTAAAGTTAGAGATAGCTCCAAAGCTCTTGAAAATCTCCAATACATGAGGCATTGCTTCTTTGGGGTTCGTTATCATCAGTAAAAGGTCGTCGGCAAACGCCGCCATCTTATGTTGGACACCTTCTAACTGTATCCCCTCAATATTGGTAGATTGTCTGAACTTCAGTAGTAAGATCTCTAATGTTAGAACAAAGAGGGTGGGTGAAAGGGGGCATCCCTGTCTAGTGCCGTTCCTAATCTGAAAGGCGTCCGACAGAGCTCCATTAACTAGCACTCTTGCGGATGGGGCTGAATATAGGGAAAAAATGGCATCAATAGTTTGCAAAGGGAATCCGTAAGCTACTAAACAGGACTTCATAAACAGCCAATTAACTCTGTCGAACGCCTTTTCAGCATCGGTTCCTAAAAGTAACAGTGGCGATTTCTTCTCCTTGGCTAGGAATATTGCATGCAGTACTCTACTGACGTTGTGTCTTCCCTCCCTGCCAGGCACAAATCCCACCTGTTCCTCTCCTATCAGCTCTGGGAGCAGCTTAGAAATGCGTTGGCTCAATAGTTTCGCCCACCACTTCAGATCTGTGTTGAGGAGTGAAATGGGCCTATAACTACCACATTCCTCTGGATCTTTCCCCTCCTTATGTAGGATGGTAATGTGAGCTAGTTGAGCCTGAGGAGAGAGGGAAGACCCCAACATCAGAGAGCTGCACATTTTGGTGAAGTGTGGTATCAGGACCTCTTGGTACTTTTTATAGTAAGCAATAGGAAACCCGTCAGGGCCAGGGCTTTTTCCAGACGGGATAGTATTAAGTATTTGTCTTACTTCCAACTCCGTGAAAGGTGATAGGAGGCTATTTTTCCCTGCTTCTGAAATAGTTGGGATTTTAATGGATTGGAGAAAGGAGTCAATGAGGTTTTGTAGGTGAGAGGGATTATCTCCTGTAACATCTGAGCTTACCTCGATGTTATACAGTGATTTGTAGAATTTACAAAACTCTGCTGCAATGGCAGGAGTCGTGATCAGCCTATTACTATCCTTATCTTTAACCGCGCTAACAAAAGTTTTATTCCTCTGAGCTTTCAAAAGAGAGGACATTAATTTGGAGCCCTTATCTCCATGCGAGTAATACTTAAACCTTAGCGACCTTAAAGTTCTAGCTGATTTGACATTTAGCGTATCTTTCAACTGGGAACGTAGCAGATTTAGAGCATTTTGTGTAGCCTCTGTCATGTTGGACTTATGTCGTTTTTCCAGTGCGGAAATTCGTGATAGAATGTGTTCTATTTTTTCGGTTCTCTGTTTTTTTACCCTAGTACCTAGGCTGATCAATTCCCCTCTAATAACTGTTTTGTGGGCCTCCCATATCGTTGTTTTAGGGATATCAGGCGTGTCATTATTCCTAAAATACTCTAAAATATTCTCTTTAATTTGATCTCTATTAACCGTATCTTCTATTAGTGTGGTATTAAGTCTCCAAGACCAGGCTTTAGGTGGTATGTCCTTAAGCCTCACTTGCAAGCTAACTGAGGCATGGTCAGAAACTGTTATAGAGCCTATAGACGCGCCCATGACTGACCCCAGGGCCGTATTTGACAGGAATAAATAATCTAACCTTTGGTAAGACCTATGGACCTGTGAATAATAAGTATAGTCTCTCTCACCGGGATGGAGGATTCTCCAGGCATCTGATATTCCCAAAGCTGCCAACCCTATCTGGAGCCTTCGGATTTGTTTCGGGGATATAGAAGTATGTTTAGAGGTAGAGTCTTTTGAGGGGTCTATTGCTAAATTGAGATCACCGCCCATGATGAGCGTTCCCTCAGCAAAGGATTTCAGTATGTTTAATGTCTGGCACAGCCAAAGGACTTGCTTGGTGTTAGGAGCATACAAATTAGCCAGCGTAACCATGGAGTTTAAAATTTTACCCTTGATAAATACATATCGTCCTTCAGGGTCCACTATCTTATCCATGACCACCATAGGAATATTATTACTAATCCCAATTGAAGCACCTCTAGCTGCTGAAGTATAAGTAGAATGATACCAGTTTACAAAGTGTCTGTTTACTAAATTGGGTATATGGAGGTGTCTGAAATGGGTTTCTTGAAGAAACGCTATATCCGCTCTCTCCTTCCTAAGCATATGGTATATTTGACTACGTTTTTGTGGTATGTTCATCCCATTCACATTTAGTGTCACAACCGTAACCTTAGCCATTTGAGGAATACTTGAGCATGTACTCTATCATTAAAATTAAGATCCTGACTAGTTTAAAAAAAAAAAAGAGGAATAAGAAAAGGTCATAAACCAGCGTCCACCTACCATATGGGTGGGGACACCTCAGGAACCTAAAACTAAACAAAGGTGAGACTACACACATAAAAATGCGTGTTGGGGGTAATAACAGTGGTGGGAGCCAAAATCAAATTCGGAGCACCACAACCACGGCTTAGGCAAAATGTAACCTGCAATAAGCTATATACTGAGGGTCATAGGATGTCTCCCCAGGGTTGACCAGTCTAGCAGTCTAAAGAAAAATCATTGTTATGGCCTAGTCACCCCCAAGTATCCACCCCAAATCCCACTGTTAACCCTGTGATTCATAAAAACAGTGACATTACTACGGCTACATACTAGACATGAAAAAGATAATTAATCAAAAAGCTTTGCATACTCCTAGATCCTATAATAAGGGCTCGATGCATGTCCAGACAACAAAATGAACACAACTGTTGACTGACAATAGTGCAGATATGTCCCTTCACTCGGACCTAAAAAGCAAAGGGTTAATTCAATTATCACAAGAGTCTCACGTGAGGGACCTCAATCGGCCGGAACAACCCTCTTCTTTGGAGACTTGAACTTCTCCACTCGATTCCATGGAGGAGGCGTAGATAACTGTGGGAGCTCCTCAAAATCGGCTACTGGTAGCCACGGTGGGATGTCCATTGGTGCAATATCGAGAGCTTCCCATATCTTTCGTAGATCTTCAGGCTGTTTCACTATGATCTGTCTCCCATTAATGGTGGTGCTTAGGCCGAATGGGAATAGCCATCTATGTGGGTGCTTCCTGGATCTCAGCTCCGATGTCAGCGGCCGAAGGGCTCTGCGCTTGGCTAATGTGCTTGCAGCGAGATCTTGGAACAGTAAGATCTTGTTGTCATCAAGCAGGATTTCTTCTTTATCTCTAGCAGCTTTTAGGACTTCTGAAGTGTCCAGATAATTGAGCAAAGCACATATGGTGTCCCTCGGGGGGTCCCCCGCCGGAGGTTTTGGCCTCAGTGCTCTATGCGCTCTTTCAATAGTGATAATGGCTGCGCGCTCCTCTCCCAGTAGCATGGCGAATATGCGGCGAACCGCTCCAGTTAGCTCTTCTGCAGGAACTGATTCAGGGATGCCTCTCAGCCTCACATTTTTTCTCCTTCCCCTGTTTTCTTGATCTTCAAGATACAGGTAGGCATTATTTATCTGTGAGCGGAGCGTTTGTACTTGCGACTGCATCCCTGTGCTATGTTGGACTATCGCGGCCTGAGAATCTTCCAGAGCCTCCACTCTGTGACCCATAAGCTTCACCTCCGATTTTATATCCGCCAGCTCCTTCATCACTGGCGTTAAGGCTTGTGCTAAGGTGTGCTTCAGGAAGGATCTAGTGATGGGCATCGGGTCTTTCCCGCCTCGTGCTTCGGACTGGGTGCACGAACTCGCGCCATCCGAGTCATCTTCTTCTTGTGCCGCGTCGCTGAAGTCAGCAGGCGCCATTTTGCGGCGCTCGGCCGTTAGAGACGACTTCTTCTGGAAGTAGTTATTCATGTCCCCTTGTGATTTCTTGACCCGTGGGGTAGCCTCCGGGTCCTTGCTTCTCTCCTTGCTGATCTTGCCCATGTTTAGGCAGGTGAAAATGCTATTTTAGCTGTTAAGCCGGGCTGTGTGGTGAGGAGCTCTGAGTTCAAGCGTCCTGCACCATGCTCCGTTGGCTCCGCCCCCCCCTACTAAAAAATCTTTGATTTTGAAGAGAAAGTCTGATCCAAATATCTAAACAATATTATTTAATATTATATTATCAAAAATATTAAACTTTTCACTAAAACAGTTAAGGGATTTGATGATCAAATCACTTACTTTCTTTAGGGAACATCATCTTCCGTGAATTGAACATCTCCCTAGGGATTTGATGAAATCTCCATTTTAATCATTTCCCTGCGACATATACAGTACAGACCAAAAGTTTGGACACACCTTCTCATTCAAAGAGTTTTCTTTATTTTCATGACTATGAAAATTGTAGATTCACACTGAAGGCATCAAAACTATGAATTAACACATGTGGAATTATATACATAACAAAAAAGTGTGAAACAACTGAAAATATGTCATATTCTAGGTTCTTTAAAGTAGCCACCTTTTGCTTTGATTACTGCTTTGCACACTCTTGGCATTCTCTTGATGAGCTTCAGGAGGTAGTCACCTGAAATGGTTTTCATCAGTTGCATTGTCGAGAAGTCAGGTGGATACACAGCTGATAGTCCTTCTGAATAGACTGTTAGAATTTGTAGTATGGCAAGAAAAAAGCAGCTAAGTAAAGAAAAACTAGTGGCCATCATTACTTTAAGAAATGAAGGTCAGTCAGTCCGAAAAATTGGGAAAACTTTGAAAGTGTCCCCAAGTGCAGTCACAAAAACCATCAAGCGCTACAAAGAAACTGGCTCACATGCGGAAAGGAAGACCAAGAGTCACCTCTGCTGCGGAGTATAAGTTCATCCGAGTCACCAGCCTCAGAAATTGCAGGTTAACAGCAGCTCAGATTAGAGACCAGGTCAATGCCACACAGAATTCTAGCAGCAGACACATCTCTAGAACAACTGTTAAGAGGAGACTGTGCGAATCAAGCCTTCATGGTAGAATATCTGCTAGGAAACCACTGCTAAGGACAGCCAACAAGCAGAAGAGACGTGTTTGGGCTAAAGAACACAAGGAATGGACATTAGACCAGTGGAAATCTGATGAGTCCAAATTTGAGATCTTTGGTTCCAACCACCGTGTCTTTGTGCGACGCAGAAAAGGTGAACGGATGGACTCTACATTCCTGGTTCCCATGTGAAGCATGGAGGAGGAGGTGTGATGGTGTTGGGGTGCTTTGCTGGTGACACTGTTGGGGATTTATTCAAAATTGAAGGCATACTGAACCAGCATGGCTACAACAGCATCTTGCAGCGGCATGCTATTCCATCCGGTTTGCGTTTAGTTGGACCATCATTTATTTTTCAACAGGACAATGATCCCAAACACACCTCCAGGCTGTGTAACGGCTATTTGACCATGAAGGAGAGTGATGGGGTGCTGCGCCAGATGACCTGGCATTCACAGTCACCGGACCTGAACCCAATCGAGATGGTTTGGGGTGAGCTGGACCGCAGAGTGTAGGCAAAAGGGCCAACAAGTGCTAAGCATCTCTGGGAACTCCTTCAAGACTGTTGGAAGACCATTTCAGGGGACTACCTCTTGAAGCTCATCAAGAGAATGCCAAGATTGTGCAAAGCAGTAATCAAAGAAAAAGGTGGCTACTTTAAAGAACCTAGAATATGACATATTTTCAGTTGTTTCACACTTTTTTGTTATGTATATAATTTCACATGTGTTAATTCATAGTTTTGATGCCTTCAGTGTGAATCTACAATTTTCATAGTCATGAAAATAAAGAAAACTCTTCGAATGAGAAGGTGTGTCCATACTTTTGGTCTGTACTGTATATAATACAGTTAGTGGGAGATAGTCAGTGTAGGTTATATCCTGGTATAGTGTAGCTGATAGATTCCAGTGCAGGGTGTTAGGTAGTGTGATAGGGTCTGCTGTCCATACATACATGCAACAGACATAGTGCTGTGATGTCACAAGTTCGCAGCAGTACTTAGTGCCCCAATCAGTAATATGTAGTCAGACCTGCTAAAATGTGAAGTTGCACGTATTGCGCCAAAATATTAGCATCATTAATTGCCGAGTTGCGCAATAGCGAATATATTGGAGCACTCTATCTGCATATAAAGCTATTGTAATGTTCTGCCGTGCTTCTAGCAGCTTGAAAAATGTAGCAACAATGACCCACGCCTGTATTGCGCGCGGAATATGCGCATATTACATTGCCGATTTTCGCAATCTAGAAAATAATGGCGAATTCTCTAATATATGATGAATATTCGCGAAATATCGCAAATTTGAATATTGCCCCTGCCGCTTATCACTAATCTGCAGTCTGTCATGGGGTGTCTGATCTGATATAGAGTTCTGATCTGAGGTCTGATATGGGGGGTCTGATATGGGGGACTGATCTTAAGTCTGATGGGGGTGAAGATTGGGGGTCTTATTTAGGGATCTGATGAAGAATGGCTGTTCTCAAAAATATTTCTATAAAATATTTTTTTTCTTATTTTGTTCCTCTAAAACCTAGGTGCATCTTATAAAAAGAAAAATCCGGTATATATTTACTTGGATATTGCCCAACACTAAATAGAAAAAAAATTATTGCGAATGATATAAATATAAAGTGATGACACTCATAAGATGTTGAGTATAAAAAGTACAGAAGCTTAGAAAATATTCTTGTCAATTCACTGTCCGTCCATATTGAACATGTAGAGCCATGTTCTACTTAAGAGGGGAATTGTAACACTCAGATGTCAATTGATTCATATATTGCCAGCAGGAATAACAGATGAACAGGATGATACAAAGTTCTAAGAATTATTATATGGGGAATACATGTATTTCCTAAAGCAGCAATGACATGAGAGCTGGCAAGTTCTCTTTAAGTGACTCATCTTCATGTAAACTTGAAAATGCTTACAGATCATATGAGTGCTGTCTGTCTCACATGAGAATCAAAACACTTGCAAAACCGACTTTCCTTCTGCATTTTTACAGATTTTCTACTTTGTAGCTAGATTTTATTTAGAGGTTTTCCAGCCATGTTTGGACAGCTGAATAATTAACAGTCCACTGCCAAGTGTAGACCTTTAAACTGCCGTTTGTGCAAATTTCTGTTTTACTCACAAGCCCAATGTCAGACGCTGCTTTCCGGGTTCACAGCATATGTATTATTTTCCAGGATGAGTATTTTACTTCATCACTAACCTTCCCTCCTCTTTTCTTAATGAACAATGAAACTGTGTGTTAAATTTAATGTGCAATTTATGTATTTGGCTCAATGTCCCTGAAAAAAAAAATGTCCAGTGCTATGCGTTATGAGGACAGAGTTTCCCATTAATCACCTCTTTATGAGAAAACTGCATGAAAAGAAGTTTATCATGCACTGCGAGGCAAGGAGCAAGATGGAAAAACAGCTGATTAAGTGCAGTGGTTATGTCAGGTTCACTAAGCAATAAGGCGAAAAAAATACAGTGTCTGCAAAAAATTAAAGTCACGCAGACAATATAAGGAAGGGTTGTACGTGTTTCCAATGCAGACAAGGGGAAACGTGATCCTTTGAAATATTTATGCTATTATACAGGCCATATAAAACATATAAATGAAAGACAGAGCAGAACTGTCTGTGAAGGTTCTCATTCATCCAGGTCATGGTTTATCAGTAGTAATAAGTGTTATGGCGGTGACTAGTGTTGAGCGAATGAAACCCGACAAAGTGGAATTTGACCCTCATGGGTCAGCAGTCAGTTGAACAGAGTCTACTCCAAGAGGTGGCAGCCTGATGGTTCCCCTGCACCAAAGTGGCTGTATAGGAGTTAAAGGGTGAATACTGGGGGAGGGAGGGGGGGCATCCTTGGAAGTAACCCCAAGCCAAATCTGCTCAAGTGACCCAGTGGGTCCACATCGGTTGCATAACAATAAGTCAGAGCAAATTATTTGTATTTTCTCTTGAAGACATTTCACCAGTTGTCCAACTGGCTTTCTCCATTAGAATTCTAGTTAAGAAAGCCAGTCAGAAAGTGTCGGAATGGGGTACTTAGGGCCCACCAGTGTAACTGATTTTGGGGTCTCACCTTAGGGTTCCTACACACAAACTTATTTTTTTACCATGTCCGTACTGTTGCCTTCACTTCAATGGGGCCGCAAAAAAAATAAAAAAATGACTCCATGTGCATTCTGTGTCTGTATGTCCGCATGGCCGTTCTGCAAAATGATAACATGTCCTTATATTGTCCACATTACAGACAAGGATAGGACCGTTCCATTAGAGGCCGGCTGTTCTGTTCCGCATAATGTGAAATGCACACACCCGGTATCTATGTTTTGCGGATCCGCAATTTGCTGGCTACAAAACATCCAACGGTCGTGTTCATGAGCCCCTACAGTGATAACAGAAATATTAAGGATGAAGTATGATGGCAGACATTCACAGCAAATTTACACATATATGGATATCCTGCACTTAAGTCAATCGGAAACAAGACACATGCCGCGCACATCAATCTCTCATTGGACAGATGTGGGACACAAGACACTTATACATGGATCACATGCTGATACCTAGAACATATATAGCACACACCAATCACACATAGGAAATAAGCAATGCACACACACCAAGACATTTATGCCTAACCCTATTAAGTGTAGCACACTTAAAGGGGTTAAAGGGGTGGTCTCACTTCAGCAATTAGCATTTATCATGTAGAGAAAGTTAATACAAGGCACTTACTACAATGTATTGTGATACTCCATATTGCCTCCTTTCCATCACATTATACACAGCACCTATATGTGGTTATTACCACCATAAAATCCAGCAGTGGTGGTCATGCTTGCACACTATAGGTAAAGGTGTTGGCCTATGCACACCTCCAGCCTTTTCCTATAAGCATGGCCACCACTGCTGGATTACACGGTAGTAATAACCAAGGATACGTGCTGTGTATAATGTGATGGAAAGGAGGCAATATGGAGTATCACAATACATTAGTAAGTATTAACTGCATGATAAATGCCATTTATTGAAGTGAAATAAACCCTTCAACCACTTCAATGTCTGGTGTGAAATTTACTAAATTGTAACCTCCTCAGATTGCATATAATCTACATTATAATTAAAAGGATTGTCCTAACATAATGACCTATTGCCTAGCTACAGGATAGGTGATAAATATCAGATTGCTGGGGTCTGACTGCTGGAACACCCACTGATCATGTAAAAAGGGGTCCTGAGACATTCAATTACATTACCGTCAATCTATGTACACAAGAGTCTTAAGACCATGTTCCCTTGATCAAGGGGTTCCCAGCAGTCAGACCCGCATCAGACACTTATCACCTGTCGTGTCATAGCTGTTGGATATTTTCACATTCCCTATCTGTAAATGTTTTTTTTGGCTGCAAAAAAAATAAATAAAAAATCTGGCCCAAAATATGTGTCAAACTAAAATAGAAATGCTGTATCCACTTTTCTAGTTATCCTCTGTCCACAGGATCGGGGATAACTAAGTGATCCGTAGGAATCTGAACGCTGGAGCCCCCACTGATCCCTCTTTTTGATTGAGTGGCAGGTCTAGCATATGCCCTGCCTCTCTATCCATTCTCTATGGGGTCACTGGAGATGGCAGAGTACAGCGCTGGCTATTTCCAGTGGTCTCAAAAAGAATAAATGGAGCAGCAGGGCATATGTGTGGCCTGCCACACCATCAAAATGGTGCAACAGGACCCGTTCCTGAATTCATATAGTTATGCCATATGGTGTGGAGAGGATAACTTGAAAACCTGGACAACCCCTTTAAATCCTCCACCACTCCACCACCATTATCTCTTTACATGGCAGCAGTGATGCCTTTAAATACGGAATATCATCACTACCGCCATGTAAACCATACGTGTCAATACTGGAGAATATGGCGCACTGTTCCGAATTTTTCAGTCATAAGTCCAACCCCCTTTGCAGGTCATAACCTTTAACAAAGCCCAAACAAAGCCCAAACAAAGGTGCTAGAGGAGCGATGTGAGCAAAGGGCACAAACGGAGGGTCAGAACTGAAACAGAGGCATTAGGGTCACCTGAGGCAGGGTAGTAGTGTGGATCCTGGAGCAGGAGTAACTGGAGAAGAGGCCATATTAGCGGTGCATTTATAGTGGGGGCATCTGGAGCTGGGGCACTAATGGGGGTGCACCTAAAGCAGAAGCATTAGGGTCGCCTGAGGCAAGGGTAATACCGGTGATGCTGGAGCACAGGTATTAGGGGGGCAACTGGAAAAGATGCTATATTAGGGGTACATTTAGAGTGGGGGGCATCTGGAGCGGGGGCACTTATGAGGGTAGACCTAAGGCAGAGGCATTGGAGGGACCTAGGGCAGTGTCCCCCAAATGAAACTCTGAACTCTGCAGAGAGCAGGACACATTCATAGATCTGTGTCTGCTATAAACAAATCCCATATTTCCCCCTTACAGTCTACTACAGCTCACTACTGTCACACACCTGAGAAATCAGCCCAGCACCGCAGAGGAGTCCTTCACTCCAGCAGCCAGTTTTCTGACAGCCGGGAGGGCAGAGGGATGGCCAGACATGTTGTCTCCTCCTTCACTGCCAGCAGCTGGGAAGTTTAGAAGATACTGCGGGGCCCACTGTACAATTTACATCAGTAGGAGGCTGCATCACTGTGCGATACTTCCACCTAGTGGCTACAATAATTATCTCTCCTGAGAAAAAAGAGAAATAATTACTCCTCTGTCTTATCTCTGGGCACATGAGACAGGGGGCCCACCGAGGAATCCGCCTCCCCGGTGTTCCAGTCCAAGCCTGCAGTCAGATGATTCACAAAATGTGCTTGCACTTATTATTATTGATTATTATTGCAAAGAGACATTAAGGGCATCAAAACCTGTCCTTCTGAATATAGCTTAATAGTGCCAGTGGTTGCAATAGTTCTGGGTTCCATTTTAGACTAAAGGATTATGCTTGGGGAGTGTTCAGTCTGTGGGGCCATAATTCACCTATGTAAAGCTCTGATTTCATATGGTAGCATACAGAGTTTTTTTATTCTATATATCTAGCATGCACGATCCTTTGCTCTGATTATAGAAAAAGCCACTATAAGATGGGACTGGCAACAGCTTTATCCTCTCTCTCCATTAAAGGAGCTGCCCACTTTATTTCAGCCTTCTACCTGGGTATCCTAACGATATTTCATGTACTAATACATCTTTATGAAAACATCTTTGGATTTACCATAATTGAACCCCCCCCCCCCTCCTTCCCTTCCAATTTGGCCGGCCTAATATGTCCTTCAGATGGTGCTTTCACCATGAAAAGATTGCATAGAGGGGCATGTGACCAACATATCATCATGCCTCCTCCATTCAAACGCGGTGCACATGCGTCGGCAGTCAATGTTTTAATGAAGGAGACTTGATGATGACCTGTTTGGTCACATGTCCCTCCATATACATTAATGTATGGATGGGAACGCCATCCGAAGGGGACAGTAGGTTGGCTGAGAGGTTGAACTGTGTGGCTAATGGCTCAACCAAAAAGGGCATACATGCGAGTGCACTACATTCTCTTGTGAATTTTGTGTCCCACAGCTGTGCCTATTGGTTCACCCATTGCCTTACCTATATAGAATGATTCCAGAATTTAGAGCTCTCCTTACCCCAAAAGTCATATTATCAAATAATTCACATACCATACCAGTTCAAAGGTAGCACATTTCCATAATTTCCTTCTGGTTCTACTACTTATCCCTTTTGCTGCCAATGGTTTAAATCTTCACATCTGTAAAACATAAAATACACAAGACCCACACATGTAACCTTTATACTCGAACACACAAGAAAGTAAGGATATATTATCCATATATTAGTATGCAGAGTTATCTTTTAAAGATAAAGCAACTTTTGAAAGTTTATCACTACTGCTAACATTTGAGAAAAGGAGGGTCACTTATACCAAGAAATTATATAAGGTTAGGTCTAAGGCCTTATTCACACTGTCAGTGTTTGGTCAGTGAGGGACCTACATGGTATAAGGTATAATGGAAGGATTTTCACCTCTCTGGCTAACAATCAATGATGGAAATCACTGACCAAACACTGACCGTGAGAATATGACCTTATAGAATTTAAAAAAAGACAATAAACATGATATAGATTTTTTGTTTTGTTTTTCCCATTATGTAAAAAATATATTGCTTTATCTGCAGTTAACACAGAATACATAAAACATACAGTAATTTCTTCTAAGAAAAAAAAAATCTAAATATATCTAAAACTACTCATTTTAAGTTCTCTCTAATTTTCCAGAGGACATGTATAGCAAATTTGCTGACTAAATAAAATAAGCATATATTCAGTCATAAGATCTTGCTTTGGTTAAATTAGAACATCCTTGTGATTCATCTGAAGGAATCACTTTAGGAATTAGCAAATCTTGATTTACTCAATTGTTACCATGTGAGTCTTACATTTTAGATTTTGTAAATCAAAAATATCATATCCCAGAGGCAGGGCCATCTTTAATATTGATTGGACCCTGGGCAAGAATTTACTTGGGCCGCTGGATCCTGCCTTCCCACACCCTAGCATACAATCATGCCCTCCACCACAACACACACACACAAAACAAATCCTCACACCTCGTAGAGTAGTAAACTTTAATAATGAGGAGTGGCTACTAGAGGTGTTCCTTGGCAGTAATGCAAACACTGCCTTTTTTCTGAAAAGGCAGAGTTTACATTAAAAAGCTTGCAGAGACATGCTATAGACACCAGAACTGCTACATTTAGCTGTTGTGGTTCTGGTGACTATAGTGTCCCTTAATATACAGAAAAAAAAGAATCCGCACAAAAGTATCAAATAAAATGGCTGTATCGTTATTCTAAAAATTAAAAAAGCACAACTTCTGACACAAATATACAGTATTTTGCAGATTACTTTTTTTTTTTTTTACAATGTGCAGATAGTACTGTACTGCTAACCCCTCCATCCACCCCTACGTACAGAGTAATACAGTGCCACATACCTCTTACATCCAGTGACTTCTCTTTGATGTAGATGTACTCTTTCCTCATCTTCTCCTTTCAGACCTTCAGACCAGACCACCACTTGTCAGCCATTTCTCGTCTCTGGAGTTTGACAAACAAAATCTTAGTTTACTACTTTTCCAACATCCTCCCATCTTCTGGACAAATCATCCTACCACCCCCAATACTGTGCTACTGTGCTCCCCAATACTATACTGCAGAAACAGATAAACCCCCTGATAATAGTAGTACCATGCAGATAGTGCCCTTCAATAATTATTGGCATACATTGCCCTAAAACAACTGCTCCAAGCAAATAGTGCCCCTGACACTGAAAGTGTAAACATAACTTCCCACAAAAACAATTATGGTAAGCTGTGACAGTGCCAAGGAGTCGCCACAGTAATAGTGCTCCCAAAAGTCCCACCAATAGTAATAATTCTCTGCTAGAGCACACATGGTAGTAATAGTGCTCCTACAGTGCCCCCAACACGTCCTCACTGTGCCTCAGAAGTAATAATGCTCCCATAGTGCCCATACTAGTAATCATGTTCCCCAAAGACCCCCAGTAGTAATAAAGCCCATTATAATGCCCCCCAGTAGTAATAATTCTCAGACGAACGTTTGTTGCGTTCTGTATATGGGCCGTTTTTACATTCCCTATATGGTCTGCATACGGAACCATTTATTTCAATGGGTCCGCAAAAAATGCGGACAGCACTCCATGTGCTGTCCCCATCTGTTGCTCCGTTCTGTGACCCCGCAAAAATTATGAGACATGTCCTATTCTTGTCCGTTTTGCGGACAATAGGCATCTCTATAATGAGCCTCCTGTTCCATTCAGCAAATTGCGGAAGGCACATGGGCGGCATCCGTGTTTTGCTGATCCGTCCTGAGGACGGCGATACAGATTACTATGGAGATGAGCGCTTCCACAATGGAAGCGCTCATCTCCCTGTGCCCTGCCGCTGCCCCCCATTTGTCACCAGGGCTTCGCCTGGGGCCATCGCCTCACTTTGCCTAATTAGCGGTGCGGCCCTGCTAGTGCCCCCTGGAATTTTGCGCCCGGGGCAACTCCCCCCCCCCCCCCCACGCTATGCCACTGGCCAGCGGGGCTCAAGAGGGAGCTGCCTTGGGCCCCCCAGGAGCAACTGGGCCCGGGGCAGCTGCCCCTTTTGCCCCGTGTTAAAGATGTAAAGATGGCCCTGCACAGAGGTCTACTTAAAGGCCAAGAAAACAATATAGATTTTTTTTTTTTCTTTTGCTGCAAACAAGATTAAACAAGTTACCCTGGGAATTTCACTCTTTGAATTTATAGAACCGGGGATCAAGTTTGTTATGTCCCATTACCTTTTTAATTAATTCGACAGTGTTTTCTCAGAATGTTTTTTATTTCTTTCAGGACATGACAAAAGGTAGTGCCATAGGCTTTGACCAGGATGTTGCATTTGGAGCATTTATTCTGGTCTTTATTTATATTTTACCCTCTTGAGGTACAGAAAATAGGGTGTGGAGTGTAGTAAGTGCTAAATACATTTTCACTAGGGGCAGTATTATTTTTTATACTTTCCTTAAACCATATATTAATCTAGATATTACCTCTTACCGTAGTAAATAATGTCAAATTACCCCATCTGAATAGTTCTTTAATTTTTTACTTATATTTATACACATTTTACAGTGTCCTAGTGATCTTTTAGCCCTCAAGTACTTTATATTTTACAGTAGGCAGAAAGGATCCTCCTCTGGATTCAGAACAAAGGGTTCACTTTTTCCCTATTTAATCTGTATCAGGATACATCATTCTCCAAAATATAAAATATTGTCCCTTCATCTTGAGTTGCTTACCCCAGTAAAGTATCATGTCAGCAAATAGGTTAATTCATAGTTCCTAATCTTTAGGCCTCCTGCAAATGAACGTATGTGTTCTGTTCCGTGCATTGGGGACCGCAATTTGTTGTCCCCAATGCAAGGAGAACGTTCATGCGGCCTCCGGGACGGATCCAGACCCATTCAACTTGAATGGGTCTGTGATCCGCCCGTTCAGCAAAAAGATAGAGCAAGTTCTATCTTTTTGCGGAACGGAAGTATGGAACGGAACCCCACAGAAGCACTCCATAGTGCTTCGGTAGGGTTCTGTTCCGTACTTCCGTTCCGCACCATTCTGCATTTTCGGATTTGCGGACCAATTCAAGTGAATAAGTCTGCATCCATTATGTAAAATGCACACGAAACATGTGTCCGTTTTATTGTGGATCCGCATATGCAGTCTGCAATATGGAAACGGAACACATACGTTCGTGTGCAGAAGGCCTTAATCAGGATTCTTTCTGTCTGCTCTGTCTCCTTTATATATAATTGCAGCAGTTCCAGCACAATATTGAAGAGCAGAGGAGACAGAGAGTGGCCCTGTCTCATATCTTTTCCCAAGAAAAAACTGTCTGATGCCACCCCCCTCTGTGACAATATAAGCTTTGGACGAGCCATACATGAATTTGAAAAATTGGAGGAAATGGTCAGAGCTATGTTACCGAACGGCCACATCTAATACATACTGACAAAAGCTTTTTCAGTGTCAATGGCAATGTTGGTGGACATTTTGCCCAATCCATCACAATCAAAGTATGTGCTATGGCTTTGTTCCTGATTGTCTTCAATTTTCTGAGTTTGAGAAGTTCCTTTATAGAGAGATGCCCCTCCTACAAGATAACCCTGTTTCTCCATTTTATCTCTTTTATCCATAGTTCTGATCTAATAAAAAAAAAATCCTAACATCATCCTCTTTTTTCTCCACTATCCTGAGGATCCTCATCCAAGAAAGCTTCCATGTCCATTGGTGAGGAAAAGGTCAAAGGAGAAAAGGAGAGCCATCTGACAAATAATTTCAGCCTTACACGGTACATTAAGTGGAAGCGAAATCCCCTATTTTTTTTTACACATACTTGACTGAATGATTTTCTCCTATTTGACACTCCAGGAATATAAACAACTTCAAAGTCCAAAGCTTGCCTGTTGCAGTTTGATCTCATAACCTTTTCTTTATCTTGAAAATCTAAAAGTCATGCAGTCACTGTGTCACTTTACACCCAATTGATGAGTCTGGTCAGTCTTTATTCGGCCTGGAATATCCAGCAGTTCCTGCAGTCTCTAGTAACTCCAAAGGAGAGATTGTTTCAGGTATGTTGTTTCTTCTCACCGTGTTCTCTGAATCTTCATTGTGTTCCACTAATGGCTTGTTGGGTTTCATAAATTCTTGCTGGCCTAATGCTCAATCTCCTCCTCCATAGATGATAAACTTTGCTCCATTTCTACAAGCTGTAAAGTATGCTAATTCATTTCCATCCACAGTTCCTGGCTACCATCTTTGGCAGCTTTATCAAATCTTTTTATGGCAGCTCAAGTGAAATGTTTGTGCCCTGTTTTGAGACAGTGGGAGACCAGAGCAGCATGGAGCAGGCAAATAAAAGTCGTTTTTTTCAGGAGGCAGGTGTTAGCCTAGTGCTCAGTACCTGCGCTGCTGGGCCTACATGGGCACCGGGTTCCCTCATTCCCTCCTGTGGCCTTGTGCCGTGTTGACAAGCGCGGGCAGTAGGTAGCTTAACTGTTGTATATGTGCTCCATGCCAGAGCTTACTTCCTGCTTGAGTCCTGTACTGTTGTTAGGGCATGCACGGGAGTGTCTCTCCTCCCTTGTGAGGTAGCATGTACACGCCCTCTGTCTTCCCAGCTTAAGGCTGGGTGGAAGGAAGTGTTTAAAGGCGCTTCCTGCTCCAGGAAGGCGCCTGAGCAATCTTGGTCACTAGCTTGTCTAGTTCCTTGTGTGAAGGTTTTTGGAAGGTTCTGCTTTTCTGTGTATCGGACACTGCTTCTCGATTTAACTGATTTTGATAGTTTTCCGCCTGCCTCTGACCTTGGATTTTGATTACAGACTTTGCTTGCCCTGACTCCAGACTTGCTGACTATGTGTTTCCCCTCGGTGCTTGTACCGGTATCTCTGACACTACCACTGACCTGGGGACTGCTCTGGAGTGGTACCCGGTAACTACCCTAATGGCCCAAGCCTATCCTCACCATCAGAGGCTCTAGTGAAGACCAGGTAATACTAAGTCACACCCTTCCAGGGTATAGCCGGTCAGTGGTGCAGTGGGTCCATAGCCGCTTGCATAACAGCAGGCTGCGGGCTTTACTTAAAATACGATTACCAGAAAAACCCCTGTAATGTCAACATCTTGATTATCCCTTTAATTCTTTCTTCATCTGCATCTGTTGACTTCAGGGACTGGCCATTTTTTGTATACGTATTTTACCGCTGAGTCTACAATAGTTAATAAAAATTCAGCTGGCCACATGACACAATAAAGGCCAAAAACAGTGAAGACTGACTGGCTCTGCACTAATATCCTATTGCACAATGAAATTATCCTTTCATCTGTCTGACAGAATTCTAAACTGTATGATTTTCACAGCAGATATGGAACAAATGACGCATCTCATCTGCACAAGCTCTTTCAAGTTCATTTCTAGTCCTCAATCTATTCTGTGAAAAGCACTGTATTTATCCAAAACATGTGCTTAGAACTGCAATTCTCTGCAACTTAGGACACTGTGCCAAACTCCCAGTACTCTTACAATTAAAGCGATACTTGGAAACTTTTTCTCCCAGACACCACACCCTCTGTTAAAAGTGTGTGATTTCTTTGGAGACTTTTCCTAATTAAAAAACAAAACAAAAAAAAAGTATTTATTATGGTAAGTTGCATACATACCAACAAGTCCCCACTTGTACTGGTCTCATTTTTCAGTACATCTATTTCTAGGGGTCTCTGTTTACAGCCAGCCTAATGTGTTTGACATTTAGTGCACAATTTACAAAGTATGTCATTCATTACATAGTCTCTGTGGAACACAATACAGACAAGATTATAGAATGTAGCTATATAAAGCTTGAAACTATAATCTTATTGCTTCACAAGAAAAGCCCCTTTACACTGGCTGCCAACTGGGAAATTATAGAGATGGAGGATTCCCAGGAACACCTGTTCCCGATAATTGCCATGTAAAGATGCCGTTGATCAAATTCATTGTTCATTGGTTGAAGACATCTCTGATGTGGCCACCTGAATCATCGTTTCTGGGCAGCAGATTGCCCTGTGTAAGTAAAGTAGGAATAGGCTGCCCAGAAACAATTAATCTGCATACGGACAATCGATTACTGTAGCAGCTCTCGTCTCTTCTGACAAGCAGACAGTTGTCAGGACCAAATGGTTTATGCCTGATGACTGCTTTTTAAGTGTAAAGGGGCCTTTATTTATACCAGTGGTAATTGTATACTAACAAGGAATGAAAAATCCAAACTATTCTCAGAAATGAAAGCGGCTGTGGATGTAGTGTTTCTGGATTTTGCAAAGGCTTTTGATACTGTCCCTCATAGACGCTTAATAAGTAAAGTAAGGTCTATTGGCTTGGAAAGTATAGTTTGTAATTGGATTGAAAACTGTCTGAAGGACCATGTCCAGAGAGTTGTGGTCAATTATTCCTATTCAGAATGGTCCCAGGTTATAAGTGGTGTACCCCAAGGTTCAGTGCTGGGCCCTTTATTATTTAATTTATTTATTAATGATATTGAGGACAGGATTAATAGCACCATATCTATTTTTGCAGATGACACTAAGCTTTGTAAAACTGTATGGTCTATGGAAGATGTCCATATACTTCAAGCTGACTTGAACACTGAGTGATTGGGCATCAACTTGGCAAATGAGGTTCAATGTGGACAAATGTAAAGTTATGCATCTTGGTAGTAATAATCATATGTCCTAGGACCTATGTGATGTAGTACTGGGAGAGTCACTTATAGAGAAGGATTTGAGTGTCCTTGTAGATGGTAGATTAACTTATAGTATAATGTATAGTGTACAATGTCAATCAGCTGCTTCTAAGGCCGCCAGGATATTGTCATGCATTAAACGAGGCATGGACTTGCAGGGCAGGGATGTAATATTACCACTTTACAAAGCGCTGGTGCGGCCTTATCTGGAATACGTAGTCCAGTTCTGGGCACCAGTACATAGAAAGGACGCACTGCAGCTGAAAAAAGTAGAGAGGAGAGCGACTAAAATGATAAGGGCCATAGAGGGTCTTAGTTATGAAGAAAGATTAAAAGAATTGAATTTATTTAGTCTTGAGAAGAGACGTCTAAGGGGGGACATGATTAACCTGTACAAGTATATAAATGGGCCATACAAAAAATACGGCGAAAAGCTGCTCCATGTAAAATGTGCTCAAAAGACAAGGAGGCACTTTCTCCGACTAAAGAAGAAAAAGTTCAGTCTCCAGAAGCACTAAAGCTTCTTTACTGTAAGAATTGTGAATCTGTGGAATAGACTTCCTTAGGACGTGGTCACAGCAGGAACAGTGGACAGTTTCAAATAGGGTTTTAGACTAATTCTTAAAAGTAAAAAACATAAATGTTTATGAAAACGTGTAGAAATCTGAGTCTCACTTCCTTCTGGGATTCGTGTCCCCACCTATCCCTTGGTTGAACTTGATGGACGTTTGTCTTTTTTCAACAGTATTAACTATGTAAATATCTAACTATGTAATGTCACCTTAAAACTATTATATTCCTGGGTGCAGGGGCAGATTTGGCATTCCTAGGGCACCAAGCAAAGTTATGTCTGGGGGCACCCGTAGCACCATTAAGCTCTGCCCAGTTACAATGCTAAGACCCTCCCTATCATTCCACTAATCTCCAGCCCATGGACCCACTAAGTCCCAGCAGAGGACCTCCTGATCCTGGTGGTAAATTCCGACAGAGCCTGGATGTACAGTTTCTTGTGAAATAAGTTGGGTTCAGAGTAGATGAGTTACAATATTCACTCTTGAATTCAGGGAATTGCATGATCTCTAACAGTTGGAGTGGGAATGACTTTTACTTGTATTTGGAAGATTAGACAACATCGATCAATATACCATTAAGGGCACATGGATGAAATATAGGGGACCCTCCCTCTCCCATTACTACACTGAACAGGCAGCTGTTGCATAGAGCAATTCCACAGGACAGCCCAGCTCATCAATGCTTTACACAGTCAGTTAATTGATATCTATAGGTGGTGTGAAATGCTAATTTCTCCTGAAGTGTTAGAGCAGAAGGAATAGCTGGTAACACTACTTCAGTCACAGTTATGGACATAGTCGATTTAAAAAATAATGCCGCCTTGGCACTAGTGACTTTAGCTTTGCATGTAAACAGGCAGCCCCTAGCAAAAGTACAACTGAAATCAAACCTGCTATATACTGTATAAATAATTATATATACAGTACAGACCAAAAGTTTGGACACACCTTCTCATTCAAAGATTTTTCTTTATTTTCATGGCTATGGAAATTGTAGATTCACACTGAAGGCATCAAAACTATGAATTAAAACATGTGGAATTATATACATAACAAAAAAGTGTGAAACAACTGAAAATATGTCATATTCTAGGTTCTTCAAAGTAGCCACCTTTTGCTTTGATTACTGCTTTGCACACTCTTGGCCTTCTCTTGATGAGCTTTAAGAGGTAGTCACCTGAAATGGTCTTCCAACAGTCTTGAAGGAGTTCCCAGAGATGCTTAGCACTTGTTGGCCCTTTTGCCTTCACTCTGCGGTCCAGCTCACCCCAAACCATCTCGATTGGGTTCAGGTCCAGTGACTGTGGAGGCCAGGTCATCTGGCGCAGCACCCCATCACTCTTCTTTATGGTCAAATAGCCCTTACACAGCCTGGAGGTGTCCTGTTGAAAAATAAATGATGGTTCAACTAAACGCAAACCGGATGGAATAGCATGCCGCTGCAAGATGCTGTGGTAGCCATGCTGGTTCAGTATTCTTTCAATTTTGAATAAATCCCCAACAGTGTCACCAGCAAAGCACCCCCACACCATCACACCTCCTCCTCCATGCTTCACAGTGGGAACCAGGCATGTAGAGTCCATCCGTTCACCTTTTCTGAGTCGCACAAAGACACGGTGGTTGGAACCAAAGATCTCAAATTTGGACTCATCAGACCAAAGCACAGATTTCCACTGGTCTAATGTCCATTCCTTGTGTTCTTTAGCCCAAACAAGTCTCTTCTGCTTGTTGCCTGTCCTTAGCAGTGGTTTCCTGGCAGATATTCTACCATGAAGGCCTGATCCACACAGTCTCCTCTTAACAGTTGTCCTAGAGATGTGTCTGCTGCTAGAACTCTGTGTGGCATTGACCTGGTCTCTAATCTGAGCTGCTGTTAACCTGCGATTTCTGAGGCTGGTGACTCGGATGAACTTATCCTCCGCAGCAGAGGTGACTCTTGGTCTTCCTTTCCGCATGTGAGCCAGTTTCTTTGTAGCGCTTGATGGTTTTTGTGACTGCACTTGGGGACACTTTCAAAGTTTTCCCAATTTTTCGGACTGACTGACCTTCATTTCTTAAAGTAATGATGGCCACTCGTTTTTTTTTACTTAGCTGCTTTTTTCTTGTCATAATACAAATTCTAACAGTCTATTCAGTAGGACTATCAGCTGTGTATCCACCTGACTTCTCCACAACGCAGCTGATGGTCCCAACCCCATTTATAAGGAAAGAAATCCCACTAATTAAACCTGACAGGGCACACCTGTGAAGTACTACCTCTTGAAGCTCATCAAGAGAATGCCAAGAGTGTGCAAAGCAGTAATCAAAGCAAAAGGTGGCTACTTTGAAGAACCTAGAATATGACATATTTTCAGTTTCACACTTTTTTGTTATGTATATAATTCCACATGTGTTAATTCATAGTTTTGATGCCTTCAGTGTGAATCTACAATTTTCATAGTCATGAAAATAAAGAAAACTCTTTTAATGAGAAGGTGTGTCCAAACTTTTGGTCTGTACTGTGTGTGTGTGTGTGTGTGTGTGTGTGTGTGTATGTGTGTATGTGTGTATATATATATATATATATATATATATATATATATATATATATATATATATTCATTATAGCCGTGGGCTCCTCTGACCAGTTTCGAAGAAAGGCAGGGACACAACAATGTTGTGTTGCTAGTTCCAGCCAATCAGTCCACAGGCCAGTGTTTGCGTCACAAGTGCCTTGCAGTGTGTGATCTGCAACCTCTCACTCCACAGACACACCCTGGTTCCTGCTGCTCACTTTTAAAACATAATTGTGGACATGAGGCATGTATAAACCCCAGAGTGGATCGTGGGAAGTAAGCACCCACCCAGCTCTTTGCTTACTCCCAGTAAAAGCCAGGCTTGGATTAGCTGTTACCAGCTATACTAGGTAACAACAGTGTCCACTATCTTAGTGGACACTCTAACTTCTGGCTTCCACTCCACCAAGGCTGGGAACCTTGGTGGCACGTCTCAGGTGCACCACAGCAAACCACAATATGTATCTCCTTAATAGGTTTCCTGCACCATATATTTGTTCAGTTTTTTTCTACCCAGGCTGATATATTTTATAATTAACTTTGTCCACTTTTTCCTGAACTTCATAGGGCACTTGCAACTTGTCCAGAAACTTACTCTCAGCAGTGGGTACGAGCACAAGAACTATCTCCTGGGGAAAAGGTCCTGACTGTGGCCTTTCTATTATACCCCGGGCTCTGAGCTGCCTGAGCCTCTACTAGATGTTCTCACAATGGGCATTACCGATGCAATCCTGTCCTGCATATCTGCAATGTGCTCTATTACACTCTTATAGGAATTAGGCTCCTGCTCCCATGTCTCTTTGGCAATGTCCAGCAGACCTCTGGGATGTCTGCCATATAACAGTTTGAATGGGGAAAACCCAGTTGAGGACTGGGGTACATCTTGGATGGCGAACATGAAATATGGCAGCGACATATCCCAGTCCTTCCCATCTTGAGATACTATCCTTTTTAACATACTCTTTAGGATTTTATTAAACTTTTCCACCAGCCCATCTGTTTGGGGATGGTACACTGATTTGTGTAACTGCTTGACTTGAAGCAGCTTGCACAACTACTTTGCCACTATGGACATAAAAGGAGTACCTTGATCCGTAAGTATCTCTTTGAGTAACTCAATGCGGCAAAACATGGCAAATAGTTCTCTGGCAATAAGTTTGGCTGAGGTATGGCGGAGAAGACTGGCCTCCGGATACCGAGTCGCATAGTCCAATACCACTAATATGTGTTGGTGGCCCCGCTCTGACTTTACCACGGGCCCCACAAGATCCATAGCGATCCGTTCAAAAGGTACCTCTATAATGGGAAGAGGTATCAGTGGACTATGGAAATTCGCTGTCGAAGCAGTAATCTGACACTCTGGACACAACTCACAAAACCACTGGAGTATACGCTCTAGTGTCTTTTTGACCCCAAGATGACCTCCCATTACGTGTGTGAGCCAAGTCTAATACTGCCTGGCGGTAGGGCTGTGGTACTACTAGTTGCTCTTGTTGGACCTTGTCGACGCGGTACAATAAGTCCTGGGAAACAGCCATATGGGGAAACACTGCTTCTGCGCCCTGTTGTTGGGCTACCCCATTGATTACAGTCACTCTCTCTCTGGCCCATACCAGAGTGGAGGAAACCTATTGGGGTTGAACTCTGACCCAATGATGGGGACCCCTATGGCAGGTACCCCGGAATCTGGGTCTTCAGGTTCAGGACCAGGCGAGTCTCTCGACAAGAGATCGCGCTCCGTCCTTCCATAAGGACCAGAATCTGGGTAAATCTCTTCCCAAAATAGCCTCATATGGAAGATTCTTTACCACTCCCACCACGTGCTGTACCTCCCTGCCTGGCGTGACCATGACAACCATCGCCGTTGGATACTATCGGATATCCCCATGGATACAGAAAACGGAGACCTTTTGACAGATTTTTCTGACAAACCAGTGACCCATGCACTAGGGTCACTAGACTTCCAGAGTCTAACAGTGAGCTAATACGGAATCCGTTAATGGACACCTGGCACATGGGAGGTTCACCAGCGCTCACCAGGGTGTCTGCGGTACAGACAGGCCTGGCGTAGAATATGGACCAGCGAGCAACCCGCAGTCCACGGGTTCAGTGGTCAAGGGGCAGTTAGCAGCCCTATGTCCAGGCCCCTGGCACCGCCAGAATCGGATAAATGTGTGTTCATGAGCAGTGATGGCCACTTCGCCGAGTTCGCCCGCGAACACATGCGAGCTGCCATCTTAACTGACAAGTCCAGTGATGCACAGGTAAGTTCTTACCGGTGCCTGTGCGTGAGCTGGTCTGAAATGAAATGCGGTCACCGGGAGCAGGAAGTTCCGAAAACAGCCGCCGGAGGCCTTCATCGGGCTGTTCTTGGAACTGCCTGCACCCAGAGACCGCATTTCATACCGGCTCGTGCACAGGCACAGGTAAGGACTTACCTGTGCATTGCCAGACTTGTCAGTTAAGATGGCAGCTCGCATGTGTTCGCGGGCGAACACGGGGAACTGGCCATCACTGTTCACGAGCCCACGGGGCATGCTTAATGGGCCTTTGTGTTGCATTTTTCCCTGCTTGGGATCGGGACTTTTTTTCAGTCTCTATACGGGGGGGGCAGGGGTTGGGGTGTCACACGTTTTTAAGAAGTGTCCCGCACCAAATCCTGGGTGGCCATGTACCGCTCGACCAGGATGACCAACTGGTCGAGGTTGCCCGGGTCCCCCTGACCCACCCAACGCTGAATGGCCACTGGCGGAGTACGCACAAACCAAGTATAGTCTGCGTACTAGACAACCTGCAAGGGTACCTGACCACACCACCAGCCACAGGCAGGGGTAGATTAAGTGGCCCAAAGGCCTGGGGCTTTTCCTCAAGCTTGGGCCCCACGAGAAAAAACAGTATACTGCACAGTATACCCTTGCCCCCCAGCCATAATGATAAAGACATATTTAGATAGACATTCAATTCCACATGGTCAAACATACAGGAGAATACAGCGCCAGTGATGGACGAACATCGGCCCTCGACGGTGCATGAACGCGATCAAATGTTTGCAAACCGCAAGTTCGCGGGAGGCCCTATTCGCTTTAATGGCAGGTGAACCTGAAAAACCTTCAGCTCATATTTGCAGCCACCAAATACTGAGTAGAAGTGTACAAATAGTCCCACAACATGGACAGTGACATACTAGAGGGGGATCAATGAAAAAAATTCCAACAAAAAATATGTATCTTAATCAGGGGACATTTTTATGCGTCTTAAGGAAAATTCTCTGAAATGTGCCCAGTTGTAGCTTAGAAAAATTTATTTTAGGCCACGGGAGTACGGGACTTAAAAATTCACCTGACATAAAACAAATTCTGATAATGTGGCTCAAGGTACATTATGCGGTCAATGGATATCAATTTTACTGCAGGCCAGTACAAATACAGGTCAAATACATATGTTTAAAAGAACTAAGAATATAACATTGGATTAAAAATATGGCCAACGAAATCCCCCCTCTTGAAAAAAAACCTAATAGTTGAAATTCTATAACATGTGGTCGTTACTGGTGTTGAATTCCTACGAGGCCTCAACTATTAGGCATTCACTGTACAGAAAAGAACAAGTATGTGGTTGGAGGTAGATTACACGGTCATTGGATATCAATTTTACAGCAGCAAAACCGCAAACAAATGCTGCACTACCCAAATGCACTATATAGAAAGTATATTATTGGTATATAACACCCCTGCTTCAATCGTTTTTTTTTTTGGGGGGGGGGGGGGGGGCAACTGGTATTTTACACCAGTAGAAATTATTTGTTCCAATAGCGTTAGTCACTGAGCTGAGGTAACGCAGCAAAACTGCAAACCAATGCTGCACTACCCAAATGCACTATATAGAAAGTATATAATTGGTATATAACACCCCTGCTTCAATCAGTTTTTTTGGGGGGCAACTCGTATATCACAGCAGTATAAATTATTTGTTCCAATGTCGTTTGTCCCTATCTATAGCTGAGGTAACGCAGCAAAACCGCAAACCAATGCTGCACTACCCAAACGCACTATAAAGTCTATAATTGGTATATAACACCCCTGCTTCAATCAGTTTTTTTTTTTTGGGGGGGGGGGGCAACTGGTATATCACACCAGTAGAAATTATTTGTTCTGATGGTGTTTGTCACTCTGTGTAGCTGAGGTAACGCAGCTAAACTGCAAACAAATGCTGCACTACCCAAATGCACTATATGGAAAGTATATTATTGGTATATAACACCACTGCTTCAATCCGTTTTTTGGAGGGCAACCGGTATATCACAGCAGTAGAAATTATTTGTTCCAATGTCGTTTGTCACTATCTGTAGCTGCGGTAACGCAGAAAAACTGCAAACAAATGCTGCACTACCTAAATGCACTATATAGAAAGTATATAAATTGGTATATAACACCCCTGCTTCATTCAGTTTTTGTGGGGGGCAAACTGGTAAATCATACCAGTAGAAATTATTTGTTCCAATAGCGTTTGGCACTCTGTGTAGCTGCAGTATCATACAGGGATTAATAATCTACCATTTTGATGTTCAAAAACTTGGTGTGCTGGGCTAGGCACATGTAAAGAGAAGGATAATTAATAATCCACCATTTTGATATTCTAACACTTGGTATGCGATTAATAATCCACCTTTTTGATGGTCAAACACACTTGGTGTGCTGGGCAGTGGCACCTGTGGACAAAAAAAGGCAGAGCAGCAGTGGCAGAGAGACTGAGGCCAGCAGCAGCCATTTAAGTCAGATTAGAGCCAAAGCTGCAGAGTGGCTGTTATCTGACTAAGATGGATGCTGCTGGCCTCTGGGAGTTTCTCTGCAACCGTTGCTCCGATTAATTGCCCACTGCCCTGCCCTGCTGCCCATCATTAACATTCAATAAAATTTACTACGGATGGAGGCTGGAGCTCACTCTGGTTGCTGCTGGAGCTGGAAGCAGCGCTCCTTCTCCTTGCTTGCTGCGCCACTTCTTGCTGCCCCCACAGACCCAGCTTACGGTCTGAAGAATCTGGCTGCTGGGCTGGCACTGAGAAGACTGGGGGCGGGCATTAGGTCACAGCACACAGACACACACACATGGGGGCTTGGGGCCATGGGCAGGCACATCGGTGGCTGGCAGGGATAAGCACTAAAGCTTCGCCTTCTGTGCCAGAGGAGGAGGCAGAGCTGCAGTGAGTCAAGTGCCCGCTCCCGGTGCTCTGAATCCTCTCCACTCTTCCACCTCGTTCCAGTCTTCCACTGCGGCGTTGATGGGGCAGGACTCGGGCCGCCTGTTACTGTCTGCAGCAGCGCGTAAGTGAAGCGTTGCTGCTGCAGATTATTAATTTTCTATATTAGTTATGGTGGCGCAAAATGGGGGCGTTTGGGTTAGCAAATCGGCATGGGCCCTTCACTCACCCTGGGCCCGGGGCTGCCGACCCAAATGCCCCAATTATAATCTGCCACTGGGCACAGGCATCATTGTCTTGCATTATAGCCAGGGAGCATCTATGCTGGATGAGGGACCAGTGGGCCTCAATGCTATTCACTGATGAAAGTTGATTCATGCTGAGCAGAAATGATTGCCGGCAACGATGTTGGAGATGTCAAGAAGAACACTATGCATCAGCCACTGTTGTCACCAGGTGAGCCTTTTGTGGTGGTTTTGTGGGCAGGTACGTCTAGTCAATACAGAACTGCCTTACACTTTGTGAATGGTACAGTGACTCGAATAACATCATTATTCCAGTCATTGTGCCTCTGCATGAACAACGCAGGCTTAATTTCATCTTCATGGACGACAATGCGCCAGCTTATCTAGGTCGCATCATTAAGGAGCAGCTGCTGGAGAATAGGGTACCTCAAATGGAGTGGCCTGCACTCATCTTATTAAAAATCTATGGGATCAGCTGAGTGGCCATGTAGAGACTCGTAACTCTGTACCCCAGAACCTCAATGACCTGAGGGTCACCCTTTAATCAGACTGGGATGCCATGCCTTAGCAGACAATAGGTCGACTTGTGAACAGCATGAGACGTCGTTGTCAAGCTGTAATTGATGCTCAAGTGCATGGTTGCATTTCAGATGGGGAGTCTTCACTTTATGCTCAGACACTAGCTGTGACTCACCAGGGAGAGAGTGTAACCCCTGCAGAAAAAGCAATGGGTCCAGTGGATGCTGCTGCTGCCAGCTACAAGCAGGGACTCACATCAGCAGGCAATAGTACAGATTTTTCTGAGGTGAAGTGGACTACAAATCCCATGAGCACTTTGCTCCTCCCTGCAGCCAATAGCAGGGGGACCAGGGAAAAGGCTAAGAAAGGAGGATGAAGAGTAGCCATCTTAGAGACAGTAGCTTCGGCAGGATATGTAGAGACTGAGAGATCTTCACAGACAGAAACGTGGCCTCCTTCTGTGCTCAACCTTACAACACAGTCCTGACAGCTCCTATATGAGAAGATAAAGCTCAGCTGCTGCATTACCACTAGTGATGTCCCAAACTATTCGCCGGTGAATAGTTCCCGGCGAACATAGCTTGTTCGCGTTCGCCACTGCAGGGGAACATATGCGATGTTCGGTCTGCCCCCTATACATCATCATTGAGTAAACTTTGACCCTATACCTCACGGTCAGCAGACACATTCCAGCCAATCAGCAGCAGACCCTCCCTCCCAGACCCTCCCACCTCCTGGACAGCATCCATTTTAGATTCATTCGGAAACTGCATTCACAGTGAGAGGAGGGAGAGTACTGCTGCTGCTGATTCAATAGAGAAAGCGTTAGCTAGGGCATTGTTCTGTGTCCACAGACTCATCTGCTGTAAGGACAGCATCCAGACAGCACCCCAAAAAGCCCTTTTCAGGCTGGTAAATCAGTCTACTTTTTTTTTATATATATATTTGTGTTCGGATAGGCTATCCGAAAGCGTGCCCTACCACGACCCCCTTACCATAACAAGCAGTAGAATTATGCCATAACTGCTGTCGTAAAAGTAGCCTAAAGTGGCCAAAAAGTACAAACGTTAGTGTAGTTAGCGCTTTAATGAACACGTATTATGCCAACAGGTTACGAAAGGCAACAGACATTTCATGACATGGGTTTGGAATATACGTAAGGTACGACGAGGACAGCTAGTAAGTGTGAAATGGAGACCGGGTCTCTGCTGGCTGACAACAGGTTTTTGCATTCATACGTAACCTGCGGCAGCGCCACCAAACCGGTGTGGAAGCCATGCCGAAGACCATCGATCAGAAACTGTACCCAACTCTGATCTGGATGATCTAGTAAATATATGGCCAGCAGATCCGTATCTACCACGCTTAGTCACGCTGCATGTTGCCCTTTCTGGGGGCACACAGTGACAGAATGAGCCCTGAAACAAAGGGTACACAAGTGCAGCAGCCTACAATGATTATAAGAACAACCTACGGCGTTGAAGTTGTTACGTATCTGTGTTTTTCCAAGGTATTTAATCGGCCGCCCTAACTTGTCTACGCCTGTTGTAAGCCTGGCAAACGGAGGTTAAGGAGTATAGCTAGCTTGTGCTCGTTCTGGCCTGGCGCTAGCACACCAATCTGTAGCATGTGCATAAGAGCCGCAGCTACTACACGCCGGGGCTTTGAGACCTGCAAAATGCCGGCAAAACAGCTCGGTTTCGACTATGGACCAATCAACGGTATGCTGAAACTGCCTCTGCGCAGCTGCCGCTTTAGCTGAAAAAGATCTATGATATTCATAAAACGCCGTACCGCCATATTTGTTGGCTAAATCCACAACCTTGTATAAATGCAGATCCAGCTCCTCTCTTCTATTAGGACTCACTGAACACACTACATCTCTAAACAAGCTAAATGCAAGTACGAACTCTGCTACGGTGAGTTTCCTGTTAAGCCTAACATCTCTGGACTTCAGGATCACTGAAACCTCCCCACACGCTATGGTCTTATTATCCGGCATTTCATGCGTGGCTACGAGCAAGGAAGCTAAGTTAACGTCCTTACCATCTAATATGTCTTGACGCACATTGGCTGGAATGAAATGACATGGTGCTATATTAAGAGGGTTGACCTGGGGGCCAACAATTGAAGACTGGGTGAGTAACTGCACGGTAGTATTCGGGGCAACCGCATTCGAAGTAGAGGCCGTATTTTCCATCGCCTCTAACCTGGTCTGAAAGCGGGACAGAGAAGATGCCATCGTATTGACTACAGCGTGGAGTTGTGACAAGGAATTTTGTATCGTGTTCGTGGACACCAAGTCCTCCCCTGAAGCAGGGGGTTCTGAGAACAGCAACCTGTAAAGTTCCGCTTTCCTAGCGGTCGCTGGAAAAGGAATTCCTCTCCTTAACAGTTTTGCCGTGAGCCTCGGCACAGTCAAGGATCTGAGAGCTGGAACCGCCTCTTTCGGATTGGGTATCTTCATTACTGTGAGATGCGACACTCTTCCACATGAGATTGCTGAGACATCCTAACTAAAAGAAACTGTGGTTACCTATGGGTACCGACTCTCGTGCTCCCAACACCAGTGTCACCGGACGCGTGATACCTGAGCCTGCTAACATGACGCGGTGCTGCCCAGTGAGGCGGGCATCGTACTCCTGAACCTGTTGCCACACCCACGGTTTACCCAAAGACATATAAATACCTCGTGACCTGTAGTCGTGACAGACTAACGGGCGTCTGTAGTCGTGACAGACTAACGGGCGTCTGTAGTCGTGACAGACTAACGGGCGTCTGTAGTCGTGACAGACTAACGGGCGTCTGTAGTCGTGACAGACTAACGGGCGTCTGTAGTCGTGACAGACTAACGGGCGTCTGTAGTCGTGACAGACTAACGGGCGTCTGTAGTCGTGACAGACTAACGGGCGTCTGTAGTCGTGACAGACTAACGGGCGTCTGTAGTCGTGACAGACTAACGGGCGTCTGTAGTCGTGACAGACTAACGGGCGTCTGTAGTCGTGACAGACTAACGGGCGTCTGTAGTCGTGACAGACTAACGGGCGTCTGTAGTCGTGACAGACTAACGGGCGTCTGTAGTCGTGACAGACTAACGGGCGTCTGTAGTCGTGACAGACTAACGGGCGTCTGTAGTCGTGACAGACTAACGGGCGTCTGTAGTCGTGACAGACTAACGGGCGTCTGTAGTCGTGACAGACTAACGGGCGTCTGTAGTCGTGACAGACTAACGGGCGTCTGTAGTCGTGACAGACTAACGGGCGTCTGTAGTCGTGACAGACTAACGGGCGTCTGTAGTCGTGACAGACTAACGGGCGTCTGTAGTCGTGACAGACTAACGGGCGTCTGTAGTCGTGACAGACTAACGGGCGTCTGTAGTCGTGACAGACTAACGGGCGTCTGTAGTCGTGACAGACTAACGGGCGTCTGTAGTCGTGACAGACTAACGGGCGTCTGTAGTCGTGACAGACTAACGGGCGTCTGTAGTCGTGACAGACTAACGGGCGTCTGTAGTCGTGACAGACTAACGGGCGTCTGTAGTCGTGACAGACTAACGAGCGTCTGTAGTCGTGACAGACTAACGAGCGTCTGTAGTCGTGACAGACTAACGAGCGTCTGTAGTCGTGACAGACTAACGGGCGTCTGTAGTCGTGACAGACTAACGGGCGTCTGTAGTCGTGACAGACTAACGGGCGTCTGTAGCCGTGACAGACTAACGGGCGTCTGTAGCCGTGACAGACTAACGGGCGTCTGTAGCCGTGACAGACTAACGGGCGTCTGTAGCCGTGACAGACTAACGGGCGTCTGTAGCCGTGACAGACTATCGAGCGTCTGTAGCCGTGACAGACTATCGAGCGTCTGTAGTCGTGACAGACTATCGAGCGTCTGTAGTCGTGACAGACTATCGAGCGTCTGTAGTCGTGACAGACTATCGAGCGTCTGTAGTCGTGACAGACTATCGAGCGTCTGTAGTCGTGACGGGTTTGAGCGCCTGTGACTACAGGCGCCTGCAATCGGCACAGGCCTTGAGCGTCTGTATACGTGACAGACCCCGTGCCCGCACCAGTGACAGACCACGCATGCCTATTGGCAACAAGCCCCGAGCATCTGTACTGGTGACAGACCACGAACGTCAGTACCCGCAACACACGACGCCAGGGCTGCCGTGACAGGACCTTAGTGCCCTACGGCCATGACAAATGGTGAAAGGAAATATATGTCTACCCCCTTTTTTTTTTTTTTTTTTTTCAGGAGTGGAATACCCTGCATAGAATGTGCCACACCCCCGGGCTACCAGACCGTGACACAAAAACCCCTGCCCCCGAAACGGACCCCGAGTCACCTACCTGAACCAATGCGGATATGCCCTACTGCTGTGAGTTAAAGGGGGAAAAAGGGGAGAAAGGAAACTCAATACATTGCATCCAGTAAACAGAAAATAACAGATAAATGTTCAGCACTTAACTTTGCACTTAACTTTGTAGCAGACAGGAAAACAAGATCAGCATGCACACACACTCCAGGAAGAAGTGGGGCGGAATTTAAAGGGATGCAATCAGTCCAACTCCATGACAGCTGAGAGAGGCTAACGAGATGAGGAACTGAACAGCACAACAAAGAGAACTCAAGGAGGAGGTTCTGAAAGGCCTCTGTCAGAACTTCTCAGCTGTCTGGTTGTGACAGTACCCCTCCCTCTACGAGTGGACTCTGGACACTCAGAGCCCACCTTCTCAGGATGGGACCTATGGAAAGCCCTGATGAGACGAGAGGCCTTAATGTCCGTCACTGGGACCCACATCCTCTCCTCAGGACCATAACCCTCCCAATGAACAAGGTACTGAAGAGAACCGTGGACAAGACGAGAATCCACAATCCTAGAGACCTGAAATTCAAGATTCCCATCAACCATAATCGGAGGAGGAGGCAAAGGCAAGGGTACAATGGGTTGAACATAAGGTTTCAATAAGGACTTATGAAAAACATTATGGATCTTCCAAGTCTGAGGAAGATCAAGACGGTAGGCAACAGGATTGATGACAGACAGGATTTTGTAAGGCCCAATAAACCTAGGACCCAACTTCCAGGAGGGAACCTTCAATTTGATATTCTTGGTAGACAACCACACCAGATCACCAACATTCAGGTCCGGACCAAGCACACGTCTCTTATCTGCCACACGCTTATATCTCTCACTCATGCTCTTTAGATTATCCTGAATCTTTTGCCAAATAGATGACAAAGACGAGGAGAATCTGTCCTCATCAGGTAAACCAGAAGACCCCTCTCCCGAGAAAGTCCCAAACTGCGGATGAAACCCATATGCACCAAAAAATGGTGACTTATCAGAGGACTCCTGACGACGGTTATTTAAAGCAAACTCAGCAAGGGACAAAAAAGAACACCAATCCTCTTGATTCTCCGCCACAAAACAGCGCAGATATGTCTCCAGATTCTGATTGACGCTCTCTGTCTGGCCATTCGACTGCGGGTGGAAAGCAGAAGAGAATGACAACCGAACCCCCAAGCGAGAACAGAAAGCCTTCCAGAATCTGGAAACAAACTGCGTGCCCCTATCAGAGACTATGTCTGAAGGAATACCGTGCAATTTGACAATGTGATCAATAAATGCCTGCGCCAGCGTCTTAGCATTGGGCAAACCAGTAATAGGGATTAAATGCACCATTTTGCTAAAACTGTCCACCACCACCAGAATCACAGTCTTCCCCGAGGAACGAGGCAGATCCGTTATAAAGTCCATGGACAGATGTGTCCAAGGACAGGAAGGAATGGGTAAGGGAAGGAGAGGACCTGATGGCCGTGAATGAGGGACTTTGGCACGAGTGCAAGTCTCGCAGGCTGCCACAAAACCCTCAACCGACTTACGAAGCGCAGGCCACCAGAATCTCCGAGCGATGAGATCCAGTGTGGCTCTTGCCCCCGGGTGCCCAGCAAGGACCGTATCGTGGTGTTCCTTAAAAATCTTGTGTCTTAAAGCAAGAGGCACAAACAACCTCCCAGGAGGACAAAGATCAGGAGCCTCTGACTGGGCTGCCTGCACCTCTGCCTCCAATTCAGAAAAGAGAGCAGAGACCACCACACCCTCAGCCAAAATGGGACCCGGGTCTTTAAAATTCCCGCCTCCCGGAAAACAACGTGACAGGGCATCTGCCTTCACATTCTTAACTCCAGGGCGGAACGTGACCACAAAATTAAACCTAGAAAAGAACAAAGACCATCTGGCCTGTCTCGGGTTCAGACGCTTGGCTGACTCCAAGTAGGCCAGATTTTTATGGTCAGTAAATACGGTAATAGGGTGTCTGGCTCCCTCTAGCCAATGGCGCCATTCCTCAAAAGCCAACAATTCCCTATCTCCCACATCGTAATTTCTCTCTGCGGAGGAGAGTTTTTTCGAGAAAAAGGCACACGGTCGCCATTTGGCAGGAGAGGAACCCTGAGACAAGACCGCCCCCACACCCACCTCAGAAGCATCAACCTCAACTATGAAGGGTAAAGAAATATCAGGTTGCACCAAGATGGGAGCGGAAGCAAAACTCTCCTTGATATTAGAAAAAGCCTTACGCGCCTCTACTGACCAAGAAGAAAAATCTACCCCCTTTCTGGTCATATCAGTGAGTGGTTTAACAATAGAGGAATAATTCAAAATAAACTTCCTGTAATAATTGGCAAAGCCCAAAAACCGCATCAGCGCCTTCTGATTCTCAGGAAGCTCCCACTCAAGCACAGCGCGGACCTTCTCGGGGTCCATGCGAAAACCAGAAGCGGAGAGAAGGAACCCCAGAAATTGAATTTCTGGAACCGCAAACACACATTTTTCCAGTTTTGCATATAATTTATTCTCCCGCAGGATGAGCAAGACTTGACGTAAATGTTCCTTATGAGTTTTGAAATCAGGAGAAAAAAATCAAAATGTCATCCAAATACACTAATACAAATTTTCCCATCAAATGATAAAAAATGCTGTTCACGAAATGCTGAAAAACGGCTGGGGCATTCATCAAACCAAAAGGCATAGGGGGCATCAGGGGTATTGAAGGCCGTCTTCCATTCGTCTCCTTCTCTGACCCTGACCAGGTTGTATGCCCCTCTTAGATCTAATTTGGAAAAGACTTTAGCCCCAACAACCTGGTTAAACAGGTCCGGGATCAGAGGAAGCGGATAAGGGTCACGAATAGTGATACTGTTCAGCTCCCTGAAATCCAGACAAGGTCTTAAAGAACCATCTTTTTTCTTAACAAAGAAAAAACCAGCGGCAACAGGTGACTTCGAGGGTCGTAAGTGTCCTTTTCTCAGACTCTCAGAGATATAAGCACGCATAGCGATCCTCTCAGGTTGGGAAAGATTGTATAAACGGGATTTAGGCAGTTTGGCGCCTGGGATGAGATTAATAGGGCAATCGTACTCCCTGTGCGGGGGCAAATACTGAACTCCACTCTCAGAGAAGACATCCGAAAATTCAGAGAGAAAAGATGGTACAGTCTTAGTAGCAACCTCAGAAACAGATGTCGTGAGGCAATTCTCTCTGCAAAAGTCACTCCAACCATTTATTTGCCTCGCTTGCCAATCAATGGTGGGGTTATGTTTAGTGAGCCAGGGTAGCCCCAACACTAGAGGAGTAGGCAAACTGCTAAGGACGAAACATGACACATCCTCAACATGAGCATCACTCAATTAAACAATTAAACGGATATTGTGAACTATGCCCTTTAATGATTTCTGAGAAAGTGGAGCGGAATCAATAGCGAAAACAGGAATATCCTTTCCCAAAGTGTGCACCTGGAAACCATGAATTATCGCAAATTGATTATCAATGAGATTGACCGCTGCTCCACTATCCACAAAAATCTCACAAAAAATGTTCTTGCTCTCTAGCGCCACCCTAGCCGGCAGGACAAAACGGGAACTACAAGAAAACGGAAAACCTTCAATTTCCGCCTCAACCCTGCCAATAGTAACAGACGGAACATTTTTAAAAGATTTTTTCCTGTTTGTTTCTTTATTACTCCCAGAAAACTGCCTGAATCTCCTAGAGGGACAAATATTTGCCAAATGATTTATGCCTCCACAACAAAAACAAACCCTCCCATGCGAGCTGAATCTTCTATTGTCAGAAGCAATCAACCCCAGCTGCATGGGCTCCTGCTCAGAAGGGGCTGACAGCGACTGAGACCCCTGCGCACAGAATGGGACCGCTGCACTGTCCTGGGACTGAGTATGACAGGAAGGAGAGATCTCTCCTCTCTCTCTAAGACGCCTGTCAATACGAACGGCCTGAGACATAGCAGAGTCCAAAGAAATAGGCCTCTCATGAAAGGCAAATGCATCTTTCAATCCCTCTGAAAGACCATGGCAAAATTGACTTCGGAGTGCAGCATCATTCCAACCAGTATCAACTGCCCATCTCCGAAATTCTGAGCAGTATATTTCTGCGGATTGTTTACCCTGGCATAATAGACATAGTCTAGACTCAGCCAGAGCAATACGATCCGGATTATCATATATCTGACCCAGGGCTAAAAAGAATTCATCCACTGAACGGAGAGGCCGTGCCCCCTCCGGCAGCGAAAAGGCCCAGGACTGAGGGTTACCCCTGAGCAGCGATATAATGATCCCCATCCTCCGTTCCTCATCACCAGAGGAATGGGGAAGAAGGTGAAAATGGAGTTTGCAAGCCTCTCTAAAACGCACAAAATTCTCACTACCCCCAGAGAACGTATCCGGGAGCGAGATCTTAGGCTCAGAACAAACTCCATGAACGCAAGCTGAACCGGTCACTTGAAGCTGAGAAAAAGTCTTACGGCGATCAGCTACCTCCAATGAAAGACCCTGAAGGCGTTCAGCCAAAAGTGAAACCGGATCCATGCTTGAGACGGTTTGGGCGGCTTATAATGTCACGGACGGTGTACAGGAAACAAGACAAAGCAACATGCATATATGACTGAGTGGATCCAAAGCTAAGGAACCAAAAGGGAGACCCCTGCACAAGACCTGAGACTTTCCCTGGCTGCTCAGCCTATGCAAAGATCCGAAAGGTGGAAGGTTGCATATCCACGTACCTCGACTATATAACCCCTGAACACCCTACAATAGTGAGGGGACACGACCACCGGCTCCCTACACCAGACACGGAGGGAGTCAGGGTCACCTGGGATCCAGTAAACAGAAAATAACAGATAAATGTTCAGCACTTAACTTTGTAGCAGACAGGAAAACAAGATCAGCATGCACACACACTCCAGGAAGAAGTATAAGCCGCCCAGTAATGCATTATGGGGCAGAATTTAAAGGGATGCAATCAGTCCAACTCCATGACAGCTGAGAGAGGCTAACGAGATGAGGAACTGAACAGCACAACAAAGAGAACTCAAGGAGGAGGTTCTGAAAGGCCTCTGTCAGAGCTTCTCAGCTGTCTGGTTGTGACACTAGGCCTCCACTCATACTGTTACAGGGTGTCATTCACTCAAATACCTTGCAGATAAAAAAAATTATATTAAAACATTTTCTGTGATATAAACACATTTGCAAGCCCGTGTGTGTGTCAGGCCCACACATACTGTATTGTGGCCACTGGCTAGGCCTCCATTCATACCGTTACAGGGTGTCATTCACTCAAATACCTTGCAGATTAAAAAAAATCTATTTAACATTTTTCTGTGATATAATCACATTTGCAATCCCGTGTGTGTCAGGCCCACACATACTGTATACTGCTAGTGGCTAGGCCTCCACTCATACTGTTACAGGGTGTAATTCACTCAAATACCTTGCAGATAAAAAAATTATATTAAAACATTTTCTGTGATATAATCACATTTGCAAGCCCATGTGTGTGTCAGGCCCACACATATTGTATTGTGGCCACTGGCTAGTGGCTAGGCCTCCACTCATACCGTTACAGGGTGTCATTCACTCAAATACCTTGCAGATAAAAAAAATCTATTTAAACATTTTCAGTGATATAATCACATTTGCAAGCCCGTGTGTGTCAGGCCCACACATACTGTATACTGGCTAGTGGCTAGGCCTCCACTCATACCGTTACAGGGTGTCATTCACTCAAATACCTTGCAGATAAAAAAAATTCTATTTAACATTTTTCTGTGATATAATCACATTTGCAAGCCCGTGTGTGTCAGGCCCACACAGACTGTACTGTGCCCACTGCCCACCACTTATATAGGTTGGCACAGTACCTTGCACGCATAGTACCACTTCACATTTAAAAAAAAAATGACAGGCAGAGGCAGGTCACCTCGGAGGGGCCATCATGGTCGTGGTGCTGTGATTTCCACTGGCCCTGGAATAATGCCCAGTTTTGAGAGGCCACGTACCCTGAACCCAAAAAATTTGGAGAAAATAGTTGACTGGCTTACACAGGACACCCAATCTTCAACAGCTTCCGCTAAGAACCTTGATGCACCATCCTCCTCCAGCTCAGCTTTGGTCACCTGCTCTCAAGTTACCACTCTCCCGCCCGCCGCCACCACCACCGCCACCACAGCCGCTTCACTTGATCCCTCAGAGGAGTTATTTACACATCAGTTGGATGAAATTAGTGATGCGCAACCATTATTGCCAGGGGATGTAGATAACAGGGATATGTCTCAGTCAGGCAGCATTACACACATGGACGTACAGTGTGATAATGATGATGATGTTGTACACACTGCTGCTTCCTTTGCTGAGGTGTCAGATACAAGCGAAGTGGTTGATGATGACTATGTGTCCGTGGATGCCACGTGGGTGCCTGCTCGAAGAGAAGAAGAAGAGGGGAAAGTTCAGAAGGGGAGACAAAGAGAAGGAGAAGACGAGTTGGAAGCAGGGGGAGGTCATCGCAAGGAGCTAGTGGGACAGTCAGACAGCATGTATCGGCACCCGGGGTCAGCCAGACAGCACGCCAATCAACGCATGCTGTTGCCACCACCAGAATGCCGTCATTGCAAAGCTCAGCAGTGTGGCATTTTTTTTGTGTGTTTGCCTCTGACAGCGATGCCATTTGCAACCTGTGCCAAAAGAAACGGAGTCATGGGAAATCCAACACCCACCTAGGTACAACTGCTTTGCGAAGGCACATGATCGCACATCACAAACGCCTATGGGATCAACACATGATGACGAGTAGAAGCAGCACACAAGCTCAAAGCCACCATCCTCCTCCTGGTCCAGCATCTTCAGCCACGTCAACCACTGCTGTCCTCCTTGCCCCCCCTCCTTTCCAATGTCACAGAGTCAACCCCTTGCCCGGCGTCTGACAGCTGGCTTGACGGAACTCTTAGCCCGCCAGCTTTTATCATACCAGCTGGTGGAGTCTGAGGCCTTCAAAAATTTGTTGCTATTGGGACACCACAGTGGAAGGTACCCGGACGATTTTTTTTTTCTAATAAGGCAATCCCAAACCTCTACTCAGTGATTGAAAAGGAAGTCATGACATCTCTGGTATACAGTGTTGGGGCAAGGGTCCATCTGACCACTGTTTCCTGGTCTGCAAAGCATGGTCAGGGCAGGTATATCACCTACACTGCGCAGTGGGTCAACCTGCTGACGGCTGCCAAGCATGGAATGCGTGGCTCTGCAGCGGAGTTGGTGACACCACCATGACTTGCAGGCAGGCCTACTGCCACCTCCTCTACTCCTCCTACTCCATCCTTTTCCATAACCTCCTCGGCTGAGTCCTCTTCTGCTGCGTCATCTGGCTGCACATCAACTGAATCCCCCCAGCTCCCCAGGGGCTATTCCACATCCCGGATACGACAGTGTCACGCTGTCTTGGGGTTGACTTGCCTGAAAGCAGAGAGCCACACCGGACCAGCACTCCTGTCAGCCCTGAACGCACAGGTGGATCAGTGGCTGACCCCGCACCAACCGGAGATCGGCAAAGTGGTGTGTGACAATGGAAGCAATTTGTTGTGGCATTCAATTTGGGCAAGTTGTCACATGTGCCGTGCATGGCACATGTGTTAAATCTCATCGTACAATGCTTTGTGTCTAAGTACCCAGGCTTACAGGACGTCCTCGAGCAGGCCAGGAAGGTGTGTGGCCATTTCAGGCGTTCCTACACGGCCATGGTGCACTTTTCAGACATTCAGCGCCGAAACAACATGCCAGTGAGGCGCTTGACAGGCCAACACGTTGGCATTCAACCGCCTGCTCCAACAAGAAAAAGCCGTCAACGAGTATTTGTATGACCGGGGTGCTAGGACAGCCTCTGCGGAGCTGGGAATTTTTTTGCCACGTTACTGGACGCTCATGCGCAATGCCTGTAGGCTCATGCGTCCTTTTGAGAAGGTGACAAACCTAGTCAGTCGCACCGAAGGCACCATCAGCGACCTCATCCCATTTGTTTTCTTCCTGGAGCGTGCCCTGCGAAGAGTGCTGGATCAGGCTGTAGATGAGCGTGAAGAGGAAGAGGAAGAGTTGTGGTCATCATCACCACCAGAAACAGCCTTGTCATCATCGCTTGCCAGACCTGCGGCAACGCTGGAAGAGGAGTATGAGTAAGAGGAGTCAGAGGAGGAATGTGGCTTTGAGGAGGAGGAAGACCAACCACAGCAGGCATCCCAGGGTGCTCGTTGTTGTCACCTATCTGGGACCCGTGGTCTTGTACGTGGCTGGGGGGAAGAACAGACCGTCAATGACATCAGTGAGGACGAGGAACGGGAAATGAGTAGCTCGGCATCGAACCTTGTGCAAATAGGGTCTTTCATGCTGTCATGTCTGTTGAGGGACCCTCGTATAAAAAGGATGAAGGAGAACGACCTGTACTGGGTGGCCACGCTACTAGACCTCCGGTATAAGCAGAAAGAGGCGGAAATGTTACCAAATTACCGGAAGTCAGAAAGGATGCAGCAGTTCAAAACCAAACTAAAAATATGCTTTACACAGCCTATAAGGGGGATGTTACAGCACAACGGGAATCTAACAGGGGAAGAGGTGAAAGTAATCCTCCTCCTACTGCGACCACAGCGGCAAGGACAGGACGCTTTACAGATGTGTTGTTGATGGAGGACATGCAGAGCTTTTTCAGTCCTACACATTGCCACAGCCCTTTGGGATCCAGCCTTAGAGAACGACTCGACCGACAGGTAGCAGACTACCTTGCCTTAACTGCAGATATAGACACTCTGAGGAGCGATGAACCCCTTGACTACTGGGTGTGCAGGCTTGACCTGTGGCCTGAACTATCCCAGTTTGCGATAGAACTTCTGGCCTGCCCCGCTTCAAGTGTCCTGCCAGAAAGGACCTTCAGTGCAGCAGGAGGCATTGTCACTGACAAAATAGGTCGCTTCGGTCAAAAAAGTGTTGATTACCTCACCTTCATTAAGATGAATGAGGCATGGATCCCGAAGGGAATGACAGTGAGGGATACGTTTGACTAACAAAAGGCCTGATGACATGCCTCGGCCTTAAAATGGTCCCCACGCGGCTGTATTTAATGTCTGCATACCGGATGACTTTCGTGAATTCTCCGTCACCAACTAGGGTTCAAGCTGCAATGTTTTAGTCACCTTTCTGCCTGGAAAACAAATTTTTCGGCTGCAACAATACCTAATTTTTCAGGCATGTGTACATGCCTAATTTTTCTGGCCTCTAGTGCTGCACTGTAGCTGCAAAAACAAAACAAAAAAAAGGCACATACATGTGTCAATTCCCCTTTGTGATCGGTACCTTGTTGTGGTGAAGGGGCTTGCGTATCACAATAAAGCGATCATCACCTCTATGAGTGTGTTGGCAATGTTGCCACACCCCAGATAAGGCCGTTGCTTCATTATGATCAGACTAAAAGCGATCAGCTGGATAATTTTTCATAGAAAAAACATTATTTATCTTTTTTTTTTTTTTTTTTAAGTTGTATGGGTTTTTAATACATAAAATAAACTATTAAGAGACTTTATTATGATTTTATTATTAGAAATAATGCAGACAATTTAAAAAATCCCCATCAATTCCAATACAAAGCAAGTACAGAGCTCAGAACAAAATTATTTCAGGATGTCGTTAATTCAACAATGATTAATCAATTCGACACACACTTCCCCGGATAGGGGACGTAACAGGGATTACAGAAAATACCACTCATATCGGGTGTGACAGAAAATTGCACGGTGCAGACGCAGTGACCGTGGCATGGATTCAAACAAAGGGGAGGGAGCCAGCGTTTTTTTTTAACAATCTCCCCGTTCGAAAAATCTATTTAATAAATGGACCCCAGATTGGGGACGTCACGTAACAGGGATTAAACTGATGAGGATAGTACTACAGAAAATACCACTCATATCGGGTGTGACAGTAAATTGCACGGCGCAGACGCAGTGACCGTGGCGTGGATTCAAACAAAGGGGAAGGAGCCAGCGTTTTTTTTACCCATCTCCCCGTTTGAAAAATCAATTCAATTCACCTTTCGGGGACCCTTGGTGTTGTACGTGGCTGGGTGGAGGAAGAAAACCTTCAATGACATCAACGGAACATGGCTAGCTTGGTATCCAACCTTGTCCAAATGGGAAGCTTGCGGTTGGGCAAATGGACTGTTTGCGGTGCATTAAAAGGCGAGTTTGGTCTGTCAATGTCTGTGAAGCGGGCGTAACCCTTACACTACCTGATCGATACAACATGATATCTGATCGTATACACACACTGGATGTTTTAAACCACGTTGTTCAAAAAAATTTAGGATTGTTAGGTGATTTATGCCCTTTATGGATTAAAATCGTATAATGTACAGAGAATCTGAATCCTCTCCTCATTCCTATACTAATGACTACTGTACGTATTTTGCAGCTGCTTCTGTGCCTCTGCTTCTGTGCCGTGCTGGTGGAGTGATGGGATACGAGGCCTAGGTGGCTCTGCCTCACGGTGGGGCCGCATTGTGGCTGCTGGATCCCATTGCCTGCTGGTGCGGTGTGGAGGCGCGGTGGTCGCCGCACGGCACTGCGCTATGGATAGAGTAGGTTCCCACTTAACAAGAGGCAACCTTGTTGCGGTAAGTGGGCCTATGCTCTTTGATCAAACTGTATACTAATGCCTCTTTTAGGCCACAGCAAATGTTTGATACTTGTGCTGTATAGCCATGTTCTATCAATAGATATGCTGCAAAATACGCACAGTAGTCATTATTATAGGAATGAGGAGGTGCAATTCAGATTCTCTCTACATTATACGACTTTATGGATTAAAATCCAACTCTGCGTCAACTATGTAATTTTCCATGGGAGTTTTGGCATGGATCCCCCTCCGGCATGCCACAGTCCAGGTGTTAGTCCCCTTGAAACAACTTTTCCATCACTACTGTGGCTAGAAAGAGTCCCTGTGGGTTTTAAAATTCGCCTGCCTATTGAAGTCAATGGCGGTTCGCCCGGTTCGCCCGTTCGTGAACATTTGCAGAAATTCGCGTTCGTCATTCGTGAACGGAAGATATTATGTTCGCGACATCTCTAATTCTAAGTACTCCTGATGATTTGCTACCAATGAAACGCATTGAGTATGTAGTATGTAGGTTACTAGTTCCTAATAGGCAGCTCAGAGTGTTTTTACTAGTCTTAGGCCTCATGCACACAACAGTTTTTTTTACGGTCCGCAAAAACGGGGTCTGTAGGTCCGTGATCCGTGACCATTTTTTCATCCGTGGGTCTTCCTTGATTTTTGGAGGATCCACGGACATGAAAAAAAAGTAGTTTTGGTGTCCGCCAGGCCGTGCGGAGCCAAACGGATCCGTCCTGAATTACAATGCAAGTCATTGGGGACGGATCCGTTTGACGTTGACACAATATGGTGCAATTGCAAACGGATCCGTCCCCCATTGACTTTCAATGTAAAGTCAGGAGTTACTTTTATACCATCGGATCTGAGTTTTCTCCAATCCGATGGTATATTTTAACTTGAAGCGTCCCCATCACCATGGGAACACCTCTATGTTAGAATATACTGTCGGATATGAGTTAGATCGTGAAACTCAAATCCGACAGTATATTCTAACACAGAGGCGTTCCCATGGTAATGAGGACGCTTCAGGTTAGAATATACTAAAAGAACTGTGTACATGACCCCCCCCCCCCCCCGTTTTTAACTCATTGGTGGCCAGTGGGCACCCCCTCCTCCCCTGTAGTTAACTCATTGGTGGCCAGTGGGCCCCCTCCCTCCCCTGTAGTTAACTCTTTGTTGTCCAGTGCGGCCGGCCCCCCTCCCTCCCCTGTAGTTAACTTGTTGGTGGCCAGTGGGCCCTCCCTCCCCCTCCTAATTAAAATCTCCCCCCTATCATTGGTGGCAGCGGAGAGTACCGATCGGAGTCCCAGTTTAATCGCTGGGGCTCCGATCGGTAACCATGGCAACCAGGACCCTACTGCAGTCCCGGTTGCCATGGTTACTTAGCAATTTGTAGAAGCATCATACTTACCTGCGAGCTGCGATGTCTGTGTCCGGCCGGGAGCTCCTCCTACTGGTAAGTGACAGGTCTGTGCGGCGCATTGCTTAATGATCTGTCACTTACCAGTAGGAGGAGCTCCCGGCCGGACACAGACATCGCAGCTCGCAGGTAAGTATAATGCTTCTACAAATTGCTAAGTAACCATGGCAACCGGGACTGCAGTAGCGTCCTGGTTGCCATGGTTACCGATCGGAGCCCCAGCGATTAAACTGGGACTCCGATCGGTACTCTCCGCTGCCACCAATGATAGGGGGGAGATTTTAATTAGGAGGGGGAGGGAGGGCCCACTGGCCACCAACAAGTTAACTACAGGGGAGGGAGGGGGGCCGGCCGCACTGGACAACGAGTTAACTACAGGGGAGGGAGGGGGAGCCCACTGGCCACCAATGAGTTAACTACAGGGGAGGGGAGGGGTCCGGCCGCAGTGGCCACCAATGTGTTAACTACAGGGGGGGGGCCTGCCCCCCTGCTGCCCCCTGCTGCCTGGCAGCAACTGCCAGGCAGCAGGGGGCAGTCATGTACACAGTTCTTTTAGTATATTCTAACTAGAAGTGTCCCCATCACTATGGGAACGCCTCTGTGTTAGAATATACTGTCGGATCTGAGTTTTCACGAAGTGAAAACTCAGCTCTGAAAAAGCTTTTATGCAGACGGATCTTCGGATCCGTCTGTATGAAAGTAACCAACGGCCACGGATCACTGATACCAATCTTGTGTGCATCCGTGTTCTTTCACGGACCCATTGACTTGAATGGGTCCGTGAACCGTTGTCCGTCAAAAAAATAGGACAGGATACACTGATCACGGTCTCGGCTGCAAAACGGTGCATTCTCCGATTTTTCCACGGACCCATTGAAAGTCAATGGGTCCGCGAAAAAAAACGGAAAACGGCACAACAGCCATTGATGCACACAACGGTCGTGTGCATGAGGCCTTATGCTGTGCTGCACTGCACCGGGCATTTATGGTGTATGTATGCCGCACATGCATTGCTAGGTTACTGGCTCACATTAGGCAACCAGGGACTTTGGTTGCCCCCTAACTAGTGTGCCGTATACTCCCTGCTCTTGGGGTGATATTCAGCTGTCTGGCAGTGACACCCGGTTATCAATGTTCGGATTGAACATCCAGATGTCACGCTTTTTGCCTTCTGGACTGCTGAGATATCCCCTTCAGTTTCCAACTAATTGCCCACGTTGGAATATTTGCACCTGATCTGATTATCCAAGACCTATTAGCCAGATATATCATTAGGCAAAGTCACTATTGTGGAATAAAAAAGTTAAAAAAAATGCGCAAATCAATATTTTGCGCATTTTTTTTGCGACTTTTTCAAGCCAAGCGCTAAGCACTCCAGTTTTGAGTAAATGGGCGTTTTGGCTTATGCAAATGCTTGGCTGGACAAATTTACTATTGCAACTTTTTTAAAAATCGCAAAATAGTCGCAAAAAAATGTGCAAAGCCACTCCACTACATACCATGCTTAGGCCTCATGCACACGACCGTGTGCATCCGTGGCTGTTGTGCCGTTTTCCGTTTTTTTTCGCGGACCCATTGACTTTCAATGGGTCCGTGGAAAAATCGTAAAATGCACCGTTTGGCAGCCGCATCCGTGATCCGTGTTTCCTGGCCGTGAAAAAAATATGACCTGTCCTATTTTTTTCACGGCCAACGGTTTACGGACCCATTCAAGTCAATGGGTCCGTGAAAAATCACGGATGCACACAAGATTGTCATCCGTGTCCGTGATCCGTGTCCGTTTTTTCCTATCATTTCAATGGCAAACTTGACTTAGATTTTTTTTTCATTTTTCATGTCCGTGGATCCTCCAAAAAACAAGGAAGACCCACGGACGAAAAAACGGTCACGGATCACGGACCTACGGACCCCGTTTTTGCGGACCTTAAAAAAAAACGGTCGTGTGCATGAGGCCTTAGGTTGAGAATAATTCTCCATTGCAATGAACATTGCTAGGATACTGAACTGAAGACTTCTTTTTTTACATTCTTATTACCTTTTAAAGTTTAGCAGCTGAAATCTATGAAATGTGAA